>NC_142026.1:1296191-1924119 GCF_982192425.1 Myodes glareolus | reverse complement strand
TTCACAAAAAACTCACATCCGTTTCTCTGAACGATAAGCAGTCTGTTCCAACACTTCAATTCACTGTGCGAAGTGAATGGAGTGTTGCTTCACTTTCTAAATGCTGTCCTTTCAGAGAAAATCACTTTCCTTTGAAAGTGCCTTTAGCTACTTACAAGCTTTCACAAAAAACTCACATCCGTTTCTCTGAAAGAGAAGCAGTCTGTTCCAACACTTCAATTCACTGTGCGAAGTGAATGGAGTGTTGCTTCACTTTCTAAATGCTGTCCTGTCAGAGAAAATCACTTTCCTTTGAAAGTGCCTTAAGCTACTTACAAGCTTTCAGAAAAAACTCACATCCGTTTCTCTGAAAGAGGAGCAGTCTGTTCCAACACTTCAATTCACTGTGCGAAGTGAATGGAGTGTTGCTTCACTTTCTAAATGCTGTCCTTTCAGAGAAAATCACTTTCCTTTGAAAGTGCCTTAAGCTACTTACAAGCTTTCAACAGAAATTCACATGCGTTTCTCTGAAAGAGAAGCAGTCAGTTCCAACACTTCAATTCACTGTGCGAAGTGAATGGAGTGTTGCTTCACTTTCTAAATGCTGTCCTTTCAGAGAAAATCACTTTCCTTTGAAAGTGCCTTAAGCTACTTACAAGCTTTCACAAAAAACTCACATCCGTTTCTCTGAACGATAAGCAGTCTTTTCCAACACTTCAATTCACTGTGCGAAGTGAATTCTGTGTTGCTTCACTTTCTAAATGCTGTCCTTTCAGAGAAAATCACTTTCCTTTGAAAGTGCCTTAAGCTACTTACAAGCATTCAACAGAAATTCACATGCGTTTCTCTGTAAGAGAAGCAGTCTGTTCCAACACTTCAATTCACTGTGCGAAGTGAATGGAGTGTTGCTTCACTTTCTAAATGCTGTCCTGTCAGAGAAAATCGCTTTCCTTTGAAAGTGCCTTAAGCTACTTACAAGCTTTCAACAGAAATTCACATGCGTTTCTCTGAAAGAGAAGCAGTCTGTTCCAACACTTCAATTCACTGTGCGAAGTGAATGGAGTGTTGCTTCACTTTCTAAATGCTGTCCTGTCAGAGAAAATCACTTTCCTTTGAAAGTGCCTTAAGCTACTTACAAGCTTTCAGAAAAAACTCACATCCGTTTCTCTGAAAGAGGAGCAGTCTGTTCCAACACTTCAATTCACTGTGCGAAGTGAATGGAGTATTACTTCACTTTTTAAATGCTGTCCTTTCAGAGAAAATCACTTTCCTTTGAAAGTGCCTTAAGCTACTTACAAGCTTTCAACAGAAATTCACATGCGTTTCTCTGAAAGAAAAGCAGGCAGTTCCAACACTTCAATTCACTGTGCGAAGTGAATGGAGTGTTGCTTCACTTTCTAAATGCTGTCCTTTCAGAGAAAATCACTTTCCTTTGAAAGTGCCTTTAGCTACTTACAAGCTTTCACAAAAAACTCACATCCGTTTCTCTGAACGATAAGCAGTCTGTTCCAACACTTCAATTCACTGTGCGAAGTGAATGGAGTGTTGCTTCACTTTCTAAATGCTGTCCTTTCAGAGAAAATCACTTTCCTTTGAAAGTGCCTTTAGCTACTTACAAGCTTTCACAAAAAACTCACATCCGTTTCTCTGAAAGAGAAGCAGTCTGTTCCAACACTTCAATTCACTGTGCGAAGTGAATGAAGTATTACTTCACTTTCTAAATGCTGTCCTTTCAGAGAAAATCACTTTCCTTTGAAAGTGCCTTAAGCTACTTACAAGCATTCAACAGAAATTCACATGCGTTTCTCTGAAAGAGAAGCAGTCTGTTCCAACACTTCAGTTCACTGTGCGAAGTGAATGGAGTGTTGCTTCACTTTCTAAATGCTGTCCTGTCAGAGAAAATCACTTTCCTTTGAAAGTGCCTTAAGCTACTTACTAGCATACAACAGAAATTCACATGCGTTTCTCTGTAAGAGAAGAAGTCTGTTCCAACACTTCAATTCACTGTGCGAAGTGAATGGAGTGTTGCTTCACTTTCTAAATGCTGTCCTGTCAGAGAAAATCACTTTCCTTTGAAAGTGCCTTAAGCTACTTACAAGCTTTCTACAGAAATTCACATGCGTTTCTCTGAAAGAGAAGCAGTCTGTTCCAACGCTTCAATTCACTGTGCGAAGTGAATGGAGTGTTGCTTCACTTTCTAAATGCTGTCCTTTCAGAGAAAATCACTTTCCTTTCAAAGTGCCTTAAGCTACTTACAAGCTTTCACAAAAAACTCACATCCATTTCTCTGAAAGAGAAGCAGTCTGTTCCAACACTTCAATTCACTGTGCGAAGTGAATGGATTGTCGCTTCACTTTCTAAATGCTGTCCTTTCAGAGAATATCACTTTCCTTTGAAAGTGCCTTAAGCTACTTACAAGCTTTCACAAAAAACTCACATCCATTTCTCTGAAAGAGAAGCAGTCTGTTCCAACACTTCAATTCACTGTGCGAAGTGAATGGAGTGTTGCTTCACTTTCTAAATGCTGTCCTTTCAGAGAAAATCACTTTCCTTTGAAAGTTCCTTAAGCTACTTACAAGCATTCAACAGAAATTCACATGCGTTTCTCTGAAAGAGAAGCAGTCTGCTCCAACATTTCAATTCACTGTGCGAAGTGAATGGAGTCTTGCTTTACTTTCTAAATGCTGTCCTTTCAGAGAAAATCACTTTCCTTTGAAATTGCCTTAAGCTACTTACACGCTTTCACAAAAAACTCACATGCGTTTCTCTGAAAGAGAAGCAGTCTGTTCCAACACTTCAATTCACTGTGTGAAGTGAATGGAGTGTTGCTTCACTTTCTAAATGCTGTCCTGTCAGAGAAAATCACTTTCCTTTGAAAGTGCCTTAAGCTACTTACAAGCTTTCAGAAAAAACTCACATCCGTTTCTCTGAAAGAAGAGCAGTCTGTTCCAACACTTCAATTCACTGTGCGAAGTGAATGGAGTGTTGCTTCACTTTCTAAATGCTGTCCTTTCAGAGAAAATCACTTTCCTTTGAAAGTGCCTTAAGCTACTTACAAGCTTTCAACAGAAATTCACATCCGTTTCTCTGAACGATAAGCTGTCTGTTCCAACACTTCAATTCACTGTGCGAAGTGAATGGAGTGTTGCTTCACTTTCTAAATGCTGTCCTTTCAGAGAAAATCACTTTCCTTTGAAAGTGCCTTTAGCTACTTACAAGCTTTCACAAAAAACTCACATCCGTTTCTCTGAAAGAGAAGCAGTCTGTTCCAACACTTCAATTCACTGTGCGAAGTGAATGGAGTGTTGCTTCACTTTCTAAATGCTGTCCTGTCAGAGAAAATCACTTTCCTTTGAAAGTGCCTTAAGCTACTTACAAGCTTTCAGAAAAAACTCACATCCGTTTCTCTGAAAGAGGAGCAGTCTGTTCCAACACTTCAATTCACTGTGCGAAGTGAATGGAGTGTTGCTTCACTTTCTAAATGCTGTCCTTTCAGAGAAAATCACTTTCCTTTGAAAGTGCCTTAAGCTACTTACAAGCTTTCAACAGAAATTCACATGCGTTTCTCTGAAAGAGAAGCAGTCAGTTCCAACACTTCAATTCACTGTGCGAAGTGAATGGAGTGTTGCTTCACTTTCTAAATGCTGTCCTTTCAGAGAAAATCACTTTCCTTTGAAAGTGCCTTAAGCTACTTACAAGCTTTCACAAAAAACTCACATCCGTTTCTCTGAACGATAAGCAGTCTTTTCCAACACTTCAATTCACTGTGCGAAGTGAATGGAGTGTTGCTTCACTTTCTAAATACTGTCCTTTCAGAGAAAATCACTTTCCTTTGAAAGTGCCCTTAGCTACTTACAAGCTTTCACAAAAAACTCACATCCGTTTCTGTGAAAGAGAAGCAATCTGTTCCAACACTTCAATTCACTGTGCGAAGTGAATGGAGTATTACTTCACTTTCTAAATGCTGTCCTTTCAGAGAAAATCACTTTCCTTTGAAAGTGCCTTAAGCTACTTACAAGCATTCAACAGAAATTCACATGCGTTTCTCTGTAAGAGAAGCAGTCTGTTCCAACACTTCAGTTCACTGTGCGAAGTGAATGGAGTGTTGCTTCACTTTCTAAATGCTGTCCTGTCAGAGAAAATCACTTTCCTTTGAAAGTGCCTTAAGCTACTTACTAGCATTCAACAGAAATTCACATGCGTTTCTCTGTAAGAGAAGAAGTCTGTTCCAACACTTCAATTCACTGTGCGAAGTGAATGGAGTGTTGCTTCACTTTCTAAATGCTGTCCTGTCAGAGAAAATCACTTTCCTTTGAAAGTGCCTTAAGCTACTTACAAGCTTTCTACAGAAATTCACATGCGTTTCTCTGAAAGAGAAGCAGTCTGTTCCAACGCTTCAATTCACTGTGCGAAGTGAATGGAGTGTTGCTTCACTTTCTAAATGCTGTCCTTTCAGAGAAAATCACTTTCCTTTCAAAGTGCCTTAAGCTACTTACAAGCTTTCACAAAAAACTCACATCCATTTCTCTGAAAGAGAAGCAGTCTGTTCCAACACTTCAATTCACTGTGCGAAGTGAATGGAGTGTCGCTTCACTTTCTAAATGCTGTCCTTTCAGAGAAAATCACTTTCCTTTGAAAGTGCCTTAAGCTACTTACAAGCTTTCACAAAAAACTCACATCCATTTCTCTGAAAGAGAAGCAGTCTGTTCCAACACTTCAATTCACTGTGCGAAGTGAATGGAGTGTTGCTTCACTTTCTAAATGCTGTCCTTTCAGAGAAAATCACTTTCCTTTGAAAGTTCCTTAAGCTACCTACAAGCATTCAACAGAAATTCACATGCGTTTCTCTGAAAGAGAAGCAGTCTGCTCCAACATTTCAATTCACTGTGCGAAGTGAATGGAGTCTTGCTTTACTTTCTAAATGCTGTCCTTTCAGAGAAAATCACTTTCCTTTGAAATTGCCTTAAGCTACTTACACGCTTTCACAAAAAACTCACATGCGTTTCTCTGAAAGAGAAGCAGTCTGTTCCAACACTTCAATTCACTGTGCGAAGTGAATGGAGTGTTGCTTCACTTTCTAAATGCTGTCCTGTCAGAGAAAATCACTTTCCTTTGAAAGTGCCTTAAGCTACTTACAAGCTTTCAGAAAAAACTCACATCCGTTTCTCTGAAAGAAGAGCAGTCTGTTCCAACACTTCAATTCACTGTGCGAAGTGAATGGAGTGTTGCTTCACTTTCTAAATGCTGTCCTTTCAGAGAAAATCACTTTCCTTTGAAAGTGCCTTAAGCTACTTACAAGCTTTCAACAGAAATTCACATGCGTTTCTCTGAAAGAGAAGCAGTCAGTTCCAACACTTCAATTCACTGTGCGAAGTGAATGGAGTGTTGCTTCACTTTCTAAATGCTGTCCTTTCAGAGAAAATCACTTTCCTTTGAAAGTGCCTTTAGCTACTTACAAGCTTTCACAAAAAACTCACATCCGTTTCTCTGAACGATAAGCAGTCTGTTCCAACACTTCAATTCACTGTGCGAAGTGAATGGAGTGTTGCTTCACTTTCTAAATGCTGTCCTTTCAGAGAAAATCACTTTCCTTTGAAAGTGCCTTTAGCTACTTACAAGCTTTCACAAAAAACTCACATCCGTTTCTCTGAAAGAGAAGCAGTCTGTTCCAACACTTCAATTCACTGTGCGAAGTGAATGGAGTATTACTTCACTTTTTAAATGCTGTCCTTTCAGAGAAAATCACTTTCCTTTGAAAGTGCCTTAAGCTACTTACAAGCATTCAACAGAAATTCACATGCGTTTCTCTGAAAGAGAAGCAGTCTGTTCCAACACTTCAGTTCACTGTGCGAAGTGAATGGAGTGTTGCTTCACTTTCTAAATGCTGTCCTGTAAGAGAAAATCACTTTCCTTTGAAAGTGCCTTAAGCTACTTACAAGCTTTCAACAGAAATTCACATGCGTTTCTCTGAAAGAGAAGCAGTCTGTTCCAACGCTTCAGTTCACTGTGCGAAGTGAATGGAGTGTTGCTTCACTTTCTAAATGCTGTCCTTTCAGAGAAAAAAACTTTCCTTTCAAAGTGCCTTAAGCTACTTACAAGCTTTCACAAAAAACTCACATCCATTTCTCTGAAAGAGAAGCAGTCTGTTCCAACACTTCAATTCACTGTGCGAAGTGAATGGAGTGTCACTTCACTTTCTAAATGCTGTCCTGTCAGAGAATATCACTTTCCTTTGAAAGTGCCTTAAGCTACTTACAAGCATTCAACAGAAATTCACATGCGTTTTTCTGAAAGAGAAGCAGTCTGCTCCAACATTTCAATTCACTGTGCGAAGTGAATGGAGTGTTGCTTCACTTTCTAAATGCTGTCCTTTCAGAGAAAATCACTTTCCTTTGAAAGTGCCTTAAGCTACTTACAAGCTTTCACAAAAAACTCACATGCGTTTCTCTGAAAGAGAAGCAGTCTGTTCCAACACTTCAATTCACTGTGCGAAGTGAATGGAGTGTTGCTTCACTTTCTAAATGCTGTCCTGTCAGAGAAAATCACTTTCCTTTGAAAGTGCCTTCAGCTACTTACAAGCTTTCACAAAAAACTCACATCCGTTTCTCTGAAAGAGAAGCAGTCTGTTCCATCACTTGAATTCACTGTGCGAAGTGAATTCTGTGTTTCTTCACTTTCTAAATGCTGTCCTTTCAGAGAAAATCACTTTCCTTTGAAAGTGCCTTAAGCTACTTTCAAGCTTTCACAAAAAACTCACATCCGTTTCTCTGAAAGAGAAGCAGTCTGTTCCAACACTTCAATTAACTGTGCGAAGTGAATGGAGTGTTGCTTCACTTTCTAAATGCTGTCCTTTCAGAGAAAATCACTTTCCTTTGAAAGTGCCTTAAGCTACTTACAAGCATTCAACAGAAATTCACATGCGTTTCTCTGAAAGAGAAGCAGTCTGTTCCAACACTTCAATTCACTGTGCGAAGTGAATGGAGTGTTGCTTCACTTTCTAAATGCTGTCCTTTCAGAGAAAATCACTTTCCTTTGAAAGTGCCTTAAGCTACTTACAAGCATTCAACAGAAATTCACATGCGTTTCTCTGTAAGAGAAGCAGTCTGTTCCAACACTTCAATTCACTGTGCGAAGTGAATGGAGTGTTGCTTCACTTTCTAAATGCTGTCCTGTCAGAGAAAATCGCTTTCCTTTGAAAGTGCCTTAAGCTACTTACAAGCTTTCAACAGAAATTCACATGCATTTCTCTGAAAGAGAAGCAGTCTGTTCCAACACTTCAATTCACTGTGCGAAGTGAATGGAGTGTTGCTTCACTTTCTAAATGCTGTCCTGTCAGAGAAAATCACTTTCCTTTGAAAGTGCCTTAAGCTACTTACAAGCTTTCAGAAAAAACTCACATCCGTTTCTCTGAAAGAGGAGCAGTGTGTTCCAACACTTCAATTCACTGTGCGAAGTGAATGGAGTGTTGCTTCACTTTCTAAATGCTGTCCTTTCAGAGAAAATCACTTTCCTTTGAAAGTGCCTTAAGCTACTTACAAGCTTTCAACAGAAATTCACATGCGTTTCTCTGAAAGAGAAGCAGTCAGTTCCAACACTTCAATTCACTGTGCGAAGTGAATGGAGTGTTGCTTCACTTTCTAAATGCTGTCCTTTCAGAGAAAATCACTTTCCTTTGAAAGTGCCTTAAGCTACTTACAAGCTTTCACAAAAAACTCACATCCGTTTCTCTGAACGATAAGCAGTCTGTTCCAACACTTCAATTCACTGTGCGAAGTGAATGGAGTGTTGCTTCACTTTCTAAATGCTGTCCTTTCAGAGAAAAATCACTTTCCTTTGAAAGTGCCTTTAGCTACTTACAAGCTTTCACAAAAAACTCACATCCGTTTCTCTGAAAGAGAAGCAGTCTGTTCCAACACTTCAATTCACTGTGCGAAGTGAATGGAGTATTACTTCACTTTCTAAATGCTGTCCTTTCAGAGAAAATCACTTTCCTTTGAAAGTGCATTAAGCTACTTACAAGCATTCAACAGAAATTCACATGCGTTTCTCTGAAAGAGAAGCAGTCTGTTCCAACACTTCAGTTCACTGTGCGAAGTGAATGGAGTGTTGCTTCACTTTCTAAATGCTGTCCTGTCAGAGAAAATCACTTTCCTTTGAAAGTGCCTTAAGCTACTTACTAGCATTCAACAGAAATTCACATGCCTTTCTCTGTAAGAGAAGCAGTCTGTTCCAACACTTCAATTCACTGTGCGAAGTGAATGGAGTGTTGCTTCACTTTCGAAATGCTGTCCTGTCAGAGAAAATCACTTTCCTTTGAAAGTGCCTTAAGCTACTTACAAGCTTTCAACAGAAATTCACATGCGTTTCTCTGTAAGAGAAGCAGTCTGTTCCAACGCTTCAATTCACTGTGCGAAGTGAATGGAGTGTTGCTTCACTTTCTAAATGCTGTCCTTTCAGAGAAATTCACTTTCCTTTCAAAGTGCCTTAAGCTACTTACAAGCTTTCACAAAAAACTCACATCCATTTCTCTGAAAGAGAAGCAGTCTGTTCCAACACTTCAATTCACTGTGCGAAGTGAATGGAGTGTCGCTTCACTTTCTAAATGCAGTCCTGTCAGAGAAAATCACTTTCTTTTGAAAGTGCCTTAAGCTACTTACAAGCATTCAACAGAAATTCACATGCGTTTTTCTGAAAGAGAAGCCGTCTGCTCCAACATTTCAATTCACTGTGCGAAGTGAATGGAGTGTTGCTTCACTTTCTAAATGCTGTCCTGTCAGAGAAAATCACTTTCCTTTGAAAGTGCCTTAAGCTACTTACAAGCTTTCACAAAAAACTCACATCCGTTTCTCTGAAAGAGAAGCAGTCTGTTCCATCACTTGAATTCACTGTGCGAAGTGAATTCTGTGTTGCTTCACTTTCTAAATGCTGTCCTTTCAGAGAAAATCACTTTCCTTTGAAAGTGCCTTAAGCTACTTACAAGCTTTCACAAAAAACTCACATCCGTTTCTCTGAAAGAGAAGCAGTCTGTTCCAACACTTCAATTCACTGTGCGAAGTGAATGGAGTATTACTTCACTTTCTAAATGCTGTCCTTTCAGAGAAAATCACTTTCCTTTGAAAGTGCCTTAAGCTACTTACAAGCATTCAACAGAAATTCACATGCGTTTCTCTGAAAGAGAAGCAGTCTGTTCCAACACTTCAGTTCACTGTGCGAAGTGAATGGAGTGTTGCTTCACTTTCTAAATGCTGTCCTGTCAGAGAAAATCACTTTCCTTTGAAAGTGCCTTAAGCTACTTACTAGCATTCAACAGAAATTCACATGCGTTTCTCTGTAAGAGAAGCAGTCTGTTCCAACACTTCAATTCACTGTGCGAAGTGAATGGAATGTTGCTTCACTTTCTAAATGCTGTCCTTTCAGAGAAAATCACTTTCCTTTGAAAGTGCCTTAAGCTACTTACAAGCTTTCACAAAAAACTCACATCCGTTTCTCTGTAAGAGAAGCAGTCTGTTCCAACACTTCAATTCACTGTGCGAAGTGAATGGAGTGTTGCTTCACTTTCTAAATGCTGTCCTTTCAGAGAAAATCACTTTCCTTTGATGGTGCCTTAAGCTACTTACAAGCATTCAACAGAAATTCACATGCGTTTCTCTGAAAGAGAAGCAGTCTGTACCAACACTTCATTTCACTGTGCGAAGTGAATGGAGTGTTGCTTCACTTTCTAAATGCTGTCCTTTCAGAGAAAATCACTTTCCTTTGAAAGTGCCTTAAGCTACTTACAAGCTTTCACAAAAAACTCACATCCGTTTCTCTGAAAGAGAAGCAGTCTGTTCCAACACTTCAATTCACTGTGCGAAGTGAATGGAGTGTTGCTTCACTTTCTAAATGCTGTCATTTCAGAGAAAATCACTTTCCTTTGAAAGTGCCTAAAGCTACTTACAAGCATTCAACAGAAATTCACATGCGTTTCTCTGAAAGAGAAGCAGTCTGTTCCAACACTTCAATTCACTGTGCGAAGTGAATGGAGTGTTGCTTCACTTTCTAAATGCTGTCCTGTCAGAGAAAATCACTTTCCTTTGAAAGTGCCTTAAGCTACTTACAAGCTTTCTACAGAAATTCACATGCGTTTCTTTGAAAGAGAAGTAGTCTGTTCCAACGCTTCAATTCACTGTGCGAAGTGAATGGAGTGTTGCTTCACTTTCTAAATGCTGTCCTTTCAGAGAAAATCACTTTCCTTTCAAAGTGCCTTAAGCTACTTACAAGCTTTCACAAAAAACTCACATCCATTTCACTGAAAGAGAAGCAGTCTGTTCCAACACTTCAATTCACTGTGCGAAGTGAATGGAGTGTCGCTTCACTTTCTAAATGCTGTCCTTTCAGAGAAAATCACTTTCCTTTGAAAGTGCCTTAAGCTACTTACAAGCTTTCACAAAAAACTCACATCCATTTCTCTGAAAGAGAAGCAGTCTGTTCCAACACTTCAATTCACTGTGCGAAGTGAATGGAGTGTTGCTTCACTTTCTAAATGCTGTCCTTTCAGAGAAAATCACTTTCCTTTGAAAGTTCCTTAAGCTACTTACAAGCATTCAACAGAAATTCACATGCGTTTCTCTGAAAGAGAAGCAGTCTGCTCCAACATTTCAATTCACTGTGCGAAGTGAATGGAGTCTTGCTTTACTTTCTAAATGCTGTCCTTTCAGAGAAAATCACTTTCCTTTGAAATTGCCTTAAGCTACTTACACGCTTTCACAAAAAACTCACATGCGTTTCTCTGAAAGAGAAGCAGTCTGTTCCAACACTTCAATTCACTGTGCGAAGTGAATGGAGTGTTGCTTCACTTTCTAAATGCTGTCCTGTCAGAGAAAATCACTTTCCTTTGAAAGTGCCTTAAGCTACTTACAAGCTTTCAGAAAAAACTCACATCCGTTTCTCTGAAAGAGGAGCAGTCTGTTCCAACACTTCAATTCACTGTGCGAAGTGAATGGAGTGTTGCTTCACTTTCTAAATGCTGTCCTTTCAGAGAAAATCACTTTCCTTTGAAAGTGCCTTAAGCTACTTACAAGCTTTCAACAGAAATTCACATGCGTTTCTCTGAAAGAGAAGCAGTCAGTTCCAACACTTCAATTCACTGTGCGAAGTGAATGGAGTGTTGCTTCACTTTCTAAATGCTGTCCTTTCAGAGAAAATCACTTTCTTTTGAAAGTGCCTTAAGCTACTTACAAGCTTTCACAAAAAACTCACATCCGTTTCTGTGAACGATAAGCAGTCTGTTCCAACACTTCAATTCACTGTGCGAAGTGAATGGAGTGTTGCTTCACTTTCTAAATGCTGTCCTTTCAGAGAAAATCACTTTCCTTTGAAAGTGCCTTTAGCTACTTACAAGCTTTCACAAAAAACTCACATCCATTTCTCTGAAAGAGAAGCAGTCTGTTCCAACACTTCAATTCACTGTGCGAAGTGAATGGAGTATTACTTCACTTTCTAAATGCTGTCCTTTCAGAGAAAATCACTTTCCTTTGAAAGTGCCTTAAGCTACTTACAAGCATTCAACAGAAATTCACATGCGTTTCTCTGAAAGAGAAGCAGTCTGTTCCAACACTTCAGTTCACTGTGCGAAGTGAATGGAGTGTTGCTTCACTTTCTAAATGCTGTCCTGTCAGAGAAAATCACTTTCCTTTGAAAGTGCCTTAAGCTACTTACTAGCATTCAACAGAAATTCACATGCGTTTCTCTGTAAGATAAGCAGTCTGTTCCAACACTTCAATTCACTGTGCGAAGTGAATGGAGTGTTGCTTCACTTTCTAAATGCTGTCCTGTCAGAGAAAATCACTTTCCTTTGAAAGTGCCTTAAGCTACTTACAAGCTTTCAACAGAAATTCACATGCGTTTCTCTGAAAGAGAAGCAGTCTGTTCCAACGCTTCAATTCACTGTGCGAAGTGAATGGAGTGTTGCTTCACTTTCTAAATGCTGTCCTTTCAGAGAAAATCACTTTCCTTTCAAAGTGCCTTAAGCTACTTACAAGCTTTCACAAAAAACTCACATCCACTTCTCTGAAAGAGAAGCAGTCTGTTCCAACACTTCAATTCACTGTGCGAAGTGAATGAAGTGTCGCTTCACTTTCTAAATGCTGTCCTGTCAGAGAAAATCACTTTCCTTTGAAAGTGCCTTAAGCTACTTACAAGCATTCAACAGAAATTCACATGCGTTTTTCTGAAAGAGAAGCAGTCTGCTCCAACATTTCAATTCACTGTGCGAAGTGAATGGAGTGTTGCTTCACTTTCTAAATGCTGTCCTGTCAGAGAAAATCACTTTCCTTTGAAAGTGCCTAAAGCTACTTACAAGCTTTCACAAAAAACTCACATGCGTTTCTCTGAAAGAGAAGCAGTCTGTTCCAACACTTCAATTCACTGTGCGAAGTGAATGGAGTGTTGCTTCACTTTCTAAATCCTGTCCTGTCAGAGAAAATCACTTTCCTTTGAAAGTGCCTTAAGCTACTTACAAGCTTTCACAAAAAACTCACATGCGTTTCTCTGAAAGAGAAGCAGTCTGTTCCATCACTTGAATTCACTGTGCGAAGTGAATTCTGTGTTGCTTCACTTTCTAAATGCTGTCCTTTCAGAGAAAATCACTTTCCTTTGAAAGTGCCTTAAGCTACTTTCAAGCTTTCACAAAAAACTCACATCCGTTTCTCTGAAAGAGAAGCAGTCTGTTCCAACACTTCAATTCACTGTGCGAAGTGAATGGAGTGTTGCTTCACTTTCTAAATGCTGTCCTTTCAGAGAAAATCACTTTCCTTTGAAAGTGCCTTAAGCTACTTACAAGCTTTCACAAAAAACTCACATCCGTTTCTCTGAAAGAGAAGCAGTCTGTTCCAACACTTCAATTCACTGTGCGAAGTGAATGGAGTATTACTTCACTTTCTAAATGCTGTCCTTTCAGAGAAAATCACTTTCCTTTGAAAGTGCCTTAAGCTACTTACAAGCATTCAACAGAAATTCACATGCGTTTCTCTGAAAGAGAAGCAGTCTGTTCCAACACTTCAGTTCACTGTGCGAAGTGAATGGAGTGTTGCTTCACTTTCTAAATGCTGTCCTGTCAGAGAAAATCACTTTCCTTTGAAAGTGCCTTAAGCTACTTACTAGCATTCAACAGAAATTCACATGCGTTTCTCTGTAAGAGAAGCAGTCTGTTCCAACACTTCAATTCACTGTGCGAAGTGAATGGAGTGTTGCTTCACTTTCTAAATGCTGTCCTGTCAGAGAAAATCACTTTCCTTTGAAAGTGCCTTAAGCTACTTACAAGCTTTCACAAAAAACTCACATCCGTTTCTCTGAAAGAGAAGCAGTCTGTTCCAACACTTCATTTCACTGTGCGAAGTGAATGGAGTATTACTTCACTTTCTAAATGCTGTCCTTTTTAGAGAAAATCACTTTCCTTTGAAAGTGCCTTAAGCTACTTACAAGCATTCAACAGAAAATCACATGCGTTTCTCTGAAAGAGAAGCAGTCTGTTCCAACACTTCAGTTCACTGTGCGAAGTGAATGGAGTGTTGCTTCACTTTCTAAATGCTGTCCTGTCAGAGAAAATCACTTTCCTTTGAAAGTGCCTTAAGCTACTTACTAGCATTCAACAGAAATTCACATGCGTTTCTCTGTAAGAGAAGCAGTCTGTTCCAACACTTCAATTCACTGTGCGAAGTGAATGGAGTGTTGCTTCACTTTCTAAATGCTGTCCTGTCAGAGAAAATCACTTTCCTTTGAAAGTGCCTTAAGCTACTTACAAGCTTTCAACAGAAATTCACATGCGTTTCTCTGAAAGAGAAGCAGTCTGTTCCAACGCTTCAATTCACTGTGCGAAGTGAATGGAGTTTTGCTTCACTTTCTAAATGCTGTCCTTTCAGAGAAAATCACTTTCCTTTCAAAGTGCCTTAAGCTACTTACAAGCTTTCACAAAAAACTCACATCCATTTCTCTGAAAGAGAAGCAGTCAGTTCCAACACTTCAATTCACTGTGCGAAGTGAAGGGAGTGTCGCTTCACTTTCTAAATGCTGTCCTGTCAGAGAAAATCACTTTCCTTTGAAAGTGCCTTAAGCTACTTACAAGCATTCAACAGAAATTCACATGCGTTTTTCTGAAAGAGAAGCAGTCTGCTCCAACATTTCAATTCACTGTGCGAAGTGAATGGAGTGTTGCTTCACTTTCTAAATGCTGTCCTTTCAGAGAAAATCACTTTCCTTTGAAAGTGCCTTAAGCTACTTGCAAGCTTTCACAAAAAACTCACATGCGTTTCTCTGAAAGAGAAGCAGTCTGTTCCAACACTTCAATTCACTGTGCGAAGTGAATGGAGTGTTGCTTCACTTTCTAAATGCTGTCCTGTCAGAGAAAATCACTTTCCTTTGAAAGTGCCTTAAGCTACTTACAAGCTTTCACAAAAAACTCACATCCGTTTCTCTGAAAGAGAAGCAGTCTGTTCCATCACTTGAATTCACTGTGCGAAGTGAATTCTGTGTTGCTTCACTTTCTAAATGCTGTCCTTTCAGAGAAAATCACTTTCCTTTGAAAGTGCCTTAAGCTACTTTCAAGCTTTCACAAAAAACTCACATCCGTTTCTCTGAAAGAGAAGCAGTCTGTTCCAACACTTCAATTCACTGTGCGAAGTGAATGGAGTGTTGCTTCACTTTCTAAATGCTGTCCTTTCAGAGAAAATCACTTTCCTTTGAAAGTGCCTTAAGCTACTTACAAGCTTTCACAAAAAACTCACATGCGTTTCTCTGAAAGAGAAGCAGTCTGTTCCAACACTTCAATTCACTGTGCGAAGTGAATGGAGTGTTGCTTCACTTTCTAAATGCTGTCCTGTCAGAGAAAATCACTTTCCTTTGAAAGTGCCTTAAGCTACTTACAAGCATTCAACAGAAATTCACATGCGTTTCTCTGTAAGAGAAGCAGTCTGTTCCAACACTTCAATTCACTTTGCGAAGTGAATGGAGTGTTGCTTCACTTTCTAAATGCTGTCCTGTCAGAGAAAATCACTTTCCTTTGAAAGTGCCTTAAGCTACTTACAAGCTTTCACAAAAAACTCACATCCGTTTCTCTGAAAGAGAAGCAGTCTGTTCCAACACTTCAATTCACTGTGCGAAGTGAATGGAGTATTACTTCACTTTCTAAATGCTGTCCTTTCAGAGAAAATCACTTTCCTTTGAAAGTGCCTTAAGCTACTTACAAGCATTCAACAGAAATTCACATGCGTTTCTCTGAAAGAGAAGCAGTCTGTTCCAACACTTCAGTTCACTGTGCGAAGTGAATGGAGTGTTGCTTCACTTTCTAAATGCTGTCCTGTCAGAGAAAATCACTTTCCTTTGAAAGTGCCTTAAGCTACTTACTAGCATTCAACAGAAATTCACATGCGTTTCTCTGTAAGAGAAGCAGTCTGTTCCAACACTTCAATTCACTGTGCGAAGTGAATGGAGTGTTGCTTCACTTTCTAAATGCTGTCCTGTCAGAGAAAATCACTTTCCTTTCAAAGTGCCTTAAGCTACTTACAAGCTTTCACAAAAAACTCACATCCGTTTCTCTGAAAGACAAGCAGTCTGTTCCAACACTTCAATTCACTGTGCGAAGTGAATGGAGTGTTGCTTCACTTTCTAAATGCTGTCCTTTCAGAGAAAATCACTTTCCTTTGAAAGTGCCTTAAGCTACTTACAAGCTTTCACAAAAAACTCACATCCGTTTCTCTGTAAGAGAAGCAGTCTGTTCCAACACTTCAATTCACTGTGCGAAGTGAATGGAGTGTTGCTTCACTTTCTAAATGCTGTCCTTTCAGAGAAAATCACTTTCCTTTGAAAGTGCCTTAAGCTACTTACAAGCATTCAACAGAAATTCACATGCGTTTCTCTGAAAGAGAAGCAGTCTGCTCCAACATTTCAATTCACTGTGCGAAGTGAATGGAGTCTTGCTTTACTTTCTAAATGCTGTCCTTTCAGAGAAAATCACTTTCCTTTGAAATTGCCTTAAGCTACTTACACGCTTTCACAAAAAACTCACATGCGTTTCTCTGAAAGAGAAGCAGTCTGTTCCAACACTTCAATTCACTGTGCGAAGTGAATGGAGTGTTGCTTCACTTTCTAAATGCTGTCCTGTCAGAGAAAATCACTTTCCTTTGAAAGTGCCTTAAGCTACTTACAAGCTTTCAGAAAAAACTCACATCCGTTTCTCTGAAAGAGGAGCAGTCTGTTCCAACACTTCAATTCACTGTGCGAAGTGAATGGAGTGTTGCTTCACTTTCTAAATGCTGTCCTGTCAGAGAAAATCACTTTCCTTTGAAAGTGCCTTAAGCTACTTACAAGCTTTCAACAGAAATTCACATGCGTTTCTCTGAAAGAGAAGCAGTCTGTTCCAACGCTTCAATTCACTGTGCGAAGTGAATGGAGTTTTGCTTCACTTTCTAAATGCTGTCCTTTCAGAGAAAATCACTTTCCTTTCAAAGTGCCTTAAGCTACTTACAAGCTTTCACAAAAAACTCACATCCATTTCTCTGAAAGAGAAGCAGTCAGTTCCAACACTTCAATTCACTGTGCGAAGTGAAGGGAGTGTCGCTTCACTTTCTAAATGCTGTCCTGTCAGAGAAAATCACTTTCCTTTGAAAGTGCCTTAAGCTACTTACAAGCATTCAACAGAAATTCACATGCGTTTTTCTGAAAGAGAAGCAGTCTGCTCCAACATTTCAATTCACTGTGCGAAGTGAATGGAGTGTTGCTTCACTTTCTAAATGCTGTCCTTTCAGAGAAAATCACTTTCCTTTGAAAGTGCCTTAAGCTACTTGCAAGCTTTCACAAAAAACTCACATGCGTTTCTCTGAAAGAGAAGCAGTCTGTTCCAACACTTCAATTCACTGTGCGAAGTGAATGGAGTGTTGCTTCACTTTCTAAATGCTGTCCTGTCAGAGAAAATCACTTTCCTTTGAAAGTGCCTTAAGCTACTTACAAGCTTTCACAAAAAACTCACATCCGTTTCTCTGAAAGAGAAGCAGTCTGTTCCATCACTTGAATTCACTGTGCGAAGTGAATTCTGTGTTGCTTCACTTTCTAAATGCTGTCCTTTCAGAGAAAATCACTTTCCTTTGAAAGTGCCTTAAGCTACTTTCAAGCTTTCACAAAAAACTCACATCCGTTTCTCTGAAAGAGAAGCAGTCTGTTCCAACACTTCAATTCACTGTGCGAAGTGAATGGAGTGTTGCTTCACTTTCTAAATGCTGTCCTTTCAGAGAAAATCACTTTCCTTTGAAAGTGCCTTAAGCTACTTACAAGCTTTCACAAAAAACTCACATGCGTTTCTCTGAAAGAGAAGCAGTCTGTTCCAACACTTCAATTCACTGTGCGAAGTGAATGGAGTGTTGCTTCACTTTCTAAATGCTGTCCTGTCAGAGAAAATCACTTTCCTTTGAAAGTGCCTTAAGCTACTTACAAGCATTCAACAGAAATTCACATGCGTTTCTCTGTAAGAGAAGCAGTCTGTTCCAACACTTCAATTCACTTTGCGAAGTGAATGGAGTGTTGCTTCACTTTCTAAATGCTGTCCTGTCAGAGAAAATCACTTTCCTTTGAAAGTGCCTTAAGCTACTTACAAGCTTTCACAAAAAACTCACATCCGTTTCTCTGAAAGAGAAGCAGTCTGTTCCAACACTTCAATTCACTGTGCGAAGTGAATGGAGTATTACTTCACTTTCTAAATGCTGTCCTTTCAGAGAAAATCACTTTCCTTTGAAAGTGCCTTAAGCTACTTACAAGCATTCAACAGAAATTCACATGCGTTTCTCTGAAAGAGAAGCAGTCTGTTCCAACACTTCAGTTCACTGTGCGAAGTGAATGGAGTGTTGCTTCACTTTCTAAATGCTGTCCTGTCAGAGAAAATCACTTTCCTTTGAAAGTGCCTTAAGCTACTTACTAGCATTCAACAGAAATTCACATGCGTTTCTCTGTAAGAGAAGCAGTCTGTTCCAACACTTCAATTCACTGTGCGAAGTGAATGGAGTGTTGCTTCACTTTCTAAATGCTGTCCTGTCAGAGAAAATCACTTTCCTTTCAAAGTGCCTTAAGCTACTTACAAGCTTTCACAAAAAACTCACATCCGTTTCTCTGAAAGACAAGCAGTCTGTTCCAACACTTCAATTCACTGTGCGAAGTGAATGGAGTGTTGCTTCACTTTCTAAATGCTGTCCTTTCAGAGAAAATCACTTTCCTTTGAAAGTGCCTTAAGCTACTTACAAGCTTTCACAAAAAACTCACATCCGTTTCTCTGTAAGAGAAGCAGTCTGTTCCAACACTTCAATTCACTGTGCGAAGTGAATGGAGTGTTGCTTCACTTTCTAAATGCTGTCCTTTCAGAGAAAATCACTTTCCTTTGATGGTGCCTTAAGCTACTTACAAGCATTCAACAGAAATTCACATGCGTTTCTCTGAAAGAGAAGCAGTCTGTACCAACACTTCATTTCACTGTGCGAAGTGAATGGAGTGTTGCTTCACTTTCTAAATGCTGTCCTTTCAGAGAAAATCACTTTCCTTTGAAAGTGCCTTAAGCTACTTACAAGCTTTCACAAAAAACTCACATCCGTTTCTCTGAAAGAGAAGCAGTCTGTTCCAACACTTCAATTCACTGTGCGAAGTGAATGGAGTGTTGCTTCACTTTCTAAATGCTGTCATTTCAGAGAAAATCACTTTCCTTTGAAAGTGCCTAAAGCTACTTACAAGCATTCAACAGAAATTCACATGCGTTTCTCTGAAAGAGAAGCAGTCTGTTCCAACACTTCAATTCACTGTGCGAAGTGAATGGAGTGTTGCTTCACTTTCTAAATGCTGTCCTGTCAGAGAAAATCACTTTCCTTTGAAAGTGCCTTAAGCTACTTACAAGCTTTCTACAGAAATTCACATGCGTTTCTCTGAAAGAGAAGCAGTCTGTTCCAACGCTTCAATTCACTGTGCGAAGTGAATGGAGTGTTGCTTCACTTTCTAAATGCTGTCCTTTCAGAGAAAATCACTTTCCTTTCAAAGTGCCTTAAGCTACTTACAAGCTTTCACAAAAAACTCACATCCATTTCTCTGAAAGAGAAGCAGTCTGTTCCAACACTTCAATTCACTGTGCGAAGTGAATGGAGTGTTGCTTCACTTTCTAAATGCTGTCCTTTCAGAGAAAATCACTTTCCTTTGAAAGTGCCTTAAGCTACTTACAAGCATTCAACAGAAATTCACATGCGTTTCTCTGAAAGAGAAGCAGTCTGCTCCAACATTTCAATTCACTGTGCGAAGTGAATGGAGTCTTGCTTTACTTTCTAAATGCTGTCCTTTCAGAGAAAATCACTTTCCTTTGAAATTGCCTTAAGCTACTTACACGCTTTCACAAAAAACTCACATGCGTTTCTCTGAAAGAGAAGCAGTCTGTTCCAACACTTCAATTCACTGTGCGAAGTGAATGGAGTGTTGCTTCACTTTCTAAATGCTGTCCTGTCAGAGAAAATCACTTTCCTTTGAAAGTGCCTTAAGCTACTTACAAGCTTTCAGAAAAAACTCACATCCGTTTCTCTGAAAGAGGAGCAGTCTGTTCCAACACTTCAATTCACTGTGCGAAGTGAATGGAGTGTTGCTTCACTTTCTAAATGCTGTCCTTTCAGAGAAAATCACTTTCCTTTGAAAGTGCCTTAAGCTACTTACAAGCTTTCAACAGAAATTCACATGCGTTTCTCTGAAAGAGAAGCAGTCAGTTCCAACACTTCAATTCACTGTGCGAAGTGAATGGAGTGTTGCTTCACTTTCTAAATGCTGTCCTTTCAGAGAAAATCACTTTCTTTTGAAAGTGCCTTAAGCTACTTACAAGCTTTCACAAAAAACTCACATCCGTTTCTCTGAACGATAAGCAGTCTGTTCCAACACTTCAATTCACTGTGCGAAGTGAATGGAGTGTTGCTTCACTTTCTAAATGCTGTCCTGTCAGAGAAAATCACTTTCCTTTGAAAGTGCCTTTAGCTACTTACAAGCTTTCACAAAAAACTCACATCCGTTTCTCTGAAAGAGAAGCAGTCTGTTCCAACACTTCAATTCACTGTGCGAAGTGAATGGAGTATTACTTCACTTTCTAAATGCTGTCCTTTCAGAGAAAATCACTTTCCTTTGAAAGTGCCTTAAGCTACTTAAAAGCATTCAACAGAAATTCACATGCGTTTCTCTGAAAGAGAAGCAGTCTGTTCCAACATTTCAGTTCACTGTGCGAAGTGAATGGAGTGTTGCTTCACTTTCTAAATGCTGTCCTGTCAGAGAAAATCACTTTCCTTTGAAAGTGCCTTAAGCTACTTACTAGCATTCAACAGAAATTCACATGCGTTTCTCTGTAAGAGAAGCAGTCTGTTCCAACACTTCAATTCACTGTGCGAAGTGAATGGAGTGTTGCTTCACTTTCTAAATGCTGTCCTGTCAGAGAAAATCACTTTCCTTTGAAAGTGCCTTAAGCTACTTACAAGCTTTCAACAGAAATTCACATGCGTTTCTCTGAAAGAGAAGCAGTCTGTTCCAACGCTTCAATTCACTGTGCGAAGTGAATGGAGTGTTGCTTCACTTTCTAAATGCTGTCCTTTCAGAGAAAATCACTTTCCTTTCAAAGTGCCTTAAGCTACTTACAAGCTTTCACAAAAAACTCACATCCACTTCTCTGAAAGAGAAGCAGTCTGTTCCAACACTTCAATTCACTGTGCGAAGTGAATGAAGTGTCGCTTCACTTTCTAAATGCTGTACTGTCAGAGAAAATCACTTTCCTTTGAAAGTGCCTTAAGCTACTTACAAGCATTCAACAGAAATTCACATGCGTTTTTCTGAAAGAGAAGCAGTCTGCTCCAACATTTCAATTCACTGTGCGAAGTGAATGGAGTGTTGCTTCACTTTCTAAATGCTGTCCTGTCAGAGAAAATCACTTTCCTTTGAAAGTGCCTGAAGCTACTTACAAGCTTTCACAAAAAACTCACATGCGTTTCTCTGAAAGAGAAGCAGTCTGTTCCAACACTTCAATTCACTGTGCGAAGTGAATGGAGTGTTGCTTCACTTTCTAAATCCTGTCCTGTCAGAGAAAATCACTTTCCTTTGAAAGTGCCTTAAGCTACTTACAAGCTTTCACAAAAAACTCACATGCGTTTCTCTGAAAGAGAAGCAGTCTGTTCCATCACTTGAATTCACTGTGCGAAGTGAATTCTGTGTTGCTTCACTTTCTAAATGCTGTCCTTTCAGAGAAAATCACTTTCCTTTGAAAGTGCCTTAAGCTACTTTCAAGCTTTCACAAAAAACTCACATCCGTTTCTCTGAAAGAGAAGCAGTCTGTTCCAACACTTCAATTCACTGTGCGAAGTGAATGGAGTGTTGCTTCACTTTCTAAATGCTGTCCTTTCAGAGAAAATCACTTTCCTTTGAAAGTGCCTTAAGCTACTTACAAGCTTTCACAAAAAACTCACATCCGTTTCTCTGAAAGAGAAGCAGTCTGTTCCAACACTTCAATTCACTGTGCGAAGTGAATGGAGTATTACTTCACTTTCTAAATGCTGTCCTTTCAGAGAAAATCACTTTCCTTTGAAAGTGCCTTAAGCTACTTACAAGCATTCAACAGAAATTCACATGCGTTTCTCTGAAAGAGAAGCAGTCTGTTCCAACACTTCAGTTCACTGTGCGAAGTGAATGGAGTGTTGCTTCACTTTCTAAATGCTGTCCTGTCAGAGAAAATCACTTTCCTTTGAAAGTGCCTTAAGCTACTTACTAGCATTCAACAGAAATTCACATGCGTTTCTCTGTAAGAGAAGCAGTCTGTTCCAACACTTCAATTCACTGTGCGAAGTGAATGGAGTGTTGCTTCACTTTCTAAATGCTGTCCTGTCAGAGAAAATCACTTTCCTTTGAAAGTGCCTTAAGCTACTTACAAGCTTTCACAAAAAACTCACATCCGTTTCTCTGAAAGAGAAGCAGTCTGTTCCAACACTTCATTTCACTGTGCGAAGTGAATGGAGTATTACTTCACTTTCTAAATGCTGTCCTTTTTAGAGAAAATCACTTTCCTTTGAAAGTGCCTTAAGCTACTTACAAGCATTCAACAGAAAATCACATGCGTTTCTCTGAAAGAGAAGCAGTCTGTTCCAACACTTCAGTTCACTGTGCGAAGTGAATGGAGTGTTGCTTCACTTTCTAAATGCTGTCCTGTCAGAGAAAATCACTTTCCTTTGAAAGTGCCTTAAGCTACTTACTAGCATTCAACAGAAATTCACATGCGTTTCTCTGTAAGAGAAGCAGTCTGTTCCAACACTTCAATTCACTGTGCGAAGTGAATGGAGTGTTGCTTCACTTTCTAAATGCTGTCCTGTCAGAGAAAATCACTTTCCTTTGAAAGTGCCTTAAGCTACTTACAAGCTTTCAACAGAAATTCACTTGCGTTTCTCTGAAAGAGAAGCAGTCTGTTCCAACGCTTCAATTCACTGTGCGAAGTGAATGGAGTGTTGCTTCACTTTCTAAATGCTGTCCTGTCAGAGAAAATCACTTTCCTTTCAAAGTGCCTTAAGCTACTTACAAGCTTTCACAAAAAACTCACATCCATTTCTCTGAAAGAGAAGCAGTCAGTTCCAACACTTCAATTCACTGTGCGAAGTGAAGGGAGTGTCGCTTCACTTTCTAAATGCTGTCCTGTCAGAGAAAATCACTTTCCTTTGAAAGTGCCTTAAGCTACTTACAAGCATTCAACAGAAATTCACATGCGTTTTTCTGAAAGAGAAGCAGTCTGCTCCAACATTTCAATTCACTGTGCGAAGTGAAGGGAGTGTTGCTTCACTTTCTAAATGCTGTCCTTTCAGAGAAAATCACTTTCCTTTGAAAGTGCCTTAAGCTACTTGCAAGCTTTCACAAAAAACTCACATGCGTTTCTCTGAAAGAGAAGCAGTCTGTTCCAACACTTCAATTCACTGTGCGAAGTGAATGGAGTGTTGCTTCACTTTCTAAATGCTGTCCTGTCAGAGAAAATCACTTTCCTTTGAAAGTGCCTTAAGCTACTTACAAGCTTTCACAAAAAACTCACATCCGTTTCTCTGAAAGAGAAGCAGTCTGTTCCATCACTTGAATTCACTGTGCGAAGTGAATTCTGTGTTGCTTCACTTTCTAAATGCTGTCCTTTCAGAGAAAATCACTTTCCTTTGAAAGTGCCTTAAGCTACTTTCAAGCTTTCACAAAAAACTCACATCCGTTTCTCTGAAAGAGAAGCAGTCTGTTCCAACACTTCAATTCACTGTGCGAAGTGAATGGAGTGTTGCTTCACTTTCTAAATGCTGTCCTTTCAGAGAAAATCACTTTCCTTTGAAAGTGCCTTAAGCTACTTACAAGCTTTCACAAAAAACTCACATGCGTTTCTCTGAAAGAGAAGCAGTCTGTTCCAACACTTCAATTCACTGTGCGAAGTGAATGGAGTGTTGCTTCACTTTCTAAATGCTGTCCTGTCAGAGAAAATCACTTTCCTTTGAAAGTGCCTTAAGCTACTTACAAGCATTCAACAGAAATTCACATGCGTTTCTCTGTAAGAGAAGCAGTCTGTTCCAACACTTCAATTCACTTTGCGAAGTGAATGGAGTGTTGCTTCACTTTCTAAATGCTGTCCTGTCAGAGAAAATCACTTTCCTTTGAAAGTGCCTTAAGCTACTTACAAGCTTTCACAAAAAACTCACATCCGTTTCTCTGAAAGAGAAGCAGTCTGTTCCAACACTTCAATTCACTGTGCGAAGTGAATGGAGTATTACTTCACTTTCTAAATGCTGTCCTTTCAGAGAAAATCACTTTCCTTTGAAAGTGCCTTAAGCTACTTACAAGCATTCAACAGAAATTCACATGCGTTTCTCTGAATGAGAAGCAGTCTGTTCCAACACTTCAGTTCACTGTGCGAAGTGAATGGAGTGTTGCTTCACTTTCTAAATGCTGTCCTGTCAGAGAAAATCACTTTCCTTTGAAAGTGCCTTAAGCTACTTACTAGCATTCAACAGAAATTCACATGCGTTTCTCTGTAAGAGAAGCAGTCTGTTCCAACACTTCAATTCACTGTGCGAAGTGAATGGAGTGTTGCTTCACTTTCTAAATGCTGTCCTGTCAGAGAAAATCACTTTCCTTTGAAAGTGCCTTAAGCTACTTACAAGCTTTCAACAGAAATTCACATGCGTTTCTCTGAAAGAGAAGCAGTCTGTTCCAACGCTTCAATTCACTGTGCGAAGTGAATGGAGTGTTGCTTCACTTTCTAAATGCTGTCCTTTCAGAGAAAATCACTTTCCTTTCAAAGTGCCTTAAGCTACTTACAAGCTTTCACAAAAAACTCACATCCATTTCTCTGAAAGAGAAGCAGTCTGTTCCAACACTTCAATTCACTGTGCGAAGTGAATGGAGTGTCGCTTCACTTTCTAAATGCTGTCCTTTCAGAGAAAATCACTTTCCTTTGAAAGTTCCTTAAGCTACTTACAAGCATTCAACAGAAATTCACATGCGTTTCTCTGAAAGAGAAGCAGTCTGTTCCAACACTTCAATTCACTGTGCGAAGTGAATGGAGTGTTGCTTCACTTTCTAAATGCTGTCCTGTCAGAGAAAATCACTTTCCTTTCAAAGTGCCTTAAGCTACTTACAAGCTTTCACAAAAAACTCACATCCGTTTCTCTGAAAGACAAGCAGTCTGTTCCAACACTTCAATTCACTGTGCGAAGTGAATGGAGTGTTGCTTCACTTTCTAAATGCTGTCCTTTCAGAGAAAATCACTTTCCTTTGAAAGTGCCTTAAGCTACTTACAAGCTTTCACAAAAAACTCACATCCGTTTCTCTGTAAGAGAAGCAGTCTGTTCCAACACTTCAATTCACTGTGCGAAGTGAATGGAGTGTTGCTTCACTTTCTAAATGCTGTCCTTTCAGAGAAAATCACTTTCCTTTGAAAGTGCCTTAAGCTACTTACAAGCATTCAACAGAAATTCACATGCGTTTCTCTGAAAGAGAAGCAGTCTGCTCCAACATTTCAATTCACTGTGCGAAGTGAATGGAGTCTTGCTTTACTTTCTAAATGCTGTCCTTTCAGAGAAAATCACTTTCCTTTGAAATTGCCTTAAGCTACTTACACGCTTTCACAAAAAACTCACATGCGTTTCTCTGAAAGAGAAGCAGTCTGTTCCAACACTTCAATTCACTGTGCGAAGTGAATGGAGTGTTGCTTCACTTTCTAAATGCTGTCCTGTCAGAGAAAATCACTTTCCTTTGAAAGTGCCTTAAGCTACTTACAAGCTTTCAGAAAAAACTCACATCCGTTTCTCTGAAAGAGGAGCAGTCTGTTCCAACACTTCAATTCACTGTGCGAAGTGAATGGAGTGTTGCTTCACTTTCTAAATGCTGTCCTGTCAGAGAAAATCACTTTCCTTTGAAAGTGCCTTAAGCTACTTACAAGCTTTCAACAGAAATTCACATGCGTTTCTCTGAAAGAGAAGCAGTCTGTTCCAACGCTTCAATTCACTGTGCGAAGTGAATGGAGTTTTGCTTCACTTTCTAAATGCTGTCCTTTCAGAGAAAATCACTTTCCTTTCAAAGTGCCTTAAGCTACTTACAAGCTTTCACAAAAAACTCACATCCATTTCTCTGAAAGAGAAGCAGTCAGTTCCAACACTTCAATTCACTGTGCGAAGTGAAGGGAGTGTCGCTTCACTTTCTAAATGCTGTCCTGTCAGAGAAAATCACTTTCCTTTGAAAGTGCCTTAAGCTACTTACAAGCATTCAACAGAAATTCACATGCGTTTTTCTGAAAGAGAAGCAGTCTGCTCCAACATTTCAATTCACTGTGCGAAGTGAATGGAGTGTTGCTTCACTTTCTAAATGCTGTCCTTTCAGAGAAAATCACTTTCCTTTGAAAGTGCCTTAAGCTACTTGCAAGCTTTCACAAAAAACTCACATGCGTTTCTCTGAAAGAGAAGCAGTCTGTTCCAACACTTCAATTCACTGTGCGAAGTGAATGGAGTGTTGCTTCACTTTCTAAATGCTGTCCTGTCAGAGGAAATCACTTTCCTTTGAAAGTGCCTTAAGCTACTTACAAGCTTTCACAAAAAACTCACATCCGTTTCTCTGAAAGAGAAGCAGTCTGTTCCATCACTTGAATTCACTGTGCGAAGTGAATTCTGTGTTGCTTCACTTTCTAAATGCTGTCCTTTCAGAGAAAATCACTTTCCTTTGAAAGTGCCTTAAGCTACTTTCAAGCTTTCACAAAAAACTCACATCCGTTTCTCTGAAAGAGAAGCAGTCTGTTCCAACACTTCAATTCACTGTGCGAAGTGAATGGAGTGTTGCTTCACTTTCTAAATGCTGTCCTTTCAGAGAAAATCACTTTCCTTTGAAAGTGCCTTAAGCTACTTACAAGCTTTCACAAAAAACTCACATGCGTTTCTCTGAAAGAGAAGCAGTCTGTTCCAACACTTCAATTCACTGTGCGAAGTGAATGGAGTGTTGCTTCACTTTCTAAATGCTGTCCTGTCAGAGAAAATCACTTTCCTTTGAAAGTGCCTTAAGCTACTTACAAGCATTCAACAGAAATTCACATGCGTTTCTCTGTAAGAGAAGCAGTCTGTTCCAACACTTCAATTCACTTTGCGAAGTGAATGGAGTGTTGCTTCACTTTCTAAATGCTGTCCTGTCAGAGAAAATCACTTTCCTTTGAAAGTGCCTTAAGCTACTTACAAGCTTTCACAAAAAACTCACATCCGTTTCTCTGAAAGAGAAGCAGTCTGTTCCAACACTTCAATTCACTGTGCGAAGTGAATGGAGTATTACTTCACTTTCTAAATGCTGTCCTTTCAGAGAAAATCACTTTCCTTTGAAAGTGCCTTAAGCTACTTACAAGCATTCAACAGAAATTCACATGCGTTTCTCTGAAAGAGAAGCAGTCTGTTCCAACACTTCAGTTCACTGTGCGAAGTGAATGGAGTGTTGCTTCACTTTCTAAATGCTGTCCTGTCAGAGAAAATCACTTTCCTTTGAAAGTGCCTTAAGCTACTTACTAGCATTCAACAGAAATTCACATGCGTTTCTCTGTAAGAGAAGCAGTCTGTTCCAACACTTCAATTCACTGTGCGAAGTGAATGGAGTGTTGCTTCACTTTCTAAATGCTGTCCTGTCAGAGAAAATCACTTTCCTTTCAAAGTGCCTTAAGCTACTTACAAGCTTTCACAAAAAACTCACATCCGTTTCTCTGAAAGACAAGCAGTCTGTTCCAACACTTCAATTCACTGTGCGAAGTGAATGGAGTGTTGCTTCACTTTCTAAATGCTGTCCTTTCAGAGAAAATCACTTTCCTTTGAAAGTGCCTTAAGCTACTTACAAGCTTTCACAAAAAACTCACATCCGTTTCTCTGTAAGAGAAGCAGTCTGTTCCAACACTTCAATTCACTGTGCGAAGTGAATGGAGTGTTGCTTCACTTTCTAAATGCTGTCCTTTCAGAGAAAATCACTTTCCTTTGATGGTGCCTTAAGCTACTTACAAGCATTCAACAGAAATTCACATGCGTTTCTCTGAAAGAGAAGCAGTCTGTACCAACACTTCATTTCACTGTGCGAAGTGAATGGAGTGTTGCTTCACTTTCTAAATGCTGTCCTTTCAGAGAAAATCACTTTCCTTTGAAAGTGCCTTAAGCTACTTACAAGCTTTCACAAAAAACTCACATCCGTTTCTCTGAAAGAGAAGCAGTCTGTTCCAACACTTCAATTCACTGTGCGAAGTGAATGGAGTGTTGCTTCACTTTCTAAATGCTGTCATTTCAGAGAAAATCACTTTCCTTTGAAAGTGCCTAAAGCTACTTACAAGCATTCAACAGAAATTCACATGCGTTTCTCTGAAAGAGAAGCAGTCTGTTCCAACACTTCAATTCACTGTGCGAAGTGAATGGAGTGTTGCTTCACTTTCTAAATGCTGTCCTGTCAGAGAAAATCACTTTCCTTTGAAAGTGCCTTAAGCTACTTACAAGCTTTCTACAGAAATTCACATGCGTTTCTCTGAAAGAGAAGCAGTCTGTTCCAACGCTTCAATTCACTGTGCGAAGTGAATGGAGTGTTGCTTCACTTTCTAAATGCTGTCCTTTCAGAGAAAATCACTTTCCTTTCAAAGTGCCTTAAGCTACTTACAAGCTTTCACAAAAAACTCACATCCATTTCTCTGAAAGAGAAGCAGTCTGTTCCAACACTTCAATTCACTGTGCGAAGTGAATGGAGTGTTGCTTCACTTTCTAAATGCTGTCCTTTCAGAGAAAATCACTTTCCTTTGAAAGTGCCTTAAGCTACTTACAAGCATTCAACAGAAATTCACATGCGTTTCTCTGAAAGAGAAGCAGTCTGCTCCAACATTTCAATTCACTGTGCGAAGTGAATGGAGTCTTGCTTCACTTTCTAAATGCTGTCCTTTCAGAGAAAATCACTTTCCTTTGAAATTGCCTTAAGCTACTTACACGCTTTCACAAAAAACTCACATGCGTTTCTCTGAAAGAGAAGCAGTCTGTTCCAACACTTCAATTCACTGTGCGAAGTGAATGGAGTGTTGCTTCACTTTCTAAATGCTGTCCTGTCAGAGAAAATCACTTTCCTTTGAAAGTGCCTTAAGCTACTTACAAGCTTTCAGAAAAAACTCACATCCGTTTCTCTGAAAGAGGAGCAGTCTGTTCCAACACTTCAATTCACTGTGCGAAGTGAATGGAGTGTTGCTTCACTTTCTAAATGCTGTCCTTTCAGAGAAAATCACTTTCCTTTGAAAGTGCCTTAAGCTACTTACAAGCTTTCAACAGAAATTCACATGCGTTTCTCTGAAAGAGAAGCAGTCAGTTCCAACACTTCAATTCACTGTGCGAAGTGAATGGAGTGTTGCTTCACTTTCTAAATGCTGTCCTTTCAGAGAAAATCACTTTCTTTTGAAAGTGCCTTAAGCTACTTACAAGCTTTCACAAAAAACTCACATCCGTTTCTCTGAACGATAAGCAGTCTGTTCCAACACTTCAATTCACTGTGCGAAGTGAATGGAGTGTTGCTTCACTTTCTAAATGCTGTCCTGTCAGAGAAAATCACTTTCCTTTGAAAGTGCCTTTAGCTACTTACAAGCTTTCACAAAAAACTCACATCCGTTTCTCTGAAAGAGAAGCAGTCTGTTCCAACACTTCAATTCACTGTGCGAAGTGAATGGAGTATTACTTCACTTTCTAAATGCTGTCCTTTCAGAGAAAATCACTTTCCTTTGAAAGTGCCTTAAGCTACTTAAAAGCATTCAACAGAAATTCACATGCGTTTCTCTGAAAGAGAAGCAGTCTGTTCCAACATTTCAGTTCACTGTGCGAAGTGAATGGAGTGTTGCTTCACTTTCTAAATGCTGTCCTGTCAGAGAAAATCACTTTCCTTTGAAAGTGCCTTAAGCTACTTACTAGCATTCAACAGAAATTCACATGCGTTTCTCTGTAAGAGAAGCAGTCTGTTCCAACACTTCAATTCACTGTGCGAAGTGAATGGAGTGTTGCTTCACTTTCTAAATGCTGTCCTGTCAGAGAAAATCACTTTCCTTTGAAAGTGCCTTAAGCTACTTACAAGCTTTCAACAGAAATTCACATGCGTTTCTCTGAAAGAGAAGCAGTCTGTTCCAACGCTTCAATTCACTGTGCGAAGTGAATGGAGTGTTGCTTCACTTTCTAAATGCTGTCCTTTCAGAGAAAATCACTTTCCTTTCAAAGTGCCTTAAGCTACTTACAAGCTTTCACAAAAAACTCACATCCACTTCTCTGAAAGAGAAGCAGTCTGTTCCAACACTTCAATTCACTGTGCGAAGTGAATGAAGTGTCGCTTCACTTTCTAAATGCTGTACTGTCAGAGAAAATCACTTTCCTTTGAAAGTGCCTTAAGCTACTTACAAGCATTCAACAGAAATTCACATGCGTTTTTCTGAAAGAGAAGCAGTCTGCTCCAACATTTCAATTCACTGTGCGAAGTGAATGGAGTGTTGCTTCACTTTCTAAATGCTGTCCTGTCAGAGAAAATCACTTTCCTTTGAAAGTGCCTGAAGCTACTTACAAGCTTTCACAAAAAACTCACATGCGTTTCTCTGAAAGAGAAGCAGTCTGTTCCAACACTTCAATTCACTGTGCGAAGTGAATGGAGTGTTGCTTCACTTTCTAAATCCTGTCCTGTCAGAGAAAATCACTTTCCTTTGAAAGTGCCTTAAGCTACTTACAAGCTTTCACAAAAAACTCACATGCGTTTCTCTGAAAGAGAAGCAGTCTGTTCCATCACTTGAATTCACTGTGCGAAGTGAATTCTGTGTTGCTTCACTTTCTAAATGCTGTCCTTTCAGAGAAAATCACTTTCCTTTGAAAGTGCCTTAAGCTACTTTCAAGCTTTCACAAAAAACTCACATCCGTTTCTCTGAAAGAGAAGCAGTCTGTTCCAACACTTCAATTCACTGTGCGAAGTGAATGGAGTGTTGCTTCACTTTCTAAATGCTGTCCTTTCAGAGAAAATCACTTTCCTTTGAAAGTGCCTTAAGCTACTTACAAGCTTTCACAAAAAACTCACATCCGTTTCTCTGAAAGAGAAGCAGTCTGTTCCAACACTTCAATTCACTGTGCGAAGTGAATGGAGTATTACTTCACTTTCTAAATGCTGTCCTTTCAGAGAAAATCACTTTCCTTTGAAAGTGCCTTAAGCTACTTACAAGCATTCAACAGAAATTCACATGCGTTTCTCTGAAAGAGAAGCAGTCTGTTCCAACACTTCAGTTCACTGTGCGAAGTGAATGGAGTGTTGCTTCACTTTCTAAATGCTGTCCTGTCAGAGAAAATCACTTTCCTTTGAAAGTGCCTTAAGCTACTTACTAGCATTCAACAGAAATTCACATGCGTTTCTCTGTAAGAGAAGCAGTCTGTTCCAACACTTCAATTCACTGTGCGAAGTGAATGGAGTGTTGCTTCACTTTCTAAATGCTGTCCTGTCAGAGAAAATCACTTTCCTTTGAAAGTGCCTTAAGCTACTTACAAGCTTTCACAAAAAACTCACATCCGTTTCTCTGAAAGAGAAGCAGTCTGTTCCAACACTTCATTTCACTGTGCGAAGTGAATGGAGTATTACTTCACTTTCTAAATGCTGTCCTTTTTAGAGAAAATCACTTTCCTTTGAAAGTGCCTTAAGCTACTTACAAGCATTCAACAGAAAATCACATGCGTTTCTCTGAAAGAGAAGCAGTCTGTTCCAACACTTCAGTTCACTGTGCGAAGTGAATGGAGTGTTGCTTCACTTTCTAAATGCTGTCCTGTCAGAGAAAATCACTTTCCTTTGAAAGTGCCTTAAGCTACTTACTAGCATTCAACAGAAATTCACATGCGTTTCTCTGTAAGAGAAGCAGTCTGTTCCAACACTTCAATTCACTGTGCGAAGTGAATGGAGTGTTGCTTCACTTTCTAAATGCTGTCCTGTCAGAGAAAATCACTTTCCTTTGAAAGTGCCTTAAGCTACTTACAAGCTTTCAACAGAAATTCACATGCGTTTCTCTGAAAGAGAAGCAGTCTGTTCCAACGCTTCAATTCACTGTGCGAAGTGAATGGAGTGTTGCTTCACTTTCTAAATGCTGTCCTGTCAGAGAAAATCACTTTCCTTTCAAAGTGCCTTAAGCTACTTACAAGCTTTCACAAAAAACTCACATCCATTTCTCTGAAAGAGAAGCAGTCAGTTCCAACACTTCAATTCACTGTGCGAAGTGAAGGGAGTGTCGCTTCACTTTCTAATGCTGTCCTGTCAGAGAAAATCACTTTCCTTTGAAAGTGCCTTAAGCTACTTACAAGCATTCAACAGAAATTCACATGCGTTTTTCTGAAAGAGAAGCAGTCTGCTCCAACATTTCAATTCACTGTGCGAAGTGAAGGGAGTGTTGCTTCACTTTCTAAATGCTGTCCTTTCAGAGAAAATCACTTTCCTTTGAAAGTGCCTTAAGCTACTTGCAAGCTTTCACAAAAAACTCACATGCGTTTCTCTGAAAGAGAAGCAGTCTGTTCCAACACTTCAATTCACTGTGCGAAGTGAATGGAGTGTTGCTTCACTTTCTAAATGCTGTCCTGTCAGAGAAAATCACTTTCCTTTGAAAGTGCCTTAAGCTACTTACAAGCTTTCACAAAAAACTCACATCCGTTTCTCTGAAAGAGAAGCAGTCTGTTCCATCACTTGAATTCACTGTGCGAAGTGAATTCTGTGTTGCTTCACTTTCTAAATGCTGTCCTTTCAGAGAAAATCACTTTCCTTTGAAAGTGCCTTAAGCTACTTTCAAGCTTTCACAAAAAACTCACATCCGTTTCTCTGAAAGAGAAGCAGTCTGTTCCAACACTTCAATTCACTGTGCGAAGTGAATGGAGTGTTGCTTCACTTTCTAAATGCTGTCCTTTCAGAGAAAATCACTTTCCTTTGAAAGTGCCTTAAGCTACTTACAAGCTTTCACAAAAAACTCACATGCGTTTCTCTGAAAGAGAAGCAGTCTGTTCCAACACTTCAATTCACTGTGCGAAGTGAATGGAGTGTTGCTTCACTTTCTAAATGCTGTCCTGTCAGAGAAAATCACTTTCCTTTGAAAGTGCCTTAAGCTACTTACAAGCATTCAACAGAAATTCACATGCGTTTCTCTGTAAGAGAAGCAGTCTGTTCCAACACTTCAATTCACTTTGCGAAGTGAATGGAGTGTTGCTTCACTTTCTAAATGCTGTCCTGTCAGAGAAAATCACTTTCCTTTGAAAGTGCCTTAAGCTACTTACAAGCTTTCACAAAAAACTCACATCCGTTTCTCTGAAAGAGAAGCAGTCTGTTCCAACACTTCAATTCACTGTGCGAAGTGAATGGAGTATTACTTCACTTTCTAAATGCTGTCCTTTCAGAGAAAATCACTTTCCTTTGAAAGTGCCTTAAGCTACTTACAAGCATTCAACAGAAATTCACATGCGTTTCTCTGAATGAGAAGCAGTCTGTTCCAACACTTCAGTTCACTGTGCGAAGTGAATGGAGTGTTGCTTCACTTTCTAAATGCTGTCCTGTCAGAGAAAATCACTTTCCTTTGAAAGTGCCTTAAGCTACTTACTAGCATTCAACAGAAATTCACATGCGTTTCTCTGTAAGAGAAGCAGTCTGTTCCAACACTTCAATTCACTGTGCGAAGTGAATGGAGTGTTGCTTCACTTTCTAAATGCTGTCCTGTCAGAGAAAATCACTTTCCTTTGAAAGTGCCTTAAGCTACTTACAAGCTTTCAACAGAAATTCACATGCGTTTCTCTGAAAGAGAAGCAGTCTGTTCCAACGCTTCAATTCACTGTGCGAAGTGAATGGAGTGTTGCTTCACTTTCTAAATGCTGTCCTTTCAGAGAAAATCACTTTCCTTTCAAAGTGCCTTAAGCTACTTACAAGCTTTCACAAAAAACTCACATCCATTTCTCTGAAAGAGAAGCAGTCTGTTCCAACACTTCAATTCACTGTGCGAAGTGAATGGAGTGTCGCTTCACTTTCTAAATGCTGTCCTTTCAGAGAAAATCACTTTCCTTTGAAAGTTCCTTAAGCTACTTACAAGCATTCAACAGAAATTCACATGCGTTTCTCTGAAAGAGAAGCAGTCTGTTCCAACACTTCAATTCACTGTGCGAAGTGAATGGAGTGTTGCTTCACTTTCTAAATGCTGTCCTTTCAGAGAAAATCACTTTCCTTTGATTGTGCCTTAAGCTACTTACAAGCATTCAACAGAAATTCACATGCGTTTCTCTGAAAGAGAAGCAGTCTGTACCAACACTTCATTTCACTGTGCGAAGTGAATGGAGTGTGGCTTCACTTTCTAAATGCTGTCCTTTCAGAGAAAATCACTTTACTTGAAAGTGCCTTAAGCTACTTACAAGCTTTCACAAAAAACTCACATCCGTTTCTCTGAAAGAGAAGCAGTCTGTTCCAACACTTCAATTCACTGTGCGAAGTGAATGGAGTGTTGCTTCACTTTCTAAATGCTGTCCTGTCAGAGAAAATCACTTTCCTTTGAAAGTGCCTTAAGCTACTTACAAGCTTTCAACAGAAATTCACATGCGTTTCTCTGAAAGAGAAGCAGTCTGTTCCAACGCTTCAATTCACTGTGCGAAGTGAATGGAGTGTTGCTTCACTTTCTAAATGCTGTCCTTTCAGAGAAAATCACTTTCCTTTCAAAGTGCCTTAAGCTACTTACAAGCTTTCACAAAAAACTCACATCCACTTCTCTGAAATAGAAGCAGTCTGTTTCAACACTTCAATTCACTGTGCGAAGTGAATGAAGTGTCGCTTCACTTTCTAAATGCTGTCCTGTCAGAGAAAATCACTTTCCTTTGAAAGTGCCTGAAGCTACTTACAAGCTTTCACAAAAAACTCACATGCGTTTCTCTGAAAGAGAAGCAGTCTGTTCCAACACTTCAATTCACTGTGCGAAGTGAATGGAGTGTTGCTTCACTTTCTAAATCCTGTCCTGTCAGAGAAAATCACTTTCCTTTGAAAGTGCCTTAAGCTACTTACAAGCTTTCACAAAAAACTCACATGCGTTTCTCTGAAAGAGAAGCAGTCTGTTCCATCACTTGAATTCACTGTGCGAAGTGAATTCTGTGTTGCTTCACTTTCTAAATGCTGTCCTTTCAGAGAAAATCACTTTCCTTTGAAAGTGCCTTAAGCTACTTTCAAGCTTTCACAAAAAACTCACATCCGTTTCTCTGAAAGAGAAGCAGTCTGTTCCAACACTTCAATTCACTGTGCGAAGTGAATGGAGTGTTGCTTCACTTTCTAAATGCTGTCCTTTCAGAGAAAATCACTTTCCTTTGAAAGTGCCTTAAGCTACTTACAAGCTTTCACAAAAAACTCACATCCGTTTCTCTGAAAGAGAAGCAGTCTGTTCCAACACTTCAATTCACTGTGCGAAGTGAATGGAGTATTACTTCACTTTCTAAATGCTGTCCTTTCAGAGAAAATCACTTTCCTTTGAAAGTGCCTTAAGCTACTTACAAGCATTCAACAGAAATTCACATGCGTTTCTCTGAAAGAGAAGCAGTCTGTTCCAATACTTCAGTTCACTGTGCGAAGTGAATGGAGTGTTGCTTCACTTTCTAAATGCTGTCCTGTCAGAGAAAATCACTTTCCTTTGAAAGTGCCTTAAGCTACTTACAAGCTTTCACAAAAAACTCACATCCGTTTCTCTGAAAGAGAAGCAGTCTGTTCCAACACTTCAATTCACTGTGCGAAGTGAATGGAGTATTACTTCACTTTCTAAATGCTGTCCTTTCAGAGAAAATCACTTTCCTTTGAAAGTGCCTTAAGCTACTTACAAGCATTCAACAGAAATTCACATGCGTTTCTCTGTAAGAGAAGCAGTCTGTTCCAACACTTCAATTCACTGTGCGAAGTGAATGGAGTGTTGCTTCACTTTCTAAATGCTGTCCTTTCAGAGAAAATCACTTTCCTTTGAAAGTGCCTTAAGCTACTTTCAAGCTTTCACAAAAAACTCACATCCGTTTCTCTGAAAGAGAAGCAGTCTGTTCCAACACTTCAATTCACTGTGCGAAGTGAATGGAGTGTTGCTTCACTTTCTAAATGCTGTCCTTTCAGAGAAAATCACTTTCCTTTGAAAGTGCCTTAAGCTACTTACAAGCTTTCACAAAAAACTCACATCCGTTTCTCTGAAAGAGAAGCAGTCTGTTCCAACACTTCAATTCACTGTGCGAAGTGAATGGAGTATTACTTCACTTTCTAAATGCTGTCCTTTCAGAGAAAATCACTTTCCTTTGAAAGTGCCTTAAGCTACTTACAAGCATTCAACAGAAATTCACATGCGTTTCTCTGAAAGAGAAGCAGTCTGTTCCAACACTTCAGTTCACTGTGCGAAGTGAATGGAGTGTTGCTTCACTTTCTAAATGCTGTCCTGTCAGAGAAAATCACTTTCCTTTGAAAGTGCCTTAAGCTACTTACTAGCATTCAACAGAAATTCACATGCGTTTCTCTGTAAGAGAAGCAGTCTGTTCCAACACTTCAATTCACTGTGCGAAGTGAATGGAGTGTTGCTTCACTTTCTAAATGCTGTCCTGTCAGAGAAAATCACTTTCCTTTGAAAGTGCCTTAAGCTACTTACAAGCTTTCAACAGAAATTCACATGGGTTTCTCTGAAAGAGAAGCAGTCTGTTCCAACGCTTCAATTCACTGTGCGAAGTGAATGGAGTGTTGCTTCACTTTCTAAATGCTGTCCTTTCAGAGAAAATCACTTTCCTTTCAAAGTGCCTTAAGCTACTTACAAGCTTTCACAAAAAACTCACATCCATTTCTCTGAAAGAGAAGCAGTCAGTTCCAACACTTCAATTCACTGTGCGAAGTGAATGGAGTGTCGCTTCACTTTCTAAATGCTGTCCTGTCAGAGAAAATCACTTTCCTTTGAAAGTGCCTTAAGCTACTTACAAGCATTCAACAGAAATTCACATGCGTTTTTCTGAAAGAGAAGCAGTCTGCTCCAACATTTCAATTCACTGTGCGAAGTGAATGGAGTGTTGCTTCACTTTCTAAATGCTGTCCTTTCAGAGAAAATCACTTTCCTTTGAAAGTGCCTTAAGCTACTTGCAAGCTTTCACAAAAAACTTACATGCGTTTCTCTGAAAGAGAAGCAGTCTGTTCCAACACTTCATTTCACTGTGCGAAGTGAATGGAGTGTTGCTTCACTTTCTAAATGCTGTCCTGTCAGAGAAAATCACTTTCCTTTGAAAGTGCCTTAAGCTACTTACAAGCTTTCACAAAAAACTCACATCCGTTTCTCTGAAAGAGAAGCAGTCTGTTCCATCACTTGAATTCACTGTGCGAAGTGAATTCTGTGTTGCTTCACTTTCTAAATGCTGTCCTTTCAGAGAAAATCACTTTCCTTTGAAAGTGCCTTAAGCTACTTTCAAGCTTTCACAAAAAACTCACATCCGTTTCTCTGAAAGAGAAGCAGTCTGTTCCAACACTTCAATTCACTGTGCGAAGTGAATGGAGTGTTGCTTCACTTTCTAAATGCTGTCCTTTCAGAGAAAATCACTTTCCTTTGAAAGTGCCTTAAGCTACTTACAAGCTTTCACAAAAAACTCACATCTGTTTCTCTGAAAGAGAAGCAGTCTGTTCCAACACTTCATTTCACTGTGCGAAGTGAATGGAGTATTACTTCACTTTCTAAATGCTGTCCTTTTTAGAGAAAATCACTTTCCTTTGAAAGTGCCTTAAGCTACTTACTAGCATTCAACAGAAATTCACATGCGTTTCTCTGTAAGAGAAGTAGTCTGTTCCAACACTTCAATTCACTGTGCGAAGTGAATGGAGTGTTGCTTCACTTTCTAAATGCTGTCCTGTCAGAGAAAATCACTTTCCTTTGAAAGTGCCTTAAGCTACTTACAAGCTTTCAACAGAAATTCACATGCGTTTCTCTGAAAGAGAAGCAGTCTGTTCCAACGCTTCAATTCACTGTGCGAAGTGAATGGAGTGTTGCTTCACTTTCTAAATGCTGTCCTTTCAGAGAAAATCACTTTCCTTTCAAAGTGCCTTAAGCTACTTACAAGCTTTCACAAAAAACTCACATCCACTTCTCTGAAAGAGAAGCAGTCTGTTTCAACACTTCAATTCACTGTGCGAAGTGAATGAAGTGTCGCTTCACTTTCTAAATGCTGTCCTGTCAGAGAAAATCACTTTCCTTTGAAAGTGCCTTAAGCTACTTACAAGCATTCAACAGAAATTCACATGCGTTTTTCTGAAAGAGAAGCAGTCTGCTCCAACATTTCAATTCACTGTGCGAAGTGAATGGAGTGTTGCTTCACTTTCTAAATGCTGTCCTGTCAGAGAAAATCACTTTCCTTTGAAAGTGCCTGAAGCTACTTACAAGCTTTCACAAAAAACTCACATGCGTTTCTCTGAAAGAGAAGCAGTCTGTTCCAACACTTCAATTCACTGTGCGAAGTGAATGGAGTGTTGCTTCACTTTCTAAATCCTGTCCTGTCAGAGAAAATCACTTTCCTTTGAAAGTGCCTTAAGCTACTTACAAGCTTTCACAAAAAACTCACATGCGTTTCTCTGAAAGAGAAGCAGTCTGTTCCATCACTTGAATTCACTGTGCGAAGTGAATTCTGTGTTGCTTCACTTTCTAAATGCTGTCCTTTCAGAGAAAATCACTTTCCTTTGAAAGTGCCTTAAGCTACTTTCAAGCTTTCACAAAAAACTCACATCCGTTTCTCTGAAAGAGAAGCAGTCTGTTCCAACACTTCAATTCACTGTGCGAAGTGAATGGAGTGTTGCTTCACTTTCTAAATGCTGTCCTTTCAGAGAAAATCACTTTCCTTTGAAAGTGCCTTAAGCTACTTACAAGCTTTCAACAGAAATTCACATGCGTTTCTCTGAAAGAGAAGCAGTCAGTTCCAACACTTCAATTCACTGTGCGAAGTGAATGGAGTGTTGCTTCACTTTCTAAATGCTGTCCTTTCAGAGAAAATCACTTTCCTTTCAAAGTGCCTTAAGCTACTTACAAGCTTTCACAAAAAACTCACATCCACTTCTCTGAAAGAGAAGCAGTCTGTTTCAACACTTCAATTCACTGTGCGAAGTGAATGAAGTGTCGCTTCACTTTCTAAATGCTGTCCTGTCAGAGAAAATCACTTTCCTTTGAAAGTGCCTGAAGCTACTTACAAGCTTTCACAAAAAACTCACATGCGTTTCTCTGAAAGAGAAGCAGTCTGTTCCAACACTTCAATTCACTGTGCGAAGTGAATGGAGTGTTGCTTCACTTTCTAAATCCTGTCCTGTCAGAGAAAATCACTTTCCTTTGAAAGTGCCTTAAGCTACTTACAAGCTTTCACAAAAAACTCACATGCGTTTCTCTGAAAGAGAAGCAGTCTGTTCCATCACTTGAATTCACTGTGCGAAGTGAATTCTGTGTTGCTTCACTTTCTAAATGCTGTCCTTTCAGAGAAAATCACTTTCCTTTGAAAGTGCCTTAAGCTACTTTCAAGCTTTCACAAAAAACTCACATCCGTTTCTCTGAAAGAGAAGCAGTCTGTTCCAACACTTCAATTCACTGTGCGAAGTGAATGGAGTGTTGCTTCACTTTCTAAATGCTGTCCTTTCAGAGAAAATCACTTTCCTTTGAAAGTGCCTTAAGCTACTTACAAGCTTTCACAAAAAACTCACATCCGTTTCTCTGAAAGAGAAGCAGTCTGTTCCAACACTTCAATTCACTGTGCGAAGTGAATGGAGTATTACTTCACTTTCTAAATGCTGTCCTTTCAGAGAAAATCACTTTCCTTTGAAAGTGCCTTAAGCTACTTACAAGCATTCAACAGAAATTCACATGCGTTTCTCTGAAAGAGAAGCAGTCTGTTCCAATACTTCAGTTCACTGTGCGAAGTGAATGGAGTGTTGCTTCACTTTCTAAATGCTGTCCTGTCAGAGAAAATCACTTTCCTTTGAAAGTGCCTTAAGCTACTTACAAGCTTTCACAAAAAACTCACATCCGTTTCTCTGAAAGAGAAGCAGTCTGTTCCAACACTTCAATTCACTGTGCGAAGTGAATGGAGTATTACTTCACTTTCTAAATGCTGTCCTTTCAGAGAAAATCACTTTCCTTTGAAAGTGCCTTAAGCTACTTACAAGCATTCAACAGAAATTCACATGCGTTTCTCTGTAAGAGAAGCAGTCTGTTCCAACACTTCAATTCACTGTGCGAAGTGAATGGAGTGTTGCTTCACTTTCTAAATGCTGTCCTTTCAGAGAAAATCACTTTCCTTTGAAAGTGCCTTAAGCTACTTTCAAGCTTTCACAAAAAACTCACATCCGTTTCTCTGAAAGAGAAGCAGTCTGTTCCAACACTTCAATTCACTGTGCGAAGTGAATGGAGTGTTGCTTCACTTTCTAAATGCTGTCCTTTCAGAGAAAATCACTTTCCTTTGAAAGTGCCTTAAGCTACTTACAAGCTTTCACAAAAAACTCACATCCGTTTCTCTGAAAGAGAAGCAGTCTGTTCCAACACTTCAATTCACTGTGCGAAGTGAATGGAGTATTACTTCACTTTCTAAATGCTGTCCTTTCAGAGAAAATCACTTTCCTTTGAAAGTGCCTTAAGCTACTTACAAGCATTCAACAGAAATTCACATGCGTTTCTCTGAAAGAGAAGCAGTCTGTTCCAACACTTCAGTTCACTGTGCGAAGTGAATGGAGTGTTGCTTCACTTTCTAAATGCTGTCCTGTCAGAGAAAATCACTTTCCTTTGAAAGTGCCTTAAGCTACTTACTAGCATTCAACAGAAATTCACATGCGTTTCTCTGTAAGAGAAGCAGTCTGTTCCAACACTTCAATTCACTGTGCGAAGTGAATGGAGTGTTGCTTCACTTTCTAAATGCTGTCCTGTCAGAGAAAATCACTTTCCTTTGAAAGTGCCTTAAGCTACTTACAAGCTTTCAACAGAAATTCACATGGGTTTCTCTGAAAGAGAAGCAGTCTGTTCCAACGCTTCAATTCACTGTGCGAAGTGAATGGAGTGTTGCTTCACTTTCTAAATGCTGTCCTTTCAGAGAAAATCACTTTCCTTTCAAAGTGCCTTAAGCTACTTACAAGCTTTCACAAAAAACTCACATCCATTTCTCTGAAAGAGAAGCAGTCAGTTCCAACACTTCAATTCACTGTGCGAAGTGAATGGAGTGTCGCTTCACTTTCTAAATGCTGTCCTGTCAGAGAAAATCACTTTCCTTTGAAAGTGCCTTAAGCTACTTACAAGCATTCAACAGAAATTCACATGCGTTTTTCTGAAAGAGAAGCAGTCTGCTCCAACATTTCAATTCACTGTGCGAAGTGAATGGAGTGTTGCTTCACTTTCTAAATGCTGTCCTTTCAGAGAAAATCACTTTCCTTTGAAAGTGCCTTAAGCTACTTGCAAGCTTTCACAAAAAACTTACATGCGTTTCTCTGAAAGAGAAGCAGTCTGTTCCAACACTTCATTTCACTGTGCGAAGTGAATGGAGTGTTGCTTCACTTTCTAAATGCTGTCCTGTCAGAGAAAATCACTTTCCTTTGAAAGTGCCTTAAGCTACTTACAAGCTTTCACAAAAAACTCACATCCGTTTCTCTGAAAGAGAAGCAGTCTGTTCCATCACTTGAATTCACTGTGCGAAGTGAATTCTGTGTTGCTTCACTTTCTAAATGCTGTCCTTTCAGAGAAAATCACTTTCCTTTGAAAGTGCCTTAAGCTACTTTCAAGCTTTCACAAAAAACTCACATCCGTTTCTCTGAAAGAGAAGCAGTCTGTTCCAACACTTCAATTCACTGTGCGAAGTGAATGGAGTGTTGCTTCACTTTCTAAATGCTGTCCTTTCAGAGAAAATCACTTTCCTTTGAAAGTGCCTTAAGCTACTTACAAGCTTTCACAAAAAACTCACATCTGTTTCTCTGAAAGAGAAGCAGTCTGTTCCAACACTTCATTTCACTGTGCGAAGTGAATGGAGTATTACTTCACTTTCTAAATGCTGTCCTTTTTAGAGAAAATCACTTTCCTTTGAAAGTGCCTTAAGCTACTTACTAGCATTCAACAGAAATTCACATGCGTTTCTCTGTAAGAGAAGTAGTCTGTTCCAACACTTCAATTCACTGTGCGAAGTGAATGGAGTGTTGCTTCACTTTCTAAATGCTGTCCTGTCAGAGAAAATCACTTTCCTTTGAAAGTGCCTTAAGCTACTTACAAGCTTTCAACAGAAATTCACATGCGTTTCTCTGAAAGAGAAGCAGTCTGTTCCAACGCTTCAATTCACTGTGCGAAGTGAATGGAGTGTTGCTTCACTTTCTAAATGCTGTCCTTTCAGAGAAAATCACTTTCCTTTCAAAGTGCCTTAAGCTACTTACAAGCTTTCACAAAAAACTCACATCCACTTCTCTGAAAGAGAAGCAGTCTGTTTCAACACTTCAATTCACTGTGCGAAGTGAATGAAGTGTCGCTTCACTTTCTAAATGCTGTCCTGTCAGAGAAAATCACTTTCCTTTGAAAGTGCCTTAAGCTACTTACAAGCATTCAACAGAAATTCACATGCGTTTTTCTGAAAGAGAAGCAGTCTGCTCCAACATTTCAATTCACTGTGCGAAGTGAATGGAGTGTTGCTTCACTTTCTAAATGCTGTCCTGTCAGAGAAAATCACTTTCCTTTGAAAGTGCCTGAAGCTACTTACAAGCTTTCACAAAAAACTCACATGCGTTTCTCTGAAAGAGAAGCAGTCTGTTCCAACACTTCAATTCACTGTGCGAAGTGAATGGAGTGTTGCTTCACTTTCTAAATCCTGTCCTGTCAGAGAAAATCACTTTCCTTTGAAAGTGCCTTAAGCTACTTACAAGCTTTCACAAAAAACTCACATGCGTTTCTCTGAAAGAGAAGCAGTCTGTTCCATCACTTGAATTCACTGTGCGAAGTGAATTCTGTGTTGCTTCACTTTCTAAATGCTGTCCTTTCAGAGAAAATCACTTTCCTTTGAAAGTGCCTTAAGCTACTTTCAAGCTTTCACAAAAAACTCACATCCGTTTCTCTGAAAGAGAAGCAGTCTGTTCCAACACTTCAATTCACTGTGCGAAGTGAATGGAGTGTTGCTTCACTTTCTAAATGCTGTCCTTTCAGAGAAAATCACTTTCCTTTGAAAGTGCCTTAAGCTACTTACAAGCTTTCACAAAAAACTCACATCCGTTTCTCTGAAAGAGAAGCAGTCTGTTCCAACACTTCAATTCACTGTGCGAAGTGAATGGAGTATTACTTCACTTTCTAAATGCTGTCCTTTCAGAGAAAATCACTTTCCTTTGAAAGTGCCTTAAGCTACTTACAAGCATTCAACAGAAATTCACATGCGTTTCTCTGAAAGAGAAGCAGTCTGTTCCAACACTTCAGTTCACTGTGCGAAGTGAATGGAGTGTTGCTTCACTTTCTAAATGCTGTCCTGTCAGAGAAAATCACTTTCCTTTGAAAGTGCCTTAAGCTACTTACAAGCTTTCACAAAAAACTCACATCCGTTTCTCTGAAAGAGAAGCAGTCTGTTCCAACACTTCAATTCACTGTGCGAAGTGAATGGAGTATTACTTCACTTTCTAAATGCTGTCCTTTCAGAGAAAATCACTTTCCTTTGAAAGTGCCTTAAGCTACTTACAAGCATTCAACAGAAATTCACATGCGTTTCTCTGTAAGAGAAGCTGTCTGTTCCAACACTTCAATTCACTGTGCGAAGTGAATGGAGTGTTGCTTCACTTTCTAAATGCTGTCCTTTCAGAGAAAATCACTTTCCTTTGAAAGTGCCTTAAGCTACTTTCAAGCTTTCACAAAAAACTCACATCCGTTTCTCTGAAAGAGAAGCAGTCTGTTCCAACACTTCAATTCACTGTGCGAAGTGAATGGAGTGTTGCTTCACTTTCTAAATGCTGTCCTTTCAGAGAAAATCACTTTCCTTTGAAAGTGCCTTAAGCTACTTACAAGCTTTCACAAAAAACTCACATCCGTTTCTCTGAAAGAGAAGCAGTCTGTTCCAACACTTCAATTCACTGTGCGAAGTGAATGGAGTATTACTTCACTTTCTAAATGCTGTCCTTTCAGAGAAAATCACTTTCCTTTGAAAGTGCCTTAAGCTACTTACAAGCATTCAACAGAAATTCACATGCGTTTCTCTGAAAGAGAAGCAGTCTGTTCCAACACTTCAGTTCACTGTGCGAAGTGAATGGAGTGTTGCTTCACTTTCTAAATGCTGTCCTGTCAGAGAAAATCACTTTCCTTTGAAAGTGCCTTAAGCTACTTACTAGCATTCAACAGAAATTCACATGCGTTTCTCTGTAAGAGAAGCAGTCTGTTCCAACACTTCAATTCACTGTGCGAAGTGAATGGAGTGTTGCTTCACTTTCTAAATGCTGTCCTGTCAGAGAAAATCACTTTCCTTTGAAAGTGCCTTAAGCTACTTACAAGTTTTCAACAGAAATTCACATGGGTTTCTCTGAAAGAGAAGCAGTCTGTTCCAACGCTTCAATTCACTGTGCGAAGTGAATGGAGTGTTGCTTCACTTTCTAAATGCTGTCCTTTCAGAGAAAATCACTTTCCTTTCAAAGTGCCTTAAGCTACTTACAAGCTTTCACAAAAAACTCACATCCATTTCTCTGAAAGAGAAGCAGTCAGTTCCAACACTTCAATTCACTGTGCGAAGTGAATGGAGTGTCGCTTCACTTTCTAAATGCTGTCCTGTCAGAGAAAATCACTTTCCTTTGAAAGTGCCTTAAGCTACTTACAAGCATTCAACAGAAATTCACATGCGTTTTTCTGAAAGAGAAGCATTCTGCTCCAACATTTCAATTCACTGTGCGAAGTGAATGGAGTGTTGCTTCACTTTCTAAATGCTGTCCTTTCAGAGAAAATCACTTTCCTTTGAAAGTGCCTTAAGCTACTTGCAAGCTTTCACAAAAAACTTACATGCGTTTCTCTGAAAGAGAAGCAGTCTGTTCCAACACTTCATTTCACTGTGCGAAGTGAATGGAGTGTTGCTTCACTTTCTAAATGCTGTCCTGTCAGAGAAAATCACTTTCCTTTGAAAGTGCCTTAAGCTACTTACAAGCTTTCACAAAAAACTCACATCCGTTTCTCTGAAAGAGAAGCAGTCTGTTCCATCACTTGAATTCACTGTGCGAAGTGAATTCTGTGTTGCTTCACTTTCTAAATGCTGTCCTTTCAGAGAAAATCACTTTCCTTTGAAAGTGCCTTAAGCTACTTTCAAGCTTTCACAAAAAACTCACATCCGTTTCTCTGAAAGAGAAGCAGTCTGTTCCAACACTTCAGTTCACTGTGCGAAGTGAATGGAGTGTTGCTTCACTTTCTAAATGCTGTCCTGTCAGAGAAAATCACTTTCCTTTGAAAGTGCCTTAAGCTACTTACTAGCATTCAACAGAAATTCACATGCGTTTCTCTGTAAGAGAAGCAGTCTGTTCCAACACTTCAATTCACTGTGCGAAGTGAATGGAGTGTTGCTTCACTTTCTAAATGCTGTCCTGTCAGAGAAAATCACTTTCCTTTGAAAGTGCCTTAAGCTACTTACAAGCTTTCACAAAAAACTCACATCCGTTTCTCTGAAAGAGAAGCAGTCTGTTCCAACACTTCATTTCACTGTGCGAAGTGAATGGAGTATTACTTCACTTTCTAAATGCTGTCCTTTTTAGAGAAAATCACTTTCCTTTGAAAGTGCCTTAAGCTACTTACAAGCATTCAACAGAAAATCACATGCGTTTCTCTGAAAGAGAAGCAGTCTGTTCCAACACTTCAGTTCACTGTGCGAAGTGAATGGAGTGTTGCTTCACTTTCTAAATGCTGTCCTGTCAGAGAAAATCACTTTCCTTTGAAAGTGCCTTAAGCTACTTACTAGCATTCAACAGAAATTCACATGCGTTTCTCTGTAAGAGAAGCAGTCTGTTCCAACACTTCAATTCACTGTGCGAAGTGAATGGAGTGTTGCTTCACTTTCTAAATGCTGTCCTGTCAGAGAAAATCACTTTCCTTTGAAAGTGCCTTAAGCTACTTACAAGCTTTCAACAGAAATTCACATGCGTTTCTCTGAAAGAGAAGCAGTCTGTTCCAACGCTTCAATTCACTGTGCGAAGTGAATGGAGTGTTGCTTCACTTTCTAAATGCTGTCCTTTCAGAGAAAATCACTTTCCTTTCAAAGTGCCTTAAGCTACTTACAAGCTTTCACAAAAAACTCACATCCATTTCTCTGAAAGAGAAGCAGTCAGTTCCAACACTTCAATTCACTGTGCGAAGTGAATGGAGTGTCGCTTCACTTTCTAAATGCTGTCCTGTCAGAGAAAATCACTTTCCTTTGAAAGTGCCTTAAGCTACTTACAAGCATTCAACAGAAATTCACATGCGTTTTTCTGAAAGAGAAGCAGTCTGCTCCAACATTTCAATTCACTGTGCGAAGTGAATGGAGTGTTGCTTCACTTTCTAAATGCTGTCCTTTCAGAGAAAATCACTTTCCTTTGAAAGTGCCTTAAGCTACTTGCAAGCTTTCACAAAAAACTCACATCCGTTTCTCTGAAAGAGAAGCAGTCTGTTCCAACACTTCAATTCACTGTGCGAAGTGAATGGAGTGTTGCTTCACTTTCTAAATGCTGTCCTTTCAGAGAAAATCACTTTCCTTTGAAAGTGCCTTAAGCTACTTACAAGCTTTCACAAAAAACTCACATGCGTTTCTCTGAAAGAGAAGCAGTCTGTTCCAACACTTCAATTCACTGTGCGAAGTGAATGGAGTGTTGCTTCACTTTCTAAATGCTGTCCTGTCAGAGAAAATCACTTTCCTTTGAAAGTGCCTTAAGCTACTTACAAGCATTCAACAGAAATTCACATGCGTTTCTCTGTAAGAGAAGCAGTCTGTTCCAACACTTCAATTCACTTTGCGAAGTGAATGGAGTGTTGCTTCACTTTCTAAATGCTGTCCTGTCAGAGAAAATCACTTTCCTTTGAAAGTGCCTTAAGCTACTTACAAGCTTTCACAAAAAACTCACATCCATTTCTCTGAAAGAGAAGCAGTCTGTTCCAACACTTCAATTCACTGTGCGAAGTGAATGGAGTATTACTTCACTTTCTAAATGCTGTCCTTTCAGAGAAAATCACTTTCCTTTGAAAGTGCCTTAAGCTACTTACAAGCATTCAACAGAAATTCACATGCGTTTCTCTGAAAGAGAAGCAGTCTGTTCCAACACTTCAGTTCACTGTGCGAAGTGAATGGAGTGTTGCTTCACTTTCTAAATGCTGTCCTGTCAGAGAAAATCACTTTCCTTTGAAAGTGCCTTAAGCTACTTACTAGCATTCAACAGAAATTCACATGCGTTTCTCTGTAAGAGAAGCAGTCTGTTCCAACACTTCAATTCACTGTGCGAAGTGAATGGAGTGTTGCTTCACTTTCTAAATGCTGTCCTGTCAGAGAAAATCACTTTCCTTTGAAAGTGCCTTAAGCTACTTACAAGCATTCAACAGAAATTCACATGCGTTTCTCTGAAAGAGAAGCAGTCTGTTCCAACGCTTCAATTCACTGTGCGAAGTGAATGGAGTGTTGCTTCACTTTCTAAATGCTGTCCTTTCAGAGAAAATCACTTTCCTTTCAAAGTGCCTTAAGCTACTTACAAGCTTTCACAAAAAACTCACATCCATTTCTCTGAAAGAGAAGCAGTCTGTTCCAACACTTCAATTCACTGTGCGAAGTGAATGGAGTGTCGCTTCACTTTCTAAATGCTGTCCTTTCAGAGAAAATCACTTTCCTTTGAAAGTTCCTTAAGCTACTTACAAGCATTCAGCAGAAATTCACATGCGTTTCTCTGAAAGAGAAGCAGTCTGCTCCAACATTTCAATTCACTGTGCGAAGTGAATGGAGTGTTGCTTTACTTTCTAAATGCTGTCCTTTCAGAGAAAATCACTTTCCTTTGAAATTGCCTTAAGCTACTTACACGCTTTCACAAAAAACTCACATGCGTTTCTCTGAAAGAGAAGCAGTCTGTTCCAACACTTCAATTCACTGTGCGAAGTGAATGGAGTGTTGCTTCACTTTCTAAATGCTGTCCTGTCAGAGAAAATCACTTTCCTTTGAAAGTGCCTTAAGCTACTTACAAGCTTTCAGAAAAAACTCACATCCGTTTCTCTGAAAGAGGAGCAGTCTGTTCCAACACTTCAATTCACTGTGCGAAGTGAATGGAGTGTTGCTTCACTTTCTAAATGCTGTCCTTTCAGAGAAAATCACTTTCCTTTGAAAGTGCCTTAAGCTACTTACAAGCTTTCAACAGAAATTCACATACGTTTCTCTGAAAGAGAAGCAGTCAGTTCTAACACTTCAATTCACTGTGCGAAGTGAATGGAGTGTTGCTTCACTTTCTAAATGCTGTCCTTTCAGAGAAAATCACTTTCCTTTGAAAGTGCCTTAAGCTACTTACAAGCATTCAACAGAAATTCACATGCGTTTCTCTGAAAGAGAAGCAGTCTGTTCCAACACTTCATTTCACTGTGCGAAGTGAATGGAGTGTTGCTTCACTTTCTAAATGCTGTCCTTTCAGAGAAAATCACTTTCCTTTGAAAGTGCCTTAAGCTACTTACAAGCTTTCACAAAAAACTCACATCCGTTTCTCTGAAAGAGAAGCAGTCTGTTCCAACACTTCAATTCACTGTGCGAAGTGAATGGAGTGTTGCTTCACTTTCTAAATGCTGTCCTTTCAGAGAAAATCACTTTCCTTTGAAAGTGCCTAAAGCTACTTACAAGCATTCAACAGAAATTCACATGGGTTTCTCTGAAAGAGAAGCAGTCTGTTCCAACACTTCAATTCACTGTGCGAAGTGAATGGAGTGTTGCTTCACTTTCTAAATGCTGTCCTGTCAGAGAAAATCACTTTCCTTTGAAAGTGCCTTAAGCTACTTACAAGCTTTCTACAGAAATTCACATGCGTTTCTCTGAAAGAGAAGCAGTCTGTTCCAACGCTTCAATTCACTGTGCGAAGTGAATGGAGTGTTGCTTCACTTTCTAAATGCTGTCCTTTCAGAGAAAATCACTTTCCTTTCAAAGTGCCTTAAGCTACTTACAAGCTTTCACAAAAAACTCACATCCATTTCTCTGAAAGAGAAGCAGTCTGTTCCAACACTTCAATTCACTGTGCGAAGTGAATGGAGTGTCGCTTCACTTTCTAAATGCTGTCCTGTCAGAGAAAATCACTTTCCTTTGAAAGTGCCTTAAGCTACTTACAAGCTTTCAGAAAAAACTCACATCCGTTTCTCTGAAAGAGAAGCAGTCTGTTCCAACACTTCAATTCACTGTGCGAAGTGAATGGAGTATTACTTCACTTTCTAAATGCTGTCCTTTCAGAGAAAATCACTTTCCTTTGAAAGTGCCTTAAGCTACTTACAAGCATTCAACAGAAATTCACATGCGTTTCTCTGAAAGAGAAGCAGTCTGTTCCAACACTTCAATTCACTGTGCGAAGTGAATGGAGTGTTGCTTCACTTTCTAAATGCTGTCCTGTCAGAGAAAATCACTTTCCTTTGAAAGTGCCTTAAGCTACTTACTAGCATTCAACAGAAATTCACATGCGTTTCTCTGTAAGAGAAGCAGTCTGTTCCAACACTTCAATTCACTGTGCGAAGTGAATGGAGTGTTGCTTCACTTTCTAAATGCTGTCCTGTCAGAGAAAATCACTTTCCTTTGAAAGTGCCTTAAGCTACTTACAAGCTTTCAACAGAAATTCACATGCGTTTCTCTGAAAGAGAAGCAGTCTGTTCCAACACTTCAATTCACTGTGCGAAGTGAATGGAGTGTTGCTTCACTTTCTAAATGCTGTCCTGTCAGAGAAAATCACTTTCCTTTGAAAGTGCCTTAAGCTACTTACTAGCATTCAACAGAAATTCACATGCGTTTCTCTGTAAGAGAAGCAGTCTGTTCCAACACTTCAATTCACTGTGCGAAGTGAATGGAGTGTTGCTTCACTTTCTAAATGCTGTCCTGTCAGAGAAAATCACTTTCCTTTGAAAGTGCCTTAAGCTACTTACAAGCTTTCACAAAAAACTCACATCCGTTTCTCTGAAAGAGAAGCAGTCTGTTCCAACACTTCAATTCACTGTGCGAAGTGAATGGAGTATTACTTCACTTTCTAAATGCTGTCCTTTCAGAGAAAATCACTTTCCTTTGAAAGTGCCTTAAGCTACTTACAAGCATTCAACAGAAATTCACATGCGTTTCTCTGAAAGAGAAGCAGTCTGTTCCAACACTTCAATTCACTGTGCGAAGTGAATGGAGTGTTGCTTCACTTTCTAAATGCTGTCCTGTCAGAGAAAATCACTTTCCTTTGAAAGTGCCTTAAGCTACTTACTAGCATTCAACAGAAATTCACATGCGTTTCTCTGTAAGAGAAGCAGTCTGTTCCAACACTTCAATTCACTGTGCGAAGTGAATGGAGTGTTGCTTCACTTTCTAAATGCTGTCCTGTCAGAGAAAATCACTTTCCTTTGAAAGTGCCTTTAGCTACTTACAAGCTTTCTACAGAAATTCACATGCGTTTCTCTGAAAGAGAAGCAGTCTGTTCCAACACTTCAATTCACTGTGCGAAGTGAATGGAGTGTTGCTTCACTTTCTAAATGCTGTCCTGTCAGAGAAAATCACTTTCCTTTGAAAGTGCCTTAAGCTACTTACAGGCTTTCACAAAAAACTCACATCCGTTTCTCTGAAAGAGAAGCAGTCTGTTCCAACACTTCAATTCACTGTGCGAAGTGAATGGAGTATTACTTCACTTTCTAAATGCTGTCCTTTCAGAGAAAATCACTTTCCTTTGAAAGTGCCTTAAGCTACTTACAAGCTTTCAACAGAAATTCACATGCGTTTCTCTGAAAGAGAAGCAGTCTGTTCCAACACTTCAATTCACTGTGCGAAGTGAATGGAGTGTTGCTTCACTTTCTAAATGCTGTCCTTTCAGAGAAAATCACTTTCCTTTGAAAGTGCCTTAAGCTACTTACAAGCTTTCACAAAAAACTCACATCCATTTCTCTGAAAGAGAAGCAGTCTGTTCCAACACTTCAATTCACTGTGCGAAGTGAATGGAGTGTTGCTTCACTTTCTAAATGCTGTCCTTTCAGAGAAAATCACTTTCCTTTGAAAGTTCCTTAAGCTACTTACAAGCATTCAACAGAAATTCACATGCGTTTCTCTGAAAGAGAAGCAGTCTGCTCCAACATTTCAATTCACTGTGCGAAGTGAATGGAGTGTTGCTTTACTTTCTAAATGCTGTCCTTTCAGAGAAAATCACTTTCCTTTGAAATTGCCTTAAGCTACTTACACGCTTTCACAAAAAACTCACATGCGTTTCTCTGAAAGAGAAGCAGTCTGTTCCAACACTTCAATTCACTGTGCGAAGTGAATGGAGTGTTGCTTCACTTTCTAAATGCTGTCCTGTCAGAGAAAATCACTTTCCTTTGAAAGTGCCTTAAGCTACTTACTAGCATTCAACAGAAATTCACATGCGTTTCTCTGTAAGAGAAGCAGTCTGTTCCAACACTTCAATTCACTGTGCGAAGTGAATGGAGTGTTGCTTCACTTTCTAAATGCTGTCCTGTCAGAGAAAATCACTTTCCTTTGAAAGTGCCTTAAGCTACTTACAAGCTTTCAACAGAAATTCACATGCGTTTCTCTGAAAGAGAAGCAGTCTGTTCCAACACTTCAATTCACTGTGCGAAGTGAATGGAGTGTTGCTTCACTTTCTAAATGCTGTCCTGTCAGAGAAAATCACTTTCCTTTGAAAGTGCCTTAAGCTACTTACAAGCTTTCAGAAAAAACTCACATGCGTTTCTCTGAAAGAGAAGCATTCTGTTCCAACACTTCAATTCACTGTGCGAAGTGAATGGAGTGTTGCTTCACTTTCTAAATGCTGTCCTGTCAGAGAAAATCACTTTCCTTTGAAAGTGCCTTTAGCTACTTACAAGCTTTCTACAGAAATTCACATGCGTTTCTCTGAAAGAGAAGCAGTCTGTTCCAACACTTCAATTCACTGTGCGAAGTGAATGGAGTGTTGCTTCACTTTCTAAATGCTGTCCTGTCAGAGAAAATCACTTTCCTTTGAAAGTGCCTTAAGCTACTTACAGGCTTTCACAAAAAACTCACATCCGTTTCTCTGAAAGAGAAGCAGTCTGTTCCAACACTTCAATTCACTGTGCGAAGTGAATGGAGTATTACTTCACTTTCTAAATGCTGTCCTTTCAGAGAAAATCACTTTCCTTTGAAAGTGCCTTAAGCTACTTACAAGCTTTCAACAGAAATTCACATGCGTTTCTCTGAAAGAGAAGCAGTCTGTTCCAACACTTCAATTCACTGTGCGAAGTGAATGGAGTGTTGCTTCACTTTCTAAATGCTGTCCTTTCAGAGAAAATCACTTTCCTTTGAAAGTGCCTTAAGCTACTTACAAGCTTTCACAAAAAACTCACATCCATTTCTCTGAAAGAGAAGCAGTCTGTTCCAACACTTCAATTCACTGTGCGAAGTGAATGGAGTGTTGCTTCACTTTCTAAATGCTGTCCTTTCAGAGAAAATCACTTTCCTTTGAAAGTTCCTTAAGCTACTTACAAGCATTCAACAGAAATTCACATGCGTTTCTCTGAAAGAGAAGCAGTCTGCTCCAACATTTCAATTCACTGTGCGAAGTGAATGGAGTGTTGCTTTACTTTCTAAATGCTGTCCTTTCAGAGAAAATCACTTTCCTTTGAAATTGCCTTAAGCTACTTACACGCTTTCACAAAAAACTCACATGCGTTTCTCTGAAAGAGAAGCAGTCTGTTCCAACACTTCAATTCACTGTGCGAAGTGAATGGAGTGTTGCTTCACTTTCTAAATGCTGTCCTGTCAGAGAAAATCACTTTCCTTTGAAAGTGCCTTAAGCTACTTACTAGCATTCAACAGAAATTCACATGCGTTTCTCTGTAAGAGAAGCAGTCTGTTCCAACACTTCAATTCACTGTGCGAAGTGAATGGAGTGTTGCTTCACTTTCTAAATGCTGTCCTGTCAGAGAAAATCACTTTCCTTTGAAAGTGCCTTAAGCTACTTACAAGCTTTCAACAGAAATTCACATGCGTTTCTCTGAAAGAGAAGCAGTCTGTTCCAACACTTCAATTCACTGTGCGAAGTGAATGGAGTGTTGCTTCACTTTCTAAATGCTGTCCTGTCAGAGAAAATCACTTTCCTTTGAAAGTGCCTTAAGCTACTTACAAGCTTTCAGAAAAAACTCACATGCGTTTCTCTGAAAGAGAAGCAGTCTGTTCCAACACTTCAATTCACTGTGCGAAGTGAATGGAGTGTTGCTTCACTTTCTAAATGCTGTCCTTTCAGAGAAAATCACTTTCCTTTGAAAGTGCCTTAAGCTACTTACAAGCTTTCAACAGAAATTCACATGCGTTTCTCTGAAAGAGAAGCAGTCAGTTCCAACACTTCAATTCACTGTGCGAAGTGAATGGAGTGTTGCTTCACTTTCTAAATGCTGTCCTTTCAGAGAAAATCACTTTCCTTTGAAAGTGCCTTAAGCTACTTACAAGCATTCAACAGAAATTCACATGCGTTTCTCTGAAAGAGAAGCAGTCTGTTCCAACACTTCATTTCACTGTGCGAAGTGAATGGAGTGTTGCTTCACTTTCTAAATGCTGTCCTTTCAGAGAAAATCACTTTCCTTTGAAAGTGCCTTAAGCTACTTACAAGCTTTCACAAAAAACTCACATCCGTTTCTCTGAAAGAGAAGCAGTCTGTTCCAACACTTCAATTCACTGTGCGAAGTGAATGGAGTGTTGCTTCACTTTCTAAATGCTGTCCTTTCAGAGAAAATCACTTTCCTTTGAAAGTGCCTAAAGCTACTTACAAGCATTCAACAGAAATTCACATGGGTTTCTCTGAAAGAGAAGCAGTCTGTTCCAACACTTCAATTCACTGTGCGAAGTGAATGGAGTGTTGCTTCACTTTCTAAATGCTGTCCTGTCAGAGAAAATCACTTTCCTTTGAAAGTGCCTTAAGCTACTTACAAGCTTTCTAGAGAAATTCACATGCGTTTCTCTGAAAGAGAAGCAGTCTGTTCCAACGCTTCAATTCACTGTGCGAAGTGAATGGAGTGTTGCTTCACTTTCTAAATGCTGTCCTTTCAGAGAAAATCACTTTCCTTTCAAAGTGCCTTAAGCTACTTACAAGCTTTCACAAAAAACTCACATCCATTTCTCTGAAAGAGAAGCAGTCTGTTCCAACACTTCAATTCACTGTGCGAAGTGAATGGAGTGTCGCTTCACTTTCTAAATGCTGTCCTGTCAGAGAAAATCACTTTCCTTTGAAAGTGCCTTAAGCTACTTACAAGCTTTCACAAAAAACTCACATCCGTTTCTCTGAAAGAGAAGCAGTCTGTTCCAACACTTCAATTCACTGTGCGAAGTGAATGGAGTATTACTTCACTTTCTAAATGCTGTCCTTTCAGAGAAAATCACTTTCCTTTGAAAGTGCCTTAAGCTACTTACAAGCATTCAACAGAAATTCACATGCGTTTCTCTGAAAGAGAAGCAGTCTGTTCCAACACTTCAATTCACTGTGCGAAGTGAATGGAGTGTTGCTTCACTTTCTAAATGCTGTCCTGTCAGAGAAAATCACTTTCCTTTGAAAGTGCCTTAAGCTACTTACTAGCATTCAACAGAAATTCACATGCGTTTCTCTGAAAGAGAAGCAGTCTGTTCCAACACTTCAATTCACTGTGCGAAGTGAATGGAGTGTTGCTTCACTTTCTAAATGCTGTCCTGTCAGAGAAAATCACTTTCCTTTGAAAGTGCCTTAAGCTACTTACAAGCTTTCAACAAAAATTCACATGCGTTTCTCTGAAAGAGAAGCAGTCTGTTCCAACACTTCAATTCACTGTGCGAAGTGAATGGAGTGTTGCTTCCCTTTCTAAATGCTGTCCTGTCAGAGAAAATCACTTTCCTTTGAAAGTGCCTTAAGCTACTTACTAGCATTCAACAGAAATTCACATGCGTTTCTCTGTAAGAGAAGCAGTCTGTTCCAACACTTCAATTCACTGTGCGAAGTGAATGGAGTGTTGCTTCACTTTCTAAATGCTGTCCTGTCAGAGAAAATCACTTTCCTTTGAAAGTGCCTTAAGCTACTTACAAGCTTTCACAAAAAACTCACATCCGTTTCTCTGAAAGAGAAGCAGTCTGTTCCAACACTTCAATTCACTGTGCGAAGTGAATGGAGTATTACTTCACTTTCTAAATGCTGTCCTTTCAGAGAAAATCACTTTCCTTTGAAAGTGCCTTAAGCTACTTACAAGCATTCAACAGAAATTCACATGCGTTTCTCTGAAAGAGAAGCAGTCTGTTCCAACACTTCAATTCACTGTGCGAAGTGAATGGAGTGTTGCTTCACTTTCTAAATGCTGTCCTGTCAGAGAAAATCACTTTCCTTTGAAAGTGCCTTAAGCTACTTACTAGCATTCAACAGAAATTCACATGCGTTTCTCTGTAAGAGAAGCAGTCTGTTCCAACACTTCAATTCACTGTGCGAAGTGAATGGAGTGTTGCTTCACTTTCTAAATGCTGTCCTGTCAGAGAAAATCACTTTCCTTTGAAAGTGCCTTAAGCTACTTACAAGCTTTCTACAGAAATTCACATGCGTTTCTCTGAAAGATAAGCAGTCTGTTCCAACACTTCAATTCACTGTGCGAAGTGAATGGAGTGTTGCTTCACTTTCTAAATGCTGTCCTGTCAGAGAAAATCACTTTCCTTTGAAAGTGCCTTAAGCTACTTACAGGCTTTCACAAAAAACTCACATCCGTTTCTCTGAAAGAGAAGCAGTCTGTTCCAACACTTCAATTCACTGTGCGAAGTGAATGGAGTATTACTTCGCTTTCTAAATGCTGTCCTTTCAGAGAAAATCACTTTCCTTTGAAAGTGCCTTAAGCTACTTACAAGCTTTCAACAGAAATTCACATGCGTTTCTCTGAAAGAGAAGCAGTCTGTTCCAACACTTCAATTCACTGTGCGAAGTGAATGGAGTGTTGCTTCACTTTCTAAATGCTGTCCTTTCAGAGAAAATCACTTTCCTTTGAAAGTGCCTTAAGCTACTTACAAGCTTTCACAAAAAACTCACATCCATTTCTCTGAAAGAGAAGCAGTCTGTTCCAACACTTCAATTCACTGTGCGAAGTGAATGGAGTGTTGCTTCACTTTCTAAATGCTGTCCTTTCAGAGAAAATCACTTTCCTTTGAAAGTTCCTTAAGCTACTTACAAGCATTCAACAGAAATTCACATGCGTTTCTCTGAAAGAGAAGCAGTCTGCTCCAACATTTCAATTCACTGTGCGAAGTGAATGGAGTGTTGCTTTACTTTCTAAATGCTGTCCTTTCAGAGAAAATCACTTTCCTTTGAAATTGCCTTAAGCTACTTACACGCTTTCACAAAAAACTCACATGCGTTTCTCTGAAAGAGAAGCAGTCTGTTCCAACACTTCAATTCACTGTGCGAAGTGAATGGAGTGTTGCTTCACTTTCTAAATGCTGTCCTGTCAGAGAAAATCACTTTCCTTTGAAAGTGCCTTAAGCTACTTACTAGCATTCAACAGAAATTCACATGCGTTTCTCTGTAAGAGAAGCAGTCTGTTCCAACACTTCAATTCACTGTGCGAAGTGAATGGAGTGTTGCTTCACTTTCTAAATGCTGTCCTGTCAGAGAAAATCACTTTCCTTTGAAAGTGCCTTAAGCTACTTACAAGCTTTCACAAAAAACTCACATCCGTTTCTCTGAAAGAGAAGCAGTCTGTTCCAACACTTCATTTCACTGTGCGAAGTGAATGGAGTATTACTTCACTTTCTAAATGCTGTCCTTTTTAGAGAAAATCACTTTCCTTTGAAAGTGCCTTAAGCTACTTACAAGCATTCAACAGAAAATCACATACGTTTCTCTGAAAGAGAAGCAGTCTGTTCCAACACTTCAGTTCACTGTGCGAAGTGAATGGAGTGTTGCTTCACTTTCTAAATGCTGTCCTGTCAGAGAAAATCACTTTCCTTTGAAAGTGCCTTAAGCTACTTACTAGCATTCAACAGAAATTCACATGCGTTTCTCTGTAAGAGAAGCAGTCTGTTCCAACACTTCAATTCACTGTGCGAAGTGAATGGAGTGTTGCTTCACTTTCTAAATGCTGTCCTGTCAGAGAAAATCACTTTCCTTTGAAAGTGCCTTAAGCTACTTACAAGCTTTCAACAGAAATTCACATGCGTTTCTCTGAAAGAGAAGCAGTCTGTTCCAACGCTTCAATTCACTGTGCGAAGTGAATGGAGTGTTGCTTCACTTTCTAAATGCTGTCCTTTCAGAGAAAATCACTTTCCTTTGAAAGTGCCTTAAGCTACTTACAAGCTTTCACAAAAAACTCACATCCATTTCTCTGAAAGAGAAGCAGTCTGTTCCAACACTTCAATTCACTGTGCGAAGTGAATGGAGTGTCGCTTCACTTTCTAAATGCTGTCCTGTCAGAGAAAATCACTTTCCTTTGAAAGTGCCTTAAGCTACTTACAAGCTTTCACAAAAAACTCACATCCGTTTCTCTGAAAGAGAAGCAGTCTGTTCCAACACTTCAATTCACTGTGCGAAGTGAATGGAGTATTACTTCACTTTCTAAATGCTGTCCTTTCAGAGAAAATCACTTTCCTTTGAAAGTGCCTTAAGCTACTTACAAGCATTCAACAGAAATTCACATGCGTTTCTCTGAAAGAGAAGCAGTCTGTTCCAACACTTCAATTCACTGTGCGAAGTGAATGGAGTGTTGCTTCACTTTCTAAATGCTGTCCTGTCAGAGAAAATCACTTTCCTTTGAAAGTGCCTTAAGCTACTTACTAGCATTCAACAGAAATTCACATGCGTTTCTCTGTAAGAGAAGCAGTCTGTTCCAACACTTCAATTCACTGTGCGAAGTGAATGGAGTGTTGCTTCACTTTCTAAATGCTGTCCTGTCAGAGAAAATCACTTTCCTTTGAAAGTGCCTTTAGCTACTTACAAGCTTTCTACAGAAATTCACATGCGTTTCTCTGAAAGAGAAGCAGTCTGTTCCAACACTTCAATTCACTGTGCGAAGTGAATGGAGTGTTGCTTCACTTTCTAAATGCTGTCCTGTCAGAGAAAATCACTTTCCTTTGAAAGTGCCTTAAGCTACTTACAGGCTTTCACAAAAAACTCACATCCGTTTCTCTGAAAGAGAAGCAGTCTGTTCCAACACTTCAATTCACTGTGCGAAGTGAATGGAGTATTACTTCACTTTCTAAATGCTGTCCTTTCAGAGAAAATCACTTTCCTTTGAAAGTGCCTTAAGCTACTTACAAGCTTTCAACAGAAATTCACATGCGTTTCTCTGAAAGAGAAGCAGTCTGTTCCAACACTTCAATTCACTGTGCGAAGTGAATGGAGTGTTGCTTCACTTTCTAAATGCTGTCCTTTCAGAGAAAATCACTTTCCTTTGAAAGTGCCTTAAGCTACTTACAAGCTTTCACAAAAAACTCACATCCATTTCTCTGAAAGAGAAGCAGTCTGTTCCAACACTTCAATTCACTGTGCGAAGTGAATGGAGTGTTGCTTCACTTTCTAAATGCTGTCCTTTCAGAGAAAATCACTTTCCTTTGAAAGTTCCTTAAGCTACTTACAAGCATTCAACAGAAATTCACATGCGTTTCTCTGAAAGAGAAGCAGTCTGCTCCAACATTTCAATTCACTGTGCGAAGTGAATGGAGTGTTGCTTTACTTTCTAAATGCTGTCCTTTCAGAGAAAATCACTTTCCTTTGAAATTGCCTTAAGCTACTTACACGCTTTCACAAAAAACTCACATGCGTTTCTCTGAAAGAGAAGCAGTCTGTTCCAACACTTCAATTCACTGTGCGAAGTGAATGGAGTGTTGCTTCACTTTCTAAATGCTGTCCTGTCAGAGAAAATCACTTTCCTTTGAAAGTGCCTTAAGCTACTTACTAGCATTCAACAGAAATTCACATGCGTTTCTCTGTAAGAGAAGCAGTCTGTTCCAACACTTCAATTCACTGTGCGAAGTGAATGGAGTGTTGCTTCACTTTCTAAATGCTGTCCTGTCAGAGAAAATCACTTTCCTTTGAAAGTGCCTTAAGCTACTTACAAGCTTTCAACAGAAATTCACATGCGTTTCTCTGAAAGAGAAGCAGTCTGTTCCAACACTTCAATTCACTGTGCGAAGTGAATGGAGTGTTGCTTCACTTTCTAAATGCTGTCCTGTCAGAGAAAATCACTTTCCTTTGAAAGTGCCTTAAGCTACTTACAAGCTTTCAGAAAAAACTCACATGCGTTTCTCTGAAAGAGAAGCATTCTGTTCCAACACTTCAATTCACTGTGCGAAGTGAATGGAGTGTTGCTTCACTTTCTAAATGCTGTCCTGTCAGAGAAAATCACTTTCCTTTGAAAGTGCCTTTAGCTACTTACAAGCTTTCTACAGAAATTCACATGCGTTTCTCTGAAAGAGAAGCAGTCTGTTCCAACACTTCAATTCACTGTGCGAAGTGAATGGAGTGTTGCTTCACTTTCTAAATGCTGTCCTGTCAGAGAAAATCACTTTCCTTTGAAAGTGCCTTAAGCTACTTACAGGCTTTCACAAAAAACTCACATCCGTTTCTCTGAAAGAGAAGCAGTCTGTTCCAACACTTCAATTCACTGTGCGAAGTGAATGGAGTGTTGCTTCACTTTCTAAATGCTGTCCTTTCAGAGAAAATCACTTTCCTTTGAAAGTGCCTTAAGCTACTTACAAGCTTTCACAAAAAACTCACATCCATTTCTCTGAAAGAGAAGCAGTCTGTTCCAACACTTCAATTCACTGTGCGAAGTGAATGGAGTGTTGCTTCACTTTCTAAATGCTGTCCTTTCAGAGAAAATCACTTTCCTTTGAAAGTTCCTTAAGCTACTTACAAGCATTCAACAGAAATTCACATGCGTTTCTCTGAAAGAGAAGCAGTCTGCTCCAACATTTCAATTCACTGTGCGAAGTGAATGGAGTGTTGCTTTACTTTCTAAATGCTGTCCTTTCAGAGAAAATCACTTTCCTTTGAAATTGCCTTAAGCTACTTACACGCTTTCACAAAAAACTCACATGCGTTTCTCTGAAAGAGAAGCAGTCTGTTCCAACACTTCAATTCACTGTGCGAAGTGAATGGAGTGTTGCTTCACTTTCTAAATGCTGTCCTGTCAGAGAAAATCACTTTCCTTTGAAAGTGCCTTAAGCTACTTACTAGCATTCAACAGAAATTCACATGCGTTTCTCTGTAAGAGAAGCAGTCTGTTCCAACACTTCAATTCACTGTGCGAAGTGAATGGAGTGTTGCTTCACTTTCTAAATGCTGTCCTGTCAGAGAAAATCACTTTCCTTTGAAAGTGCCTTAAGCTACTTACAAGCTTTCAACAGAAATTCACATGCGTTTCTCTGAAAGAGAAGCAGTCTGTTCCAACACTTCAATTCACTGTGCGAAGTGAATGGAGTGTTGCTTCACTTTCTAAATGCTGTCCTGTCAGAGAAAATCACTTTCCTTTGAAAGTGCCTTAAGCTACTTACAAGCTTTCAGAAAAAACTCACATGCGTTTCTCTGAAAGAGAAGCATTCTGTTCCAACACTTCAATTCACTGTGCGAAGTGAATGGAGTGTTGCTTCACTTTCTAAATGCTGTCCTGTCAGAGAAAATCACTTTCCTTTGAAAGTGCCTTTAGCTACTTACAAGCTTTCTACAGAAATTCACATGCGTTTCTCTGAAAGAGAAGCAGTCTGTTCCAACACTTCAATTCACTGTGCGAAGTGAATGGAGTGTTGCTTCACTTTCTAAATGCTGTCCTGTCAGAGAAAATCACTTTCCTTTGAAAGTGCCTTAAGCTACTTACAGGCTTTCACAAAAAACTCACATCCGTTTCTCTGAAAGAGAAGCAGTCTGTTCCAACACTTCAATTCACTGTGCGAAGTGAATGGAGTATTACTTCACTTTCTAAATGCTGTCCTTTCAGAGAAAATCACTTTCCTTTGAAAGTGCCTTAAGCTACTTACAAGCTTTCAACAGAAATTCACATGCGTTTCTCTGAAAGAGAAGCAGTCTGTTCCAACACTTCAATTCACTGTGCGAAGTGAATGGAGTGTTGCTTTACTTTCTAAATGCTGTCCTTTCAGAGAAAATCACTTTCCTTTGAAATTGCCTTAAGCTACTTACACGCTTTCACAAAAAACTCACATGCGTTTCTCTGAAAGAGAAGCAGTCTGTTCCAACACTTCAATTCACTGTGCGAAGTGAATGGAGTGTTGCTTCACTTTCTAAATGCTGTCCTGTCAGAGAAAATCACTTTCCTTTGAAAGTGCCTTAAGCTACTTACTAGCATTCAACAGAAATTCACATGCGTTTCTCTGTAAGAGAAGCAGTCTGTTCCAACACTTCAATTCACTGTGCGAAGTGAATGGAGTGTTGCTTCACTTTCTAAATGCTGTCCTGTCAGAGAAAATCACTTTCCTTTGAAAGTGCCTTAAGCTACTTACAAGCTTTCAACAGAAATTCACATGCGTTTCTCTGAAAGAGAAGCAGTCTGTTCCAACACTTCAATTCACTGTGCGAAGTGAATGGAGTGTTGCTTCACTTTCTAAATGCTGTCCTGTCAGAGAAAATCACTTTCCTTTGAAAGTGCCTTAAGCTACTTACAAGCTTTCAGAAAAAACTCACATGCGTTTCTCTGAAAGAGAAGCAGTCTGTTCCAACACTTCAATTCACTGTGCGAAGTGAATGGAGTGTTGCTTCACTTTCTAAATGCTGTCCTTTCAGAGAAAATCACTTTCCTTTGAAAGTGCCTTAAGCTACTTACAAGCTTTCAACAGAAATTCACATGCGTTTCTCTGAAAGAGAAGCAGTCAGTTCCAACACTTCAATTCACTGTGCGAAGTGAATGGAGTGTTGCTTCACTTTCTAAATGCTGTCCTTTCAGAGAAAATCACTTTCCTTTGAAAGTGCCTTAAGCTACTTACAAGCATTCAACAGAAATTCACATGCGTTTCTCTGAAAGAGAAGCAGTCTGTTCCAACACTTCATTTCACTGTGCGAAGTGAATGGAGTGTTGCTTCACTTTCTAAATGCTGTCCTTTCAGAGAAAATCACTTTCCTTTGAAAGTGCCTTAAGCTACTTACAAGCTTTCACAAAAAACTCACATCCGTTTCTCTGAAAGAGAAGCAGTCTGTTCCAACACTTCAATTCACTGTGCGAAGTGAATGGAGTGTTGCTTCACTTTCTAAATGCTGTCCTTTCAGAGAAAATCACTTTCCTTTGAAAGTGCCTAAAGCTACTTACAAGCATTCAACAGAAATTCACATGGGTTTCTCTGAAAGAGAAGCAGTCTGTTCCAACACTTCAATTCACTGTGCGAAGTGAATGGAGTGTTGCTTCACTTTCTAAATGCTGTCCTGTCAGAGAAAATCACTTTCCTTTGAAAGTGCCTTAAGCTACTTACAAGCTTTCTAGAGAAATTCACATGCGTTTCTCTGAAAGAGAAGCAGTCTGTTCCAACGCTTCAATTCACTGTGCGAAGTGAATGGAGTGTTGCTTCACTTTCTAAATGCTGTCCTTTCAGAGAAAATCACTTTCCTTTCAAAGTGCCTTAAGCTCCTTACAAGCTTTCACAAAAAACTCACATCCATTTCTCTGAAAGAGAAGCAGTCTGTTCCAACACTTCAATTCACTGTGCGAAGTGAATGGAGTGTCGCTTCACTTTCTAAATGCTGTCCTGTCAGAGAAAATCACTTTCCTTTGAAAGTGCCTTAAGCTACTTACAAGCTTTCACAAAAAACTCACATCCGTTTCTCTGAAAGAGAAGCAGTCTGTTCCAACACTTCAATTCACTGTGCGAAGTGAATGGAGTATTACTTCACTTTCTAAATGCTGTCCTTTCAGAGAAAATCACTTTCCTTTGAAAGTGCCTTAAGCTACTTACAAGCATTCAACAGAAATTCACATGCGTTTCTCTGAAAGAGAAGCAGTCTGTTCCAACACTTCAATTCACTGTGCGAAGTGAATGGAGTGTTGCTTCACTTTCTAAATGCTGTCCTGTCAGAGAAAATCACTTTCCTTTGAAAGTGCCTTAAGCTACTTACTAGCATTCAACAGAAATTCACATGCGTTTCTCTGAAAGAGAAGCAGTCTGTTCCAACACTTCAATTCACTGTGCGAAGTGAATGGAGTGTTGCTTCACTTTCTAAATGCTGTCCTGTCAGAGAAAATCACTTTCCTTTGAAAGTGCCTTAAGCTACTTACAAGCTTTCAACAAAAATTCACATGCGTTTCTCTGAAAGAGAAGCAGTCTGTTCCAACACTTCAATTCACTGTGCGAAGTAAATGGAGTGTTGCTTCCCTTTCTAAATGCTGTCCTGTCAGAGAAAATCACTTTCCTTTGAAAGTGCCTTAAGCTACTTACTAGCATTCAACAGAAATTCACATGCGTTTCTCTGAAAGAGAAGCAGTCAGTTCCAACACTTCAATTCACTGTGCGAAGTGAATGGAGTGTTGCTTCACTTTCTAAATGCTGTCCTTTCAGAGAAAATCACTTTCCTTTGAAAGAGCCTTAAGCTACTTACAAGCTTTCACAAAAAACTCGCATCCGTTTCTCTGAACGATAAGCAGTCTGTTCCAACACTTCAATTCACTGTGCGAAGTGAATGGAGTGTTGCTTCACTTTCTAAATGCTGTCCTTTCAGAGAAAATCACTTTCCTTTGAAAGTGCCTTTAGCTACTTACAAGCTTTCACAAAAAACTCACATCCGTTTCTCTGAAAGAGAAGCAGTCTGTTCCAACACTTCAATTCACTGTGCGAAGTGAATGGAGTGTTGCTTCACTTTCTAAATGCTGTCCTTTCAGAGAAAATCACTTTCCTTTGAAAGTGCCTTAAGCTACTTACAAGCATTCAACAGAAATTCACATGCGTTTCTGAAAGAGAAGCAGTCTGTTCCAACACTTCAGTTCACTGTGCGAAGTGAATGGAGTGTTGCTTCACTTTCTAAATGCTGTCCTGTCAGAGAAAATCACTTTCCTTTGAAAGTGCCTTAAGCTACTTACTAGCATTCAACAGAAATTCACATGCGTTTCTCTGTAAGAGAAGCAGTCTGTTCCAACACTTCAATTCACTGTGCGAAGTGAATGGAGTGTTGCTTCACTTTCTAAATGCTGTCCTGTCAGAGAAAATCACTTTCCTTTGAAAGTGCCTTAAGCTACTTACAAGCTTTCACAAAAAACTCACATCCGTTTCTCTGAAAGAGAAGCAGTCTGTTCCAACACTTCAATTCACTGTGCGAAGTGAATGGAGTATTACTTCACTTTCTAAATGCTGTCCTTTCAGAGAAAATCACTTTCCTTTGAAAGTGCCTTAAGCTACTTACAAGCATTCAACAGAAATTCACATGCGTTTCTCTGAAAGAGAAGCAGTCTGTTCCAACACTTCAATTCACTGTGCGAAGTGAATGGAGTGTTGCTTCACTTTCTAAATGCTGTCCTGTCAGAGAAAATCACTTTCCTTTGAAAGTGCCTTAAGCTACTTACTAGCATTCAACAGAAATTCACATGCGTTTCTCTGTAAGAGAAGCAGTCTGTTCCAACACTTCAATTCACTGTGCGAAGTGAATGGAGTGTTGCTTCACTTTCTAAATGCTGTCCTGTCAGAGAAAATCACTTTCCTTTGAAAGTGCCTTAAGCTACTTACAAGCTTTCAACAGAAATTCACATGCGTTTCTCTGAAAGAGAAGCAGTCTGTTCCAACACTTCAATTCACTGTGCGAAGTGAATGGAGTGTTGCTTCACTTTCTAAATGCTGTCCTTTCAGAGAAAATCACTTTCCTTTGAAAGTGCCTTAAGCTACTTTCAAGCTTTCACAAAAAACTCACATCCATTTCTCTGAAAGAGAAGCAGTCTGTTCCAACACTTCAATTCACTGTGCGAAGTGAATGGAGTGTTGCTTCACTTTCTAAATGCTGTCCTTTCAGAGAAAATCACTTTCCTTTGAAAGTTCCTTAAGCTACTTACAAGCTTTCAACAGAAATTCACATGCGTTTCTCTGAAAGAGAAGCAGTCAGTTCCAACACTTCAATTCACTGTGCGAAGTGAATGGAGTGTTGCTTCACTTTTTAAATGCTGTCCTTTCAGAGAAAATCACTTTCCTTTGAAAGAGCCTTAAGCTACTTACAAGCTTTCACAAAAAACTCGCATCCGTTTCTCTGAACGATAAGCAGTCTGTTCCAACACTTCAATTCACTGTGCGAAGTGAATGGAGTGTTGCTTCACTTTCTAAATGCTGTCCTTTCAGAGAAAATCACTTTCCTTTGAAAGTGCCTTTAGCTACTTACAAGCTTTCACAAAAAACTCACATCCGTTTCTCTGAAAGAGAAGCAGTCTGTTCCAACACTTCAATTCACTGTGCGAAGTGAATGGAGTGTTGCTTCACTTTCTAAATGCTGTCCTTTCAGAGAAAATCACTTTCCTTTGAAAGTGCCTTAAGCTACTTACAAGCATTCAACAGAAATTCACATGCGTTTCTCTGTAAGAGAAGCAGTCTGTTCCAACACTTCAATTCACTGTGCGAAGTGAATGGAGTGTTGCTTCACTTTCTAAATGCTGTCCTGTCAGAGAAAATCACTTTCCTTTGAAAGTGCCTTAAGCTACTTACAAGCTTTCACAAAAAACTCACATCCGTTTCTCTGAAAGAGAAGCAGTCTGTTCCAACACTTCAATTCACTGTGCGAAGTGAATGGAGTATTACTTCACTTTCTAAATGCTGTCCTTTCAGAGAAAATCACTTTCCTTTGAAAGTGCCTTAAGCTACTTACAAGCATTCAACAGAAATTCACATGCGTTTCTCTGAAAGAGAAGCAGTCTGTTCCAACACTTCAATTCACTGTGCGAAGTGAATGGAGTGTTGCTTCACTTTCTAAATGCTGTCCTGTCAGAGAAAATCACTTTCCTTTGAAAGTGCCTTAAGCTACTTACTAGCATTCAACAGAAATTCACATGCGTTTCTCTGTAAGAGAAGCAGTCTGTTCCAACACTTCAATTCACTGTGCGAAGTGAATGGAGTGTTGCTTCACTTTCTAAATGCTGTCCTGTCAGAGAAAATCACTTTCCTTTGAAAGTGCCTTAAGCTACTTACAAGCTTTCAACAGAAATTCACATGCGTTTCTCTGAAAGAGAAGCAGTCAGTTCCAACACTTCAATTCACTGTGCGAAGTGAATGGAGTGTTGCTTCACTTTCTAAATGCTGTCCTTTCAGAGAAAATCACTTTCCTTTGAAAGAGCCTTAAGCTACTTACAAGCTTTCACAAAAAACTCGCATCCGTTTCTCTGAACGATAAGCAGTCTGTTCCAACACTTCAATTCACTGTGCGAAGTGAATGGAGTGTTGCTTCACTTTCTAAATGCTGTCCTTTCAGAGAAAATCACTTTCCTTTGAAAGTGCCTTTAGCTACTTACAAGCTTTCACAAAAAACTCACATCCGTTTCTCTGAATGAGAAGCAGTCTGTTCCAACACTTCAATTCACTGTGCGAAGTGAATGGAGTGTTGCTTCACTTTCTAAATGCTGTCCTTTCAGAGAAAATCACTTTCCTTTGAAAGTGCCTTAAGCTACTTACTAGCATTCAACAGAAATTCACATGCGTTTCTCTGTAAGAGAAGCAGTCTGTTCCAACACTTCAATTCACTGTGCGAAGTGAATGGAGTGTTGCTTCACTTTCTAAATGCTGTCCTGTCAGAGAAAATCACTTTCCTTTGAAAGTGCCTTAAGCTACTTACAAGCTTTCACAAAAAACTCACATCCGTTTCTCTGAAAGAGAAGCAGTCTGTTCCAACACTTCAATTCACTGTGCGAAGTGAATGGAGTATTACTTCACTTTCTAAATGCTGTCCTTTCAGAGAAAATCACTTTCCTTTGAAAGTGCCTTAAGCTACTTACAAGCATTCAACAGAAATTCACATGCGTTTCTCTGAAAGAGAAGCAGTCTGTTCCAACACTTCAATTCACTGTGCGAAGTGAATGGAGTGTTGCTTCACTTTCTAAATGCTGTCCTGTCAGAGAAAATCACTTTCCTTTGAAAGTGCCTTAAGCTACTTACTAGCATTCAACAGAAATTCACATGCGTTTCTCTGTAAGAGAAGCAGTCTGTTCCAACACTTCAATTCACTGTGCGAAGTGAATGGAGTGTTGCTTCACTTTCTAAATGCTGTCCTGTCAGAGAAAATCACTTTCCTTTGAAAGTGCCTTAAGCTACTTACAAGCTTTCAACAGAAATTCACATGCGTTTCTCTGAAAGAGAAGCAGTCTGTTCCAACACTTCAATTCACTGTGCGAAGTGAATGGAGTGTTGCTTCACTTTCTAAATGCTGTCCTTTCAGAGAAAATCACTTTCCTTTGAAAGTGCCTTAAGCTACTTACAAGCTTTCACAAAAAACTCACATCCATTTCTCTGAAAGAGAAGCAGTCTGTTCCAACACTTCAATTCACTGTGCGAAGTGAATGGAGTGTTGCTTCACTTTCTAAATGCTGTCCTTTCAGAGAAAATCACTTTCCTTTGAAAGTTCCTTAAGCTACTTACAAGCTTTCAACAGAAATTCACATGCGTTTCTCTGAAAGAGAAGCAGTCAGTTCCAACACTTCAATTCACTGTGCGAAGTGAATGGAGTGTTGCTTCACTTTCTAAATGCTGTCCTTTCAGAGAAAATCACTTTCCTTTGAAAGAGCCTTAAGCTACTTACAAGCTTTCACAAAAAACTCGCATCCGTTTCTCTGAACGATAAGCAGTCTGTTCCAACACTTCAATTCACTGTGCGAAGTGAATGGAGTGTTGCTTCACTTTCTAAATGCTGTCCTTTCAGAGAAAATCACTTTCCTTTGAAAGTTCCTTAAGCTACTTACAAGCTTTCAACAGAAATTCACATGCGTTTCTCTGAAAGAGAAGCAGTCAGTTCCAACACTTCAATTCACTGTGCGAAGTGAATGGAGTGTTGCTTCACTTTCTAAATGCTGTCCTTTCAGAGAAAATCACTTTCCTTTGAAAGAGCCTTAAGCTACTTACAAGCTTTCACAAAAAACTCGCATCCGTTTCTCTGAACGATAAGCAGTCTGTTCCAACACTTCAATTCACTGTGCGAAGTGAATGGAGTGTTGCTTCACTTTCTAAATGCTGTCCTTTCAGAGAAAATCACTTTCCTTTGAAAGTGCCTTTAGCTACTTACAAGCTTTCACAAAAAACTCACATCCGTTTCTCTGAAAGAGAAGCAGTCTGTTCCAACACTTCAATTCACTGTGCGAAGAGAATGGAGTGTTGCTTCACTTTCTAAATGCTGTCCTTTCAGAGAAAATCACTTTCCTTTGAAAGTGCCTTAAGCTACTTGCAAGCTTTCACAAAAAAATTCACATGCGTTTCTCTGAAAGAGAAGCAGTCTGTTCCAACACTTCAATTCACTGTGCGAAGTGAATGGAGTGTTGCTTCACTTTCTAAATGCTGTCCTGTCAGAGAAAATCACTTTCCTTTGAAAGTGCCTTAAGCTACTTACTAGCATTCAACAGAAATTCACATGCGTTTCTCTGTAAGAGAAGCAGTCTGTTCCAACGCTTCAATTCACTGTGCGAAGTGAATGGAGTGTTGCTTCACTTTCTAAATGCTGTCCTGTCAGAGAAAATCACTTTCCTTTGAAAGTGCCTTAAGCTACTTACAAGCTTTCTACAGAAATTCACTTGCGTTTCTCTGAAAGAGAAGCAGTCTGTTCCAACGCTTCAATTCACTGTGCGAAGTGAATGGAGTGTTGCTTCACTTTCTAAATGCTGTCCTTTCAGAGAAAATCACTTTCCTTTCAAAGTGCCTTAAGCTACTTACAAGCTTTCACAAAAAACTCACATCCATTTCTCTGAAAGAGAAGCAGTCTGTTCCAACACTTCAATTCACTGTGCGATGTGAATGGAGTGTCGCTTCACTTTCTAAATGCTGTCCTTTCAGAGAAAATCACTTTCCTTTGAAAGTGCCTTAAGCTACTTACAAGCTTTCACAAAAAACTCACATCCATTTCTCTGAAAGAGAAGCAGTCTGTTCCAACACTTCAATTCACTGTGCGAAGTGAATGGAGTGTTGCTTCACTTTCTAAATGCTGTCCGTTCAGAGAAAATCACTTTCCTTTGAAAGTTCCTTAAGCTACTTACAAGCATTCAACAGAAATTCACATGCGTTTCTCTGAAAGAGAAGCAGTCTGTTCCAACATTTCAATTCACTGTGCGAAGTGAATGGAGTCTTGCTTTACTTTCTAAATGCTGTCCTTTCAGAGAAAATCACTTTCCTTTGAAATTGCCTTAAGCTACTTACACGCTTTCACAAAAAACTCACATGCGTTTCTCTGAAAGAGAAGCAGTCTGTTCCAACACTTCAATTCACTGTGCGAAGTGAATGGAGTGTTGCTTCACTTTCTAAATGCTGTCCTGTCAGAGAAAATCACTTTCCTTTGAAAGTGCCTTAAGCTACTTACAAGCTTTCAACAGAAATTCACATGCGTTTCTCTGAAAGAGAAGCAGTCAGTTCCAACACCTCAATTCACTGTGCGAAGTGAATGGAGTGTTGCTTCACTTTCTAAATGCTGTCCTTTCAGAGAAAATCACTTTCCTTTGAAAGTGCCTTAAGCTACTTACAAGCTTTAACAAAAAACTCACATCCGTTTCTCTGAAAGAGAAGCAGTCTGTTCCAACACTTCAATTCACTGTTCGAAGTGAATGGAGTGTTGCTTCACTTTCTAAATGCTGTCCTTTCAGAGAAAATCACTTTCCTTTGAAAGTGCCCTAAGCTATCTTACAAGCTTTCACAAAAAACTCACATCCGTTTCTCTGAAAGAGAAGCAGTCTGTTCCAACACTTCAATTCACTGTGCGAAGTGAATGGAGTGTTGCTTCACTTTCTAAATGCTGTCCTTTCAGAGAAAATCACTTTCCTTTGAAAGTGCCTTAAGCTACTTGCAAGCTTTCACAAAAAAACTCACATGCGTTTCTCTGAAAGAGAAGCAGTCTGTTCCAACACTTCAATTCACTGTGCGAAGTGAATGGAGTGTTGCTTCACTTTCTAAATGCTGTCCTGTCAGAGAAAATCACTTTCCTTTGAAAGTGCCTTAAGCTACTTACTAGCATTCAACAGAAATTCACATGCGTTTCTCTGTAAGAGAAGCAGTCTGTTCCAACACTTCAATTCACTGTGCGAAGTGAATGGAGTGTTGCTTCACTTTCTAAATGCTGTCCTGTCAGAGAAAATCACTTTCCTTTGAAAGTGCCTTAAGCTACTTACAAGCTTTCAACAGAAATTCACATGCGTTTCTCTGAAAGAGAAGCAGTCTGTTCCAACACTTCAATTCACTGTGCGAAGTGAATGGAGTATTACTTCACTTTCTAAATGCTGTCCTTTCAGAGAAAATCACTTTCCTTTGAAAGTGCCTTAAGCTACTTACAAGCTTTCAACAGAAATTCACATGCGTTTCTCTGAAAGAGAAGCAGTCTGTTCCAACACTTCAATTCACTGTGCGAAGTGAATGGAGTGTTGCTTCACTTTCTAAATGCTGTCCTTTCAGAGAAAATCACTTTCCTTTGAAAGTGCCTTAAGCTACTTACAAGCTTTCACAAAAAACTCACATCCATTTCTCTGAAAGAGAAGCAGTCTGTTCCAACACTTCAATTCACTGTGCGAAGTGAATGGAGTGTTGCTTCACTTTCTAAATGCTGTCCTTTCAGAGAAAATCACTTTCCTTTGAAAGTTCCTTAAGCTACTTACAAGCATTCAACAGAAATTCACATGCGTTTCTCTGAAAGAGAAGCAGTCTGCTCCAACATTTCAATTCACTGTGCGAAGTGAATGGAGTGTTGCTTTACTTTCTAAATGCTGTCCTTTCAGAGAAAATCACTTTCCTTTGAAATTGCCTTAAGCTACTTACACGCTTTCACAAAAAACTCACATGCGTTTCTCTGAAAGAGAAGCAGTCTGTTCCAACACTTCAATTCACTGTGCGAAGTGAATGGAGTGTTGCTTCACTTTCTAAATGCTGTCCTGTCAGAGAAAATCACTTTCCTTTGAAAGTGCCTTAAGCTACTTACTAGCATTCAACAGAAATTCACATGCGTTTCTCTGTAAGAGAAGCTGTCTGTTCCAACACTTCAATTCACTGTGCGAAGTGAATGGAGTGTTGCTTCACTTTCTAAATGCTGTCCTGTCAGAGAAAATCACTTTCCTTTGAAAGTGCCTTAAGCTACTTACAAGCTTTCAACAGAAATTCACATGCGTTTCTCTGAAAGAGAAGCAGTCTGTTCCAACACTTCAATTCACTGTGCGAAGTGAATGGAGTGTTGCTTCACTTTCTAAATGCTGTCCTGTCAGAGAAAATCACTTTCCTTTGAAAGTGCCTTAAGCTACTTACAAGCTTTCAGAAAAAACTCACATGCGTTTCTCTGAAAGAGAAGCAGTCTGTTCCAACACTTCAATTCACTGTGCGAAGTGAATGGAGTGTTGCTTCACTTTCTAAATGCTGTCCTTTCAGAGAAAATCACTTTCCTTTGAAAGTGCCTTAAGCTACTTACAAGCTTTCAACAGAAATTCACATGCGTTTCTCTGAAAGAGAAGCAGTCAGTTCCAACACTTCAATTCACTGTGCGAAGTGAATGGAGTGTTGCTTCACTTTCTAAATGCTGTCCTTTCAGAGAAAATCACTTTCCTTTGAAAGTGCCTTAAGCTACTTACAAGCATTCAACAGAAATTCACATGCGTTTCTCTGAAAGAGAAGCAGTCTGTTCCAACACTTCATTTCACTGTGCGAAGTGAATGGAGTGTTGCTTCACTTTCTAAATGCTGTCCTTTCAGAGAAAATCACTTTCCTTTGAAAGTGCCTTAAGCTACTTACAAGCTTTCACAAAAAACTCACATCCGTTTCTCTGAAAGAGAAGCAGTCTGTTCCAACACTTCAATTCACTGTGCGAAGTGAATGGAGTGTTGCTTCACTTTCTAAATGCTGTCCTTTCAGAGAAAATCACTTTCCTTTGAAAGTGCCTAAAGCTACTTACAAGCATTCAACAGAAATTCACATGGGTTTCTCTGAAAGAGAAGCAGTCTGTTCCAACACTTCAATTCACTGTGCGAAGTGAATGGAGTGTTGCTTCACTTTCTAAATGCTGTCCTGTCAGAGAAAATCACTTTCCTTTGAAAGTGCCTTAAGCTACTTACAAGCTTTCTAGAGAAATTCACATGCGTTTCTCTGAAAGAGAAGCAGTCTGTTCCAACGCTTCAATTCACTGTGCGAAGTGAATGGAGTGTTGCTTCACTTTCTAAATGCTGTCCTTTCAGAGAAAATCACTTTCCTTTCAAAGTGCCTTAAGCTACTTACAAGCTTTCACAAAAAACTCACATCCATTTCTCTGAAAGAGAAGCAGTCTGTTCCAACACTTCAATTCACTGTGCGAAGTGAATGGAGTGTCGCTTCACTTTCTAAATGCTGTCCTGTCAGAGAAAATCACTTTCCTTTGAAAGTGCCTTAAGCTACTTACAAGCTTTCACAAAAAACTCACATCCGTTTCTCTGAAAGAGAAGCAGTCTGTTCCAACACTTCAATTCACTGTGCGAAGTGAATGGAGTATTACTTCACTTTCTAAATGCTGTCCTTTCAGAGAAAATCACTTTCCTTTGAAAGTGCCTTAAGCTACTTACAAGCATTCAACAGAAATTCACATGCGTTTCTCTGAAAGAGAAGCAGTCTGTTCCAACACTTCAATTCACTGTGCGAAGTGAATGGAGTGTTGCTTCACTTTCTAAATGCTGTCCTGTCAGAGAAAATCACTTTCCTTTGAAAGTGCCTTAAGCTACTTACTAGCATTCAACAGAAATTCACATGCGTTTCTCTGAAAGAGAAGCAGTCTGTTCCAACACTTCAATTCACTGTGCGAAGTGAATGGAGTGTTGCTTCACTTTCTAAATGCTGTCCTGTCAGAGAAAATCACTTTCCTTTGAAAGTGCCTTAAGCTACTTACAAGCTTTCAACAAAAATTCACATGCGTTTCTCTGAAAGAGAAGCAGTCTGTTCCAACACTTCAATTCACTGTGCGAAGTGAATGGAGTGTTGCTTCCCTTTCTAAATGCTGTCCTGTCAGAGAAAATCACTTTCCTTTGAAAGTGCCTTAAGCTACTTACTAGCATTCAACAGAAATTCACATGCGTTTCTCTGTAAGAGAAGCAGTCTGTTCCAACACTTCAATTCACTGTGCGAAGTGAATGGAGTGTTGCTTCACTTTCTAAATGCTGTCCTGTCAGAGAAAATCACTTTCCTTTGAAAGTGCCTTAAGCTACTTACAAGCTTTCACAAAAAACTCACATCCGTTTCTCTGAAAGAGAAGCAGTCTGTTCCAACACTTCAATTCACTGTGCGAAGTGAATGGAGTATTACTTCACTTTCTAAATGCTGTCCTTTCAGAGAAAATCACTTTCCTTTGAAAGTGCCTTAAGCTACTTACAAGCATTCAACAGAAATTCACATGCGTTTCTCTGAAAGAGAAGCAGTCTGTTCCAACACTTCAATTCACTGTGCGAAGTGAATGGAGTGTTGCTTCACTTTCTAAATGCTGTCCTGTCAGAGAAAATCACTTTCCTTTGAAAGTGCCTTAAGCTACTTACTAGCATTCAACAGAAATTCACATGCGTTTCTCTGTAAGAGAAGCAGTCTGTTCCAACACTTCAATTCACTGTGCGAAGTGAATGGAGTGTTGCTTCACTTTCTAAATGCTGTCCTGTCAGAGAAAATCACTTTCCTTTGAAAGTGCCTTAAGCTACTTACAAGCTTTCTACAGAAATTCACATGCGTTTCTCTGAAAGATAAGCAGTCTGTTCCAACACTTCAATTCACTGTGCGAAGTGAATGGAGTGTTGCTTCACTTTCTAAATGCTGTCCTGTCAGAGAAAATCACTTTCCTTTGAAAGTGCCTTAAGCTACTTACAGGCTTTCACAAAAAACTCACATCCGTTTCTCTGAAAGAGAAGCAGTCTGTTCCAACACTTCAATTCACTGTGCGAAGTGAATGGAGTATTACTTCGCTTTCTAAATGCTGTCCTTTCAGAGAAAATCACTTTCCTTTGAAAGTGCCTTAAGCTACTTACAAGCTTTCAACAGAAATTCACATGCGTTTCTCTGAAAGAGAAGCAGTCTGTTCCAACACTTCAATTCACTGTGCGAAGTGAATGGAGTGTTGCTTCACTTTCTAAATGCTGTCCTTTCAGAGAAAATCACTTTCCTTTGAAAGTGCCTTAAGCTACTTACAAGCTTTCACAAAAAACTCACATCCATTTCTCTGAAAGAGAAGCAGTCTGTTCCAACACTTCAATTCACTGTGCGAAGTGAATGGAGTGTTGCTTCACTTTCTAAATGCTGTCCTTTCAGAGAAAATCACTTTCCTTTGAAAGTTCCTTAAGCTACTTACAAGCATTCAACAGAAATTCACATGCGTTTCTCTGAAAGAGAAGCAGTCTGCTCCAACATTTCAATTCACTGTGCGAAGTGAATGGAGTGTTGCTTTACTTTCTAAATGCTGTCCTTTCAGAGAAAATCACTTTCCTTTGAAATTGCCTTAAGCTACTTACACGCTTTCACAAAAAACTCACATGCGTTTCTCTGAAAGAGAAGCAGTCTGTTCCAACACTTCAATTCACTGTGCGAAGTGAATGGAGTGTTGCTTCACTTTCTAAATGCTGTCCTGTCAGAGAAAATCACTTTCCTTTGAAAGTGCCTTAAGCTACTTACTAGCATTCAACAGAAATTCACATGCGTTTCTCTGTAAGAGAAGCAGTCTGTTCCAACACTTCAATTCACTGTGCGAAGTGAATGGAGTGTTGCTTCACTTTCTAAATGCTGTCCTGTCAGAGAAAATCACTTTCCTTTGAAAGTGCCTTAAGCTACTTACAAGCTTTCACAAAAAACTCACATCCGTTTCTCTGAAAGAGAAGCAGTCTGTTCCAACACTTCATTTCACTGTGCGAAGTGAATGGAGTATTACTTCACTTTCTAAATGCTGTCCTTTTTAGAGAAAATCACTTTCCTTTGAAAGTGCCTTAAGCTACTTACAAGCATTCAACAGAAAATCACATACGTTTCTCTGAAAGAGAAGCAGTCTGTTCCAACACTTCAGTTCACTGTGCGAAGTGAATGGAGTGTTGCTTCACTTTCTAAATGCTGTCCTGTCAGAGAAAATCACTTTCCTTTGAAAGTGCCTTAAGCTACTTACTAGCATTCAACAGAAATTCACATGCGTTTCTCTGTAAGAGAAGCAGTCTGTTCCAACACTTCAATTCACTGTGCGAAGTGAATGGAGTGTTGCTTCACTTTCTAAATGCTGTCCTGTCAGAGAAAATCACTTTCCTTTGAAAGTGCCTTAAGCTACTTACAAGCTTTCAACAGAAATTCACATGCGTTTCTCTGAAAGAGAAGCAGTCTGTTCCAACGCTTCAATTCACTGTGCGAAGTGAATGGAGTGTTGCTTCACTTTCTAAATGCTGTCCTTTCAGAGAAAATCACTTTCCTTTGAAAGTGCCTTAAGCTACTTACAAGCTTTCACAAAAAACTCACATCCATTTCTCTGAAAGAGAAGCAGTCTGTTCCAACACTTCAATTCACTGTGCGAAGTGAATGGAGTGTCGCTTCACTTTCTAAATGCTGTCCTGTCAGAGAAAATCACTTTCCTTTGAAAGTGCCTTAAGCTACTTACAAGCTTTCACAAAAAACTCACATCCGTTTCTCTGAAAGAGAAGCAGTCTGTTCCTTCACTTGAATTCACTGTGTGAAGTGAATTCTGTGTTGCTTCACTTTCTAAATGCTGTCCTTTCAGAGAAAATCACTTTCCTTTGAAAGTGCCTTAAGCTACTTTCAAGCTTTCACAAAAAACTCACATCCGTTTCTCTGAAAGAGAAGCAGTCTGTTCCAACACTTCAATTCACTGTGCGAAGTGAATGGAGTGTTGCTTCACTTTCTAAATGCTGTCCTTTCAGAGAAAATCACTTTCCTTTGAAAGTGCCTTAAGCTACTTACAAGCTTTCACAAAAAACTCACATGCGTTTCTCTGAAAGAGAAGCAATCTGTTCCAACACTTCAATTCACTGTGCGAAGTGAATGGAGTGTTGCTTCACTTTCTAAATGCTGTCCTGTCAGAGAAAATTACTTTCCTTTGAAAGTGCCTTAAGCTACTTACAAGCATTCAACAGAAATTCACATGCGTTTCTCTGAAAGAGAAGCAGTCTGTTCCAACACTTCAGTTCACTGTGCGAAGTGAATGGAGTGTTGCTTCACTTTCTAAATGCTGTCCTGTCAGAGAAAATCACTTTCCTTTGAAAGTGCCTTAAGCTACTTACTAGCATTCAACAGAAATTCATATGCGTTTCTCTGTAAGAGAAGCAGTCTGTTCCAACACTTCAATTCACTGTGCGAAGTGAATGGAGTGTTGCTTCACTTTCTAAATGCTGTCCTGTCAGAGAAAATCACTTTCCTTTGTAAGTGCCTTAAGCTACTTACTAGCATTCAACAGAAATTCACATGCGTTTCTCTGTAAGAGAAGCAGTCTGTTCCAACACTTCAATTCACTGTGCGAAGTGAATGGAGTGTTGCTTCACTTTCTAAATGCTGTCCTGTCAGAGAAAACCACTTTCCTTTGAAAGTGCCTTAAGCTACTTACAAGCTTTCACAAAAAACTCACATCCGTTTCTCTGAAAGAGAAGCAGTCTGTTCCAACACTTCAATTCACTGTGCGAAGTGAATGGAGTATTACTTCACTTTCTAAATGCTGTCCTTTCAGAGAAAATCACTTTCCTTTGAAAGTGCCTTAAGCTACTTACAAGCATTCAACAGAAATTCACATGCGTTTCTCTGAAAGAGAAGCAGTCTGTTCCAACACTTCAATTCACTGTGCGAAGTGAATGGAGTGTTGCTTCACTTTCTAAATGCTGTCCTGTCAGAGAAAATCACTTTCCTTTGAAAGTGCCTTAAGCTACTTACTAGCATTCAACAGAAATTCACATGGGTTTCTCTGTAAGAGAAGCAGTCTGTTCCAACACTTCAATTCACTGTGCGAAGTGAATGGAGTGTTGCTTCACTTTCTAAATGCTGTCCTGTCAGAGAAAATCACTTTCCTTTGAAAGTGCCTTAAGCTACTTACAAGCTTTCAACAGAAATTCACATGCGTTTCTCTGAAAGAGAAGCAGTCTGTTCCAACACTTCAATTCACTGTGCGAAGTGAATGGAGTGTTGCTTCACTTTCTAAATGCTGTCCTTTCAGAGAAAATCACTTTCCTTTGAAAGTGCCTTAAGCTACTTTCAAGCTTTCACAAAAAACTCACATCCATTTCTCTGAAAGAGAAGCAGTCTGTTCCAACACTTCAATTCACTGTGCGAAGTGAATGGAGTGTTGCTTCACTTTCTAAATGCTGTCCTTTCAGAGAAAATCACTTTCCTTTGAAAGTGCCTTAAGCTACTTACAAGCTTTCAACAGAAATTCACATGCGTTTCTCTGAAAGAGAAGCAGTCAGTTCCAACACTTCAATTCACTGTGCGAAGTGAATGGAGTGTTGCTTCACTTTCTAAATGCTGTCCTGTCAGAGAAAATCACTTTCCTTTGAAAGTGCCTTAAGCTACTTACAAGCTTTCAACAGAAATTCACATGCGTTTCTCTGAAAGAGAAGCAGTCTGTTCCAACGCTTCAATTCACTGTGCGAAGTGAATGGAGTGTTGCTTCACTTTCTAAATGCTGTCCTTTCAGAGAAAATCACTTTCCTTTGAAAGTGCCTTAAGCTACTTACAAGCTTTCACAAAAAACTCACATCCATTTCTCTGAAAGAGAAGCAGTCTGTTCCAACACTTCAATTCACTGTGCGAAGTGAATGGAGTGTCGCTTCACTTTCTAAATGCTGTCCTGTCAGAGAAAATCACTTTCCTTTGAAAGTGCCTTAAGCTACTTACAAGCTTTCACAAAAAACTCACATCCGTTTCTCTGAAAGAGAAGCAGTCTGTTCCTTCACTTGAATTCACTGTGTGAAGTGAATTCTGTGTTGCTTCACTTTCTAAATGCTGTCCTGTCAGAGAAAATCACTTTCCTTTGAAAGTGCCTTAAGCTACTTTCAAGCTTTCACAAAAAACTCACATCCGTTTCTCTGAAAGAGAAGCAGTCTGTTCCAACACTTCAATTCACTGTGCGAAGTGAATGGAGTGTTGCTTCACTTTCTAAATGCTGTCCTTTCAGAGAAAATCACTTTCCTTTGAAAGTGCCTTAAGCTACTTACAAGCTTTCACAAAAAACTCACATGCGTTTCTCTGAAAGAGAAGCAATCTGTTCCAACACATCAATTCACTGTGCGAAGTGAATGGAGTGTTGCTTCACTTTCTAAATGCTGTCCTGTCAGAGAAAATCACTTTCCTTTGAAAGTGCCTTAAGCTACTTACAAGCATTCAACAGAAATTCACATGCGTTTCTCTGAAAGAGAAGCAGTCTGTTCCAACACTTCAGTTCACTGTGCGAAGTGAATGGAGTGTTGCTTCACTTTCTAAATGCTGTCCTGTCAGAGAAAATCACTTTCCTTTGAAAGTGCCTTAAGCTACTTACTAGCATTCAACAGAAATTCACATGCGTTTCTCTGTAAGAGAAGCAGTCTGTTCCAACACTTCAATTCACTGTGCGAAGTGAATGGAGTGTTGCTTCACTTTCTAAATGCTGTCCTGTCAGAGAAAACCACTTTCCTTTGAAAGTGCCTTAAGCTACTTACAAGCTTTCACAAAAAACTCACATCCGTTTCTCTGAAAGAGAAGCAGTCTGTTCCAACACTTCAATTCACTGTGCGAAGTGAATGGAGTATTACTTCACTTTCTAAATGCTGTCCTTTCAGAGAAAATCACTTTCCTTTGAAAGTGCCTTAAGCTACTTACAAGCATTCAACAGAAATTCACATGCGTTTCTCTGAAAGAGAAGCAGTCTGTTCCAACACTTCAATTCACTGTGCGAAGTGAATGGAGTGTTGCTTCACTTTCTAAATGCTGTCCTGTCAGAGAAAATCACTTTCCTTTGAAAGTGCCTTAAGCTACTTACTAGCATTCAACAGAAATTCACATGGGTTTCTCTGTAAGAGAAGCAGTCTGTTCCAACACTTCAATTCACTGTGCGAAGTGAATGGAGTGTTGCTTCACTTTCTAAATGCTGTCCTGTCAGAGAAAATCACTTTCCTTTGAAAGTGCCTTAAGCTACTTACAAGCTTTCAACAGAAATTCACATGCGTTTCTCTGAAAGAGAAGCAGTCTGTTCCAACACTTCAATTCACTGTGCGAAGTGAATGGAGTGTTGCTTCACTTTCTAAATGCTGTCCTTTCAGAGAAAATCACTTTCCTTTGAAAGTGCCTTAAGCTACTTTCAAGCTTTCACAAAAAACTCACATCCATTTCTCTGAAAGAGAAGCAGTCTGTTCCAACACTTCAATTCACTGTGCGAAGTGAATGGAGTGTTGCTTCACTTTCTAAATGCTGTCCTTTCAGAGAAAATCACTTTCCTTTGAAAGTGCCTTAAGCTACTTACAAGCTTTCAACAGAAATTCACATGCGTTTCTCTGAAAGAGAAGCAGTCAGTTCCAACACTTCAATTCACTGTGCGAAGTGAATGGAGTGTTGCTTCACTTTCTAAATGCTGTCCTTTCAGAGAAAATCACTTTCCTTTGAAAGAGCCTTAAGCTACTTACAAGCTTTCACAAAAAACTCGCATCCGTTTCTCTGAACGATAAGCAGTCTGTTCCAACACTTCAATTCACTGTGCGAAGTGAATGGAGTGTTGCTTCACTTTCTAAATGCTGTCCTTTCAGAGAAAATCACTTTCCTTTGAAAGTGCCTTTAGCTACTTACAAGCTTTCACAAAAAACTCACATCCGTTTCTCTGAAAGAGAAGCAGTCTGTTCCAACACTTCAATTCACTGTGCGAAGTGAATGGAGTGTTGCTTCACTTTCTAAATGCTGTCCTTTCAGAGAAAATCACTTTCCTTTGAAAGTGCCTTAAGCTACTTACAAGCATTCAACAGAAATTCACATGCGTTTCTGAAAGAGAAGCAGTCTGTTCCAACACTTCAGTTCACTGTGCGAAGTGAATGGAGTGTTGCTTCACTTTCTAAATGCTGTCCTGTCAGAGAAAATCACTTTCCTTTGAAAGTGCCTTAAGCTACTTACTAGCATTCAACAGAAATTCACATGCGTTTCTCTGTAAGAGAAGCAGTCTGTTCCAACACTTCAATTCACTGTGCGAAGTGAATGGAGTGTTGCTTCACTTTCTAAATGCTGTCCTGTCAGAGAAAATCACTTTCCTTTGAAAGTGCCTTAAGCTACTTACAAGCTTTCACAAAAAACTCACATCCGTTTCTCTGAAAGAGAAGCAGTCTGTTCCAACACTTCAATTCACTGTGCGAAGTGAATGGAGTATTACTTCACTTTCTAAATGCTGTCCTTTCAGAGAAAATCACTTTCCTTTGAAAGTGCCTTAAGCTACTTACAAGCATTCAACAGAAATTCACATGCGTTTCTCTGAAAGAGAAGCAGTCTGTTCCAACACTTCAATTCACTGTGCGAAGTGAATGGAGTGTTGCTTCACTTTCTAAATGCTGTCCTGTCAGAGAAAATCACTTTCCTTTGAAAGTGCCTTAAGCTACTTACTAGCATTCAACAGAAATTCACATGCGTTTCTCTGTAAGAGAAGCAGTCTGTTCCAACACTTCAATTCACTGTGCGAAGTGAATGGAGTGTTGCTTCACTTTCTAAATGCTGTCCTGTCAGAGAAAATCACTTTCCTTTGAAAGTGCCTTAAGCTACTTACAAGCTTTCAACAGAAATTCACATGCGTTTCTCTGAAAGAGAAGCAGTCTGTTCCAACACTTCAATTCACTGTGCGAAGTGAATGGAGTGTTGCTTCACTTTCTAAATGCTGTCCTTTCAGAGAAAATCACTTTCCTTTGAAAGTGCCTTAAGCTACTTTCAAGCTTTCACAAAAAACTCACATCCATTTCTCTGAAAGAGAAGCAGTCTGTTCCAACACTTCAATTCACTGTGCGAAGTGAATGGAGTGTTGCTTCACTTTCTAAATGCTGTCCTTTCAGAGAAAATCACTTTCCTTTGAAAGTTCCTTAAGCTACTTACAAGCTTTCAACAGAAATTCACATGCGTTTCTCTGAAAGAGAAGCAGTCAGTTCCAACACTTCAATTCACTGTGCGAAGTGAATGGAGTGTTGCTTCACTTTTTAAATGCTGTCCTTTCAGAGAAAATCACTTTCCTTTGAAAGAGCCTTAAGCTACTTACAAGCTTTCACAAAAAACTCGCATCCGTTTCTCTGAACGATAAGCAGTCTGTTCCAACACTTCAATTCACTGTGCGAAGTGAATGGAGTGTTGCTTCACTTTCTAAATGCTGTCCTTTCAGAGAAAATCACTTTCCTTTGAAAGTGCCTTTAGCTACTTACAAGCTTTCACAAAAAACTCACATCCGTTTCTCTGAAAGAGAAGCAGTCTGTTCCAACACTTCAATTCACTGTGCGAAGTGAATGGAGTGTTGCTTCACTTTCTAAATGCTGTCCTTTCAGAGAAAATCACTTTCCTTTGAAAGTGCCTTAAGCTACTTACTAGCATTCAACAGAAATTCACATGCGTTTCTCTGTAAGAGAAGCAGTCTGTTCCAACACTTCAATTCACTGTGCGAAGTGAATGGAGTGTTGCTTCACTTTCTAAATGCTGTCCTGTCAGAGAAAATCACTTTCCTTTGAAAGTGCCTTAAGCTACTTACAAGCTTTCACAAAAAACTCACATCCGTTTCTCTGAAAGAGAAGCAGTCTGTTCCAACACTTCAATTCACTGTGCGAAGTGAATGGAGTATTACTTCACTTTCTAAATGCTGTCCTTTCAGAGAAAATCACTTTCCTTTGAAAGTGCCTTAAGCTACTTACAAGCATTCAACAGAAATTCACATGCGTTTCTCTGAAAGAGAAGCAGTCTGTTCCAACACTTCAATTCACTGTGCGAAGTGAATGGAGTGTTGCTTCACTTTCTAAATGCTGTCCTGTCAGAGAAAATCACTTTCCTTTGAAAGTGCCTTAAGCTACTTACTAGCATTCAACAGAAATTCACATGCGTTTCTCTGTAAGAGAAGCAGTCTGTTCCAACACTTCAATTCACTGTGCGAAGTGAATGGAGTGTTGCTTCACTTTCTAAATGCTGTCCTGTCAGAGAAAATCACTTTCCTTTGAAAGTGCCTTAAGCTACTTACAAGCTTTCAACAGAAATTCACATGCGTTTCTCTGAAAGAGAAGCAGTCAGTTCCAACACTTCAATTCACTGTGCGAAGTGAATGGAGTGTTGCTTCACTTTCTAAATGCTGTCCTTTCAGAGAAAATCACTTTCCTTTGAAAGTGCCTTAAGCTACTTACAAGCTTTCACAAAAAACTCACATCCATTTCTCTGAAAGAGAAGCAGTCTGTTCCAACACTTCAATTCACTGTGCGAAGTGAATGGAGTGTTGCTTCACTTTCTAAATGCTGTCCTTTCAGAGAAAATCACTTTCCTTTGAAAGTTCCTTAAGCTACTTACAAGCATTCAACAGAAATTCACATGCGTTTCTCTGAAAGAGAAGCAGTCTGCTCCAACATTTCAATTCACTGTGCGAAGTGAATGGAGTGTTGCTTTACTTTCTAAATGCTGTCCTTTCAGAGAAAATCACTTTCCTTTGAAATTGCCTTAAGCTACTTACACGCTTTCACAAAAAACTCACATGCGTTTCTCTGAAAGAGAAGCAGTCTGTTCCAACACTTCAATTCACTGTGCGAAGTGAATGGAGTGTTGCTTCACTTTCTAAATGCTGTCCTGTCAGAGAAAATCACTTTCCTTTGAAAGTGCCTTAAGCTACTTACTAGCATTCAACAGAAATTCACATGCGTTTCTCTGTAAGAGAAGCAGTCTGTTCCAACACTTCAATTCACTGTGCGAAGTGAATGGAGTGTTGCTTCACTTTCTAAATGCTGTCCTGTCAGAGAAAATCACTTTCCTTTGAAAGTGCCTTAAGCTACTTACAAGCTTTCACAAAAAACTCACATCCGTTTCTCTGAAAGAGAAGCAGTCTGTTCCAACACTTCATTTCACTGTGCGAAGTGAATGGAGTATTACTTCACTTTCTAAATGCTGTCCTTTTTAGAGAAAATCACTTTCCTTTGAAAGTGCCTTAAGCTACTTACAAGCATTCAACAGAAAATCACATACGTTTCTCTGAAAGAGAAGCAGTCTGTTCCAACACTTCAGTTCACTGTGCGAAGTGAATGGAGTGTTGCTTCACTTTCTAAATTCTGTCCTGTCAGAGAAAATCACTTTCCTTTGAAAGTGCCTTAAGCTACTTACTAGCATTCAACAGAAATTCACATGCGTTTCTCTGTAAGAGAAGCAGTCTGTTCCAACACTTCAATTCACTGTGCGAAGTGAATGGAGTGTTGCTTCACTTTCTAAATGCTGTCCTGTCAGAGAAAATCACTTTCCTTTGAAAGTGCCTTAAGCTACTTACAAGCTTTCAACAGAAATTCACATGCGTTTCTCTGAAAGAGAAGCAGTCTGTTCCAACGCTTCAATTCACTGTGCGAAGTGAATGGAGTGTTGCTTCACTTTCTAAATGCTGTCCTTTCAGAGAAAATCACTTTCCTTTGAAAGTGCCTTAAGCTACTTACAAGCTTTCACAAAAAACTCACATCCATTTCTCTGAAAGAGAAGCAGTCTGTTCCAACACTTCAATTCACTGTGCGAAGTGAATGGAGTGTCGCTTCACTTTCTAAATGCTGTCCTGTCAGAGAAAATCACTTTCCTTTGAAAGTGCCTTAAGCTACTTACAAGCTTTCACAAAAAACTCACATCCGTTTCTCTGAAAGAGAAGCAGTCTGTTCCTTCACTTGAATTCACTGTGTGAAGTGAATTCTGTGTTGCTTCACTTTCTAAATGCTGTCCTTTCAGAGAAAATCACTTTCCTTTGAAAGTGCCTTAAGCTACTTTCAAGCTTTCACAAAAAACTCACATCCGTTTCTCTGAAAGAGAAGCAGTCTGTTCCAACACTTCAATTCACTGTGCGAAGTGAATGGAGTATTACTTCACTTTCTAAATGCTGTCCTTTCAGAGAAAATCACTTTCCTTTGAAAGTGCCTTAAGCTACTTACAAGCATTCAACAGAAATTCACATGCGTTTCTCTGAAAGAGAAGCAGTCTGTTCCAACACTTCAATTCACTGTGCGAAGTGAATGGAGTGTTGCTTCACTTTCTAAATGCTGTCCTGTCAGAGAAAATCACTTTCCTTTGAAAGTGCCTTAAGCTACTTACTAGCATTCAACAGAAATTCACATGGGTTTCTCTGTAAGAGAAGCAGTCTGTTCCAACACTTCAATTCACTGTGCGAAGTGAATGGAGTGTTGCTTCACTTTCTAAATGCTGTCCTGTCAGAGAAAATCACTTTCCTTTGAAAGTGCCTTAAGCTACTTACAAGCTTTCAACAGAAATTCACATGCGTTTCTCTGAAAGAGAAGCAGTCTGTTCCAACACTTCAATTCACTGTGCGAAGTGAATGGAGTGTTGCTTCACTTTCTAAATGCTGTCCTTTCAGAGAAAATCACTTTCCTTTGAAAGTGCCTTAAGCTACTTACAAGCTTTCACAAAAAACTCACATCCGTTTCTCTGAAAGAGAAGCAGTCTGTTCCAACACTTCAATTCACTGTGCGAAGTGAATGGAGTATTACTTCACTTTCTAAATGCTGTCCTTTCAGAGAAAATCACTTTCCTTTGAAAGTGCCTTAAGCTACTTACAAGCATTCAACAGAAATTCACATGCGTTTCTCTGAAAGAGAAGCAGTCTGTTCCAACACTTCAATTCACTGTGCGAAGTGAATGGAGTGTTGCTTCACTTTCTAAATGCTGTCCTGTCAGAGAAAATCACTTTCCTTTGAAAGTGCCTTAAGCTACTTACTAGCATTCAACAGAAATTCACATGGGTTTCTCTGTAAGAGAAGCAGTCTGTTCCAACACTTCAATTCACTGTGCGAAGTGAATGGAGTGTTGCTTCACTTTCTAAATGCTGTCCTGTCAGAGAAAATCACTTTCCTTTGAAAGTGCCTTAAGCTACTTACAAGCTTTCAACAGAAATTCACATGCGTTTCTCTGAAAGAGAAGCAGTCAGTTCCAACACTTCAATTCACTGTGCGAAGTGAATGGAGTGTTGCTTCACTTTCTAAATGCTGTCCTTTCAGAGAAAATCACTTTCCTTTGAAAGTGCCTTAAGCTACTTTCAAGCTTTCACAAAAAACTCACATCCATTTCTCTGAAAGAGAAGCAGTCTGTTCCAACACTTCAATTCACTGTGCGAAGTGAATGGAGTGTTGCTTCACTTTCTAAATGCTGTCCTTTCAGAGAAAATCACTTTCCTTTGAAAGTGCCTTAAGCTACTTACAAGCTTTCAACAGAAATTCACATGCGTTTCTCTGAAAGAGAAGCAGTCAGTTCCAACACTTCAATTCACTGTGCGAAGTGAATGGAGTGTTGCTTCACTTTCTAAATGCTGTCCTTTCAGAGAAAATCACTTTCCTTTGAAAGAGCCTTAAGCTACTTACAAGCTTTCACAAAAAACTCGCATCCGTTTCTCTGAACGATAAGCAGTCTGTTCCAACACTTCAATTCACTGTGCGAAGTGAATGGAGTGTTGCTTCACTTTCTAAATGCTGTCCTTTCAGAGAAAATCACTTTCCTTTGAAAGTGCCTTTAGCTACTTACAAGCTTTCACAAAAAACTCACATCCGTTTCTCTGAAAGAGAAGCAGTCTGTTCCAACACTTCAATTCACTGTGCGAAGTGAATGGAGTGTTGCTTCACTTTCTAAATGCTGTCCTTTCAGAGAAAATCACTTTCCTTTGAAAGTGCCTTAAGCTACTTACAAGCATTCAACAGAAATTCACATGCGTTTCTGAAAGAGAAGCAGTCTGTTCCAACACTTCAGTTCACTGTGCGAAGTGAATGGAGTGTTGCTTCACTTTCTAAATGCTGTCCTGTCAGAGAAAATCACTTTCCTTTGAAAGTGCCTTAAGCTACTTACTAGCATTCAACAGAAATTCACATGCGTTTCTCTGTAAGAGAAGCAGTCTGTTCCAACACTTCAATTCACTGTGCGAAGTGAATGGAGTGTTGCTTCACTTTCTAAATGCTGTCCTGTCAGAGAAAATCACTTTCCTTTGAAAGTGCCTTAAGCTACTTACAAGCTTTCACAAAAAACTCACATCCGTTTCTCTGAAAGAGAAGCAGTCTGTTCCAACACTTCAATTCACTGTGCGAAGTGAATGGAGTATTACTTCACTTTCTAAATGCTGTCCTTTCAGAGAAAATCACTTTCCTTTGAAAGTGCCTTAAGCTACTTACAAGCATTCAACAGAAATTCACATGCGTTTCTCTGAAAGAGAAGCAGTCTGTTCCAACACTTCAATTCACTGTGCGAAGTGAATGGAGTGTTGCTTCACTTTCTAAATGCTGTCCTGTCAGAGAAAATCACTTTCCTTTGAAAGTGCCTTAAGCTACTTACTAGCATTCAACAGAAATTCACATGCGTTTCTCTGTAAGAGAAGCAGTCTGTTCCAACACTTCAATTCACTGTGCGAAGTGAATGGAGTGTTGCTTCACTTTCTAAATGCTGTCCTGTCAGAGAAAATCACTTTCCTTTGAAAGTGCCTTAAGCTACTTACAAGCTTTCAACAGAAATTCACATGCGTTTCTCTGAAAGAGAAGCAGTCTGTTCCAACACTTCAATTCACTGTGCGAAGTGAATGGAGTGTTGCTTCACTTTCTAAATGCTGTCCTTTCAGAGAAAATCACTTTCCTTTGAAAGTGCCTTAAGCTACTTTCAAGCTTTCACAAAAAACTCACATCCATTTCTCTGAAAGAGAAGCAGTCTGTTCCAACACTTCAATTCACTGTGCGAAGTGAATGGAGTGTTGCTTCACTTTCTAAATGCTGTCCTTTCAGAGAAAATCACTTTCCTTTGAAAGTTCCTTAAGCTACTTACAAGCTTTCAACAGAAATTCACATGCGTTTCTCTGAAAGAGAAGCAGTCAGTTCCAACACTTCAATTCACTGTGCGAAGTGAATGGAGTGTTGCTTCACTTTTTAAATGCTGTCCTTTCAGAGAAAATCACTTTCCTTTGAAAGAGCCTTAAGCTACTTACAAGCTTTCACAAAAAACTCGCATCCGTTTCTCTGAACGATAAGCAGTCTGTTCCAACACTTCAATTCACTGTGCGAAGTGAATGGAGTGTTGCTTCACTTTCTAAATGCTGTCCTTTCAGAGAAAATCACTTTCCTTTGAAAGTGCCTTTAGCTACTTACAAGCTTTCACAAAAAACTCACATCCGTTTCTCTGAAAGAGAAGCAGTCTGTTCCAACACTTCAATTCACTGTGCGAAGTGAATGGAGTGTTGCTTCACTTTCTAAATGCTGTCCTTTCAGAGAAAATCACTTTCCTTTGAAAGTGCCTTAAGCTACTTACTAGCATTCAACAGAAATTCACATGCGTTTCTCTGTAAGAGAAGCAGTCTGTTCCAACACTTCAATTCACTGTGCGAAGTGAATGGAGTGTTGCTTCACTTTCTAAATGCTGTCCTGTCAGAGAAAATCACTTTCCTTTGAAAGTGCCTTAAGCTACTTACAAGCTTTCACAAAAAACTCACATCCGTTTCTCTGAAAGAGAAGCAGTCTGTTCCAACACTTCAATTCACTGTGCGAAGTGAATGGAGTATTACTTCACTTTCTAAATGCTGTCCTTTCAGAGAAAATCACTTTCCTTTGAAAGTGCCTTAAGCTACTTACAAGCATTCAACAGAAATTCACATGCGTTTCTCTGAAAGAGAAGCAGTCTGTTCCAACACTTCAATTCACTGTGCGAAGTGAATGGAGTGTTGCTTCACTTTCTAAATGCTGTCCTGTCAGAGAAAATCACTTTCCTTTGAAAGTGCCTTAAGCTACTTACTAGCATTCAACAGAAATTCACATGCGTTTCTCTGTAAGAGAAGCAGTCTGTTCCAACACTTCAATTCACTGTGCGAAGTGAATGGAGTGTTGCTTCACTTTCTAAATGCTGTCCTGTCAGAGAAAATCACTTTCCTTTGAAAGTGCCTTAAGCTACTTACAAGCTTTCAACAGAAATTCACATGCGTTTCTCTGAAAGAGAAGCAGTCAGTTCCAACACTTCAATTCACTGTGCGAAGTGAATGGAGTGTTGCTTCACTTTCTAAATGCTGTCCTTTCAGAGAAAATCACTTTCCTTTGAAAGTGCCTTAAGCTACTTACAAGCTTTCACAAAAAACTCACATCCATTTCTCTGAAAGAGAAGCAGTCTGTTCCAACACTTCAATTCACTGTGCGAAGTGAATGGAGTGTTGCTTCACTTTCTAAATGCTGTCCTTTCAGAGAAAATCACTTTCCTTTGAAAGTTCCTTAAGCTACTTACAAGCATTCAACAGAAATTCACATGCGTTTCTCTGAAAGAGAAGCAGTCTGCTCCAACATTTCAATTCACTGTGCGAAGTGAATGGAGTGTTGCTTTACTTTCTAAATGCTGTCCTTTCAGAGAAAATCACTTTCCTTTGAAATTGCCTTAAGCTACTTACACGCTTTCACAAAAAACTCACATGCGTTTCTCTGAAAGAGAAGCAGTCTGTTCCAACACTTCAATTCACTGTGCGAAGTGAATGGAGTGTTGCTTCACTTTCTAAATGCTGTCCTGTCAGAGAAAATCACTTTCCTTTGAAAGTGCCTTAAGCTACTTACTAGCATTCAACAGAAATTCACATGCGTTTCTCTGTAAGAGAAGCAGTCTGTTCCAACACTTCAATTCACTGTGCGAAGTGAATGGAGTGTTGCTTCACTTTCTAAATGCTGTCCTGTCAGAGAAAATCACTTTCCTTTGAAAGTGCCTTAAGCTACTTACAAGCTTTCACAAAAAACTCACATCCGTTTCTCTGAAAGAGAAGCAGTCTGTTCCAACACTTCATTTCACTGTGCGAAGTGAATGGAGTATTACTTCACTTTCTAAATGCTGTCCTTTTTAGAGAAAATCACTTTCCTTTGAAAGTGCCTTAAGCTACTTACAAGCATTCAACAGAAAATCACATACGTTTCTCTGAAAGAGAAGCAGTCTGTTCCAACACTTCAGTTCACTGTGCGAAGTGAATGGAGTGTTGCTTCACTTTCTAAATGCTGTCCTGTCAGAGAAAATCACTTTCCTTTGAAAGTGCCTTAAGCTACTTACTAGCATTCAACAGAAATTCACATGCGTTTCTCTGTAAGAGAAGCAGTCTGTTCCAACACTTCAATTCACTGTGCGAAGTGAATGGAGTGTTGCTTCACTTTCTAAATACTGTCCTGTCAGAGAAAATCACTTTCCTTTGAAAGTGCCTTAAGCTACTTACAAGCTTTCAACAGAAATTCACATGCGTTTCTCTGAAAGAGAAGCAGTCTGTTCCAACGCTTCAATTCACTGTGCGAAGTGAATGGAGTGTTGCTTCACTTTCTAAATGCTGTCCTTTCAGAGAAAATCACTTTCCTTTGAAAGTGCCTTAAGCTACTTACAAGCTTTCACAAAAAACTCACATCCATTTCTCTGAAAGAGAAGCAGTCTGTTCCAACACTTCAATTCACTGTGCGAAGTGAATGGAGTGTCGCTTCACTTTCTAAATGCTGTCCTGTCAGAGAAAATCACTTTCCTTTGAAAGTGCCTTAAGCTACTTACAAGCTTTCACAAAAAACTCACATCCGTTTCTCTGAAAGAGAAGCAGTCTGTTCCTTCACTTGAATTCACTGTGTGAAGTGAATTCTGTGTTGCTTCACTTTCTAAATGCTGTCCTTTCAGAGAAAATCACTTTCCTTTGAAAGTGCCTTAAGCTACTTTCAAGCTTTCACAAAAAACTCACATCCGTTTCTCTGAAAGAGAAGCAGTCTGTTCCAACACTTCAATTCACTGTGCGAAGTGAATGGAGTATTACTTCACTTTCTAAATGCTGTCCTTTCAGAGAAAATCACTTTCCTTTGAAAGTGCCTTAAGCTACTTACAAGCATTCAACAGAAATTCACATGCGTTTCTCTGAAAGAGAAGCAGTCTGTTCCAACACTTCAATTCACTGTGCGAAGTGAATGGAGTGTTGCTTCACTTTCTAAATGCTGTCCTGTCAGAGAAAATCACTTTCCTTTGAAAGTGCCTTAAGCTACTTACTAGCATTCAACAGAAATTCACATGGGTTTCTCTGTAAGAGAAGCAGTCTGTTCCAACACTTCAATTCACTGTGCGAAGTGAATGGAGTGTTGCTTCACTTTCTAAATGCTGTCCTGTCAGAGAAAATCACTTTCCTTTGAAAGTGCCTTAAGCTACTTACAAGCTTTCAACAGAAATTCACATGCGTTTCTCTGAAAGAGAAGCAGTCTGTTCCAACACTTCAATTCACTGTGCGAAGTGAATGGAGTGTTGCTTCACTTTCTAAATGCTGTCCTTTCAGAGAAAATCACTTTCCTTTGAAAGTGCCTTAAGCTACTTTCAAGCTTTCACAAAAAACTCACATCCATTTCTCTGAAAGAGAAGCAGTCTGTTCCAACACTTCAATTCACTGTGCGAAGTGAATGGAGTGTTGCTTCACTTTCTAAATGCTGTCCTTTCAGAGAAAATCACTTTCCTTTGAAAGTGCCTTAAGCTACTTACAAGCTTTCAACAGAAATTCACATGCGTTTCTCTGAAAGAGAAGCAGTCAGTTCCAACACTTCAATTCACTGTGCGAAGTGAATGGAGTGTTGCTTCACTTTCTAAATGCTGTCCTTTCAGAGAAAATCACTTTCCTTTGAAAGAGCCTTAAGCTACTTACAAGCTTTCACAAAAAACTCGCATCCGTTTCTCTGAACGATAAGCAGTCTGTTCCAACACTTCAATTCACTGTGCGAAGTGAATGGAGTGTTGCTTCACTTTCTAAATGCTGTCCTTTCAGAGAAAATCACTTTCCTTTGAAAGTGCCTTTAGCTACTTACAAGCTTTCACAAAAAACTCACATCCGTTTCTCTGAAAGAGAAGCAGTCTGTTCCAACACTTCAATTCACTGTGCGAAGTGAATGGAGTGTTGCTTCACTTTCTAAATGCTGTCCTTTCAGAGAAAATCACTTTCCTTTGAAAGTGCCTTAAGCTACTTACAAGCATTCAACAGAAATTCACATGCGTTTCTGAAAGAGAAGCAGTCTGTTCCAACACTTCAGTTCACTGTGCGAAGTGAATGGAGTGTTGCTTCACTTTCTAAATGCTGTCCTGTCAGAGAAAATCACTTTCCTTTGAAAGTGCCTTAAGCTACTTACTAGCATTCAACAGAAATTCACATGCGTTTCTCTGTAAGAGAAGCAGTCTGTTCCAACACTTCAATTCACTGTGCGAAGTGAATGGAGTGTTGCTTCACTTTCTAAATGCTGTCCTGTCAGAGAAAATCACTTTCCTTTGAAAGTGCCTTAAGCTACTTACAAGCTTTCACAAAAAACTCACATCCGTTTCTCTGAAAGAGAAGCAGTCTGTTCCAACACTTCAATTCACTGTGCGAAGTGAATGGAGTATTACTTCACTTTCTAAATGCTGTCCTTTCAGAGAAAATCACTTTCCTTTGAAAGTGCCTTAAGCTACTTACAAGCATTCAACAGAAATTCACATGCGTTTCTCTGAAAGAGAAGCAGTCTGTTCCAACACTTCAATTCACTGTGCGAAGTGAATGGAGTGTTGCTTCACTTTCTAAATGCTGTCCTGTCAGAGAAAATCACTTTCCTTTGAAAGTGCCTTAAGCTACTTACTAGCATTCAACAGAAATTCACATGCGTTTCTCTGTAAGAGAAGCAGTCTGTTCCAACACTTCAATTCACTGTGCGAAGTGAATGGAGTGTTGCTTCACTTTCTAAATGCTGTCCTGTCAGAGAAAATCACTTTCCTTTGAAAGTGCCTTAAGCTACTTACAAGCTTTCAACAGAAATTCACATGCGTTTCTCTGAAAGAGAAGCAGTCTGTTCCAACACTTCAATTCACTGTGCGAAGTGAATGGAGTGTTGCTTCACTTTCTAAATGCTGTCCTTTCAGAGAAAATCACTTTCCTTTGAAAGTGCCTTAAGCTACTTTCAAGCTTTCACAAAAAACTCACATCCATTTCTCTGAAAGAGAAGCAGTCTGTTCCAACACTTCAATTCACTGTGCGAAGTGAATGGAGTGTTGCTTCACTTTCTAAATGCTGTCCTTTCAGAGAAAATCACTTTCCTTTGAAAGTTCCTTAAGCTACTTACAAGCTTTCAACAGAAATTCACATGCGTTTCTCTGAAAGAGAAGCAGTCAGTTCCAACACTTCAATTCACTGTGCGAAGTGAATGGAGTGTCGCTTCACTTTTTAAATGCTGTCCTTTCAGAGAAAATCACTTTCCTTTGAAAGAGCCTTAAGCTACTTACAAGCTTTCACAAAAAACTCGCATCCGTTTCTCTGAACGATAAGCAGTCTGTTCCAACACTTCAATTCACTGTGCGAAGTGAATGGAGTGTTGCTTCACTTTCTAAATGCTGTCCTTTCAGAGAAAATCACTTTCCTTTGAAAGTGCCTTTAGCTACTTACAAGCTTTCACAAAAAACTCACATCCGTTTCTCTGAAAGAGAAGCAGTCTGTTCCAACACTTCAATTCACTGTGCGAAGTGAATGGAGTGTTGCTTCACTTTCTAAATGCTGTCCTTTCAGAGAAAATCACTTTCCTTTGAAAGTGCCTTAAGCTACTTACTAGCATTCAACAGAAATTCACATGCGTTTCTCTGTAAGAGAAGCAGTCTGTTCCAACACTTCAATTCACTGTGCGAAGTGAATGGAGTGTTGCTTCACTTTCTAAATGCTGTCCTGTCAGAGAAAATCACTTTCCTTTGAAAGTGCCTTAAGCTACTTACAAGCTTTCACAAAAAACTCACATCCGTTTCTCTGAAAGAGAAGCAGTCTGTTCCAACACTTCAATTCACTGTGCGAAGTGAATGGAGTATTACTTCACTTTCTAAATGCTGTCCTTTCAGAGAAAATCACTTTCCTTTGAAAGTGCCTTAAGCTACTTACAAGCATTCAACAGAAATTCACATGCGTTTCTCTGAAAGAGAAGCAGTCTGTTCCAACACTTCAATTCACTGTGCGAAGTGAATGGAGTGTTGCTTCACTTTCTAAATGCTGTCCTGTCAGAGAAAATCACTTTCCTTTGAAAGTGCCTTAAGCTACTTACTAGCATTCAACAGAAATTCACATGCGTTTCTCTGTAAGAGAAGCAGTCTGTTCCAACACTTCAATTCACTGTGCGAAGTGAATGGAGTGTTGCTTCACTTTCTAAATGCTGTCCTGTCAGAGAAAATCACTTTCCTTTGAAAGTGCCTTAAGCTACTTACAAGCTTTCAACAGAAATTCACATGCGTTTCTCTGAAAGAGAAGCAGTCAGTTCCAACACTTCAATTCACTGTGCGAAGTGAATGGAGTGTTGCTTCACTTTCTAAATGCTGTCCTTTCAGAGAAAATCACTTTCCTTTGAAAGAGCCTTAAGCTACTTACAAGCTTTCACAAAAAACTCGCATCCGTTTCTCTGAACGATAAGCAGTCTGTTCCAACACTTCAATTCACTGTGCGAAGTGAATGGAGTGTTGCTTCACTTTCTAAATGCTGTCCTTTCAGAGAAAATCACTTTCCTTTGAAAGTGCCTTTAGCTACTTACAAGCTTTCACAAAAAACTCACATCCGTTTCTCTGAATGAGAAGCAGTCTGTTCCAACACTTCAATTCACTGTGCGAAGTGAATGGAGTGTTGCTTCACTTTCTAAATGCTGTCCTTTCAGAGAAAATCACTTTCCTTTGAAAGTGCCTTAAGCTACTTACTAGCATTCAACAGAAATTCACATGCGTTTCTCTGTAAGAGAAGCAGTCTGTTCCAACACTTCAATTCACTGTGCGAAGTGAATGGAGTGTTGCTTCACTTTCTAAATGCTGTCCTGTCAGAGAAAATCACTTTCCTTTGAAAGTGCCTTAAGCTACTTACAAGCTTTCACAAAAAACTCACATCCGTTTCTCTGAAAGAGAAGCAGTCTGTTCCAACACTTCAATTCACTGTGCGAAGTGAATGGAGTATTACTTCACTTTCTAAATGCTGTCCTTTCAGAGAAAATCACTTTCCTTTGAAAGTGCCTTAAGCTACTTACAAGCATTCAACAGAAATTCACATGCGTTTCTCTGAAAGAGAAGCAGTCTGTTCCAACACTTCAATTCACTGTGCGAAGTGAATGGAGTGTTGCTTCACTTTCTAAATGCTGTCCTGTCAGAGAAAATCACTTTCCTTTGAAAGTGCCTTAAGCTACTTACTAGCATTCAACAGAAATTCACATGCGTTTCTCTGTAAGAGAAGCAGTCTGTTCCAACACTTCAATTCACTGTGCGAAGTGAATGGAGTGTTGCTTCACTTTCTAAATGCTGTCCTGTCAGAGAAAATCACTTTCCTTTGAAAGTGCCTTAAGCTACTTACAAGCTTTCAACAGAAATTCACATGCGTTTCTCTGAAAGAGAAGCAGTCTGTTCCAACACTTCAATTCACTGTGCGAAGTGAATGGAGTGTTGCTTCACTTTCTAAATGCTGTCCTTTCAGAGAAAATCACTTTCCTTTGAAAGTGCCTTAAGCTACTTACAAGCTTTCACAAAAAACTCACATCCATTTCTCTGAAAGAGAAGCAGTCTGTTCCAACACTTCAATTCACTGTGCGAAGTGAATGGAGTGTTGCTTCACTTTCTAAATGCTGTCCTTTCAGAGAAAATCACTTTCCTTTGAAAGTTCCTTAAGCTACTTACAAGCTTTCAAAAGAAATTCACATGCGTTTCTCTGAAAGAGAAGCAGTCAGTTCCAACACTTCAATTCACTGTGCGAAGTGAATGGAGTGTTGCTTCACTTTCTAAATGCTGTCCTTTCAGAGAAAATCACTTTCCTTTGAAAGAGCCTTAAGCTACTTACAAGCTTTCACAAAAAACTCGCATCCGTTTCTCTGAACGATAAGCAGTCTGTTCCAACACTTCAATTCACTGTGCGAAGTGAATGGAGTGTTGCTTCACTTTCTAAATGCTGTCCTTTCAGAGAAAATCACTTTCCTTTGAAAGTTCCTTAAGCTACTTACAAGCTTTCAACAGAAATTCACATGCGTTTCTCTGAAAGAGAAGCAGTCAGTTCCAACACTTCAATTCACTGTGCGAAGTGAATGGAGTGTTGCTTCACTTTCTAAATGCTGTCCTTTCAGAGAAAATCACTTTCCTTTGAAAGAGCCTTAAGCTACTTACAAGCTTTCACAAAAAACTCGCATCCGTTTCTCTGAACGATAAGCAGTCTGTTCCAACACTTCAATTCACTGTGCGAAGTGAATGGAGTGTTGCTTCACTTTCTAAATGCTGTCCTTTCAGAGAAAATCACTTTCCTTTGAAAGTGCCTTTAGCTACTTACAAGCTTTCACAAAAAACTCACATCCGTTTCTCTGAAAGAGAAGCAGTCTGTTCCAACACTTCAATTCACTGTGCGAAGAGAATGGAGTGTTGCTTCACTTTCTAAATGCTGTCCTTTCAGAGAAAATCACTTTCCTTTGAAAGTGCCTTAAGCTACTTGCAAGCTTTCACAAAAAAATTCACATGCGTTTCTCTGAAAGAGAAGCAGTCTGTTCCAACACTTCAATTCACTGTGCGAAGTGAATGGAGTGTTGCTTCACTTTCTAAATGCTGTCCTGTCAGAGAAAATCACTTTCCTTTGAAAGTGCCTTAAGCTACTTACTAGCATTCAACAGAAATTCACATGCGTTTCTCTGTGAGAGAAGCAGTCTGTTCCAACGCTTCAATTCACTGTGCGAAGTGAATGGAGTGTTGCTTCACTTTCTAAATGCTGTCCTGTCAGAGAAAATCACTTTCCTTTGAAAGTGCCTTAAGCTACTTACAAGCTTTCTACAGAAATTCACTTGCGTTTCTCTGAAAGAGAAGCAGTCTGTTCCAACGCTTCAATTCACTGTGCGAAGTGAATGGAGTGTTGCTTCACTTTCTAAATGCTGTCCTTTCAGAGAAAATCACTTTCCTTTCAAAGTGCCTTAAGCTACTTACAAGCTTTCACAAAAAACTCACATCCATTTCTCTGAAAGAGAAGCAGTCTGTTCCAACACTTCAATTCACTGTGCGATGTGAATGGAGTGTCGCTTCACTTTCTAAATGCTGTCCTTTCAGAGAAAATCACTTTCCTTTGAAAGTGCCTTAAGCTACTTACAAGCTTTCACAAAAAACTCACATCCATTTCTCTGAAAGAGAAGCAGTCTGTTCCAACACTTCAATTCACTGTGCGAAGTGAATGGAGTGTTGCTTCACTTTCTAAATGCTGTCCGTTCAGAGAAAATCACTTTCCTTTGAAAGTTCCTTAAGCTACTTACAAGCATTCAACAGAAATTCACATGCGTTTCTCTGAAAGAGAAGCAGTCTGTTCCAACATTTCAATTCACTGTGCGAAGTGAATGGAGTCTTGCTTTACTTTCTAAATGCTGTCCTTTCAGAGAAAATCACTTTCCTTTGAAATTGCCTTAAGCTACTTACACGCTTTCACAAAAAACTCACATGCGTTTCTCTGAAAGAGAAGCAGTCTGTTCCAACACTTCAATTCACTGTGCGAAGTGAATGGAGTGTTGCTTCACTTTCTAAATGCTGTCCTGTCAGAGAAAATCACTTTCCTTTGAAAGTGCCTTAAGCTACTTACAAGCTTTCAACAGAAATTCACATGCGTTTCTCTGAAAGAGAAGCAGTCAGTTCCAACACCTCAATTCACTGTGCGAAGTGAATGGAGTGTTGCTTCACTTTCTAAATGCTGTCCTTTCAGAGAAAATCACTTTCCTTTGAAAGTGCCTTAAGCTACTTACAAGCTTTAACAAAAAACTCACATCCGTTTCTCTGAAAGAGAAGCAGTCTGTTCCAACACTTCAATTCACTGTTCGAAGTGAATGGAGTGTTGCTTCACTTTCTAAATGCTGTCCTTTCAGAGAAAATCACTTTCCTTTGAAAGTGCCCTAAGCTATCTTACAAGCTTTCACAAAAAACTCACATCCGTTTCTCTGAAAGAGAAGCAGTCTGTTCCAACACTTCAATTCACTGTGCGAAGTGAATGGAGTGTTGCTTCACTTTCTAAATGCTGTCCTTTCAGAGAAAATCACTTTCCTTTGAAAGTGCCTTAAGCTACTTGCAAGCTTTCACAAAAAAACTCACATGCGTTTCTCTGAAAGAGAAGCAGTCTGTTCCAACACTTCAATTCACTGTGCGAAGTGAATGGAGTGTTGCTTCACTTTCTAAATGCTGTCCTGTCAGAGAAAATCACTTTCCTTTGAAAGTGCCTTAAGCTACTTACTAGCATTCAACAGAAATTCACATGCGTTTCTCTGTAAGAGAAGCAGTCTGTTCCAACACTTCAATTCACTGTGCGAAGTGAATGGAGTGTTGCTTCACTTTCTAAATGCTGTCCTGTCAGAGAAAATCACTTTCCTTTGAAAGTGCCTTAAGCTACTTACAAGCTTTCAACAGAAATTCACATGCGTTTCTCTGAAAGAGAAGCAGTCTGTTCCAACGCTTCAATTCACTGTGCGAAGTGAATGGAGTGTTGCTTCACTTTCTAAATGCTGTCCTTTCAGAGAAAATCACTTTCCTTTCAAAGTGCCTTAAGCTACTTACAAGCTTTCATAAAAAACTCACATCCATTTCTCTGAAAGAGAAGCAGTCTGTTCCAACACTTCAATTCACTGTGCGAAGTGAATGGAGTGTCGCTTCACATTCTAAATGCTGTCCTTTCAGAGAAAATCACTTTCCTTTGACAGTGCCTTAAGCTACTTACAAGCATTCAACAGAAATTCACATGCGTTTCTCTGAATGAGAAGCAGTCTGCTCCAACATTTCAATTCACTGTGCGAAGTGAATGGAGTGTTGCTTCACTTTCTAAATGCTGTCCTTTCAGAGAAAATCACTTTCCTTTGAAAGTGCCTTAAGCTACTTACAAGCTTTCACAAAAAACTCACATGCGTTTCTCTGAAAGAGAAGCAGTCTGTTCCAACACCTCAATTCACTGTGCGAAGTGAATGGAGTGTTGCTTCACTTTCTAAATGCTGTCCTGTCAGAGAAAATCACTTTACTTTGAAAGTACCTTAAGCTACTTACAAGCTTTCACAAAAAACTCACATCCGTTTCTCTGAAAGAGAAGCAGTCTGTTCCATCACTTGAATTCACTGTGCGAAGTGAATTCTGTGTTGCTTCACTTTCTAAATGCTGTCCTTTCAGAGAAAATCACTTTCCTTTGAAAGTGCCTTAAGCTACTTTCAAGCTTTCACAAAAAACTCACATCCGTTTCTCTGAAAGAGAAGCAGTCTGTTCCAACACTTCAATTAACTGTGCGAAGTGAATGGAGTGTTGCTTCACGTTCTAAATGCTGTCCTTTCAGAGAAAATCACTTTCCTTTGAGAGTGCCTTAAGCTACTTACAAGCATTCAACAGAAATTCACATGCGTTTCTCTGAAAGAGAAGCAGTCTGTTCAAACACTTCAATTCACTGTGCGAAGTGAATGGAGTGTTGCTTCACTTTCTAAATGCTGTCCTTTCAGAGAAAATCACTTTCCTTTGAAAGTGCCTTAAGCTACTTACAAGCATTCAACAGAAATTCAAATGCGTTTCTCTGTAAGAGAAGCAGTCTGTTCCAACACTTCAATTCACTGTGCGAAGTGAATGGAGTGTTGCTTCACTTTCTAAATGCTGTCCTTTCAGAGAAAATCACTTTCCTTTCAAAGTGCCTTAAGCTACATACAAGCTTTCACAAAAAACTCACATCCATTTCTCTGAAAGAGAAGCAGTCTGTTCCAACACTTCAATTCACTGTGCGAAGTGAATGGAGTGTCGCTTCACTTTCTAAATGCTGTCCTTTCAGAGAAAATCACTTTCCTTTGAAAGTGCCTTAAGCTACTTACAAGCATTCAACAGAAATTCACATGCGTTTCTCTGAAAGAGAAGCAGTCTGCTCCAACATTTCAATTCACTGTGCGAAGTGAATGGAGTGTTGCTTCACTTTCTAAATGCTGTCCTTTCAGAGAAAATCACTTTCCTTTGAAAGTGCCTTAAGCTACTTACAAGCTTTCACAAAAAACTCACATGCGTTTCTCTGAAAGAGAAGCAGTCTGTTCCAACACTTCAATTCACTGTGCGAAGTGAATGGAGTGTTGCTTCACTTTCTAAATGCTGTCCTGTCAGAGAAAATCACTTTCCTTTGAAAGTGCCTTAAGCTACTTACAAGCTTTCAGAAAAAAACTCACATCCGTTTCTCTGAAAGAGAAGCAGTCTGTTCCATCACTTGAATTCACTGTGCGAAGTGAATTCTGTGTTGCTTCACTTTCTAAATGCTGTCCTTTCAGAGAAAATCACTTTCCTTTGAAAGTGCCTTAAGCTACTTTCAAGCTTTCACCAAAAACTCACATCCGTTTCTCTGAAAGAGAAGCAGTCTGTTCCAACACTTCAATTCACTGTGCGAAGTGAATGGAGTGTTGCTTCACTTTCTAAATGCTGTCCTTTCAGAGAAAATCACTTTCCTTTGAAATTGCCTTAAGCTACTTACACGCTTTCACAAAAAACTCACATGAGTTTCTCTGAAAGAGAAGCAGTCTGTTCCAACACTTCAATTCACTGTGCGAAGTGAATGGAGTGTTGCTTCACTTTCTAAATGCTGTCCTGTCAGAGAAAATCACTTTCCTTTGAAAGTGCCTTAAGCTACTTACAAGCTTTCAACAGAAATTCACATGCGTTTCTCTGAAAGAGAAGCAGTCAGTTCCAACACCTCAATTCACTGTGCGAAGTGAATGGAGTGTTGCTTCACTTTCTAAATGCTGTCCTTTCAGAGAAAATCACTTTCCTTTGAAAGTGCCTTAAGCTACTTACAAGCTTTAACAAAAAACTCACATCCGTTTCTCTGAAAGAGAAGCAGTCTGTTCCAACACTTCAATTCACTGTTCGAAGTGAATGGAGTGTTGCTTCACTTTCTAAATGCTGTCCTTTCAGAGAAAATCACTTTCCTTTGAAAGTGCCCTAAGCTATCTTACAAGCTTTCACAAAAAACTCACATCCGTTTCTCTGAAAGAGAAGCAGTCTGTTCCAACACTTCAATTCACTGTGCGAAGTGAATGGAGTGTTGCTTCACTTTCTAAATGCTGTCCTTTCAGAGAAAATCACTTTCCTTTGAAAGTGCCTTAAGCTACTTGCAAGCTTTCACAAAAAAACTCACATGCGTTTCTCTGAAAGAGAAGCAGTCTGTTCCAACACTTCAATTCACTGTGCGAAGTGAATGGAGTGTTGCTTCACTTTCTAAATGCTGTCCTATCAGAGAAAATCACTTTCCTTTGAAAGTGCCTTAAGCTACTTACTAGCATTCAACAGAAATTCACATGCGTTTCTCTGTAAGAGAAGCAGTCTGTTCCAACACTTCAATTCACTGTGCGAAGTGAATGGAGTGTTGCTTCACTTTCTAAATGCTGTCCTGTCAGAGAAAATCACTTTCCTTTGAAAGTGCCTTAAGCTACTTACAAGCTTTCAACAGAAATTCACATGCGTTTCTCTGAAAGAGAAGCAGTCTGTTCCAACGCTTCAATTCACTGTGCGAAGTGAATGGAGTGTTGCTTCACTTTCTAAATGCTGTCCTTTCAGAGAAAATCACTTTCCTTTCAAAGTGCCTTAAGCTACTTACAAGCTTTCATAAAAAACTCACATCCATTTCTCTGAAAGAGAAGCAGTCTGTTCCAACACTTCAATTCACTGTGCGAAGTGAATGGAGTGTCGCTTCATATTCTAAATGCTGTCCTTTCAGAGAAAATCACTTTCCTTTGACAGTGCCTTAAGCTACTTACAAGCATTCAACAGAAATTCACATGCGTTTCTCTGAATGAGAAGCAGTCTGCTCCAACATTTCAATTCACTGTGCGAAGTGAATGGAGTGTTGCTTCACTTTCTAAATGCTGTCCTTTCAGAAAAAATCACTTTCCTTTGAAAGTGCCTTAAGCTACTTACAAGCTTTCACAAAAAACTCACATGCGTTTCTCTGAAAGAGAAGCAGTCTGTTCCAACACCTCAATTCACTGTGCGAAGTGAATGGAGTGTTGCTTCACTTTCTAAATGCTGTCCTGTCAGAGAAAATCACTTTACTTTGAAAGTACCTTAAGCTACTTACAAGCTTTCACAAAAAACTCACATCCGTTTCTCTGAAAGAGAAGCAGTCTGTTCCATCACTTGAATTCACTGTGCGAAGTGAATTCTGTGTTGCTTCACTTTCTAAATGCTGTCCTTTCAGAGAAAATCACTTTCCTTTGAAAGTGCCTTAAGCTACTTTCAAGCTTTCACAAAAAACTCACATCCGTTTCTCTGAAAGAGAAGCAGTCTGTTCCAACACTTCAATTAACTGTGCGAAGTGAATGGAGTGTTGCTTCACGTTCTAAATGCTGTCCTTTCAGAGAAAATCACTTTCCTTTGAGAGTGCCTTAAGCTACTTACAAGCATTCAACAGAAATTCACATGCGTTTCTCTGAAAGAGAAGCAGTCTGTTCAAACACTTCAATTCACTGTGCGAAGTGAATGGAGTGTTGCTTCACTTTCTAAATGCTGTCCTTTCAGAGAAAATCACTTTCCTTTGAAAGTGCCTTAAGCTACTTACAAGCATTCAACAGAAATTCAAATGCGTTTCTCTGTAAGAGAAGCAGTCTGTTCCAACACTTCAATTCACTGTGCGAAGTGAATGGAGTGTTGCTTCACTTTCTAAATGCTGTCCTTTCAGAGAAAATCACTTTCCTTTCAAAGTGCCTTAAGCTACATACAAGCTTTCACAAAAAACTCACATCCATTTCTCTGAAAGAGAAGCAGTCTGTTCCAACACTTCAATTCACTGTGCGAAGTGAATGGAGTGTCGCTTCACTTTCTAAATGCTGTCCTTTCAGAGAAAATCACTTTCCTTTGAAAGTGCCTTAAGCTACTTACAAGCATTCAACAGAAATTCACATGCGTTTCTCTGAAAGAGAAGCAGTCTGCTCCAACATTTCAATTCACTGTGCGAAGTGAATGGAGTGTTGCTTCACTTTCTAAATGCTGTCCTTTCAGAGAAAATCACTTTCCTTTGAAAGTGCCTTAAGCTACTTACAAGCTTTCACAAAAAACTCACATGCGTTTCTCTGAAAGAGAAGCAGTCTGTTCCAACACTTCAATTCACTGTGCGAAGTGAATGGAGTGTTGCTTCACTTTCTAAATGCTGTCCTGTCAGAGAAAATCACTTTCCTTTGAAAGTGCCTTAAGCTACTTACAAGCTTTCAGAAAAAAACTCACATCCGTTTCTCTGAAAGAGAAGCAGTCTGTTCCATCACTTGAATTCACTGTGCGAAGTGAATTCTGTGTTGCTTCACTTTCTAAATGCTGTCCTTTCAGAGAAAATCACTTTCCTTTGAAAGTGCCTTAAGCTACTTTCAAGCTTTCACCAAAAACTCACATCCGTTTCTCTGAAAGAGAAGCAGTCTGTTCCAACACTTCAATTCACTGTGCGAAGTGAATGGAGTGTTGCTTCACTTTCTAAATGCTGTCCTTTCAGAGAAAATCACTTTCCTTTGAAAGTGCCTTAAGCTACTTACAAGCTTTCACAAAAAACTCACATGCGTTTCTCTGAAAGAGAAGCTGTCTGTTCCAACACTTCAATTCACTGTGCGAAGTGAATGGAGTGTTGCTTCACTTTCTAAATGCTGTCCTTTCAGAGAAAATCACTTTCCTTTGAAAGTGCCTTAAGCTACTTACAAGCATTCAACAGAAATTCACATGCGTTTCTCTGTAAGAGAAGCAGTCTGTTCCAACACTTCAATTCACTTTGCGAAGTGAATGGAGTGTTGCTTCACTTTCTAAATGCTGTCCTGTCAGAGAAAATCACTTTCCTTTGAAAGTGCCTTAAGCTACTTACAAGCTTTCACAAAAAACTCACATCCGTTTCTCTGAAAGAGAAGCAGTCTGTTCCAACACTTCAATTCACTGTGCGAAGTGAATGGAGTATTACTTCACTTTCTAAATGCTGTCCTTTCAGAGAAAATCACTTTCCTTTGAAAGTGCCTTAAGCTACTTACAAGCATTCAACAGAAATTCACATGCGTTTCTCTGAAAGAGAAGCAGTCTGTTTCAACACTTCAGTTCACTGTGCGAAGTGAATGGAGTGTTGCTTCACTTTCTAAATGCTGTCCTGTCAGAGAAAATCACTTTCCTTTGAAAGTGCCTTAAGCTACTTACTAGCATTCAACAGAAATTCACATGCGTTTCTCTGTAAGAGAAGCAGTCTGTTCCAACACTTCAATTCACTGTGCGAAGTGAATGGAGTGTTGCTTCACTTTCTAAATGCTGTCCTGTCAGAGAAAATCACTTTCCTTTGAAAGTGCCTTAAGCTACTTACAAGCTTTCAACAGAAATTCACATGCGTTTCTCTGAAAGAGAAGCAGTCTGTTCCAACGCTTCAATTCACTGTGCGAAGTGAATGGAGTGTTGCTTCACTTTCTAAATGCTGTCCTTTCAGAGAAAATCACTTTCCTTTCAAAGTGCCTTAAGCTACTTACAAGCTTTCACAAAAAACTCACATCCATTTCTCTGAAAGAGAAGCAGTCTGTTCCAACACTTCAATTCACTGTGCGAAGTGAATGGAGTGTCGCTTCCCTTTCTAAATGCTGTCCTTTCAGAGAAAATCACTTTCCTTTGAAAGTTCCTTAAGCTACTTACAAGCATTCAACAGAAATTCACATGCGTTTCTCTGAAAGAGAAGCAGTCTGCTCCAACATTTCAATTCACTGTGCGAAGTGAATGGAGTGTTGCTTTACTTTCTAAATGCTGTCCTTTCAGAGAAAATCACTTTCCTTTGAAATTGCCTTAAGCTACTTACACGCTTTCACAAAAAACTCACATGCGTTTCTCTGAAAGAGAAGCAGTCTGTTCCAACACTTCAATTCACTGTGCGAAGTGAATGGAGTGTTGCTTCACTTTCTAAATGCTGTCCTGTCAGAGAAAATCACTTTCCTTTGAAAGTGCCTTAAGCTACTTACAAGCTTTCAGAAAAAACTCACATCCGTTTCTCTGAAAGAGGAGCAGTCTGTTCCAACACTTCAATTCACTGTGCGAAGTGAATGGAGTGTTGCTTCACTTTCTAAATGCTGTCCTTTCAGAGAAAATCACTTTCCTTTGAAAGTGCCTTAAGCTACTTACAAGCTTTCAACAGAAATTCACATGCGTTTCTCTGAAAGAGAAGCAGTCAGTTCCAACACTTCAATTCACTGTGCGAAGTGAATGGAGTGTTGCTTCACTTTCTAAATGCTGTCCTTTCAGAGAAAATCACTTTCCTTTGAAAGTGCCTTAAGCTACTTACAAGCATTCAACAGAAATTCACATGCGTTTCTCTGAAAGAGAAGCAGTCTGTTCCAACACTTCATTTCACTGTGCGAAGTGAATGGAGTGTTGCTTCACTTTCTAAATGCTGTCCTTTCAGAGAAAATCACTTTCCTTTGAAAGTGCCTTAAGCTACTTACAAGCTTTCACAAAAAACTCACATCCGTTTCTCTGAAAGAGAAGCAGTCTGTTCCAACACTTCAATTCACTGTGCGAAGTGAATGGAGTGTTGCTTCACTTTCTAAATGCTGTCCTTTCAGAGAAAATCACTTTCCTTTGAAAGTGCCTAAAGCTACTTACAAGCATCCAACAGAAATTCACATGCGTTTCTCTGAAAGAGAAGCAGTCTGTTCCAACACTTCAATTCACTGTGCGAAGTGAATGGAGTGTTGCTTCACTTTCTAAATGCTGTCCTGTCAGAGAAAATCACTTTCCTTTGAAAGTGCCTTAAGCTACTTACAAGCTTTCTACAGAAATTCACATGCGTTTCTCTGAAAGAGAAGCAGTCTGTTCCAACGCTTCAATTCACTGTGCGAAGTGAATGGAGTGTTGCTTCACTTTCTAAATGCTGTCCTTTCAGAGAAAATCACTTTCCTTTCAAAGTGCCTTAAGCTACTTACAAGCTTTCACAAAAAACCCACATCCATTTCTCTGAAAGAGAAGCAGTCTGTTCCAACACTTCAATTCACTGTGCGAAGTGAATGGAGTGTCGCTTCACTTTCTAAATGCTGTCCTGTCAGAGAAAATCACTTTCCTTTGAAAGTGCCTTAAGCTACTTACAAGCTTTCACAAAAAACTCACATCCGTTTCTCTGAAAGAGAAGCAGTCTGTTCCAACACTTCAATTCACTGTGCGAAGTGAATGGAGTATTACTTCACTTTCTAAATGCTGTCCTTTCAGAGAAAATCACTTTCCTTTGAAAGTGCCTTAAGCTACTTACAAGCATTCAACAGAAATTCACATGCGTTTCTCTGAAAGAGAAGCAGTCTGTTCCAACACTTCAATTCACTGTGCGAAGTGAATGGAGTGTTGCTTCACTTTCTAAATGCTGTCCTGTCAGAGAAAATCACTTTCCTTTGAAAGTGCCTTAAGCTACTTACTAGCATTCAACAGAAATTCACATGCGTTTCTCTGAAAGAGAAGCAGTCTGTTCCAACACTTCAATTCACTGTGCGAAGTGAATGGAGTATTACTTCACTTTCTAAATGCTGTCCTTTCAGAGAAAATCACTTTCCTTTGAAAGTGCCTTAAGCTACTTACAAGCATTCAACAGAAATTCACATGCGTTTCTCTGAAAGAGAAGCAGTCTGTTCCAACACTTCAATTCACTGTGCGAAGTGAATGGAGTGTTGCTTCACTTTCTAAATGCTGTCCTGTCAGAGAAAATCACTTTCCTTTGAAAGTGCCTTAAGCTACTTACTAGCATTCAACAGAAATTCACATGCGTTTCTCTGTAAGAGAAGCAGTCTGTTCCAACACTTCAATTCACTGTGCGAAGTGAATGGAGTGTTGCTTCACTTTCTAAATGCTGTCCTGTCAGAGAAAATCACTTTCCTTTGAAAGTGCCTTAAGCTACTTACAAGCTTTCAACAGAAATTCACATGCGTTTCTCTGAAAGAGAAGCAGTCTGTTCCAACACTTCAATTCACTGTGCGAAGTGAATGGAGTGTTGCTTCACTTTCTAAATGCTGTCCTTTCAGAGAAAATCACTTTCCTTTGAAAGTGCCTTAAGCTACTTACAAGCTTTCACAAAAAACTCACATCCATTTCTCTGAAAGAGAAGCAGTCTGTTCCAACACTTCAATTCACTGTGCGAAGTGAATGGAGTGTTGCTTCACTTTCTAAATGCTGTCCTGTCAGAGAAAATCACTTTCCTTTGAAAGTTCCTTAAGCTACTTACAAGCATTCAACAGAAATTCACATGCGTTTCTCTGAAAGAGAAGCAGTCTGCTCCAACATTTCAATTCACTGTGCGAAGTGAATGGAGTGTTGCTTTACTTTCTAAATGCTGTCCTTTCAGAGAAAATCACTTTCCTTTGAAATTGCCTTAAGCTACTTACACGCTTTCACAAAAAACTCACATGCGTTTCTCTGAAAGAGAAGCAGTCTGTTCCAACACTTCAATTCACTGTGCGAAGTGAATGGAGTGTTGCTTCACTTTCTAAATGCTGTCCTGTCAGAGAAAATCACTTTCCTTTGAAAGTGCCTTAAGCTACTTACAAGCTTTCAGAAAAAACTCACATCCGTTTCTCTGAAAGAGGAGCAGTCTGTTCCAACACTTCAATTCACTGTGCGAAGTGAATGGAGTGTTGCTTCACTTTCTAAATGCTGTCCTTTCAGAGAAAATCACTTTCCTTTGAAAGTGCCTTAAGCTACATACAAGCTTTCAACAGAAATTCACATGCGTTTCTCTGAAAGAGAAGCAGTCAGTTCCAACACTTCAATTCACTGTGCGAAGTGAATGGAGTGTTGCTTCACTTTCTAAATGCTGTCCTTTCAGAGAAAATCACTTTCCTTTGAAAGTGCCTTAAGCTACTTACAAGCATTCAACAGAAATTCACATGCGTTTCTCTGAAAGAGAAGCAGTCTGTTCCAACACTTCAATTCACTGTGCGAAGTGAATGGAGTGTTGCTTCACTTTCTAAATGCTGTCCTTTCAGAGAAAATCACTTTCCTTTGATTGTGCCTTAAGCTACTTACAAGCATTCAACAGAAATTCACATGCGTTTCTCTGAAAGAGAAGCAGTCTGTACCAACACTTCATTTCACTGTGCGAAGTGAATGGAGTGTTGCTTCACTTTCTAAATGCTGTCCTTTCAGAGAAAATCACTTTCCTTTGAAAGTGCCTTAAGCTACTTACAAGCTTTCACAAAAAACTCACATCCGTTTCTCTGAAAGAGAAGCAGTCTGTTCCAACACTTCAATTCACTGTGCGAAGTGAATGGAGTGTTGCTTCACTTTCTAAATGCTGTCCTTTCAGAGAAAATCACTTTCCTTTGAAAGTGCCTAAAGCTACTTACAAGCATTCAACAGAAATTCACATGCGTTTCTCTGAAAGAGAAGCAGTCTGTTCCAACACTTCAATTCACTGTGCGAAGTGAATGGAGTGTTGCTTCACTTTCTAAATGCTGTCCTGTCAGAGAAAATCACTTTCCTTTGAAAGTGCCTTAAGCTACTTACAAGCTTTCTACAGAAATTCACATGCGTTTCTCTGAAAGAGAAGCAGTCTGTTCCAACGCTTCAATTCACTGTGCGAAGTGAATGGAGTGTTGCTTCACTTTCTAAATGCTGTCCTTTCAGAGAAAATCACTTTCCTTTCAAAGTGCCTTAAGCTACTTACAAGCTTTCACAAAAAACCCACATCCATTTCTCTGAAAGAGAAGCAGTCTGTTCCAACACTTCAATTCACTGTGCGAAGTGAATGGAGTGTCGCTTCACTTTCTAAATGCTGTCCTGTCAGAGAAAATCACTTTCCTTTGAAAGTGCCTTAAGCTACTTACAAGCTTTCACAAAAAACTCACATCCGTTTCTCTGAAAGAGAAGCAGTCTGTTCCAACACTTCAATTCACTGTGCGAAGTGAATGGAGTATTACTTCACTTTCTAAATGCTGTCCTTTCAGAGAAAATCACTTTCCTTTGAAAGTGCCTTAAGCTACTTACAAGCATTCAACAGAAATTCACATGCGTTTCTCTGAAAGAGAAGCAGTCTGTTCCAACACTTCAATTCACTGTGCGAAGTGAATGGAGTGTTGCTTCACTTTCTAAATGCTGTCCTGTCAGAGAAAATCACTTTCCTTTGAAAGTGCCTTAAGCTACTTACTAGCATTCAACAGAAATTCACATGCGTTTCTCTGAAAGAGAAGCAGTCTGTTCCAACACTTCAATTCACTGTGCGAAGTGAATGGAGTGTTGCTTCACTTTCTAAATGCTGTCCTGTCAGAGAAAATCACTTTCCTTTGAAAGTGCCTTAAGCTACTTACAAGCTTTCAACAGAAATTCACATGCGTTTCTCTGAAAGAGAAGCAGTCTGTTCCAACACTTCAATTCACTGTGCGAAGTGAATGGAGTGTTGCTTCACTTTCTAAATGCTGTCCTGTCAGAGAAAATCACTTTCCTTTGAAAGTGCCTTAAGCTACTTACTAGCATTCAACAGAAATTCACATGCGTTTCTCTGTAAGAGAAGCAGTCTGTTCCAACACTTCAATTCACTGTGCGAAGTGAATGGGGTGTTGCTTCACTTTCTAAATGCTGTCCTGTCAGAGAAAATCACTTTCCTTTGAAAGTGCCTTAAGCTACTTACAAGCTTTCACAAAAAACTCACATCCGTTTCTCTGAAAGAGAAGCAGTCTGTTCCAACACTTCAATTCACTGTGCGAAGTGAATGGAGTATTACTTCACTTTCTAAATGCTGTCCTTTCAGAGAAAATCACTTTCCTTTGAAAGTGCCTTAAGCTACTTACAAGCATTCAACAGAAATTCACATGCGTTTCTCTGAAAGAGAAGCAGTCTGTTCCAACACTTCAATTCACTGTGCGAAGTGAATGGAGTGTTGCTTCACTTTCTAAATGCTGTCCTGTCAGAGAAAATCACTTTCCTTTGAAAGTGCCTTAAGCTACTTACTAGCATTCAACAGAAATTCACATGCGTTTCTCTGTAAGAGAAGCAGTCTGTTCCAACACTTCAATTCACTGTGCGAAGTGAATGGAGTGTTGCTTCACTTTCTAAATGCTGTCCTGTCAGAGAAAATCACTTTCCTTTGAAAGTGCCTTAAGCTACTTACAAGCTTTCAACAGAAATTCACATGCGTTTCTCTGAAAGAGAAGCAGTCTGTTCCAACACTTCAATTCACTGTGCGAAGTGAATGGAGTGTTGCTTCACTTTCTAAATGCTGTCCTTTCAGAGAAAATCACTTTCCTTTGAAAGTGCCTTAAGCTACTTACAAGCTTTCACAAAAAACTCACATCCATTTCTCTGAAAGAGAAGCAGTCTGTTCCAACACTTCAATTCACTGTGCGAAGTGAATGGAGTGTTGCTTCACTTTCTAAATGCTGTCCTGTCAGAGAAAATCACTTTCCTTTGACAGTTCCTTAAGCTACTTACAAGCATTCAACAGAAATTCACATGCGTTTCTCTGAAAGAGAAGCCTCTGCTCCAACATTTCAATTCACTGTGCGAAGTGAATGGAGTGCTGCTTTACTTTCTAAATGCTGTCCTTTCAGAGAAAATCACTTTCCTTTGAAATTGCCTTAAGCTACTTACACGCTTTCACAAAAAACTCACATGCGTTTCTCTGAAAGAGAAGCAGTCTGTTCCAACACTTCAATTCACTGTGCGAAGTGAATGGAGTGTTGCTTCACTTTCTAAATGCTGTCCTGTCAGAGAAAATCACTTTCCTTTGAAAGTGCCTTAAGCTACTTACAAGCTTTCAGAAAAAACTCACATCCGTTTCTCTGAAAGAGGAGCAGTCTGTTCCAACACTTCAATTCACTGTGCGAAGTGAATGGAGTGTTGCTTCACTTTCTAAATGCTGTCCTTTCAGAGAAAATCACTTTCCTTTGAAAGTGCCTTAAGCTACTTACAAGCTTTCAACAGAAATTCACATGCGTTTCTCTGAAAGAGAAGCAGTCAGTTCCAACACTTCAATTCACTGTGCGAAGTGAATGGAGTGTTGCTTCACTTTCTAAATGCTGTCCTTTCAGAGAAAATCACTTTCCTTTGAAAGTGCCTTAAGCTACTTACAAGCATTCAACAGAAATTCACATGCGTTTCTCTGAAAGAGAAGCAGTCTGTTCCAACACTTCAATTCACTGTGCGAAGTGAATGGAGTGTTGCTTCACTTTCTAAATGCTGTCCTTTCAGAGAAAATCACTTTCCTTTGATTGTGCCTTAAGCTACTTACAAGCATTCAACAGAAATTCACATGCGTTTCTCTGAAAGAGAAGCAGTCTGTACCAACACTTCATTTCACTGTGCGAAGTGAATGGAGTGTTGCTTCACTTTCTAAATGCTGTCCTTTCAGAGAAAATCACTTTCCTTTGAAAGTGCCTTAAGCTACTTACAAGCATTCAACAGAAATTCACATGCGTTTCTCTGAAAGAGAAGCAGTCTGTTCCAACACTTCAATTCACTGTGCGAAGTGAATGGAGTGTTGCTTCACTTTCTAAATGCTGTCCTGTCAGAGAAAATCACTTTCCTTTGAAAGTGCCTTAAGCTACTTACAAGCTTTCTACAGAAATTCACATGCGTTTCTCTGAAAGAGAAGCAGTCTGTTCCAACGCTTCAATTCACTGTGCGAAGTGAATGGAGTGTTGCTTCACTTTCTAAATGCTGTCCTTTCAGAGAAAATCACTTTCCTTTAAAAGTGCCTTAAGCTACTTACAAGCTTTCACAAAAAACTCACATCCATTTCTCTGAAAGAGAAGCAGTCTGTTCCAACACTTCAATTCACTGTGCGAAGTGAATGGAGTGTTGCTTCACTTTCTAAATGCTGTCCTTTCAGAGAAAATCACTTTCCTTTGAAAGTTCCTTAAGCTACTTACAAGCATTCAACAGAAATTCACATGCGTTTCTCTGAAAGAGAAGCAGTCTGCTCCAACATTTCAATTCACTGTGCGAAGTGAAGGGAGTCTTGCTTTACTTTCTAAATGCTTTCCTTTCAGAGAAAATCACTTTCCTTTGAAATTGCCTTAAGCTACTTACACGCTTTCACAAAAAACTCACATGCGTTTCTCTGAAAGAGAAGCAGTCTGTTCCAACACTTCAATTCACTGTGAGAAGTGAATGGAGTGTTGCTTCACTTTCTAAATGCTGTCCTGTCAGAGAAAATCACTTTCCTTTGAAAGTGCCTTAAGCTACTTACAAGCTTTCAGAAAAAACTCACATTCGTTTCTCTGAAAGAGGAGCAGTCTGTTCCAACACTTCAATTCACTGTGCGAAGTGAATGGAGTGTTGCTTCACTTTCTAAATGCTGTCCTGTCAGAGAAAATCACTTTCCTTTCAAAGTGCCTTAAGCTACTTACAGGCTTTCACAAAAAACTCACATCCGTTTCTCTGAAAGAGAAGCAGTCTGTTCCAACACTTCAATTCACTGTGCGAAGTGAATGGAGTATTACTTCACTTTCTAAATGCTGTCCTTTCAGAGAAAATCACTTTCCTTTGAAAGTGCCTTAAGCTACTTACTAGCATTCAACAGAAATTCACATGCGTTTCTCTGAAAGAGAAGCAGTCTGTTCCAACACTTCAATTCACTGTGCGAAGTGAATGGAGTGTTGCTTCACTTTCTAAATGCTGTCCTGTCAGAGAAAATCACTTTCCTTTGAAAGTGCCTTAAGCTACTTACTAGCATTCAACAGAAATTCACATGCGTTTCTCTGTAAGAGAAGCAGTCTGTTCCAACACTTCAATTCACTGTGCGAAGTGAATGGAGTGTTGCTTCACTTTCTAAATGCTGTCCTGTCAGAGAAAATCACTTTCCTTTGAAAGTGCCTTAAGCTACTTACAAGCTTTCAACAGAAATTCACATGCGTTTCTCTGAAAGAGAAGCAGTCTGTTCCAACACTTCAATTCACTGTGCGAAGTGAATGGAGTGTTGCTTCACTTTCTAAATGCTGTCCTTTCAGAGAAAATCACTTTCCTTTGAAAGTGCCTTAAGCTACTTACAAGCTTTCACAAAAAACTCACATCCATTTCTCTGAAAGAGAAGCAGTCTGTTCCAACACTTCAATTCACTGTGCGAAGTGAATGGAGTGTTGCTTCACTTTCTAAATGCTGTCCTGTCAGAGAAAATCACTTTCCTTTGAAAGTTCCTTAAGCTACTTACAAGCATTCAACAGAAATTCACATGCGTTTCTCTGAAAGAGAAGCAGTCTGCTCCAACATTTCAATTCACTGTGCGAAGTGAATGGAGTGTTGCTTTACTTTCTAAATGCTGTCCTTTCAGAGAAAATCACTTTCCTTTGAAATTGCCTTAAGCTACTTACACGCTTTCACAAAAAACTCACATGCGTTTCTCTGAAAGAGAAGCAGTCTGTTCCAACACTTCAATTCACTGTGCGAAGTGAATGGAGTGTTGCTTCACTTTCTAAATGCTGTCCTTTCAGAGAAAATCACTTTCCTTTGAAAGTGCCTTAAGCTACTTACAAGCTTTCAACAGAAATTCACATGCGTTTCTCTGAAAGAGAAGCAGTCAGTTCCAACACTTCAATTCACTGTGCGAAGTGAATGGAGTGTTGCTTCACTTTCTAAATGCTGTCCTTTCAGAGAAAATCACTTTCCTTTGAAAGTGCCTTAAGCTACTTACAAGCATTCAACAGAAATTCACATGCGTTTCTCTGAAAGAGAAGCAATCTGTTCCAACACTTCAATTCACTGTGCGAAGTGAATGGAGTGTTGCTTCACTTTCTAAATGCTGTCCTTTCAGAGAAAATCACTTTCCTTTGATTGTGCCTTAAGCTACTTACAAGCATTCAACAGAAATTCACATGCGTTTCTCTGAAAGAGAAGCAGTCTCTACCAACACTTCATTTCACTGTGCGAAGTGAATGGAGTGTTGCTTCACTTTCTAAATGCTGTCCTTTCAGAGAAAATCACTTTCCTTTGAAAGTGCCTTAAGCTACTTACAAGCTTTCACAAAAAACTCACATCCGTTTCTCTGAAAGAGAAGCAGTCTGTTCCAACACTTCAATTCACTGTGCGATGTGAATGGAGTGTTGCTTCACTTTCTAAATGCTGTCCTGTCAGAGAAAATCACTTTCCTTTGAAAGTGCCTTAAGCTACTTACAAGCTTTCACAAAAAACTCACATCCATTTCTCTGTAAGAGAAGCAGTCTGTTCCAACACTTCAATTCACTGTGCGAAGTGAATGGAGTGTTGCTTCACTTTCTAAATGCTGTCCTGTCAGAGAAAATCACTTTCCTTTGAAAGTTCCTTAAGCTACTTACAAGCATTCAACAGAAATTCACATGCGTTTCTCTGAAAGAGAAGCAGTCTGCTCCAACATTTCAATACACTGTGCGAAGTGAATGGAGTGTTGCTTTACTTTCTAAATGCTGTCCTTTCAGAGAAAATCACTTTCCTTTGAAATTGCCTTAAGCTACTTACACGCTTTCACAAAAAACTCACATGCGTTTCTCTGAAAGAGAAGCAGTCTGTTCCAACACTTCAATTCACTGTGCGAAGTGAATGGAGTGTTGCTTCACTTTCTAAATGCTGTCCTGTCAGAGAAAATCACTTTCCTTTGAAAGTGCCTTAAGCTACTTACAAGCTTTCAGAAAAAACTCACATCCGTTTCTCTGAAAGAGGAGCAGTCTGTTCCAACACTTCAATTCACTGTGCGAAGTGAATGGAGTGTTGCTTCACTTTCTAAATGCTGTCCTTTCAGAGAAAATCACTTTCCTTTGAAAGTGCCTTAAGCTACTTACAAGCTTTCAACAGAAATTCACATGCGTTTCTCTGAAAGAGAAGCAGTCAGTTCCAACACTTCAATTCACTGTGCGAAGTGAATGGAGTGTTGCTTCACTTTCTAAATGCTGTCCTTTCAGAGAAAATCACTTTCCTTTGAAAGTGCCTTAAGCTACTTACAAGCATTCAACAGAAATTCACATGCGTTTCTCTGAAAGAGAAGCAGTCTGTTCCAACACTTCAATTCACTGTGCGAAGTGAATGGAGTGTTGCTTCACTTTCTAAATGCTGTCCTTTCAGAGAAAATCACTTTCCTTTGATTGTGCCTTAAGCTACTTACAAGCATTCAACAGAAATTCACATGCGTTTCTCTGAAAGAGAAGCAGTCTGTATCAACACTTCATTTCACTGTGCGAAGTGAATGGAGTGTTGCTTTACTTTCTAAATGCTGTCCTTTCAGAGAAAATCACTTTCCTTTGAAATTGCCTTAAGCTACTTACACGCTTTCACAAAAAACTCACATGCGTTTCTCTGAAAGAGAAGCAGTCTGTTCCAACACTTCAATTCACTGTGCGAAGTGAATGGAGTGTTGCTTCACTTTCTAAATGCTGTCCTGTCAGAGAAAATCACTTTCCTTTGAAAGTGCCTTAAGCTACTTACAAGCTTTCAGAAAAAACTCACATTCGTTTCTCTGAAAGAGGAGCAGTCTGTTCCAACACTTCAATTCACTGTGCGAAGTGAATGGAGTGTTGCTTCACTTTCTAAATGCTGTCCTTTCAGAGAAAATCACTTTCCTTTGAAAGTGCCTTAAGCTACTTACAAGCTTTCACAAAAAACTCACATCCATTTCTCTGAAAGAGAAGCAGTCTGTTCCAACACTTCAATTCACTGTGCGAAGTGAATGGAGTGTTGCTTCACTTTCTAAATGCTGTCCTGTCAGAGAAAATCACTTTCCTTTGAAAGTTCCTTAAGCTACTTACAAGCATTCAACAGAAATTCACATGCGTTTCTCTGAAAGAGAAGCAGTCTGCTCCAACATTTCAATTCACTGTGCGAAGTGAATGGAGTGTTGCTTTACTTTCTAAATGCTGTCCTGTCAGAGAAAATCACTTTCCTTTGAAAGTGCCTTAAGCTACTTACAAGCTTTCTACAGAAATTCACATGCGTTTCTCTGAAAGAGAAGCAGTCTGTTCCAACGCTTCAATTCACTGTGCGAAGTGAATGGAGTGTTGCTTCACTTTCTAAATGCTGTCCTTTCAGAGAAAATCACTTTCCTTTCAAAGTGCCTTAAGCTACTTACAAGCTTTCACAAAAAACTCACATCCATTTCTCTGAAAGAGAAGCAGTCTGTTCCAACACTTCAATTCACTGTGCGAAGTGAATGGAGTGTCGCTTCACTTTCTAAATGCTGTCCTTTCAGAGAAAATCACTTTCCTTTGAAAGTTCCTTAAGCTACTTACAAGCATTCAACAGAAATTCACATGCGTTTCTCTGAAAGAGAAGCAGTCTGCTCCAACATTTCAATTCACTGTGCGAAGTGAATGGAGTCTTGCTTTACTTTCTAAATGCTGTCCTTTCAGAGAAAATCACTTTCCTTTGAAATTGCCTTAAGCTACTTACACGCTTTCACAAAAAACTCACATGCGTTTCTCTGAAAGAGAAGCAGTCTGTTCCAACACTTCAATTCACTGTGCGAAGTGAATGGAGTGTTGCTTCACTTTCTAAATGCTGTCCTGTCAGAGAAAATCACTTTCCTTTGAAAGTGCCTTAAGCTACTTACAAGCTTTCAGAAAAAACTCACATCCGTTTCTCTGAAAGAGGAGCAGTCTGTTCCAACACTTCAATTCACTGTGCGAAGTGAATGGAGTGTTGCTTCACTTTCTAAATGCTGTCCTTTCAGAGAAAATCACTTTCCTTTGAAAGTGCCTTAAGCTACTTACAAGCTTTCAACAGAAATTCACATGCGTTTCTCTGAAAGAGAAGCAGTCAGTTCCAACACTTCAATTCACTGTGCGAAGTGAATGGAGTGTTGCTTCACTTTCTAAATGCTGTCCTTTCAGAGAAAATCACTTTCCTTTGAAAGTGCCTTAAGATACTTACAAGCTTTCACAAAAAACTCACATCCGTTTCTCTGAACGATAAGCAGTCTGTTCCAACACTTCAATTCACTGTGCGAAGTGAATGGAGTATTACTTCACTTTCTAAATGCTGTCCTTTCAGAGAAAATCACTTTCCTTTGAAAGTGCCTTAAGCTACTTACAAGCATTCAACAGAAATTCACATGCGTTTCTCTGAAAGAGAAGCAGTCTGTTCCAACACTTCAGTTCACTGTGCGAAGTGAATGGAGTGTTGCTTCACTTTCTAAATGCTGTCCTGTCAGAGAAAATCACTTTCCTTTGAAAGTGCCTTAAGCTACTTACTAGCATTCAACAGAAATTCACATGCGTTTCTCTGTAAGAGAAGCAGTCTGTTCCAACACTTCAATTCACTGTGCGAAGTGAATGGAGTGTTGCTTCACTTTCTAAATGCTGTCCTGTCAGAGAAAATCACTTTCCTTTGAAAGTGCCTTAAGCTACTTACAAGCTTTCAACAGAAATTCACATGCGTTTCTCTGAAAGAGAAGCAGTCTGTTCCAACGCTTCAATTCACTGTGCGAAGTGAATGGAGTGTTGCTTCACTTTCTAAATGCTGTCCTTTCAGAGAAAATCACTTTCCTTTCAAAGTGCCTTAAGCTACTTACAAGCTTTCACAAAAAACTCACATCCATTTCTCTGAAAGAGAAGCAGTCTGTTCCAACACTTCAATTCACTGTGCGAAGTGAATGAAGTGTCGCTTCACTTTCTAAATGCTGTCCTGTCAGAGAAAATCACTTTCCTTTGAAAGTGCCTTAAGCTACTTACAAGCATTCAACAGAAATTCACATGCGTTTTTCTGAAAGAGAAGCAGTCTGCTCTAACATTTCAATTCACTGTGCGAAGTGAATGGAGTGTTGCTTCACTTTCTAAATGCTGTCCTGTCAGAGAAAATCACTTTCCTTTGAAAGTGCCTTAAGCTACTTACAAGCTTTCACAAAAAACTCACATGCATTTCTCTGAAAGAGAAGCAGTCTGTTCCAACACTTCAATTCACTGTGCGAAGTGAATGGAGTGTTGCTTCACTTTCTAAATCCTGTCCTGTCAGAGAAAATCACTTTCCTTTGAAAGTGCCTTAAGCTACTTACAAGCTTTCACAAAAAACTCACATGCGTTTCTCTGAAAGAGAAGCAGTCTGTTCCATCACTTGAATTCACTGTGCGAAGTGAATTCTGTGTTGCTTCACTTTCTAAATCCTGTCCTTTCAGAGAAAATCACTTTCCTTTGAAAGTGCCTTAAGCTACTTACACGCTTTCACAAAAAACTCACATGCGTTTCTCTGAAAGAGAAGCAGTCTGTTCCAACACTTCAATTCACTGTGCGAAGTGAATGGAGTGTTGCTTCACTTTCTAAATGCTGTCCTGTCAGAGAAAATCACTTTCCTTTGAAAGTGCCTTAAGCTACTTACAAGCTTTCAGAAAAAACTCACATCCGTTTCTCTGAAAGAGGAGCAGTCTGTTCCAACACTTCAATTCACTGTGCGAAGTGAATGGAGTGTTGCTTCACTTTCTAAATGCTGTCCTTTCAGAGAAAATCACTTTCCTTTGAAAGTGCCTTAAGCTACTTACAAGCTTTCAACAGAAATTCACATGCGTTTCTCTGAAAGAGAAGCAGTCAGTTCCAACACTTCAATTCACTGTGCGAAGTGAATGGAGTGTTGCTTCACTTTCTAAATGCTGTCCTTTCAGAGAAAATCACTTTCCTTTGAAAGTGCCTTAAGCTACTTACAAGCTTTCACAAAAAACTCACATCCGTTTCTCTGAACGATAAGCAGTCTGTTCCAACACTTCAATTCACTGTGCGAAGTGAATGGAGTATTACTTCACTTTCTAAATGCTGTCCTTTCAGAGAAAATCACTTTCCTTTGAAAGTGCCTTAAGCTACTTACAAGCATTCAACAGAAATTCACATGCGTTTCTCTGAAAGAGAAGCAGTCTGTTCCAACACTTCAATTCACTGTGCGAAGTGAATGGAGTGTTGCTTCACTTTCTAAATGCTGTCCTGTCAGAGAAAATCACTTTCCTTTGAAAGTGCCTTAAGCTACTTACTAGCATTCAACAGAAATTCACATGCGTTTCTCTGTAAGAGAAGCAGTCTGTTCCAACACTTCAATTCACTGTGCGAAGTGAATGGAGTGTTGCTTCACTTTCTAAATGCTGTCCTGTCAGAGAAAATCACTTTCATTTGAAAGTGCCTTAAGCTACTTACAAGCTTTCAACAGAAATTCACATGCGTTTCTCTGAAAGAGAAGCAGTCTGTTCCAACGCTTCAATTCACTGTGCGAAGTGAATGGAGTGTTGCTTCACTTTCTAAATGCTGTCCTTTCAGAGAAAATCACTTTCCTTTCAAAGTGCCTTAAGCTACTTACAAGCTTTCACAAAAAACTCACATCCATTTCTCTGAAAGAGAAGCAGTCTGTTCCAACACTTCAATTCACTGTGCGAAGTGAATGAAGTGTCGCTTCACTTTCTAAATGCTGTCCTGTCAGAGAAAATCACTTTCCTTTGAAAGTGCCTTAAGCTACTTACAAGCATTCAACAGAAATTCACATGCGTTTTTCTGAAAGAGAAGCAGTCTGCTCCAACATTTCAATTCACTGTGCGAAGTGAATGGAGTGTTGCTTCACTTTCTAAATGCTGTCCTGTCAGAGAAAATCACTTTCCTTTGAAAGTGCCTTAAGTTACTTACAAGCTTTCACAAAAAACTCACATGCGTTTCTCTGAAAGAGAAGCAGTCTGTTCCAACACTTCAATTCACTGTGCGAAGTGAATGGAGTGTTGCTTCACTTTCTAAATCCTGTCCTGTCAGAGAAAATCACTTTCCTTTGAAAGTGCCTTAAGCTACTTACAAGCTTTCACAAAAAACTCACATGCGTTTCTCTGAAAGAGAAGCAGTCTGTTCCATCACTTGAATTCACTGTGCGAAGTGAATTCTGTGTTGCTTCACTTTCTAAATGCTGTCCTTTCAGAGAAAATCACTTTCCTTTGAAAGTGCCTTAAGCTACTTTCAAGCTTTCACAAAAAACTCACATCCGTTTCTCTGAAAGAGAAGCAGTCTGTTCCAACACTTCAATTCACTGTGCGAAGTGAATGGAGTGTTGCTTCACTTTCTAAATGCTGTCCTTTCAGAGAAAATCACTTTCCTTTGAAAGTGCCTTAAGCTACTTACAAGCTTTCACAAAAAACTCACATCTGTTTCTCTGAAAGAGAAGCAGTCTGTTCCAACACTTCAATTCACTGTGCGAAGTGAATGGAGTATTACTTCACTTTCTAAATGCTGTCCTTTCAGAGAAAATCACTTTCCTTTGAAAGTGCCTTAAGCTACTTACAAGCATTCAACAGAAATTCACATGCGTTCCTCTGAAAGAGAAGCAGTCTGTTCCAACACTTCAGTTCAGTGTGCGAAGTGAATGGAGTGTTGCTTCACTTTCTAAATGCTGTCCTGTCAGAGAAAATCACTTTCCTTTGAAAGTGCCTTAAGCTACTTACTAGCATTCAACAGAAATTCACATGCGTTTCTCTGTAAGAGAAGCAGTCTGTTCCAACACTTCAATTCACTGTGCGAAGTGAATGGAGTGTTGCTTCACTTTCTAAATGCTGTCCTGTCAGAGAAAATCACTTTCCTTTGAAAGTGCCTTAAGCTACTTACAAGCTTTCACAAAAAACTCACATCCGTTTCTTGAAAGAGAAGCAGTCTGTTCCAACACTTCATTTCACTGTGCGAAGTGAATGGAGTATTACTTCACTTTCTAAATGCTGTCCTTTTTAGAGAAAATCACTTTCCTTTGAAAGTGCCTTAAGCTACTTACAAGCATTCAACAGAAAATCACATACGTTTCTCTGAAAGAGAAGCAGTCTGTTCCAACACTTCAGTTCACTGTGCGAAGTGAATGGAGTGTTGCTTCACTTTCTAAATGCTGTCCTGTCAGAGAAAATCACTTTCCTTTGAAAGTGCCTTAAGCTACTTACTAGCATTCAACAGAAATTCACATGCGTTTCTCTGAAAGAGAAGCAGTCTGTTCCAACGCTTCAATTCACTGTGCGAAGTGAATGGAGTGTTGCTTCACTTTCTAAATGCTGTCCTTTCAGAGAAAATCACTTTCCTTTCAAAGTGCCTTAAGCTACTTACAAGCTTTCACAAAAAACTCACATCCATTTCTCTGAAAGAGAAGCAGTCTGTTCCAACACTTCAATTCACTGTGCGAAGTGAATGGAGTGTCGCTTCACTTTCTACATGCTGTCCTGTCAGAGAAAATCACTTTCCTTTGAAAGTGCCTTAAGCTACTTACAAGCTTTCACAAAAAACTCACATCCGTTTCTCTGAAAGAGAAGCAGTCTGTTCCATCACTTGAATTCACTGTGCGAAGTGAATTCTGTGTTGGTTCACTTTCTAAATGCTGTCCTTTCAGAGAAAATCACTTTCCTTTGAAAGTGCCTTAAGCTACTTACAAGCTTTCACAAAAATCTCACATCCGTTTCTCTGAAAGAGAAGCAGTCTGTTCCAACACTTCAATTCACTGTGCGAAGTGAATGGAGTATTACTTCACTTTCTAAATGCTGTCCTTTCAGAGAAAATCACTTTCCTTTGAAAGTGCCTTAAGCTACTTACAAGCATTCAACAGAAATTCACATGCGTTTCTCTGAAAGAGAAGCAGTCTGTGCCAACACTTCAGTTCACTGTGCGAAGTGAATGGAGTGTTGCTTCACTTTCTAAATGCTGTCCTGTCAGAGAAAATCACTTTCCTTTGAAAGTGCCTTAAGCTACTTACTAGCATTCAACAGAAATTCACATGCGTTTCTCTGTAAGAGAAGCAGTCTGTTCCAACACTTCAATTCACTGTGAGAAGTGAATGGAGTGTTGCTTCACTTTCTAAATGCTGTCCTGTCAGAGAAAATCACTTTCCTTTGAAAGTGCCTTAAGCTACTTACAAGCTTTCAACAGAAATTCACATGCGTTTCTCTGAAAGAGAAGCAGTCTGTTCCAACGCTTCAATTCACTGTGCGAAGTGAATGGAGTGTTGCTTCACTTTCTAAATGCTGTCCTTTCAGAGAAAATCACTTTCCTTTCAAAGTGCCTTAAGCTACTTACAAGCTTTCACAAAAAACTCACATCCATTTCTCTGAAAGAGAAGCAGTCTGTTCCAACACTTCAATTCACTGTGCGAAGTGAATGGAGTGTCGCTTCACTTTCTAAATGCTGTCCTGTCAGAGAAAATCACTTTCCTTTGAAAGTGCCTTAAGCTACTTACAAGCTTTCACAAAAAACTCACATGCGTTTCTCTGAAAGAGAAGCAGTCTGTTCCAACACTTCAATTCACTGTGCGAAGTGAATGGAGTGTTGCTTCACTTTCTAAATGCTGTCCTTTCAGAGAAAATCACTTTCCTTTGAAAGTGCCTTAAGCTACTTACAAGCTTTCACAAAAAACTCACATGCGTTTCTCTGAAAGAGAAGCAGTCTGTTCCAACACTTCAATTCACTGTGCGAAGTGAATGGAGTGTTGCTTCACTTTCTAAATGCTGTCCTGTCAGAGAAAATCACTTTCCTTTGAAAGTGCCTTAAGCTACTTACAAGCTTTCACAAAAAACTCACATGCGTTTCTCTGAAAGAGAAGCAGTCTGTTCCAACACTTCAATTCACTGTGCGAAGTGAATGGAGTATTACTTCACTTTCTAAATGCTGTCCTTTTTAGAGAAAATCACTTTCCTTTGAAAGTGCCTTAAGCTACTTACAAGCATTCAACAGAAAATCACATACGTTTCTCTGAAAGAGAAGCAGTCTGTTCCAACACTTCAATTCACTGTGAGAAGTGAATGGAGTGTTGCTTCACTTTCTAAATGCTGTCCTGTCAGAGAAAATCACTTTCCTTTGAAAGTGCCTTAAGCTACTTACTAGCATTCAACAGAAATTCACATGCGTTTCTCTGTAAGAGAAGCAGTCTGTTCCAACACTTCAATTCACTGTGCGAAGTGAATGGAGTGTTGCTTCACTTTCTAAATGCTGTCCTGTCAGAGAAAATCACTTTCCTTTGAAAGTGCCTTAAGCTACTTACAAGCTTTCAACAGAAATTCACATGCGTTTCTCTGAAAGAGAAGCAGTCTGTTCCAACGCTTCAATTCACTGTGCGAAGTGAATGGAGTGTTGCTTCACTTTCTAAATGCTGTCCTTTCAGAGAAAATCACTTTCCTTTGAAAGTGCCTTAAGCTACTTACAAGCTTTCACAAAAAACTCACATCCATTTCTCTGAAAGAGAAGCAGTCTGTTCCAACACTTCAATTCACTGTGCGAAGTGAATGGAGTGTTGCTTCACTTTCTAAATGCTGTCCTTTCAGAGAAAATCACTTTCCTTTGAAAGTTCCTTAAGCTACTTACAAGCTTTCAACAGAAATTCACATGCGTTTCTCTGAAAGAGAAGCAGTCAGTTCCAACACTTCAATTCACTGTGCGAAGTGAATGGAGTGTTGCTTCACTTTCTAAATGCTGTCCTTTCAGAGAAAATCACTTTCCTTTGAAAGTGCCTTAAGCTACTTACAAGCTTTCACAAAAAACTCGCATCCGTTTCTCTGAACGATAAGCAGTCTGTTCCAACACTTCAATTCACTGTGCGAAGTGAATGGAGTGTTGCTTCACTTTCTAAATGCTGTCCTTTCAGAGAAAATCACTTTCCTTTGAAAGTGCCTTTAGCTACTTACAAGCTTTCACAAAAAACTCACATCCGTTTCTCTGAAAGAGAAGCAGTCTGTTCCAACACTTCAATTCACTGTGCGAAGTGAATGGAGTGTTGCTTCACTTTCTAAATGCTGTCCTTTCAGAGAAAATCACTTTCCTTTGAAAGTGCCTTAAGCTACTTGCAAGCTTTCACAAAAAAATTCACATGCGTTACTCTGAAAGAGAAGCAGTCTGTTCCAACACTTCAATTCACTGTGAGAAGTGAATGGAGTGTTGCTTCACTTTCTAAATGCTGTCCATTCAGAGAAAATCACTTTCCTTTGAAAGTGCCTTAAGCTACTTACTAGCATTCAACAGAAATTCACATGCGTTTCTCTGTAAGAGAAGCAGTCTGTTCCAACGCTTCAATTCACTGTGCGAAGTGAATGGAGTGTTGCTTCACTTTCTAAATGCTGTCCTGTCAGAGAAAATCACTTTCCTTTGAAAGTGCCTTAAGGTACTTACAAGCTTTCTACAGAAATTCACATGCGTTTCTCTGAAAGAGAAGCAGTCTGTTCCAACGCTTCAATTCACTGTGCGAAGTGAATGGAGTGTTGCTTCACTTTCTAAATGCTGTCCTTTCAGAGAAAATCACTTTCCTTTCAAAGTGCCTTAAGCTACTTACAAGCTTTCACAGAAAACTCACATCCATTTCTCTGAAAGAGAAGCAGTCTGTTCCAACACTTCAATTCACTGTGCGAAGTGAATGGAGTGTCGCTTCACTTTCTAAATGCTGTCCTTTCAGAGAAAATCACTTTCCTTTGAAAGTGCCTTAAGCTACTTACAAGCTTTCACAAAAAACTCACATCCATTTCTCTGAAAGAGAAGCAGTCTGTTCCAACACTTCAATTCACTGTGCGAAGTGAATGGAGTGTTGCTTCACTTTCTAAATGCTGTCCTTTCAGAGAAAATCACTTTCCTTTGAAAGTTCCTTAAGCTACTTACAAGCATTCAACAGAAATTCACATGCGTTTCTCTGAAAGAGAAGCAGTCTGCTCCAACATTTCAATTCACTGTGCGAAGTGAATGGAGTCTTGCTTTACTTTCTAAATGCTGTCCTTTCAGAGAAAATCACTTTCCTTTGAAATTGCCTTAAGCTACTTACACGCTTTCACAAAAAACTCACATGCGTTTCTCTGAAAGAGAAGCAGTCTGTTCCAACACTTCAATTCACTGTGCGAAGTGAATGGAGTGTTGCTTCACTTTCTAAATGCTGTCCTGTCAGAGAAAATCACTTTCCTTTGAAAGTGCCTTAAGGTACTTACAAGCTTTCAACAGAAATTCACATGCGTTTCTCTGAAAGAGAAGCAGTCAGTTCCAACACTTCAATTCACTGTGCGAAGTGAATGGAGTGTTGCTTCACTTTCTAAATGCTGTCCTTTCAGAGAAAATCACTTTCCTTTGAAAGTGCCTTAAGCTACTTACAAGCTTTAACAAAAAACTCACATCCGTTTCTCTGAAAGAGAAGCAGTCTGTTCCAACACTTCAATTCACTGTTCGAAGTGAATGGAGTGTTGCTTCACTTTCTAAATGCTGTCCTTTCAGAGAAAATCACTTTCCTTTGAAAGTGCCTTAAGCTACTTACAAGCTTTCACAAAAAACTCACATCCGTTTCTCTGAAAGAGAAGCAGTCTGTTCCAACACTTCAATTCACTGTGCGAAGTGAATGGAGTGTTGCTTCACTTTCTAAATGCTGTCCTTTCAGAGAAAATCACTTTCCTTTGAAAGTGCCTTAAGCTACTTGCAAGCTTTCACAAAAAAACTCACATGCGTTTCTCTGAAAGAGAAGCAGTCTGTTCCAACACTTCAATTCACTGTGCGAAGTGAATGGAGTGTTGCTTCACTTTCTAAATGCTGTCCTGTCAGAGAAAATCAGTTTCCTTTGAAAGTGCCTTAAGCTACTTACTAGCATTCAACAGAAATTCACATGCGTTTCTCTGTAAGAGAAGCAGTCTGTTCCAACACTTCAATTCACTGTGCGAAGTGAATGGAGTGTTGCTTCACTTTCTAAATGCTGTCCTGTCAGAGAAAATCACTTTCCTTTGAAAGTGCCTTAAGCTACTTACAAGCTTTCAACAGAAATTCACATGCGTTTCTCTGAAAGAGAAGCAGTCTGTTCCAACGCTTCAATTCACTGTGCGAAGTGAATGGAGTGTTGCTTCACTTTCTAAATGCTGTCCTTTCAGAGAAAATCACTTTCCTTTCAAAGTGCCTTAAGCTACTTACAAGCTTTCATAAAAAACTCACATCCATTTCTCTGAAAGAGAAGCAGTCTGTTCCAACACTTCAATTCACTGTGCGAAGTGAATGGAGTGTCGCTTCACTTTCTAAATGCTGTCCTTTCAGAGAAAATCACTTTCCTTTGAAAGTGCCTTAAGCTACTTACAAGCATTCAACAGAAATTCACATGCGTTTCTCTGAAAGAGAAGCAGTCTGCTCCAACATTTCAATTCACTGTGCGAAGTGAATGGAGTGTTGCTTCACTTTCTAAATGCTGTCCTTTCAGAGAAAATCACTTTCCTTTGAAAGTGCCTTAAGCTACTTACAAGCTTTCACAAAAAACTCACATGCGTTTCTCTGAAAGAGAAGCAGTCTGTTCCAACACTTCAATTCACTGTGCGAAGTGAATGGAGTGTTGCTTCACTTTCTAAATGCTGTCCTTTCAGAGAAAATCACTTTCCTTTGAAAGTGCCTTAAGCTACTTACAAGCTTTCACAAAAAACTCACATCCGTTTCTCTGAAAGAGAAGCAGTCTGTTCCAACACTTCAGTTCACTGTGCGAAGTGAATGGAGTGTTGCTTCACTTTCTAAATGCTGTCCTTTCAGAGAAAATCACTTTCCTTTGAAAGTGCCTTAAGCTACTTGCAAGCTTTCACAAAAAAACTCACATGCGTTTCTCTGAAAGAGAAGCAGTCTGTTCCAACACTTCAATTCACTGTGCGAAGTGAATGGAGTGTTGCTTCACTTTCTAAATGCTGTCCTTTCAGAGAAAATCACTTTCCTTTGAAAGTGCCTTAAGCTACTTACAAGCTTTCACAAAAAACTCACATGCGTTTCTCTGAAAGAGAAGCAGTCTGTTCCAACACTTCAGTTCACTGTGCGAAGTGAATGGAGTGTTGCTTCACTTTCTAAATGCTGTCCTGTCAGAGAAAATCACTTTCCTTTGAAAGTGCCTTAAGCTACTTACTAGCATTCAACAGAAATTCACATGCGTTTCTCTGAAAGAGAAGCAGTCTGTTCCAACGCTTCAATTCACTGTGCGAAGTGAATGGAGTGTTGCTTCACTTTCTAAATGCTGTCCTTTCAGAGAAAATCACTTTCCTTTCAAAGTGCCTTAAGCTACTTACAAGCTTTCACAAAAAACTCACATCCATTTCTCTGAAAGAGAAGCAGTCTGTTCCAACACTTCAATTCACTGTGCGAAGTGAATGGAGTGTCGCTTCACTTTCTAAATGCTGTCCTGTCAGAGAAAATCACTTTCCTTTGAAAGTGCCTTAAGCTACTTACAAGCTTTCACAAAAAACTCACATCCGTTTCTCTGAAAGAGAAGCAGTCTGTTCCATCACTTGAATTCACTGTGCGAAGTGAATTCTGTGTTGGTTCACTTTCTAAATGCTGTCCTTTCAGAGAAAATCACTTTCCTTTGAAAGTGCCTTAAGCTACTTACAAGCTTTCACAAAAAACTCACATCCGTTTCTCTGAAAGAGAAGCAGTCTGTTCCAACATTTCAATTCACTGTGCGAAGTGAATGGAGTGTTGCTTCACTTTCTAAATGCTGTCCTGTCAGAGAAAATCACTTTCCTTTGAAAGTGCCTTAAGCTACTTACTAGCATTCAACAGAAATTCACATGCGTTTCTCTGTAAGAGAAGCAGTCTGTTCCAACACTTCAATTCACTGTGCGAAGTGAATGGAGTGTTGCTTCACTTTCTAAATGCTGTCCTGTCAGAGAAAATCACTTTCCTTTGAAAGTGCCTTAAGCTACTTACAAGCTTTCAACAGAAATTCACATGCGTTTCTCTGAAAGAGAAGCAGTCTGTTCCAACACTTCAATTCACTGTGCGAAGTGAATGGAGTGTTGCTTCACTTTCTAAATGCTGTCCTTTCAGAGAAAATCACTTTCCTTTGAAAGTGCCTTAAGCTACTTACAAGCTTTCACAAAAAACTCACATCCATTTCTCTGAAAGAGAAGCAGTCTGTTCCAACACTTCAATTCACTGTGCGAAGTGAATGGAGTGTTGCTTCACTTTCTAAATGCTGTCCTTTCAGAGAAAATCACTTTCCTTTGAAAGTTCCTTAAGCTACTTACAAGCTTTCAACAGAAATTCACATGCGTTTCTCTGAAAGAGAAGCAGTCAGTTCCAACACTTCAATTCACTGTGCGAAGTGAATGGAGTGTTGCTTCACTTTCTAAATGCTGTCCTTTCAGAGAAAATCACTTTCCTTTGAAAGTGCCTTAAGCTACTTACAAGCTTTCACAAAAAACTCGCATCCGTTTCTCTGAACGATAAGCAGTCTGTTCCAACACTTCAATTCACTGTGCGAAGTGAATGGAGTGTTGCTTCACTTTCTAAATGCTGTCCTTTCAGAGAAAATCACTTTCCTTTGAAAGTGCCTTTAGCTACTTACAAGCTTTCACAAAAAACTCACATCCATTTCTCTGAAAGAGAAGCAGTCTGTTCCAACACTTCAATTCACTGTGCGAAGTGAATGGAGTGTTGCTTCACTTTCTAAATGCTGTCCTTTCAGAGAAAATCACTTTCCTTTGAAAGTGCCTTAAGCTACTTGCAAGCTTTCACAAAAAAATTCACATGCGTTTCTCTGAAAGAGAAGCAGTCTGTTCCAACACTTCAATTCACTGTGCGAAGTGAATGGAGTGTTGCTTCACTTTCTAAATGCTGTCCATTCAGAGAAAATCACTTTCCTTTGAAAGTGCCTTAAGCTACTTACTAGCATTCAACAGAAATTCACATGCGTTTCTCTGTAAGAGAAGCAGTCTGTTCCAACGCTTCAATTCACTGTGCGAAGTGAATGGAGTGTTGCTTCACTTTCTAAATGCTGTCCTGTCAGAGAAAATCACTTTCCTTTGAAAGTGCCTTAAGCTACTTACAAGCTTTCTACAGAAATTCACATGCGTTTCTCTGAAAGAGAAGCAGTCTGTTCCAACGCTTCAATTCACTGTGCGAAGTGAATGGAGTGTTGCTTCACTTTCTAAATGCTGTCCTTTCAGAGAAAATCACTTTCCTTTCAAAGTGCCTTAAGCTACTTACAAGCTTTCACAAAAAACTCACATCCATTTCTCTGAAAGAGAAGCAGTCTGTTCCAACACTTCAATTCACTGTGCGAAGTGAATGGAGTGTCGCTTCACTTTCTAAATGCTGTCCTTTCAGAGAAAATCACTTTCCTTTGAAAGTGCCTTAAGCTACTTACAAGCTTTCACAAAAAACTCACATCCATTTCTCTGAAAGAGAAGCAGTCTGTTCCAACACTTCAATTCACTGTGCGAAGTGAATGGAGTGTTGCTTCACTTTCTAAATGCTGTCCTTTCAGAGAAAATCACTTTCCTTTGAAAGTTCCTTAAGCTACTTACAAGCATTCAACAGAAATTCACATGCGTTTCTCTGAAAGAGAAGCAGTCTGCTCCAACATTTCAATTCACTGTGCGAAGTGAATGGAGTCTTGCTTTACTTTCTAAATGCTGTCCTTTCAGAGAAAATCACTTTCCTTTGAAATTGCCTTAAGCTACTTACACGCTTTCACAAAAAACTCACATGCGTTTCTCTGAAAGAGAAGCAGTCTGTTCCAACACTTCAATTCACTGTGCGAAGTGAATGGAGTGTTGCTTCACTTTCTAAATGCTGTCCTGTCAGAGAAAATCACTTTCCTTTGAAAGTGCCTTAAGGTACTTACAAGCTTTCAACAGAAATTCACATGCGTTTCTCTGAAAGAGAAGCAGTCAGTTCCAACACTTCAATTCACTGTGCGAAGTGAATGGAGTGTTGCTTCACTTTCTAAATGCTGTCCTTTCAGAGAAAATCACTTTCCTTTGAAAGTGCCTTAAGCTACTTACAAGCTTTAACAAAAAACTCACATCCGTTTCTCTGAAAGAGAAGCAGTCTGTTCCAACACTTCAATTCACTGTTCGAAGTGAATGGAGTGTTGCTTCACTTTCTAAATGCTGTCCTTTCAGAGAAAATCACTATCCTTTGAAAGTGCCTTAAGCTACTTACAAGCTTTCACAAAAAACTCACATCCGTTTCTCTGAAAGAGAAGCAGTCTGTTCCAACACTTCAATTCACTGTGCGAAGTGAATGGAGTGTTGCTTCACTTTCTAAATGCTGTCCTTTCAGAGAAAATCACTTTCCTTTGAAAGTGCCTTAAGCTACTTGCAAGCTTTCACAAAAAAACTCACATGCGTTTCTCTGAAAGAGAAGCAGTCTGTTCCAACACTTCAATTCACTGTGCGAAGTGAATGGAGTGTTGCTTCACTTTCTAAATGCTGTCCTGTCAGAGAAAATCACTTTCCTTTGAAAGTGCCTTAAGCTACTTACTAGCATTCAACAGAAATTCACATGCGTTTCTCTGTAAGAGAAGCAGTCTGTTCCAACACTTCAATTCACTGTGCGAAGTGAATGGAGTGTTGCTTCACTTTCTAAATGCTGTCCTGTCAGAGAAAATCACTTTCCTTTGAAAGTGCCTTAAGCTACTTACAAGCTTTCAACAGAAATTCACATGCGTTTCTCTGAAAGAGAAGCAGTCTGTTCCAACGCTTCAATTCACTGTGCGAAGTGAATGGAGTGTTGCTTCACTTTCTAAATGCTGTCCTTTCAGAGAAAATCACTTTCCTTTCAAAGTGCCTTAAGCTACTTACAAGCTTTCATAAAAAACTCACATCCATTTCTCTGAAAGAGAAGCAGTCTGTTCCAACACTTCAATTCACTGTGCGAAGTGAATGGAGTGTCGCTTCACTTTCTAAATGCTGTCCTTTCAGAGAAAATCACTTTCCTTTGAAAGTGCCTTAAGCTACTTACAAGCATTCAACAGAAATTCACATGCGTTTCTCTGAAAGAGAAGCAGTCTGCTCCAACATTTCAATTCACTGTGCGAAGTGAATGGAGTGTTGCTTCACTTTCTAAATGCTGTCCTTTCAGAGAAAATCACTTTCCTTTGAAAGTGCCTTAAGCTACTTACAAGCTTTCACAAAAAACTCACATGCGTTTCTCTGAAAGAGAAGCAGTCTGTTCCAACACTTCAATTCACTCTGCGAAGTGAATGGAGTGTTGCTTCACGTTCTAAATGCTGTCCTGTCAGAGAAAATCACTTTACTTTGAAAGTGCCTTAAGCTACTTACAAGCTTTCACAAAAAACTCACATCCGTTTCTCTGAAAGAGAAGCAGTCTGTTTCATCACTTGAATTCACTGTGCGAAGTGAATTCTGTGTTGCTTCACTTTCTAAATGCTGTCCTTTCAGAGAAAATCACTTTCCTTTGAAAGTGCCTTAAGCTACTTTCAAGCTTTCACAAAAAACTAACATGCGTTTCTCTGAAAGAGAAGCAGTCTGTTCCAACACTTCAATTAACTGTGCGAAGTGAATGGAGTGTTGCTTCACGTTCTAAATGCTGTCCTTTCAGAGAAAATCACTTTCCTTTGAGAGTGCCTTAAGCTACTTACAAGCATTCAACAGAAATTCACATGCGTTTCTCTGAAAGAGAAGCAGTCTGTTCAAACACTTCAATTCACTGTGCGAAGTGAATGGAGTGTTGCTTCACTTTCTAAATGCTGTCCTTTCAGAGAAAATCACTTTTCTTTGAAAGTGCCTTAAGCTACTTACAAGCTTTAACAAAAAACTCACATCCGTTTCTCTGAAAGAGAAGCAGTCTGTTCCAACACTTCAATTCACTGTTCGAAGTGAATGGAGTGTTGCTTCACTTTCTAAATGCTGTCCTTTCAGAGAAAATCACTTTCCTTTGAAAGTGCCTTAAGCTACTTACAAGCTTTCACAAAAAACTCACATCCGTTTCTCTGAAAGAGAAGCAGTCTGTTCCAACACTTCAATTCACTGTGCGAAGTGAATGGAGTATTACTTCACTTTCTAAATGCTGTCCTTTCAGAGAAAATCACTTTCCTTTGAAAGTGCCTTAAGCTACTTACAAGCATTCAACAGAAATTCACATGCGTTTCTCTGAAAGAGAAGCAGTCTGTTCCAACACTTCAGTTCACTGTGCGAAGTGAATGGAGTGTTGCTTCACTTTCTAAATGCTGTCCTGTCAGAGAAAATCACTTTCCTTTGAAAGTGCCTTAAGCTACTTACTAGCATTCAACAGAAATTCACATGCGTTTCTCTGTAAGAGAAGCAGTCTGTTCCAACACTTCAATTCACTGTGCGAAGTGAATGGAGTGTTGCTTCACTTTCTAAATGCTGTCCTGTCAGAGAAAATCACTTTCCTTTGAAAGTGCCTTAAGCTACTTACAAGCTTTCAACAGAAATTCACATGCGTTTCTCTGAAAGAGAAGCAGTCTGTTCCAACGCTTCAATTCACTGTGCGAAGTGAATGGAGTGTTGCTTCACTTTCTAAATGCTGTCCTTTCAGAGAAAATCACTTTCCTTTCAAAGTGCCTTAAGCTACTTACAAGCTTTCACAAAAAACTCACATCCATTTCTCTGAAAGAGAAGCAGTCTGTTCCAACACTTCAATTCACTGTGCGAAGTGAATGGAGTGTCGCTTCACTTTCTAAATGCTGTCCTGTCAGAGAAAATCACTTTCCTTTGAAAGTGCCTTAAGCTACTTACAAGCATTCAACAGAAATTCACATGCGTTTCTGTGAAAGAGAAGCAGTCTGCTCCAACACTTCAATTCACTGTGCGAAGTGAATGTAGTGTTGCTTCACTTTCTAAATGCTGTCCTGTCAGAGAAAATCACTTTCCTTTGAAAGTGCCTTAAGCTACTTACAAGCTTTCACAAAAAACTCACATCCGTTTCTCTGAAAGAGAAGCAGTCTGTTCCATCTCTTGAATTCACTGTGCGAAGTGAATTCTGTGTTGCTTCACTTTCTAAATGCTGTCCTTTCAGAGAAAATCACTTTCCTTTGATAGTGCCTTAAGCTACTTACAAGCATTCAACAGAAATTCACATGCGTTTCTCTGTAAGAGAAGCAGTCTGTTCCAACACTTCAATTCACTGTGCGAAGTGAATGGAGTGTTGCTTCACTTTCTAAATGCTGTCCTTTCAGAGAAAATCACTTTCCTTTGAAAGTGCCTTAAGCTACTTGCAAGCTTTAACAAAAAAATTCACATGCGTTTCTCTGAAAGAGAAGCAGTCTGTTCCAACACTTCAATTCACTGTGCGAAGTGAATGGAGTGTTGCTTCACTTTCTAAATGCTGTCCATTCAGAGAAAATCACTTTCCTTTGAAAGTGCCTTAAGCTACTTACTAGCATTCAACAGAAATTCACATGCGTTTCTCTGTAAGAGAAGCAGTCTGTTCCAACGCTTCAATTCACTGTGCGAAGTGAATGGAGTGTTGCTTCACTTTCTAAATGCTGTCCTGTCAGAGAAAATCACTTTCCTTTGAAAGTGCCTTAAGCTACTTACAAGCTTTCTACAGAAATTCACATGCGTTTCTCTGAAAGAGAAGCAGTCTGTTCCAACGCTTCAATTCACTGTGCGAAGTGAATGGAGTGTTGCTTCACTTTCTAAATGCTGTCCTTTCAGAGAAAATCACTTTCCTTTCAAAGTGCCTTAAGCTACTTACAAGCTTTCACAAAAAACTCACATCCATTTCTCTGAAAGAGAAGCAGTCTGTTCCAACACTTCAATTCACTGTGCGAAGTGAATGGAGTGTCGCTTCACTTTCTAAATGCTGTCCTTTCAGAGAAAATCACTTTCCTTTGAAAGTGCCTTAAGCTACTTACAAGCTTTCACAAAAAACTCACATCCATTTCTCTGAAAGAGAAGCAGTCTGTTCCAACACTTCAATTCACTGTGCGAAGTGAATGGAGTGTTGCTTCACTTTCTAAATGCTGTCCTTTCAGAGAAAATCACTTTCCTTTGAAAGTTCCTTAAGCTACTTACAAGCATTCAACAGAAATTCACATGCGTTTCTCTGAAAGAGAAGCAGTCTGCTCCAACATTTCAATTCACTGTGCGAAGTGAATGGAGTCTTGCTTTACTTTCTAAATGCTGTCCTTTCAGAGAAAATCACTTTCCTTTGAAATTGCCTTAAGCTACTTACACGCTTTCACAAAAAACTCACATGCGTTTCTCTGAAAGAGAAGCAGTCTGTTCCAACACTTCAATTCACTGTGCGAAGTGAATGGAGTGTTGCTTCACTTTCTAAATGCTGTCCTGTCAGAGAAAATCACTTTCCTTTGAAAGTGCCTTAAGCTACTTACAAGCTTTCAACAGAAATTCACATGCGTTTCTCTGAAAGAGAAGCAGTCAGTTCCAACACTTCAATTCACTGTGCGAAGTGAATGGAGTGTTGCTTCACTTTCTAAATGCTGTCCTTTCAGAGAAAATCACTTTCCTTTGAAAGTGCCTTAAGCTACTTACAAGTTTTAACAAAAAACTCACATCCGTTTCTCTGAAAGAGAAGCAGTCTGTTCCAACACTTCAATTCACTGTTCGAAGTGAATGGAGTGTTGCTTCACTTTCTAAATGCTGTCCTGTCAGAGAAAATCACTTTCCTTTGAAAGTGCCTTAAGCTACTTACAAGCTTTCACAAAAAACTCACATCCGTTTCTCTGAAAGAGAAGCAGTCTGTTCCAACACTTCAATTCACTGTGCGAAGTGAATGGAGTGTTGCTTCACTTTCTAAATGCTGTCCTTTCAGAGAAAATCACTTTCCTTTGAAAGTGCCTTAAGCTACTTGCAAGCTTTCACAAAAAAACTCACATGCGTTTCTCTGAAAGAGAAGCAGTCTGTTCCAACACTTCAATTCACTGTGCGAAGTGAATGGAGTGTTGCTTCACTTTCTAAATGCTGTCCTGTCAGAGAAAATCACTTTCCTTTGAAAGTGCCTTAAGCTACTTACTAGCATTCAACAGAAATTCACATGCGTTTCTCTGTAAGAGAAGCAGTCTGTTCCAACACTTCAATTCACTGTGCGAAGTGAATGGAGTGTTGCTTCACTTTCTAAATGCTGTCCTGTCAGAGAAAATCACTTTCCTTTGAAAGTGCCTTAAGCTACTTACAAGCTTTCAACAGAAATTCACATGCGTTTCTCTGAAAGAGAAGCAGTCTGTTCCAACGCTTCAATTCACTGTGCGAAGTGAATGGAGTGTTGCTTCACTTTCTAAATGCTGTCCTTTCAGAGAAAATCACTTTCCTTTCAAAGTGCCTTAAGCTACTTACAAGCTTTCATAAAAAACTCACATCCATTTCTCTGAAAGAGAAGCAGACTGTTCTAACACTTCAATTCACTGTGCGAAGTGAATGGAGTGTCGCTTCACTTTCTAAATGCTGTCCTTTCAGAGAAAATCACTTTCCTTTGAAAGTGCCTTAAGCTACTTACAAGCATTCAACAGAAATTCACATGCGTTTCTCTGAAAGAGAAGCAGTCTGCTCCAACATTTCAATTCACTGTGCGAAGTGAATGGAGTGTTGCTTCACTTTCTAAATGCTGTCCTTTCAGAGAAAATCACTTTCCTTTGAAAGTGCCTTAAGCTACTTACAAGCTTTCACAAAAAACTCACATGCTTTTCTCTGAAAGAGAAGCAGTCTGTTCCAACACTTCAATTCACTGTGCGAAGTGAATGGAGTGTTGCTTCACTTTCTAAATGCTGTCCTGTCAGAGAAAATCACTTTCCTTTGAAAGTGCCTTAAGCTACTTACTAGCATTCAACAGAAATTCACATGCGTTTCTCTGTAAGAGAAGCAGTCTGTTCCAACACTTCAATTCACTGTGCGAAGTGAATGGAGTGTTGCTTCACTTTCTAAATGCTGTCCTGTCAGAGAAAATCACTTTCCTTTGAAAGTGCCTTAAGCTACTTACAAGCTTTCAACAGAAATTCACATGCGTTTCTCTGAAAGAGAAGCAGTCTGTTCCAACGCTTCAATTCACTGTGCGAAGTGAATGGAGTGTTGCTTCACTTTCTAAATGCTGTCCTTTCAGAGAAAATCACTTTCCTTTCAAAGTGCCTTAAGCTACTTACAAGCTTTCATAAAAAACTCACATCCATTTCTCTGAAAGAGAAGCAGTCTGTTCCAACACTTCAATTCACTGTGCGAAGTGAATGGAGTGTCGCTTCACTTTCTAAATGCTGTCCTTTCAGAGAAAATCACTTTCCTTTGAAAGTGCCTTAAGCTACTTACAAGCATTCAACAGAAATTCACATGCGTTTCTCTGAAAGAGAAGCAGTCTGCTCCAACATTTCAATTCACTGTGCGAAGTGAATGGAGTGTTGCTTCACTTTCTAAATGCTGTCCTTTCAGAGAAAATCACTTTCCTTTGAAAGTGCCTTAAGCTACTTACAAGCTTTCACAAAAAACTCACATGCTTTTCTCTGAAAGAGAAGCAGTCTGTTCCAACACTTCAATTCACTGTGCGAAGTGAATGGAGTGTTGCTTCACTTTCTAAATGCTGTCCTGTCAGAGAAAATCACTTTACTTTGAAAGTGCCTTAAGCTACTTACAAGCTTTCACAAAAAACTCACATCCGTTTCTCTGAAAGAGAAGCAGTCTGTTCAATCACTTGAATTCACTGTGCGAAGTGAATTCTGTGTTGCTTCACTTTCTAAATGCTGTCCTTTCAGAGAAAATCACTTTCCTTTGATAGTGCCTTAAGCTACTTACAAGCATTCAACAGAAATTCACATGCGTTTCTCTGTAAGAGAAGCAGTCTGTTCCAACACTTCAATTCACTGTGCGAAGTGAATGGAGTGTTGCTTCACTTTCTAAATGCTGTCCTTTCAGAGAAAATCACTTTCCTTTGAAAGTGCCTTAAGCTACTTGCAAGCTTTAACAAAAAAATTCACATGCGTTTCTCTGAAAGAGAAGCAGTCTGTTCCAACACTTCAATTCACTGTGCGAAGTGAATGGAGTGTTGCTTCACTTTCTAAATGCTGTCCATTCAGAGAAAATCACTTTCCTTTGAAAGTGCCTTAAGCTACTTACTAGCATTCAACAGAAATTCACATGCGTTTCTCTGTAAGAGAAGCAGTCTGTTCCAACGCTTCAATTCACTGTGCGAAGTGAATGGAGTGTTGCTTCACTTTCTAAATGCTGTCCTGTCAGAGAAAATCACTTTCCTTTGAAAGTGCCTTAAGCTACTTACAAGCTTTCTACAGAAATTCACATGCGTTTCTCTGAAAGAGAAGCAGTCTGTTCCAACGCTTCAATTCACTGTGCGAAGTGAATGGAGTGTTGCTTCACTTTCTAAATGCTGTCCTTTCAGAGAAAATCACTTTCCTTTCAAAGTGCCTTAAGCTACTTACAAGCTTTCACAAAAAACTCACATCCATTTCTCTGAAAGAGAAGCAGTCTGTTCCAACACTTCAATTCACTGTGCGAAGTGAATGGAGTGTCGCTTCACTTTCTAAATGCTGTCCTTTCAGAGAAAATCACTTTCCTTTGAAAGTGCCTTAAGCTACTTACAAGCTTTCACAAAAAACTCACATCCATTTCTCTGAAAGAGAAGCAGTCTGTTCCAACACTTCAATTCACTGTGCGAAGTGAATGGAGTGTTGCTTCACTTTCTAAATGCTGTCCTTTCAGAGAAAATCACTTTCCTTTGAAAGTTCCTTAAGCTACTTACAAGCATTCAACAGAAATTCACATGCGTTTCTCTGAAAGAGAAGCAGTCTGCTCCAACATTTCAATTCACTGTGCGAAGTGAATGGAGTCTTGCTTTACTTTCTAAATGCTGTCCTTTCAGAGAAAATCACTTTCCTTTGAAATTGCCTTAAGCTACTTACATGCTTTCACAAAAAACTCACATGCGTTTCTCTGAAAGAGAAGCAGTCTGTTCCAACACTTCAATTCACTGTGCGAAGTGAATGGAGTGTTGCTTCACTTTCTAAATGCTGTCCTGTCAGAGAAAATCACTTTCCTTTGAAAGTGCCTTAAGCTACTTACAAGCTTTCAACAGAAATTCACATGCGTTTCTCTGAAAGAGAAGCAGTCAGTTCCAACACTTCAATTCACTGTGCGAAGTGAATGGAGTGTTGCTTCACTTTCTAAATGCTGTCCTTTCAGAGAAAATCACTTTCCTTTGAAAGTGCCTTAAGCTACTTACAAGTTTTAACAAAAAACTCACATCCGTTTCTCTGAAAGAGAAGCAGTCTGTTCCAACACTTCAATTCACTGTGCGAAGTGAATGGAGTGTTGCTTCACTTTCTAAATGCTGTCCTGTCAGAGAAAATCACTTTCCTTTGAAAGTGCCTTAAGCTACTTACAAGCTTTCACAAAAAACTCACATCCGTTTCTCTGAAAGAGAAGCAGTCTGTTCCAACACTTCAATTCACTGTGCGAAGTGAATGGAGTGTTGCTTCACTTTCTAAATGCTGTCCTTTCAGAGAAAATCACTTTCCTTTGAAAGTGCCTTAAGCTACTTGCAAGCTTTCACAAAAAAACTCACATGCGTTTCTCTGAAAGAGAAGCAGTCTGTTCCAACACTTCAATTCACTGTGCGAAGTGAATGGAGTGTTGCTTCACTTTCTAAATGCTGTCCTGTCAGAGAAAATCACTTTCCTTTGAAAGTGCCTTAAGCTACTTACTAGCATTCAACAGAAATTCACATGCGTTTCTCTGTAAGAGAAGCAGTCTGTTCCAACACTTCAATTCACTGTGCGAAGTGAATGGAGTGTTGCTTCACTTTCTAAATGCTGTCCTGTCAGAGAAAATCACTTTCCTTTGAAAGTGCCTTAAGCTACTTACAAGCTTTCAACAGAAATTCACATGCGTTTCTCTGAAAGAGAAGCAGTCTGTTCCAACGCTTCAATTCACTGTGCGAAGTGAATGGAGTGTTGCTTCACTTTCTAAATGCTGTCCTTTCAGAGAAAATCACTTTCCTTTCAAAGTGCCTTAAGCTACTTACAAGCTTTCATAAAAAACTCACATCCATTTCTCTGAAAGAGAAGCAGTCTGTTCCGACACTTCAATTCACTGTGCGAAGTGAATGGAGTGTCGCTTCACTTTCTAAATGCTGTCCTTTCAGAGAAAATCACTTTCCTTTGAAAGTGCCTTAAGCTACTTACAAGCATTCAACAAAAATTCACATGCGTTTCTCTGAAAGAGAAGCAGTCTGCTCCAACATTTCAATTCACTGTGCGAAGTGAATGGAGTGTTGCTTCACTTTCTAAATGCTGTCCTTTCAGAGAAAATCACTTTCCTTTGAAAGTGCCTTAAGCTACTTACAAGCTTTCACAAAAAACTCACATGCTTTTCTCTGAAAGAGAAGCAGTCTGTTCCAACACTTCAATTCACTGTGCGAAGTGAATGGAGTGTTGCTTCACTTTCTAAATGCTGTCCTGTCAGAGAAAATCACTTTCCTTTGAAAGTGCCTTAAGCTACTTACTAGCATTCAACAGAAATTCACATGCGTTTCTCTGTAAGAGAAGCAGTCTGTTCCAACACTTCAATTCACTGTGCGAAGTGAATGGAGTGTTGCTTCACTTTCTAAATGCTGTCCTGTCAGAGAAAATCACTTTCCTTTGAAAGTGCCTTAAGCTACTTACAAGCTTTCAACAGAAATTCACATGCGTTTCTCTGAAAGAGAAGCAGTCTGTTCCAACGCTTCAATTCACTGTGCGAAGTGAATGGAGTGTTGCTTCACTTTCTAAATGCTGTCCTTTCAGAGAAAATCACTTTCCTTTCAAAGTGCCTTAAGCTACTTACAAGCTTTCATAAAAAACTCACATCCATTTCTCTGAAAGAGAAGCAGTCTGTTCCAACACTTCAATTCACTGTGCGAAGTAAATGGAGTGTCGCTTCACTTTCTAAATGCTGTCCTTTCAGAGAAAATCACTTTCCTTTGAAAGTGCCTTAAGCTACTTACAAGCATTCAACAGAAATTCACATGCGTTTCTCTGAAAGAGAAGCAGTCTGCTCCAACATTTCAATTCACTGTGCGAAGTGAATGGAGTGTTGCTTCACTTTCTAAATGCTGTCCTTTCAGAGAAAATCACTTTCCTTTGAAAGTGCCTTAAGCTACTTACAAGCTTTCACAAAAAACTCACATGCTTTTCTCTGAAAGAGAAGCAGTCTGTTCCAACACTTCAATTCACTGTGCGAAGTGAATGGAGTGTTGCTTCACTTTCTAAATGCTGTCCTGTCAGAGAAAATCACTTTCCTTTGAAAGTGCCTTAAGCTACTTACAAGCTTTCACAAAAAACTCACATCCGTTTCTCTGAAAGAGAAGCAGTCTGTTCAATCACTTGAATTCACTGTGCGAAGTGAATTCTGTGTTGCTTCACTTTCTAAATGCTGTCCTTTCAGAGAAAATCACTTTCCTTTGAAAGTGCCTTAAGCTACTTTCAAGCTTTCACAAAAAACTCACATCCGTTTCTCTGAAAGAGAAGCAGTCTGTTCCAACACTTCAATTAACTGTGCGAAGTGAATGGAGTGTTGCTTCACGTTCTAAATGCTGTCCTTTCAGAGAAAATCACTTTCCTTTGAGAGTGCCTTAAGCTACTTACAAGCATTCAACAGAAATTCACATGCGTTTCTCTGAAAGAGAAGCAGTCTGTTCAAACACTTCAATTCACTGTGCGAAGTGAATGGAGTGTTGCTTCACTTTCTAAATGCTGTCCTTTCAGAGAAAATCACTTTCCTTTGAAAGTGCCTTAAGCTACTTACAAGCTTTAACAAAAAACTCACATCCGTTTCTCTGAAAGAGAAGCAGTCTGTTCCAACACTTCAATTCACTGTTCGAAGTGAATGGAGTGTTGCTTCACTTTCTAAATGCTGTCCTTTCAGAGAAAATCACTTTCCTTTGAAAGTGCCTTAAGCTACTTACAAGCTTTCACAAAAAACTCACATCCGTTTCTCTGAAAGAGAAGCAGTCTGTTCCAACACTTCAATTCACTGTGCGAAGTGAATGGAGTATTACTTCACTTTCTAAATGCTGTCCTTTCAGAGAAAATCACTTTCCTTTGAAAGTGCCTTAAGCTACTTACAAGCATTCAACAGAAATTCACATGCGTTTCTCTGAAAGAGAAGCAGTCTGTTCCAACACTTCAGTTCACTGTGCGAAGTGAATGGAGTGTTGCTTCACTTTCTAAATGCTGTCCTGTCAGAGAAAATCACTTTCCTTTGAAAGTGCCTTAAGCTACTTACTAGCATTCAACAGAAATTCACATGCGTTTCTCTGTAAGAGAAGCAGTCTGTTCCAACACTTCAATTCACTGTGCGAAGTGAATGGAGTGTTGCTTCACTTTCTAAATGCTGTCCTGTCAGAGAAAATCACTTTCCTTTGAAAGTGCCTTAAGCTACTTACAAGCTTTCAACAGAAATTCACATGCGTTTCTCTGAAAGAGAAGCAGTCTGTTCCAACGCTTCAATTCACTGTGCGAAGTGAATGGAGTGTTGCTTCACTTTCTAAATGCTGTCCTTTCAGAGAAAATCACTTTCCTTTCAAAGTGCCTTAAGCTACTTACAAGCTTTCACAAAAAACTCACATCCATTTCTCTGAAAGAGAAGCAGTCTGTTCCAACACTTCAATTCACTGTGCGAAGTGAATGGAGTGTCGCTTCACTTTCTAAATGCTGTCCTGTCAGAGAAAATCACTTTCCTTTGAAAGTGCCTTAAGCTACTTACAAGCATTCAACAGAAATTCACATGCGTTTCTGTGAAAGAGAAGCAGTCTGCTCCAACATTTCAATTCACTGTGCGAAGTGAATGGAGTGTTGCTTCACTTTCTAAATGCTGTCCTTTCAGAGAAAATCACTTTCCTTTGATAGTGCCTTAAGCTACTTACAAGCTTTCACAAAAAACTCACATGCGTTTCTCTGAAAGAGAAGCAGTCTGTTCCAACACTTCAATTCACTGTGCGAAGTGAATGTAGTGTTGCTTCACTTTCTAAATGCTGTCCTGTCAGAGAAAATCACTTTCCTTTGAAAGTGCCTTAAGCTACTTACAAGCTTTCACAAAAAACTCACATCCGTTTCTCTGAAAGAGAAGCAGTCTGTTCCATCTCTTGAATTCACTGTGCGAAGTGAATTCTGTGTTGCTTCACTTTCTAAATGCTGTCCTTTCAGAGAAAATCACTTTCCTTTGATAGTGCCTTAAGCTACCTACAAGCATTCAACAGAAATTCACATGCGTTTCTCTGTAAGAGAAGCAGTCTGTTCCAACACTTCAATTCACTGTGCGAAGTGAATGGAGTGTTGCTTCACTTTCTAAATGCTGTCCTGTCAGAGAAAATCACTTTCCTTTGAAAGTGCCTTAAGCTACTTACAAGCTTTCACAAAAAACTCACATCCGTTTCTCTGAAAGAGAAGCAGTCTGTTCCAACACTTCAATTCACTGTGCGAAGTGAATGGAGTGTTGCTTCACTTTCTAAATGCTGTCCTTTCAGAGAAAATCACTTTCCTTTGAAAGTGCCTTAAGCTACTTACAAGCTTTCACAAAAAACTCACATCCATTTCTCTGAAAGAGAAGCAGTCTGTTCCAACACTTCAATTCACTGTGCGAAGTGAATGGAGTGTTGCTTCACTTTCTAAATGCTGTCCTTTCAGAGAAAATCACTTTCCTTTGAAAGTTCCTTAAGCTACTTACAAGCTTTCAACAGAAATTCACATGCGTTTCTCTGAAAGAGAAGCAGTCAGTTCCAACACTTCAATTCACTGTGCGAAGTGAATGGAGTGTTGCTTCACTTTCTAAATGCTGTCCTTTCAGAGAAAATCACTTTCCTTTGAAAGTGCCTTAAGCTACTTACAAGCTTTCACAAAAAACTCGCATCCGTTTCTCTGAACGATAAGCAGTCTGTTCCAACACTTCAATTCACTGTGCGAAGTGAATGGAGTGTTGCTTCACTTTCTAAATGCTGTCCTTTCAGAGAAAATCACTTTCCTTTGAAAGTGCCTTTAGCTACTTACAAGCTTTCACAAAAAACTCACATCCGTTTCTCTGAAAGAGAAGCAGTCTGTTCCAACACTTCAATTCACTGTGCGAAGTGAATGGAGTGTTGCTTCACTTTCTAAATGCTGTCCTTTCAGAGAAAATCACTTTCCTTTGAAAGTGCCTTAAGCTACTTGCAAGCTTTCACAAAAAAATTCACATGCGTTTCTCTGAAAGAGAAGCAGTCTGTTCCAACACTTCAATTCACTGTGCGAAGTGAATGGAGTGTTGCTTCACTTTCTAAATGCTGTCCATTCAGAGAAAATCACTTTCCTTTGAAAGTGCCTTAAGCTACTTACTAGCATTCAACAGAAATTCACATGCGTTTCTCTGTAAGAGAAGCAGTCTGTTCCAACGCTTCAATTCACTGTGCGAAGTGAATGGAGTGTTGCTTCACTTTCTAAATGCTGTCCTGTCAGAGAAAATCACTTTCCTTTGAAAGTGCCTTAAGCTACTTACAAGCTTTCTACAGAAATTCACATGCGTTTCTCTGAAAGAGAAGCAGTCTGTTCCAACGCTTCAATTCACTGTGCGAAGTGAATGGAGTGTTGCTTCACTTTCTAAATGCTGTCCTTTCAGAGAAAATCACTTTCCTTTCAAAGTGCCTTAAGCTACTTACAAGCTTTCACAAAAAACTCACATCCATTTCTCTGAAAGAGAAGCAGTCTGTTCCAACACTTCAATTCACTGTGCGAAGTGAATGGAGTGTCGCTTCACTTTCTAAATGCTGTCCTTTCAGAGAAAATCACTTTCCTTTGAAAGTGCCTTAAGCTACTTACAAGCTTTCACAAAAAACTCACATCCATTTCTCTGAAAGAGAAGCAGTCTGTTCCAACACTTCAATTCACTGTGCTTAGTGAATGGAGTGTTGCTTCACTTTCTAAATGCTGTCCTTTCAGAGAAAATCACTTTCCTTTGAAAGTTCCTTAAGCTACTTACAAGCATTCAACAGAAATTCACATGCGTTTCTCTGAAAGAGAAGCAGTCTGCTCCAACATTTCAATTCACTGTGCGAAGTGAATGGAGTCTTGCTTTACTTTCTAAATGCTGTCCTTTCAGAGAAAATCACTTTCCTTTGAAATTGCCTTAAGCTACTTACACGCTTTCACAAAAAACTCACATGCGTTTCTCTGAAAGAGAAGCAGTCTTTTCCAACACTTCAATTCACTGTGCGAAGTGAATGGAGTGTTGCTTCACTTTCTAAATGCTGTCCTGTCAGAGAAAATCACTTTACTTTGAAAGTGCCTTAAGCTACTTACAAGCTTTCAACAGAAATTCACATGCGTTTCTCTGAAAGAGAAGCAGTCAGTTCCAACACTTCAATTCACTGTGCGAAGTGAATGGAGTGTTGCTTCACTTTCTAAATGCTGTCCTTTCAGAGAAAATCACTTTCCTTTGAAAGTGCCTTAAGCTACTTACAAGCTTTAACAAAAAACTCACATCCGTTTCTCTGAAAGAGAAGCAGTCTGTTCCAACACTTCAATTCACTGTTCGAAGTGAATGGAGTGTTGCTTCACTTTCTAAATGCTGTCCTTTCAGAGAAAATCACTTTCCTTTGAAAGTGCCTTAAGCTACTTACAAGCTTTCACAAAAAACTCACATCCGTTTCTCTGAAAGAGAAGCAGTCTGTTCCAACACTTCAATTCACTGTGCGAAGTGAATGGAGTGTTGCTTCACTTTCTAAATGCTGTCCTTTCAGAGAAAATCACTTTCCTTTGAAAGTGCCTTAAGCTACTTGCAAGGTTTCACAAAAAAACTCACATGCGTTTCTCTGAAAGAGAAGCAGTCTGTTCCAACACTTCAATTCACTGTGCGAAGTGAATGGAGTGTTGCTTCACTTTCTAAATGCTGTCCTGTCAGAGAAAATCACTTTCCTTTGAAAGTGCCTTAAGCTACTTACTAGCATTCAACAGAAATTCACATGCGTTTCTCTGTAAGAGAAGCAGTCTGTTCCAACACTTCAATTCACTGTGCGAAGTGAATGGAGTGTTGCTTCACTTTCTAAATGCTGTCCTGTCAGAGAAAATCACTTTCCTTTGAAAGTGCCTTAAGCTACTTACAAGCTTTCAACAGAAATTCACATGCGTTTCTCTGAAAGAGAAGCAGTCTGTTCCAACACTTCAATTCACTGTGCGAAGTGAATGGAGTGTTGCTTCACTTTCTAAATGCTGTCCTTTCAGAGAAAATCACTTTCCTTTCAAAGTGCCTTAAGCTACTTACAAGCTTTCATAAAAAACTCACATCCATTTCTCTGAAAGAGAAGCAGTCTGTTCCAACACTTCAATTCACTGTGCCAAGTGAATGGAGTGTCGCTTCACTTTCTAAATGCTGTCCTTTCAGAGAAAATCACTTTCCTTTGAAAGTGCCTTAAGCTACTTACAAGCATTCAACAGAAATTCACATGCGTTTCTCTGAAAGAGAAGCAGTCTGCTCCAACATTTCAATTCACTGTTCGAAGTGAATGGAGTGTTGCTTCTCTTTCTAAATGCTGTCCTTTCAGAGAAAATCACTTTCCTTTGAAAGTGCCTTAAGCTACTTACAAGCTTTCACAAAAAACTCACATGCGTTTCTCTGAAAGAGAAGCAGTCTGTTCCAACACTTCAATTCACTGTGCGAAGTGAATGGAGTGTTGCTTCACTTTCTAAATGCTGTCCTGTCAGAGAAAATCACTTTACTTTGAAAGTGCCTTAAGCTACTTACAAGCTTTCACAAAAAACTCACATCCGTTTCTCTGAAAGAGAAGCAGTCTGTTCCATCACTTGAATTCACTGTGCGAAGTGAATTCTGTGTTGCTTCACTTTCTAAATGCTGTCCTTTCAGAGAAAATCACTTTCCTTTGAAAGTGCCTTAAGCTACTTTCAAGCTTTCACAAAAAACTCACATCCGTTTCTCTGAAAGAGAAGCAGTCTGTTCCAACACTTCAATTAACTGTGCGAAGTGAATGGAGTGTTGCTTCACGTTCTAAATGCTGTCCTTTCAGAGAAAATCACTTTCCTTTGAGAGTGCCTTAAGCTACTTACAAGCATTCAACAGAAATTCACATGCGTTTCTCTGAAAGAGAAGCAGTCTGTTCAAACACTTCAATTCACTGTGCGAAGTGAATGGAGTGTTGCTTCACTTTCTAAATGCTGTCCTTTCAGAGAAAATCACTTTCCTTTGAAAGTGCCTTAAGCTACTTACAAGCATTCAACAGAAATTCACATGCGTTTCTCTGTAAGAGAAGCAGTCTGTTCCAACACTTCAATTCACTGTGCGAAGTGAATGGAGTGTTGCTTCACTTTCTAAATGCTGTCCTTTCAGAGAAAATCACTTTCCTTTCAAAGTGCCTTAAGCTACTTACAAGCTTTCACAAAAAACTCACATCCATTTCTCTGAAAGAGAAGCAGTCTGTTCCAACACTTCAATTCACTGTGCGAAGTGAATGGAGTGTCGCTTCACTTTCTAAATGCTGTCCTTTCAGAGAAAATCACTTTCCTTTGAAAGTGCCTTAAGCTACTTACAAGCATTCAACAGAAATTCACATGCGTTTCTCTGAAAGAGAAGCAGTCTGCTCCAACATTTCAATTCACTGTGCAAAGTGAATGGAGTGTTGCTTCACTTTCTAAATGCTGTCCTTTCAGAGAAAATCACTTTCCTTTGAAAGTGCCTTAAGCTACTTACAAGCTTTCACAAAAAACTCACATGCGTTTCTCTGAAAGAGAAGCAGTCTGTTCCAACACTTCAATTCACTGTGCGAAGTGAATGGAGTGTTGCTTCACTTTCTAAATGCTGTCCTGTCAGAGAAAATCACTTTACTTTGAAAGTGCCTTAAGCTACTTACAAGCTTTCACAAAAAACTCACATCCGTTTCTCTGAAAGAGAAGCAGTCTGTTCCATCATTTGAATTCACTGTGCGAAGTGAATTCTGTGTTGCTTCACTTTCTAAATGCTGTCCTTTCAGAGAAAATCACTTTCCTTTGAAAGTGCCTTAAGCTACTTTCAAGCTTTCACAAAAAACTCACATCCGTTTCTCTGAAAGAGAAGCAGTCTGTTCCAACACTTCAATTAACTGTGCGAAGTGAATGGAGTGTTGCTTCACGTTCTAAATGCTGTCCTTTCAGAGAAAATCACTTTCCTTTGAGAGTGCCTTAAGCTACTTACAAGCATTCAACAGAAATTCACATGCGTTTCTCTGAAAGAGAAGCAGTCTGTTCAAACACTTCAATTCACTGTGCGAAGTGAATGGAGTGTTGCTTCACTTTCTATATGCTGTCCTTTCAGAGAAAATCACTTTCCTTTGAAAGTGCCTTAAGCTACTTACAAGCATTCAACAGAAATTCACATGCGTTTCTCTGTAAGAGAAGCAGTCTGTTCCAACACTTCAATTCACTGTGCGAAGTGAATGGAGTGTTGCTTCACTTTCTAAATGCTGTCCTTTCAGAGAAAATCACTTTCCTTTCAAAGTGCCTTAAGCTACTTACAAGCTTTCACAAAAAACTCACATCCATTTCTCTGAAAGAGAAGCAGTCTGTTCCAACACTTCAATTCACTGTGCGAAGTGAATGGAGTGTCGCTTCACTTTCTAAATGCTGTCCTTTCAGAGAAAATCACTTTCCTTTGAAAGTGCCTTAAGCTACTTACAAGCATTCAACAGAAATTCACATGCGTTTCTCTGAAAGAGAAGCAGTCTGCTCCAACATTTCAATTAACTGTGCGAAGTGAATGGAGTGTTGCTTCACTTTCTAAATGCTGTCCTTTCAGAGAAAATCACTTTCCTTTGAAAGTGCCTTAAGCTACTTACAAGCTTTCACAAAAAACTCACATGCGTTTCTCTGAAAGAGAAGCAGTCTGTTCCAACACTTCAATTCACTGTGCGAAGTGAATGGAGTGTTCCTTCACTTTCTAAATGCTGTCCTGTCAGAGAAAATCACTTTACTTTGAAAGTGCCTTAAGCTACTTACAAGCTTTCACAAAAAACTCACATCCGTTTCTCTGAAAGAGAAGCAGTCTGTTCCATCACTTGAATTCACTGTGCGAAGTGAATTCTGTGTTGCTTCACTTTCTAAATGCTGTCCTTTCAGAGAAAATCACTTTCCTTTGAAAGTGCCTTAAGCTACTTTCAAGCTTTCACAAAAAACTCACATCCGTTTCTCTGAAAGAGAAGCAGTCTGTTCCAACACTTCAATTAACTGTGCGAAGTGAATGGAGTGTTGCTTCACGTTCTAAATGCTGTCCTTTCAGAGAAAATCACTTTCCTTTGAGAGTGCCTTAAGCTACTTACAAGCATTCAACAGAAATTCACATGCGTTTCTCTGAAAGAGAAGCAGTCTGTTCAAACACTTCAATTCACTGTGCGAAGTGAATGGAGTGTTGCTTCACTTTCTAAATGCTGTCCTTTCAGAGAAAATCACTTTCCTTTGAAAGTGCCTTAAGCTACTTACAAGCATTCAACAGAAATTCACATGCGTTTCTCTGTAAGAGAAGCAGTCTGTTCCAACACTTCAATTCACTGTGCGAAGTGAATGGAGTGTTGCTTCACTTTCTAAATGCTGTCCTGTCAGAGAAAATCACTTTCCTTTGAAAGTGCCTTAAGCTACTTACAAGCTTTCACAAAAAACTCACATCCGTTTCTCTGAAAGAGAAGCAGTCTGTTCCAACACTTCAATTCACTGTGCGAAGTGAATGGAGTGTTGCTTCACTTTCTAAATGCTGTCCTTTCAGAGAAAATCACTATCCTTTGAAAGTGCCTTAAGCTACTTACAAGCTTTCAACAGAAATTCACATGCGTTTCTCTGTAAGAGAAGCAGTCTGTTCCAACACTTCAATTCACTGTGCGAAGTGAATGGAGTGTTGCTTCACTTTCTAAATGCTGTCCTTTCAGAGAAAATCACTTTCCTTTGATTGTGCCTTAAGACTACTTACAAGCATTCAACAGAAATTCACATGCGTTTCTCTGAAAGAGAAGCAGTCTGTACCAACACTTCATTTCACTGTGCGAAGTGAATGGAGTGTTGCTTCACTTTCTAAATGCTGTCCTGTCAGAGAAAATCACTTTCCTTTGAAAGTGCCTTAAGCTACTTACAAGCTTTCACAAAAAACTCACATCCGTTTCTCTGAAAGAGGAGCAGTCTGTTCCAACACTTCAATTCACTGTGCGAAGTGAATGGAGTGTTGCTTCACTTTCTAAATGCTGTCCTTTCAGAGAAAATCACTTTCCTTTGTAAGTGCCTTAAGCTACTTACAAGCTTTCACAAAAAACTCACATCCGTTTCTCTGAAAGAGAAGCAGTCTGTTCCAACACTTCAATTCACTGTGCGAAGTGAATGGAGTGTTGCTTCACTTTCTAAATGCTGTCCTTTCAGAGAAAATCACTTTCCTTTGAAAGTGCCTTAAGCTACTTACAAGCTTTCACAAAAAACTCACATCCGTTTCTCTGAAAGATAAGCAGTCTGTTCCAACACTTCAATTCACTGTTCGAAGTGAATGGAGTGTTGCTTCACTTTCTAAATGCTGTCCTTTCATTGAAAATCACTTTCCTTTGAAAGTGCCTTAAGCTACTTTCAAACTTTCACAAAAAACTCACATCCGTTTCTCTGAAAGAGAAGCAGTCTGTTCCAACACTTCAATTCACTGTGCGAAGTGAATGGAGTGTTGCTTCACTTTCTAAATGCTGTCCTTTCAGAGAAAATCACTTTCCTTTGAAAGTGCCTTAAGCTACTTGCAAGCTTTCACAAAAAAACTCACATGCGTTTCTCTGAAAGAGAAGCAGTCTGTTCCAACACTTCAATTCACTGTGCGAAGTGAATGGGGTGTTGCTTCACTTTCTAAATGCTGTCCTTTCAGAGAAAATCACTTTCCTTTGAAAGTGCCTTAAGCTACTTTCAAGCTTTCACAAAAAACTCACATCCGTTTCTCTGAAAGAGAAGCAGTCTGTTCCAACACTTCAATTCACTGTGCGAAGTGAATTGAGTGTTCCTTCACTTTCTAAATGCTGTCCTTTCAGAGAAAATCACTTTCCTTTGAGAGTGCCTTAAGCTACTTACAAGCATTCAACAGAAATTCACATGCGTTTCTCTGAAAGAGAAGCAGTCTGTTCCAACACTTCAATTCACTGTGCGAAGTGAATGGAGTGTTGCTTCACTTTCTAAATGCTGTCCTTTCAGAGAAAATCACTTTCCTTTGAAAGTGCCTTAAGCTACTTACAAGCTTTCACAAAAATCTCACATCCGTTTCTCTGTAAGAGAAGCAGTCTGTTCCAACACTTCAATTCACTGTGCGAAGTGAATGGAGTGTTGCTTCACTTTCTAAATGCTGTCCTGTCAGAGAAAATCACTTTCCTTTGAAAGTGCCTTAAGCTACTTACAAGCTTTCACAAAAAACTCACATCCGTTTCTCTGAAAGAGAAGCAGTCTGTTCCAACACTTCAATTCACTGTGCGAAGTGAATGGAGTGTTGCTTCACTTTCTAAATGCTGTCCTTTCAGAGAAAATCACTTTCCTTTGAAAGTGCCTTAAGCTACTTACAAGCATTCAACAGAAATTCACATGCGTTTCTCTGAAAGAGAAGCAGTCTGTTCCAACACTTCAATTCACTGTGCGAAGTGAATGGAATGTTGCTTCACTTTCTAAATGCTGTCCTTCCAGAGAAAATCACTTTCCTTTGAAAGTGCCTTAAGCTACTTACAAGCATTCAACAGAAATTCAAACGCGTTTCTCTGAAAGAGAAGCAGTCTGTTCCAACACTTCAATTCACTGTGGGAAGTGAATGGAGTGTTGCTTCACTTTCTAAATGCTGTCCTTTCAGAGAAAATCACTTTCCTTTGCAAGTGCCTTAAGCTACTTACAAGCTTTCACAAAAAACTCACATCCGTTTCTCTGAAAGAGAAGCAGTCTGTTCCAACACTTCAATTCACTGTGCGAAGTGAATGGAGTGTTGCTTCACTTTCTAAATGCTGTCCTTTCAGAGAAAATCACTTTCCTTTGAAAGTGCCTTAAGCTACTTACAAGCATTCAACAGAAATTCACATGCGTTTCTCTGAAAGAGAAGCAGTCTGTTCCAACACTTCAATTCACTGTGCGAAGTGAATGGAGTGTTGCTTCACTTTCTAAATGCTGTCCATTCAGAGAAAATCACTTTCCTTTGAAAGTGCCTTAAGCTACTTACTAGCATTCAACAGAAATTCACATGCGTTTCTCTGTAAGAGAAGCAGTCTGTTCCAACACTTCAATTCACTGTGCGAAGTGAATGGAGTGTTGCTTCACTTTCTAAATGCTGTCCTGTCAGAGAAAATCACTTTCCTTTGAAAGTGCCTTAAGCTACTTGCAAGCTTTCACAAAAGACTCACATGCGTTTCTCTGAAAGAGAAGCATTCTGTTCCAACACTTCAATTCACTGTGCGAAGTGAATGGAGTGTTGCGTCACTTTCTAAATGCTGTCCTTTCAGAGAAAATCACTTTCCTTTGAAAGTGCCTTAAGCTACTTACAAGATTTCACAAAAAACTCACATCTGTTTCTCTGAAAGAGAAGCAGTCTGTTCCAACACTTCAATTCACTGTGCGAAGTGAATGGAGTGTTGCTTCACTTTCTAAATGCTGTCCTGTCAGAGAAAATCACTTTCCTTTGAAAGTGCCTGAAGCTACTTTCAAGCTTTCACAAAAAACTCACATCCGTTTCTCTGAAAGAGAAGCAGTCTGTTCCAACACTTCAATTCACTGTGCGAAGTGAATGGAGTATTACTTCACTTTCTAAATGCTGTCCTTTCAGAGAAAATCACTTTCCTTTGAAAGTGCCTTAAGCTACTTACAAGCATTCAACAGAAATTCACATGCGTTTCTCTGAAAGAGAAGCAGTCTGTTCCAACACTTCAGTTCACTGTGCGAAGTGAATGGAGTGTTGCTTCACTTTCTAAATGCTGTCCTGTCAGAGAAAATCACTTTCCTTTGAAAGTGCCTTAAGCTACTTACAAGGTTTCACTAAAAACTCACATGCGTTTCTCTGAAAGAGAAGCAGTCTGTTCCAACACTTCAATTCACTGTGCGAAGTGAATGGAGTGTTGCTTCACTTTCTAAATGCTGTCCTGTCAGAGAAAATCACTTTACTTTGAAAGTGCCTTAAGCTACTTACAAGCTTTCACAAAAAACTCACATCCGTTTCTCTGAAAGAGAAGCAGTCTGTTCCATCACTTGAATTCACTGTGCGAAGTGAATTCTGTGTTGCTTCACTTTCTAAATGCTGTCCTTTCAGAGAAAATCACTTTCCTTTGAAAGTGCCTTAAGCTACTTTCAAGCTTTCACAAAAAACTCACATCCGTTTCTCTGAAAGAGAAGCAGTCTGTTCCATCACTTGAATTCACTGTGCGAAGTGAATTCTGTGTTGCTTCACTTTCTAAATGCTGTCCTTTCAGAGAAAATCACTTTCCTTTGAAAGTGCCTTATGCTACTTGCAAGCATTCACAAGAAACACTAATGTGTTTCTATGAAAGAGAAGCAGTCTGTTCCAACTCTTCAATTCATTGCGAGAACGGAATGGAGTGTTGCTTTACTTTCTAAATGCTATCCTTTCAGAGAAAATCACTTTCCTTTGAAAGAGCCTTGAGCTACTTACAAGCATTCAAAAGAAACTCACATGCATTTCTCTGAAAGAGAAGCAGTCTGTTCCAACACTTCAATTCACTGTGCGAAGTGAATGGAATGTTACTTCACTTTCTAAATGCTGTCCTTTCAGAGACAATCACTTTCCTTTGAAAGTGCCTTAAGCTACTTACAAGCATTCAACAGAAACTCACATGCATTTCTCTGAAAGGGAAGCAGTCTGTTCCAACTCTTCAATTCACTGTGCGAAGTAAATGGAGTGTTGCTTCACTTTCTAAATGCTGTCCTTTCAGAGAAAATCACTTTACTTTGAAAGTGCCTTAAACTACTTTCAAGCATTCACCAGAAACTCACATGCGTTTCTCTGAATGAGAAGCAGTCTGTTCCAACACTTCAATTCACTGTGCGAAGTGAATGGAGTGTTCCTTCACTTTCTAAATTCTGTCCTTTCAGAGAAAATCAATTTCCTTTGAAAGTGCCTTAAACTTCTTTCCAGCATTCACAAAAAACTCACATGCGTTTCTCTTAAAGAGAAGCAGTCTGTTCCAACACTTCAATTCACTGTGCGAAGTGAATGGAGTGTTGCTTCAGTTTCTAAATGCTGTCCTTTCAGAGAAAATCACTTTCCTTTGATAGTGCCTTAAGGAACATGCAAGCATTCACAAGAAACTCACATGCGTTACTCTGAAAGAGAAGCAGTCTGTTCCAACACTTCAATTCACTGTGCGAAGTGAATGGAGTGTTGCTTCACTTTCTAAATGCTGTCCTTTCAGAGAAAATCACTTTCCTTTGAAAGTGCCTTAACCTACTTGCAAGCATTCACAAGAAACTCACATGCGTTTCTCTGAAAGAGAAGCAGTCTGTTCCAACACTTCAATTCACTGTGTGAAGTGAATGGAGTGTTGCCTCACTTTCTAAATGCTGTCCTTTCAGAGAAAATCACTTTCCTTTGAAAGTGCCTTAAGCTGCTTACAAGCATTCAACAGAAACTCACATGCGTTTCTCTGAAAGAGAAGCAGTCTGTTCGAACACTTCAATTCAATGTGCTCAGTGAATGGAGTGTTGCTTCACTTTCTAAATGCTGTCCTTTCAGAGAAAATCACTTTCCTTTGAAAGTCCCTTAGTCTACTTGCAAGCATTAGGAAGAAACTCACATGCATTTCTCTGAAAGAGAAGCAGTCTGTTCCAACACTTCATTTCACTGTGCGAAGTGAATGGAGTGTTGCTTCACTTCCTAATTATATCCTTTCAGAGAAAATCACTTTCCTTTGAAAGTTCCTTAAGCAACTTGCAAGCATTCACAAGAAACACTAATGCGTTTATATGAAAGAGAAGCACTCTGTTCCAACACTTCAATTCACTGCACGAAGGGAATGGAGTGTTGCTTCACTTTCTAAATGCTGTCCATTCAGAGAAAATCACTTTCCTTTGAAAGTGCCTTAAGCTACTTATAAGCATTCACCAGAAACTCACATGCGTTTCTCTGAAAGAGAAGCAGTCTGTTCCAACACTTCAATTCACTGTGCCAAGTGAATGGAGTGTTGCTACACTTTCTAAATTCTGTCCTTTCAGAGAAAATCACTTTCCTTTGAAAGTGCCTTAAGCTACTTGCAAGCATTAGGAAGAAACTCACATGCATTTCTCTGAGAGAGAAGCAGTCTGTTCCAACACTTCAATTCACTGTGCGAAGTGAATGGAGTGTTGCTTCACTTTCTAAATTCTGTCCTTTCAGAGAAAATCACTTTCCTTTGAAAGTGCCTTAAGCTACTTACAAGCATTCACCAGAAACTCACATGCGTTTCTCTGAAAGAGAAGCAATCTGTTCCAACACTTCAATTCACTGTGCGAAGTGAATGGAGTGTTGCTTCACTTTCTAAATGCTGTCCTTTCAGAGAAAATCACTTTCCTTTGAAAGAGCCTTAAGCTACTTGCAAGCATTAGGAAGAAACTCACATGCGTTTCTATGAAAGAGAAGCAGTCTGTTCCAACACTTCAATTCACTGTGCGAAGTGAATGGAGTGTTGCTTCACTTTCTAAATGCTGTCCTTTCAGAGAAAATCACTTTCCATTGAAAGTGCCTTAAGCTACTTGCAAGCATTCACAAGAAACACTAATGCGTTATTATGAAAGAGAAGCAGTCTGTTCCAATACTTCAATTCACTGTGCGAAGTGAATGGAGTGTTGCTTCACTTTCTAAATGCTATCCTTTCAGAGAAAATCACTTTCCTTTGAAAGTGCCTTAAGCTACTTGCAAGCATTAGGAAGAAACTCACATGTGTTTCTCTGAAAGAGAAGCAGTCTGTTCCAACACTTCAATTCACTGTGTGAAGTGAATGGAGTATTGCCTTACTTTCTAAATGCTGTCCTTTCAGAGGAAATCACTTTCCTTTGAAAGTGCCTTAAGCTACTTACAAGCATTCAACAGAAACTCACATGCGTTTCTCTGAAAGAGATGCAGTCTGTTCCAACACTTCAATTCAATGTGCGAAGTGAATGGAGTGTTGCTTGACTTTCTAAATGCTGTCCTTTCAGAGAAAATCACTTTCCTTTGAAAGTGCCTTAAGCTACTTACAAGCATTCAACAGAAACTCACATGCATTTCTCTGAAAGAGAAGCAGTCTGTTCCAACACTTCAATTCACTGTGCGAAGTGAATGGAGTGTTGCTTCACTTTCTAAATACTGTCCTTTCAGAGAAAATCGCTTTCCTTTGAAAGTGCCTTAAACTACTTTCAAGCATTCATAAAAAACTCACATGTGTTTCTCTGAAAGAGAAGCAGTCTGTTCCAACACTTCAATTCACTGTGCGAAGTGAATGGAGTGTTGCTTCACTTTCTAAATGCTGTCCTTTCAGAGAAAATTACTTTCCTTTGATAGTGCCTTAAGCTACTTGCAAGCATTAGGAAGAAACTCACATGTGTTTCTCTGAAAGAGAAGCAGTCTGTTCCAACACTTCCATTCACTGTGCAAAGTGAATGGAGTGTTGCCTCACTTTCGAAATGCTGTCCTTTCAGAGAAAATCACTTTCCTTTGAAAGTGCCTTAAGCTACTTACAAGCATTCAACAGAAACTCACATGTGTTTCTCTGAAAGAGAAGCAGTCTGTTTCAACACTTCAATTCACTGTGCGAAGTGAATGGAGTGTTGCTTCACTTTCTAAATTCTGTCCTTTCAGAGAAAATCACTTTCCTTTGAAAGTGCCTTAAACTACTTTCAAGCATTCACAAAAGACTCACATGCGTTTCTCTTAAAGAGAAGCAGTCTGTTCCAACAATTCAATTCACTGTGTGAAGTGAATAGAGTGTTGCCTCACTTTCTAAATGCTGTCCATTCAGAGAAAATCCCTTTCCTTTGAAAGTGCCTTAAGCAACTTGCAAGCATTCACAAGAAACTCACATGCGTTTCTCTGAAAGAGAAGCAGTCTGTTCCAATACTTCAATTCACTGTGCGAAGTGAATGGAGTGTTGCTTCACTTTCTAAATGCTGTCCTTTCAGAGAAAATCACTTTCCTTTGAACGTGCCTTAAGCTACTTACAAGCATTCAACAGAAACTCACATGTGTTTCTCTGAAAGAGAAGCAGTCTGTTTCAACACTTCAATTCACTGTGCGAAGTGAATGGAGTGTTGCTTCACTTTCTAAATTCTGTCCTTTCAGAGAAAATCACTTTCCTTTGAAAGTGCCTTAAACTACTTTCAAGCATTCACAAAAGACTCACATGCGTTTCTCTTAAAGAGAAGCAGTCTGTTCCAACACTTCAATTCACTGTGTGTGAAGTGAATAGAGTGTTGCCTCACTTTCTAAATACTGTCCTTTCAGAGAAAATCGCTTTCCTTTGAAAGTGCCTTAAACTACTTTCAAGCATTCATAAAAAACTCACATGTGTTTCTCTGAAAGAGAAGCAGTCTGTTCCAACACTTCAATTCACTGTGCGAAGTGAATGGAGTGTTGCTTCACTTTCTAAATGCTGTCCTTTCAGAGAAAATTACTTTCCTTTGATAGTGCCTTAAGCTACTTGCAAGCATTAGGAAGAAACTCACATGTGTTTCTCTGAAAGAGAAGCAGTCTGTTCCAACACTTCCATTCACTGTGCAAAGTGAATGGAGTGTTGCCTCACTTTCGAAATGCTGTCCTTTCAGAGAAAATCACTTTCCTTTGAAAGTGCCTTAAGCTACTTACAAGCATTCAACAGAAACTCACATGTGTTTCTCTGAAAGAGAAGCAGTCTGTTTCAACACTTCAATTCACTGTGCGAAGTGAATGGAGTGTTGCTTCACTTTCTAAATTCTGTCCTTTCAGAGAAAATCACTTTCCTTTGAAAGTGCCTTAAACTACTTTCAAGCATTCACAAAAGACTCACATGCGTTTCTCTTAAAGAGAAGCAGTCTGTTCCAACAATTCAATTCACTGTGTGAAGTGAATAGAGTGTTGCCTCACTTTCTAAATGCTGTCCCTTCAGAGAAAATCCCTTTCCTTTGAAAGTGCCTTAAGCAACTTGCAAGCATTCACAAGAAACTCACATGCGTTTCTCTGAAAGAGAAGCAGTCTGTTCCAATACTTCAATTCACTGTGCGAAGTGAATGGAGTGTTGCTTCACTTTCTAAATGCTGTCCTTTCAGAGAAAATCACTTTCCTTTGAACGTGCCTTAAGCTACTTACAAGCATTCAACAGAAACTCACATGTGTTTCTCTGAAAGAGAAGCAGTCTGTTTCAACACTTCAATTCACTGTGCGAAGTGAATGGAGTGTTGCTTCACTTTCTAAATTCTGTCCTTTCAGAGAAAATCACTTTCCTTTGAAAGTGCCTTAAACTACTTTCAAGCATTCACAAAAGACTCACATGCGTTTCTCTTAAAGAGAAGCAGTCTGTTCCAACACTTCAATTCACTGTGTGTGAAGTGAATAGAGTGTTGCCTCACTTTCTAAATGCTGTCCTTTCAGAAAAAATCACTTTCCTTTGAAAGTGCCTTAAGCAACTTGCAAGCATTCACAAGAAACTCACATGCGTTTCTCTGAAAGAGAAGCAGTCTGTTCCAATACTTCAATTCACTGTGCGAAGTGAATGGAGTGTTGCTTCACTTTCTAAATGCTGTCCTTTCAGAGAAAATCACTTTCCTTTGAACGTGCCTTAAGCTACTTACAAGCATTCACCAGAAACTCACATGCACTTCTCTGAAAAAGAAGCGGTCTGTTCCAACACTTCAATTCACTGTGCGAAGTGAATGGAGTGTTGCTTCACTTTCTAAATTCTGTCCTTTCAGAGAAAATCACTTTCCTTTGAAAGTGACTTAAACTACTTTCAAGCATTCATAAAAAACTCACATGCGTTTCTCTGAAAGAGAAGCAGTCTGTTCCAACACTTCAATTCACTGTGCGAAGTGAATGGAGTGTTGCCTCACTTTCTAAATGCTGTCCTTTCAGAGAAAATCACTTTCCATTGAAAGTGCCTTAAACTACTTTCAAGCATTCACAAAAAACTCACATGCGTTTCTCTGAAAGAGAAGCAGTCTGTTCCAACCCTTCAATTCACTGTGCGAAGTGAATGAAGTGTTGCTTCACTTTCTAAATGCTGTCCTATCAGAGAAAATCCCTTTCCTTTGAAAGTGCCTTAAGCTACTTACAAGCATTCAACAGAAACTCACATGCATTTCTCTGAAAGAGAAGCAATCTGTTCCAACACTTCAATTCTCTGTGCGAAGTGAATGGAGTGTTGCTTCACTTTCTAAATGCTGTCCTTTCAGAGAAAATCACTTTCCTTTGAAAGTGCCTTAAGCTAAATACAAGCATTATGAAGAAACTCACATGCGTTTCTCTGAAAGAGAAGCAGTCTGTTCCAACACTTCAATTCACTGTGCGAAGTGAATGGAGTGTTGCCTCACTTTCTAAATGCTGTCCTTTCAGAGAAAATCACTTTCCATTGAAAGTGCCTTAAACTACTTTCAAGCATTCACAAAAAACTCACATGCGTTTCTCTGAAAGAGAAGCAGTCTGTTCCAACCCTTCAATTCACTGTGCGAAGTGAATGGAGTGTTGCTTCACTTTCTAAATGCTGTCCTATCAGAGAAAATCCCTTTCCTTTGAAAGTGCCTTAAGCTACTTACAAGCATTCAACAGAAACTCACATGCATTTCTCTGAAAGAGAAGCAATCTGTTCCAACACTTCAATTCTCTGTGCGAAGTGAATGGAGTGTTGCTTCACTTTCTAAATGCTGTCCTTTCAGAGAAAATCACTTTCCTTTGAAAGTGCCTTAAGCTACTTGCAAGCATTCACAAGAAACACTAATGTGTTTCTATGAAAGAGAAGCAGTCTGTTCCAACTCTTCAATTCATTGCGAGAAGGGAATGGAGTGTTGCTTTACTTTCTAAATGCTATCCTTTCAGAGAAAATCACTTTCCTTTGAAAGAGCCTTGAGCTACTTACAAGCATTCAAAAGAAACTCACATGCATTTCTCTGAAAGAGAAGCAGTCTGTTCCAACACTTCAATTCACTGTGCGAAGTGAATGGAATGTTACTTCACTTTCTAAATGCTGTCCTTTCAGAGATAATCACTTTCCTTTGAAAGTGCCTTAAGCTACTTACAAGCATTCAACAGAAACTCACATGCATTTCTCTGAAAGGGAAGCAGTCTGTTCCAACTCTTCAATTCACTGTGCGAAGTAAATGGAGTGTTGCTTCACTTTCTAAATGCTGTCCTTTCAGAGAAAATCACTTTACTTTGAAAGTGCCTTAAACTACTTTCAAGCATTCACCAGAAACTCACATGCGTTTCTCTGAAAGAGAAGCAGTCTGTTCCAACACTTCAATTCACTGTGCGAAGTGAATGGAGTGTTCCTTCACTTTCTAAATTCTGTCCTTTCAGAGAAAATCAATTTCCTTTGAAAGTGCCTTAAACTTCTTTCCAGCATTCACAAAAAACTCACATGCGTTTCTCTTAAAGATAAGCAGTCTGTTCCAACACTTCAATTCACTGTGCGAAGTGAATGGAGTGTTGCTTCAGTTTCTAAATGCTGTCCTTTCAGAGAAAATCACTTTCCTTTGATAGTGCCTTAAGGAACTTGCAAGCATTCACAAGAAACTCACATGCGTTTCTCTGAAAGAGAAGCAGTCTGTTCCAACACTTCAATTCACTGTGCGAAGTGAATGGAGTGTTGCTTCACTTTCTAAATGCTGTCCTTTCAGAGAAAATCACTTTCCTTTGAAAGTGCCTTAACCTACTTGCAAGCATTCACAAGAAACTCACATGCGTTTCTCTGAAAGAGAAGCAGTCTGTTCCAACACTTCAATTCACTGTGTGAAGTGAATGGAGTGTTGCCTCACTTTCTAAATGCTGTCCTTTCAGAGAAAATCACTTTCCTTTGAAAGTGCCTTAAGCTGCTTACAAGCATTCAACAGAAACTCACATGCGTTTCTCTGAAAGAGAAGCAGTCTGTTCGAACACTTCAAATCAATGTGTTCAGTGAATGGAGTGTTGCTTCACTTTCTAAATGCTGTCCTTTCAGAGAAAAACACTTTCCTTTGAAAGTCCCTTAGTCTACTTGCAAGCATTAGGAAGAAACTCACATGCATTTCTCTGAAAGAGAAGCAGTCTGTTCCAACACTTCATTTCACTGTGCGAAGTGAATGGAGTGTTGCTTCACTTCCTAATTATATCCTTTCAGAGAAAATCACTTTCCTTTGAAAGTGCCTTAAGCAACTTGCAAGCATTCACAAGAAACACTAATGCGTTTATATGAAAGAGAAGCACTCTGTTCCAACACTTCAATTCACTGCACGAAGGGAATGGAGTGTTGCTTCACTTTCTAAATGCTGTCCATTCAGAGAAAATCACTTTCCTTTGAAAGTGCCTTAAGCTACTTACAAGCATTCACCAGAAACTCACATACGTTTCTCTGAGAGAGAAGCAGTCTGTTCCAACACTTCAATTCACTATGCCAAGTGAATGGAGTGTTGCTACACTTTCTAAATTCTGTCCTTTCAGAGAAAATCACTTTCCTTTGAAAGTGCCTTAAGCTACTTGCAAGCATTAGGAAGAAACTCACATGCATTTCTCTGAGAGAGAAGCAGTCTGTTCCAACACTTCAATTCACTGTGCGAAGTGAATGGAGTGTTGCTTCACTTTCTAAATTCTGTCCTTTCAGAGAAAATCACTTTCCTTTGAAAGTGCCTTAAGCTACTTACAAGCATTCACCAGAAACTCACATGCGTTTCTCTGAAAGAGAAGCAATCTGTTCCAACACTTCAATTCACTGTGCGAAGTGAATGGAGTGTTGCTTCACTTTCTAAATGCTGTCCTTTCAGAGAAAATCACTTTCCTTTGAAAGTGCCTTAAGCTACTTGCAAGCATTCACAAGAAACACTAATGTGTTTCTATGAAAGAGAAGCAGTCTGTTCCAACTCTTCAATTCATTGCGAGAAGGGAATGGAGTGTTGCTTTACTTTCTAAATGCTATCCTTTCAGAGAAAATCACTTTCCTTTGAAAGAGCTTTGAGCTACTTACAAGCATTCAAAAGAAACTCACATGCATTTCTCTGAAAGAGAAGCAGTCTGTTCCAACACTTCAATTCACTGTGCGAAGTGAATGGAATGTTACTTCACTTTCTAAATGCTGTCCTTTCAGAGATAATCACTTTCCTTTGAAAGTGCCTTAAGCTACTTACAAGCATTCAACAGAAACTCACATGCATTTCTCTGAAAGGGAAGCAGTCTGTTCCAACTCTTCAATTCACTGTGCGAAGTAAATGGAGTGTTGCTTTACTTTCTAAATGCTGTCCTTTCAGAGAAAATCACTTTACTTTGAAAGTGCCTTAAACTACTTTCAAGCATTCACCAGAAACTCACATGCGTTTCTCTGAATGAGAAGCAGTCTGTTCCAACACTTCAATTCACTGTGCGAAGTGAATGGAGTGTTCCTTCACTTTCTAAATTCTGTCCTTTCAGAGAAAATCAATTTCCTTTGAAAGTGCCTTAAACTTCTTTCCAGCATTCACAAAAAACTCACATGCGTTTCTCTTAAAGATAAGCAGTCTGTTCCAACACTTCAATTCACTGTGCGAAGTGAATGGAGTGTTGCTTCAGTTTCTAAATGCTGTCCTTTCAGAGAAAATCACTTTCCTTTGATAGTGCCTTAAGGAACTTGCAAGCATTCACAAGAAACTCACATGCGTTTCTCTGAAAGAGAAGCAGTCTGTTCCAACACTTCAATTCACTGTGCGAAGTGAATGGAGTGTTGCTTCACTTTCTAAATGCTGTCCTTTCAGAGAAAATCACTTTCCTTTGAAAGTGCCTTAACCTACTTGCAAGCATTCACAAGAAACTCACATGCGTTTCTCTGAAAGAGAAGCAGTCTGTTCCAACACTTCAATTCACTGTGTGAAGTGAATGGAGTGTTGCCTCACTTTCTAAATGCTGTCCTTTCAGAGAAAATCACTTTCCTTTGAAAGTGCCTTAAGCTGCTTACAAGCATTCAACAGAAACTCACATGCGTTTCTCTGAAAGAGAAGCAGTCTGTTCGAACACTTCAAATCAATGTGCTCAGTGAATGGAGTGTTGCTTCACTTTCTAAATGCTGTCCTTTCAGAGAAAATCACTTTCCTTTGAAAGTCCCTTAGTCTACTTGCAAGCATTAGGAAGAAACTCACATGCATTTCTCTGAAAGAGAAGCAGTCTGTTCCAACACTTCATTTCACTGTGCGAAGTGAATGGAGTGTTGCTTCACTTCCTAATTATATCCTTTCAGAGAAAATCACTTTCCTTTGAAAGTGCCTTAAGCAACTTGCAAGCATTCACAAGAAACTCTAATGCGTTTATATGAAAGAGAAGCACTCTGTTCCAACACTTCAATTCACTGCACGAAGGGAATGGAGTGTTGCTTCACTTTCTAAATGCTGTCCATTCAGAGAAAATCACTTTCCTTTGAAAGTGCCTTAAGCTACTTACAAGCATTCACCAGAAACTCACATGCGTTTCTCTGAGAGAGAAGCAGTCTGTTCCAACACTTCAATTCACTTAGCCAAGTGAATGGAGTGTTGCTACACTTTCTAAATTCTGTCCTTTCAGAGAAAATCACTTTCCTTTGAAAGTGCCTTAAGCTACTTGCAAGCATTAGGAAGAAACTCACATGCATTTCTCTGAGAGAGAAGCAGTCTGTTCCAACACTTCAATTCACTGTGCGAAGTGAATGGAGTGTTGCTTCACTTTCTAAATTCTGTCCTTTCAGAGAAAATCACTTTCCTTTGAAAGTGCCTTAAGCTACTTACAAGCATTCACCAGAAACTCACATGCGTTTCTCTGAAAGAGAAGCAATCTGTTCCAACACTTCAATTCACTGTGCGACGTGAATGGAGTGTTGCTTCACTTTCTAAATGCTGTCCTTTCAGAGAAAATCACTTTCCTTTGAAAGAGCCTTAAGCTACTTGCAAGCATTAGGAAGAAACTCACATGCGTTTCTCTGAAAGAGAAGCAGTCTGTTCCAACACTTCAATTCACTGTGCGAAGTGAATGGAGTGTTGCTTCACTTTCTAAATGCTGTCCTTTCAGAGAAAATCACTTTCCATTGAAAGTGCCTTAAGCTACTTGCAAGCATTCACAAGAAACACTAATGCGTTTCTATGAAAGAGAAGCAGTCTGTTCCAACACTTCAATTCACTGTGCGAAGTGAATGGAGTGTTGCTTCACTTTCTAAATGCTGTCCTTTCAGAGAAAATCACTTTCCTTTGAAAGTGCCTTAAGCTACTTGCAAGCATTAGGAAGAAACTCACATGTGTTTCTCTGAAAGAGAAGCAGTCTGTTCCAACACTTCAATTCACTGTGTGAAGTGAATGGAGTATTGCCTCACTTTCTAAATGCTGTCCTTTCAGAGGAAATCACTTTCCTTTGAAAGTGCCTTAAGCTACTTACAAGCATTCAACAGAAACTCACATGCGTTTCTCTGAAAGAGATGCAGTCTGTTCCAACACTTCAATTCACTGTGCGAAGTGAATGGAGTGTTGCTTCACTTTCTAAATACTGTCCTTTCAGAGAAAATCGCTTTCCTTTGAAAGTGCCTTAAACTACTTTCAAGCATTCATAAAAAACTCACATGTGTTTCTCTGAAAGAGAAGCAGTCTGTTCCAACACTTCAATTCACTGTGCGAAGTGAATGGAGTGTTGCTTCACTTTCTAAATGCTGTCCTTTCAGAGAAAATTACTTTCCTTTGATAGTGCCTTAAGCTACTTGCAAGCATTAGGAAGAAACTCACATGTGTTTCTCTGAAAGAGAAGCAGTCTATTCCAACACTTCCATTCACTGTGCAAAGTGAATGGAGTGTTGCCTCACTTTCTAAATGCTGTCCTTTCAGAGAAAATCACTTTCCTTTGAAAGTGCCTTAAGCTACTTACAAGCATTCAACAGAAACTCACATGTGTTTCTCTGAAAGAGAAGCAGTCTGTTTCAAAACTTCAATTCACTCTGCGAAGTGAATGGAGTGTTGCTTCACTTTCTAAATTCTGTCCTTTCAGAGAAAATCACTTTCCTTTGAAAGTGCCTTAAACTACTTTCAAGCATTCACAAAAGACTCACATGCGTTTCGCTTAAAGAGAAGCAGTCTGTTCCAACACTTCAATTCACTGTGTGTGAAGTGAATAGAGTGTTGCTTCACTTTATAAATGCTGTCCTTTCAGAGAAAATCACTTTCCTTTGAACGTGCCTTAAGCTACTTACAAGCATTCACCAGAAACTCACATGCATTTCTCTGAAAAAGAAGCGGTCTGTTCCAACATTTCAATTCACTGTGCGAAGTGAATGGAGTGTTGCTTCACTTTCTAAATTCTGTCCTTTCAGAGAAAATCACTTTCCTTTGAAAGTGACTTAAACTACTTTCAAGCATTCATAAAAAACTCACATGCGTTTCTCTGAAAGAGAAGCAGTCTGTTCCAACACTTCAATTCACTGTGCGAAGTGAATGGTGTGTTGCTTCACTTTCTAAATGCTGTCCTTTCAGAGAAAATCACTTTCCTTTGAAAGTGCCTTAAGCTAAATACAAGCATTATGAAGAAACTCACATGCGTTTCTCTGAAAGAGAAGCAGTCTGTTCCAACACTTCAATTCACTGTGCGAAGTGAATGGAGTGTTGCCTCACTTTCTAAATGCTGTCCTTTCAGAGAAAATCACTTTCCATTGAAAGTGCCTTAAACTACTTTCAAGCATTCACAAAAAACTCACATGCGTTTCTCTGAAAGAGAAGCAGTCTGTTCCAACCCTTCAATTCACTGTGCGAAGTGAATGGAGTGTTGCTTCACTTTCTAAATGCTGTCCTATCAGAGAAAATCCCTTTCCTTTGAAAGTGCCTTAAGCTACTTACAAGCATTCAACAGAAACTCACATGCATTTCTCTGAAAGAGAAGCAATCTGTTCCAACACTTCAATTCTCTGTGCGAAGTGAATGGAGTGTTGCTTCACTTTCTAAATGCTGTCCTTTCAGAGAAAATCACTTTCCTTTGAAAGTGCCTTAAGCTACTTGCAAGCATTCACAAGAAACACTAATGTGTTTCTATGAAAGAGAAGCAGTCTGTTCCAACTCTTCAATTCATTGCGAGAAGGGAATGGAGTGTTGCTTTACTTTCTAAATGCTATCCTTTCAGAGAAAATCACTTTCCTTTGAAAGAGCCTTGAGCTACTTACAAGCATTCAAAAGAAACTCACATGCATTTCTCTGAAAGAGAAGCAGTCTGTTCCAACACTTCAATTCACTGTGCGAAGTGAATGGAATGTTACTTCACTTTCTAAATGCTGTCCTTTCAGTGAAAATCACTTTCCTTTGAAAGTGCCTTAAGCTACTTACAAGCATTCAACAGAAACTCACATGCATTTCTCTGAAAGAGAAGCTGTCTGTTCCAAAACTTCAATTCACTGTGCGAAGTGAATGGAGTGTTCCTTCACTTTCTAAATTCTGTCCTTTCAGAGAAAATCAATTTCCTTTGAAAGTGCCTTAAACTTCTTTCCAGCATTCACCAGAAACTCACATGCGTTTCTCTGAATGAGAAGCAGTCTGTTCCAACACTTCAATTCACTGTGCGAAGTGAATGGAGTGTTCCTTCACTTTCTAAATTCTGTCCTTTCAGAGAAAATCAATTTCCTTTGAAAGTGCCTTAAACTTCTTTCCAGCATTCACAAAAAACTCACATGCGTTTCTCTTAAAGAGAAGCAGTCTGTTCCAACACTTCAATTCACTGTGCGAAGTGAATGGAGTGTTGCTTCAGTTTCTAAATGCTGTCCTTTCAGAGAAAATCACTTTCGTTTGATAGTGCTTAAGGAACTTGCAAGCATTCACAAGAAACTCACATGCGTTTCTCTGAAAGAGAAGCAGTCTGTTCCAACACTTCAATTCACTGTGCGAAGTGAATGGAGTGTTGCTTCACTTTCTAAATGCTGTCCTTTCAGAGAAAATCACTTTCCATTGAAAGTGCCTTAAGCTACTTGCAAGCATTCACAAGAAACTCACTTGCGTTTCTCTGAAAGAGAAGCAGTATGTTCCAACACTTCAATTCACTGTGTGAAGTGAATGGAGTGTTGCCTCACTTTCTAAATGCTGTCCTTTCAGAGAAAATCACTTTCCTTTGAAAGTGCCTTAAGCTACTTACAAGCATTCAACAGAAACTCACATGCGTTTCTCTGAAAGAGATGCAGTCTGTTCGAACACTTCAATTCAATGTGCTCAGTGAATGGAGTGTTGCTTCACTTTCTAAATGCTGTCCTTTCAGAGAAAATCACTTTCCTTTGAAAGTCCCTTAGTCTACTTGCAAGCATTAGGAAGAAACTCACATGCATTTCTCTGAAAGAGAAGCAGTCTGTTCCAACACTTCATTTCACTGTGCGAAGTGAATGGAGTGTTGCTTCACTTCCTAATTATATCCTTTCAGAGAAAATCACTTTCCTTTGAAAGTGCCTTAAGCAACTTGCAAGCATTCACAAGAAACACTAATGCGTTTATATGAAAGAGAAGCACTCTGTTCCAACACTTCAATTCACTGCACGAAGGGAATGGAGTGTTGCTTCACTTTCTAAATGCTGTCCTTTCAGAGAAAATCACTTTCCTTTGAAAGTGCCTTAAGCTACTTACAAGCATTCACCAGAAACTCACATGCGTTTCTCTGAAAGAGAAGCAGTCTGTTCCAACACTTCAATTCACTGTGCCAAGTGAATGGAGTGTTGCTACACTTTCTAAATTCTGTCCTTTCAGAGAAAATCACTTTCCTTTGAAAGTGCCTTAAGCTGCTTGCAAGCATTAGGAAGAAACTCACATGCGTTTCTCTGAAAGAGAAGCAGTCTGTTCCAACACTTCAATTCACTGTGCGAAGTGAATGGAGTGTTGCTTCACTTTCTAAATGCTGTCTTTTCAGAGAAAATCACTTTCCATTGAAAGTGCCTTAAACTACTTTCAAGCATTCACCAGAAACTCACATGCGTTTCTCTGAAAGAGAAGCAGTCTGTTCCAACACTTCAATTCACTGTGCGAAGTGAATGGAGTGTTGCTTCACTTTCTAAATGCTGTCCTTTCAGAGAAAATCACTTTCCTTTGAAAGTGCCTTAAGCTACTTGCAAGCATTAGGAAGAAACTCACATGCGTTTCTCTGAAAGAGAAGCAATCTGTTCCAACACTTCAATTCTCTGTGCGAAGTGAATGGAGTGTTGCTTCACTTTCTAAATGCTGTCCTTTCAGAGAAAATCACTTTCCTTTGAAAGTGCCTTAAGCTACTTGCAAGCATTCACAAGAAACACTAATGCGTTTCTATGAAAGAGAAGCAGTCTGTTGCAACACTTCAATTCACTGTGCGAAGTGAATGGAGTGTTGCTTCACTTTCTAAATGCTGTCCTTTCAGAGAAAATCACTTTCCTTTGAAAGTGCCTTAAGCTACTTGCAAGCATTCAACAGAAACTCACATGCGTTTCTCTGAAAGAGAAGCACTCTGCTCCAACACTTCAATTCACTGTGCGAAGTGAATGGAGTGTTCCTTCACTTTCTAAATTCTGTCCTTTCAGAGAAAATCACTTTCCTTTGAAAGTGCCTTAAACTTCTTTTAAGCATTCACGAAAAACTCACATGCGTTTCTCTTAAAGAGTAGCAGTCTGTTCCAACACTTCAATTCACTGTGCGAAGTGAATGGAGTGTTGCTTCACTTTCTAAATGCTGTCCTTTCAGAGAAAATCACTTTCCTTTAAAGTGCCTTAAGCTACTTGCAAGCATTAGGAAGAAACTCACATGCGTTTCTCTGAAAGAGAAGCAATCTGTTCCAACACTTCAATTCTCTGTGCGAAGTGAATGGAGTGTTGCTTCACTTTCTAAATGCTGTCCTTTCAGAGAAAATCACTTTCCTTTGAAAGTGCCTTAAGCTACTTGCAAGCATTCACAAGAAACACTAATGCGTTTCTATGAAAGAGAAGCAGTCTGTTCCAACACTTCAATTCACTGTGCGAAGTGAATGGAGTGTTGCTTCACTTTCTAAATGCTGTCCTTTCCGAGAAAATCACTTTCCATTGAAAGTGCCTTAAGCTACTTGCAAGCATTCACAAGAAACACTAATGCGTTTCTATGAAAGAGAAGCAGTCTGTTCCAACACTTCAATTCACTGTGCGAAGTGAATGGAGTGTTGCTTCACTTTCTAAATGCTGTCCTTTCAGAGAAAATCACTTTCCTTTGAAAGTGCCTTAAGCTACTTGCAAGCATTAGGAAGAAACTCACATGTGTTTCTCTGAAAGAGAAGCAGTCTGTTCCAACACTTCAATTCACTGTGTGAAGTGAATGGAGTATTGCCTCACTTTCTAAATGCTGTCCTTTCAGAGGAAATCACTTTCCTTTGAAAGTGCCTTAAGCTACTTACAAGCATTCAACAGAAACTCACATGCGTTTCTCTGAAAGAGATGCAGTCTGTTCCAACACTTCAATTCACTGTGCGAAGTGAATGGAGTGTTGCTTCACTTTCTAAATACTGTCCTTTCAGAGAAAATCGCTTTCCTTTGAAAGTGCCTTAAACTACTTTCAAGCATTCATAAAAAACTCACATGTGTTTCTCTGAAAGAGAAGCAGTCTGTTCCAACACTTCAATTCACTGTGCGAAGTGAATGGAGTGTTGCTTCACTTTCTAAATGCTGTCCTTTCAGAGAAAATTACTTTCCTTTGATAGTGCCTTAAGCTACTTGCAAGCATTAGGAAGAAACTCACATGTGTTTCTCTGAAAGAGAAGCAGTCTATTCCAACACTTCCATTCACTGTGCAAAGTGAATGGAGTGTTGCCTCACTTTCTAAATGCTGTCCTTTCAGAGAAAATCACTTTCCTTTGAAAGTGCCTTAAGCTACTTACAAGCATTCAACAGAAACTCACATGTGTTTCTCTGAAAGAGAAGCAGTCTGTTTCAAAACTTCAATTCACTCTGCGAAGTGAATGGAGTGTTGCTTCACTTTCTAAATTCTGTCCTTTCAGAGAAAATCACTTTCCTTTGAAAGTGCCTTAAACTACTTTCAAGCATTCACAAAAGACTCACATGCGTTTCGCTTAAAGAGAAGCAGTCTGTTCCAACACTTCAATTCACTGTGTGTGAAGTGAATAGAGTGTTGCTTCACTTTATAAATGCTGTCCTTTCAGAGAAAATCACTTTCCTTTGAACGTGCCTTAAGCTACTTACAAGCATTCACCAGAAACTCACATGCATTTCTCTGAAAAAGAAGCGGTCTGTTCCAACATTTCAATTCACTGTGCGAAGTGAATGGAGTGTTGCTTCACTTTCTAAATTCTGTCCTTTCAGAGAAAATCACTTTCCTTTGAAAGTGACTTAAACTACTTTCAAGCATTCATAAAAAACTCACATGCGTTTCTCTGAAAGAGAAGCAGTCTGTTCCAACACTTCAATTCACTGTGCGAAGTGAATGGTGTGTTGCTTCACTTTCTAAATGCTGTCCTTTCAGAGAAAATCACTTTCCTTTGAAAGTGCCTTAAGCTAAATACAAGCATTATGAAGAAACTCACATGCGTTTCTCTGAAAGAGAAGCAGTCTGTTCCAACACTTCAATTCACTGTGCGAAGTGAATGGAGTGTTGCCTCACTTTCTAAATGCTGTCCTTTCAGAGAAAATCACTTTCCATTGAAAGTGCCTTAAACTACTTTCAAGCATTCACAAAAAACTCACATGCGTTTCTCTGAAAGAGAAGCAGTCTGTTCCAACCCTTCAATTCACTGTGCGAAGTGAATGGAGTGTTGCTTCACTTTCTAAATGCTGTCCTATCAGAGAAAATCCCTTTCCTTTGAAAGTGCCTTAAGCTACTTACAAGCATTCAACAGAAACTCACATGCATTTCTCTGAAAGAGAAGCAATCTGTTCCAACACTTCAATTCTCTGTGCGAAGTGAATGGAGTGTTGCTTCACTTTCTAAATGCTGTCCTTTCAGAGAAAATCACTTTCCTTTGAAAGTGCCTTAAGCTACTTGCAAGCATTCACAAGAAACACTAATGTGTTTCTATGAAAGAGAAGCAGTCTGTTCCAACTCTTCAATTCATTGCGAGAAGGGAATGGAGTGTTGCTTTACTTTCTAAATGCTATCCTTTCAGAGAAAATCACTTTCCTTTGAAAGAGCCTTGAGCTACTTACAAGCATTCAAAAGAAACTCACATGCATTTCTCTGAAAGAGAAGCAGTCTGTTCCAACACTTCAATTCACTGTGCGAAGTGAATGGAATGTTACTTCACTTTCTAAATGCTGTCCTTTCAGTGAAAATCACTTTCCTTTGAAAGTGCCTTAAGCTACTTACAAGCATTCAACAGAAACTCACATGCATTTCTCTGAAAGAGAAGCTGTCTGTTCCAAAACTTCAATTCACTGTGCGAAGTGAATGGAGTGTTCCTTCACTTTCTAAATTCTGTCCTTTCAGAGAAAATCAATTTCCTTTGAAAGTGCCTTAAACTTCTTTCCAGCATTCACCAGAAACTCACATGCGTTTCTCTGAATGAGAAGCAGTCTGTTCCAACACTTCAATTCACTGTGCGAAGTGAATGGAGTGTTCCTTCACTTTCTAAATTCTGTCCTTTCAGAGAAAATCAATTTCCTTTGAAAGTGCCTTAAACTTCTTTCCAGCATTCACAAAAAACTCACATGCGTTTCTCTTAAAGAGAAGCAGTCTGTTCCAACACTTCAATTCACTGTGCGAAGTGAATGGAGTGTTGCTTCAGTTTCTAAATGCTGTCCTTTCAGAGAAAATCACTTTCGTTTGATAGTGCTTAAGGAACTTGCAAGCATTCACAAGAAACTCACATGCGTTTCTCTGAAAGAGAAGCAGTCTGTTCCAACACTTCAATTCACTGTGCGAAGTGAATGGAGTGTTGCTTCACTTTCTAAATGCTGTCCTTTCAGAGAAAATCACTTTCCATTGAAAGTGCCTTAAGCTACTTGCAAGCATTCACAAGAAACTCACTTGCGTTTCTCTGAAAGAGAAGCAGTATGTTCCAACACTTCAATTCACTGTGTGAAGTGAATGGAGTGTTGCCTCACTTTCTAAATGCTGTCCTTTCAGAGAAAATCACTTTCCTTTGAAAGTGCCTTAAGCTACTTACAAGCATTCAACAGAAACTCACATGCGTTTCTCTGAAAGAGATGCAGTCTGTTCGAACACTTCAATTCAATGTGCTCAGTGAATGGAGTGTTGCTTCACTTTCTAAATGCTGTCCTTTCAGAGAAAATCACTTTCCTTTGAAAGTCCCTTAGTCTACTTGCAAGCATTAGGAAGAAACTCACATGCATTTCTCTGAAAGAGAAGCAGTCTGTTCCAACACTTCATTTCACTGTGCGAAGTGAATGGAGTGTTGCTTCACTTCCTAATTATATCCTTTCAGAGAAAATCACTTTCCTTTGAAAGTGCCTTAAGCAACTTGCAAGCATTCACAAGAAACACTAATGCGTTTATATGAAAGAGAAGCACTCTGTTCCAACACTTCAATTCACTGCACGAAGGGAATGGAGTGTTGCTTCACTTTCTAAATGCTGTCCTTTCAGAGAAAATCACTTTCCTTTGAAAGTGCCTTAAGCTACTTACAAGCATTCACCAGAAACTCACATGCGTTTCTCTGAAAGAGAAGCAGTCTGTTCCAACACTTCAATTCACTGTGCCAAGTGAATGGAGTGTTGCTACACTTTCTAAATTCTGTCCTTTCAGAGAAAATCACTTTCCTTTGAAAGTGCCTTAAGCTGCTTGCAAGCATTAGGAAGAAACTCACATGCGTTTCTCTGAAAGAGAAGCAGTCTGTTCCAACACTTCAATTCACTGTGCGAAGTGAATGGAGTGTTGCTTCACTTTCTAAATGCTGTCTTTTCAGAGAAAATCACTTTCCATTGAAAGTGCCTTAAACTACTTTCAAGCATTCACCAGAAACTCACATGCGTTTCTCTGAAAGAGAAGCAGTCTGTTCCAACACTTCAATTCACTGTGCGAAGTGAATGGAGTGTTGCTTCACTTTCTAAATGCTGTCCTTTCAGAGAAAATCACTTTCCTTTGAAAGTGCCTTAAGCTACTTGCAAGCATTAGGAAGAAACTCACATGCGTTTCTCTGAAAGAGAAGCAATCTGTTCCAACACTTCAATTCTCTGTGCGAAGTGAATGGAGTGTTGCTTCACTTTCTAAATGCTGTCCTTTCAGAGAAAATCACTTTCCTTTGAAAGTGCCTTAAGCTACTTGCAAGCATTCACAAGAAACACTAATGCGTTTCTATGAAAGAGAAGCAGTCTGTTGCAACACTTCAATTCACTGTGCGAAGTGAATGGAGTGTTGCTTCACTTTCTAAATGCTGTCCTTTCAGAGAAAATCACTTTCCTTTGAAAGTGCCTTAAGCTACTTGCAAGCATTCAACAGAAACTCACATGCGTTTCTCTGAAAGAGAAGCACTCTGCTCCAACACTTCAATTCACTGTGCGAAGTGAATGGAGTGTTCCTTCACTTTCTAAATTCTGTCCTTTCAGAGAAAATCACTTTCCTTTGAAAGTGCCTTAAACTTCTTTTAAGCATTCACGAAAAACTCACATGCGTTTCTCTTAAAGAGTAGCAGTCTGTTCCAACACTTCAATTCACTGTGCGAAGTGAATGGAGTGTTGCTTCACTTTCTAAATGCTGTCCTTTCAGAGAAAATCACTTTCCTTTGAAAGTGCCTTAAGCTACTTGCAAGCATTAGGAAGAAACTCACATGCGTTTCTCTGAAAGAGAAGCAATCTGTTCCAACACTTCAATTCTCTGTGCGAAGTGAATGGAGTGTTGCTTCACTTTCTAAATGCTGTCCTTTCAGAGAAAATCACTTTCCTTTGAAAGTGCCTTAAGCTACTTGCAAGCATTCACAAGAAACACTAATGCGTTTCTATGAAAGAGAAGCAGTCTGTTCCAACACTTCAATTCACTGTGCGAAGTGAATGGAGTGTTGCTTCACTTTCTAAATGCTGTCCTTTCCGAGAAAATCACTTTCCTTTGAAAGTGCCTTAAGCTACTTGCAAGCATTAGGAAGAAACTCACATGCGTTTCTCTGAAAGAGAAGCAATCTGTTCCAACACTTCAATTCTCTGTGCGAAGTGAATGGAGTGTTGCTTCACTTTCTAAATGCTGTCCTTTCAGAGAAAATCACTTTCCTTTGAAAGTGCCTTAAGCTACTTGCAAGCATTCACAAGAAACACTAATGCGTTTCTATGAAAGAGAAGCAGTCTGTTGCAACACTTCAATTCACTGTGCGAAGTGAATGGAGTGTTGCTTCACTTTCTAAATGCTGTCCTTTCAGAGAAAATCACTTTCCTTTGAAAGTGCCTTAAGCTACTTGCAAGCATTCAACAGAAACTCACATGCGTTTCTCTGAAAGAGAAGCACTCTGCTCCAACACTTCAATTCACTGTGCGAAGTGAATGGAGTGTTCCTTCACTTTCTAAATTCTGTCCTTTCAGAGAAAATCACTTTCCTTTGAAAGTGCCTTCAACTTCTTTCAAGCATTCACGAAAAACTCACATGCGTTACTCTTAAAGAGTAGCAGTCTGTTCCAACACTTCAATTCACTGTGCGAAGTGAATGGAGTGTTGCTTCACTTTCTAAATGCTGTCCTTTCAGAGAAAATCACTTTCCTTTGAAAGTGCCTTAAGCTACTTGCAAGCATTATTAAGAAACTCACATGCGTTTCTCTGAAAGAGAAGCAATCTGTTCCAACACTTCAATTCACTGTGCGAAGTGAATGGAGTGTTGCTTCACTTTCTAAATGCTGTCCTTTCAGAGAAAATCACTTTCCTTTGAAAGTGCCTTAAGCTACTTGCAAGCATTCACAAGAAACACTAATGCGTTTCTATGAAAGAGAAGCAGTCTGTTCCAACACTTCAATTCACTGTGCGAAGTGAATGGAGTGTTGCTTCACTTTCTAAATGCTGTCCTTTCAGAGAAAATCACTTTCCTTTGAAAGTGCCTTAAGCTACTTGCAAGCATTAGGAAGAAACTCACATGTGTTTCTCTGAAAGAGAAGCTGTCTGTTCCAACACTTCAATTCACTGTGTGAAGTGAATGGAGTATTGCCTCACTTTCTAAATGCTGTCCTTTCAGAGAAAATCACTTTCCTTTGAAAGTGCCTTAAGCTACTTACAAGCATTCAACAGAAACTCACATGCGTTTCTCTGAAAGAGATGCAGTCTGTTCCAACACTTCAATTCAATGTGCGAAGTGAATGGAGTGTTGCTTCACTTTCTAAATGCTGTCCTTTCAGAGAAAATCACTTTCCTTTGAAAGTGCCTTAAGCTACTTACAAGCATTCAACAGAAACTCACGTGCATTTCTCTGAAAGAGAAGAAGTCTGTTCCAACACTTCAATTCACTGTGCGAAGTGAATGGAGTGTTGCTTCACTTTCTAAATACTGTCCTTTCAGAGAAAATCACTTTCCTTTGAAAGTGCCTTAAACTACTTTCAAGCATTCATAAAAAACTCACATGTGTTTCTCTGAAAGAGAAGCAGTCTGTTCCAACACTTCAATTCACTGTGCGAAGTGAATGGAGTGTTGCTTCACTTTCTAAATGCTGTCCTTTCAAAGAAAATTACTTTCCTTTGAGAGTGCCTTAAGCTACTTGCAAGCATTAGAAAGAAAATCACATGTGTTTCTCTGAAAGAGAAGCAGTCTGTTCCAACACTTCCATTCACTGTACAAAGTGAATGGAGTGTTGCCTCACTTTCGAAATGCTGTCCTTTCAGAGAAAATCACTTTCCTTTGAAAGTGCCTTAAGCTACTTAAAAGCATTCAACAGAAACTCACATGTGTTTCTCTGAAAGAGAAGCAGTCTGTTTCAACACTTCAATTCACTGTGCGAAGTGAATGGAGTGTTGCTTCACTTTCTAAATTCTGTCCTTTCAGAGAAAATCACTTTCCTTTGAAAGTGCCTTAAACTACTTTCAAGCATTCACAAAAGACTCACATGCGTTTCTCTTAAAGAGAAGCAGTCTGTTCCAACACTTCAATTCACTGTGCGAAGTGAATGGAGTGTTGCTTCACTTTCTAAATGCTGTCCTTTCAGAGAAAATCACTTTCCTTTGAAAGTGCCTTAAGCTACTTGCAAGCATTAGGAAGAAACTCACATGCAGTTCTAAGAAAGAGAAGCAGTCTGTTCCAATACTTCAATTCACTGTGCGAAGTGAATGGAGTGTTGCTTCACTTTCTAAATTCTGTCCTTTCAGAGAAAATCACTTTCCTTTGAAAGTGCCTTAAGCTACTTGTAAGCATTAGGAAGAAACTCACATGCGTTTCTCTGAAAGAGAAGCAGTCTGTTCCAACACTTCAATTCACTGTGCGAAGTGAATGGAGTGTTGCTTCAGTTTCTAAATGCTGTCCTTTCAGAGAAAATCACTTACATTTGATAGTGCCTTAAGGAACTTGCAAGCATTCACAAGAAACTCACATGCGTTTCTCTGAAAGAGAAGCAGTCTGTTCCAACACTTCAATTCACTGTGCGAAGTGAATGGAGTGTTGCTTCACTTTCTAAATGCTGTCCTTTCAGAGAAAATCACTTTCCTTGAAAGTGCCTTAAGCTACTTGCAAGCTTTCACAAGAAACTCACATGCGTTTCTCTGAAAGAGAAGCAGTCTGTTCCAACACTTCAATTCACTGTGTGAAGTGAATGGAGTGTTGCCTCACTTTCTAAATGCTGTCCTTTCAGAGAAAATCACTTTCCTTTGAAAGTGCCTTAAGCTACTTACAAGCATTCAACAGAAACTCACATGCGTTTCTCTGAAAGAGAAGCAGTCTGTTCGAACACTTCAATTCAATGTGCTCAGTGAATGGAGTGTTGCTTCACTTTCTAAATGCTGTCCTTTCAGAGAAAATCACTTTCCTTTGAAAGTCCCTTAGTCTACTTGTAAGCATTAGGAAGAAACTCACATGCATTTCTCTGAAAGAGAAGCAGTCTCTTCCAACACTTCATTTCACTGTGCGAAGTGAATGGAGTGTTGCTTCACTTCCTAATTATATCCTTTCAGAGAAAATCACTTTCCTTTGAAAGTGCCTTAAGCAACTTGCAAGCATTCACAAGAAACACTAATGCGTTTATATGAAAGAGAAGCACTCTGTTCCAACACTTCAATTCACTGTGCGAAGTGAATGGAGTGTTGCTTCACTTTCTAAATTCTGTCCTTTCAGAGAAAATCACTTTCCTTTGAAAGTGCCTTAAGCTACTTACAAGCATTCACCAGAAACTCACATGCGTTTCTCTGAAAGAGAAGCAATCTGTTCCAACACTTCAATTCACTGTGCGAAGTGAATGGAGTGTTGCTTCACTTTCTAAATGCTGTCCTTTCAGAGAAAATCACTTTCCTTTGAAAGAGCCTTAAGGTACTTGCAAGCATTAGGAAGAAACTCACATGCGTTTCTCTGAAAGAGAAGCAGTCTGTTCCAACACTTCAATTCACTGTGCGAAGTGAATGGAGTGTTGCTTCACTTTCTAAATGCTGTCCTTTCAGAGAAAATCACTTTCCATTGAAAGTGCCTTAAACTACTTTCAAGCATTCACCAGAAACTCACATGCGTTTCTCTGAAAGAGAAGCAGTCTGTTCCAACACTTCAATTCACTGTGAGAAGTGAATGGAGTGTTGCTTCACTTTCTAAATGCTGTCCTTTCAGAGAAAATCACTTTCCTTTGAAAGTGCCTTAAGCTACTTGCAAGCATTAGGAAGAAACTCACATGCGTTTCTCTGAAAGAGAAGCAATCTGTTCCAACACTTCAATTCTCTGTGCGAAGTGAATGGAGTGTTGCTTCACTTTCTAAATGCTGTCCTTTCAGAGAAAATCACTTTCCTTTGAAAGTGCCTTAAGCTACTTGCAAGCATTCACAAGAAACACTAATGCGTTTCTATGAAAGAGAAGCAGTCTGTTGCAACACTTCAATTCACTGTGCGAAGTGAATGGAGTGTTGCTTCACTTTCTAAATGCTGTCCTTTCAGAGAAAATCACTTTCCTTTGAAAGTGCCTTAAGCTACTTGCAAGCATTCAACAGAAACTCACATGCGTTTCTCTGAAAGAGAAGCACTCTGCTCCAACACTTCAATTCACTGTGCGAAGTGAATGGAGTGTTCCTTCACTTTCTAAATTCTGTCCTTTCAGAGAAAATCACTTTCCTTTGAAAGTGCCTTAAACTTCTTTTAAGCATTCACGAAAAACTCACATGCGTTTCTCTTAAAGAGTAGCAGTCTGTTCCAACACTTCAATTCACTGTGCGAAGTGAATGGAGTGTTGCTTCACTTTCTAAATGCTGTCCTTTCAGAGAAAATCACTTTCCTTTGAAAGTGCCTTAAGCTACTTGCAAGCATTAGGAAGAAACTCACATGCGTTTCTCTGAAAGAGAAGCAATCTGTTCCAACACTTCAATTCTCTGTGCGAAGTGAATGGAGTGTTGCTTCACTTTCTAAATGCTGTCCTTTCAGAGAAAATCACTTTCCTTTGAAAGTGCCTTAAGCTACTTGCAAGCATTCACAAGAAACACTAATGCGTTTCTATGAAAGAGAAGCAGTCTGTTCCAACACTTCAATTCACTGTGCGAAGTGAATGGAGTGTTGCTTCACTTTCTAAATGCTGTCCTTTCCGAGAAAATCACTTTCCTTTGAAAGTGCCTTAAGCTACTTGCAAGCATTAGGAAGAAACTCACATGCGTTTCTCTGAAAGAGAAGCAATCTGTTCCAACACTTCAATTCTCTGTGCGAAGTGAATGGAGTGTTGCTTCACTTTCTAAATGCTGTCCTTTCAGAGAAAATCACTTTCCTTTGAAAGTGCCTTAAGCTACTTGCAAGCATTCACAAGAAACACTAATGCGTTTCTATGAAAGAGAAGCAGTCTGTTGCAACACTTCAATTCACTGTGCGAAGTGAATGGAGTGTTGCTTCACTTTCTAAATGCTGTCCTTTCAGAGAAAATCACTTTCCTTTGAAAGTGCCTTAAGCTACTTGCAAGCATTCAACAAAACTCACATGCGTTTCTCTGAAAGAGAAGCACTCTGCTCCAACACTTCAATTCACTGTGCGAAGTGAATGGAGTGTTCCTTCACTTTCTAAATTCTGTCCTTTCAGAGAAAATCACTTTCCTTTGAAAGTGCCTTAAACTTCTTTCAAGCATTCACGAAAAACTCACATGCGTTACTCTTAAAGAGTAGCAGTCTGTTCCAACACTTCAATTCACTGTGCGAAGTGAATGGAGTGTTGCTTCACTTTCTAAATGCTGTCCTTTCAGAGAAAATCACTTTCCTTTGAAAGTGCCTTAAGCTACTTGCAAGCATTAGGAAGAAACTCACATGCGTTTCTCTGAAAGAGAAGCAATCTGTTCCAACACTTCAATTCACTGTGCGAAGTGAATGGAGTGTTGCTTCACTTTCTAAATGCTGTCCTTTCAGAGAAAATCACTTTCCTTTGAAAGTGCCTTAAGCTACTTGCAAGCATTCACAAGAAACACTAATGCGTTTCTATGAAAGAGAAGCAGTCTGTTCCAACACTTCAATTCACTGTGCGAAGTGAATGGAGTGTTGCTTCACTTTCTAAATGCTGTCCTTTCAGAGAAAATCACTTTCCTTTGAAAGTGCCTTAAGCTACTTGCAAGCATTAGGAAGAAACTCACATGTGTTTCTCTGAAAGAGAAGCTGTCTGTTCCAACACTTCAATTCACTGTGTGAAGTGAATGGAGTATTGCCTCACTTTCTAAATGCTGTCCTTTCAGAGAAAATCACTTTCCTTTGAAAGTGCCTTAAGCTACTTACAAGAATTCAACAGAAACTCACATGCGTTTCTCTGAAAGAGATGCAGTCTGTTCCAACACTTCAATTCAATGTGCGAAGTGAATGGAGTGTTGCTTCACTTTCTAAATGCTGTCCTTTCAGAGAAAATCACTTTCCTTTGAAAGTGCCTTAAGCTATTACAAGCATTCAACAGAAACTCACGTGCATTTCTCTGAAAGAGAAGCAGTCTGTTCCAACACTTCAATTCACTGTGCGAAGTGAAAGGAGTGTTGCTTCACTTTCTAAATACTGTCCTTTCAGAGAAAATCACTTTCCTTTGAAAGTGCCTTAAACTACTTTCAAGCATTCATAAAAAACTCACATGTGTTTCTCTGAAAGAGAAGCAGTCTGTTCCAACACTTCAATTCACTGTGCGAAGTGAATGGAGTGTTGCTTCACTTTCTAAATGCTGTCCTTTCAGAGAAAATCACTTTCCTTTGAAAGTGCCTTAAGCTACTTGCAAGCATTAGGAAGAAACTCACATGCGTTTCTCTGAAAGAGAAGCAATCTGTTCCAACACTTCAATTCTCTGTGCGAAGTGAATGGAGTGTTGCTTCACTTTCTAAATGCTGTCCTTTCAGAGAAAATCACTTTCCTTTGAAAGTGCCTTAAGCTACTTGCAAGCATTCACAAGAAACACTAATGCGTTTCTATGAAAGAGAAGCAGTCTGTTGCAACACTTCAATTCACTGTGCGAAGTGAATGGAGTGTTGCTTCACTTTCTAAATGCTGTCCTTTCAGAGAAAATCACTTTCCTTTGAAAGTGCCTTAAGCTACTTGCAAGCATTCAACAGAAACTCACATGCGTTTCTCTGAAAGAGAAGCACTCTGCTCCAACACTTCAATTCACTGTGCGAAGTGAATGGAGTGTTCCTTCACTTTCTAAATTCTGTCCTTTCAGAGAAAATCACTTTCCTTTGAAAGTGCCTTAAACTTCTTTTAAGCATTCACGAAAAACTCACATGCGTTTCTCTTAAAGAGTAGCAGTCTGTTCCAACACTTCAATTCACTGTGCGAAGTGAATGGAGTGTTGCTTCACTTTCTAAATGCTGTCCTTTCAGAGAAAATCACTTTCCTTTGAAAGTGCCTTAAGCTACTTGCAAGCATTAGGAAGAAACTCACATGCGTTTCTCTGAAAGAGAAGCAATCTGTTCCAACACTTCAATTCTCTGTGCGAAGTGAATGGAGTGTTGCTTCACTTTCTAAATGCTGTCCTTTCAGAGAAAATCACTTTCCTTTGAAAGTGCCTTAAGCTACTTGCAAGCATTCACAAGAAACACTAATGCGTTTCTATGAAAGAGAAGCAGTCTGTTCCAACACTTCAATTCACTGTGCGAAGTGAATGGAGTGTTGCTTCACTTTCTAAATGCTGTCCTTTCCGAGAAAATCACTTTCCTTTGAAAGTGCCTTAAGCTACTTGCAAGCATTAGGAAGAAACTCACATGCGTTTCTCTGAAAGAGAAGCAATCTGTTCCAACACTTCAATTCTCTGTGCGAAGTGAATGGAGTGTTGCTTCACTTTCTAAATGCTGTCCTTTCAGAGAAAATCACTTTCCTTTGAAAGTGCCTTAAGCTACTTGCAAGCATTCACAAGAAACACTAATGCGTTTCTATGAAAGAGAAGCAGTCTGTTGCAACACTTCAATTCACTGTGCGAAGTGAATGGAGTGTTGCTTCACTTTCTAAATGCTGTCCTTTCAGAGAAAATCACTTTCCTTTGAAAGTGCCTTAAGCTACTTGCAAGCATTCAACAGAAACTCACATGCGTTTCTCTGAAAGAGAAGCACTCTGCTCCAACACTTCAATTCACTGTGCGAAGTGAATGGAGTGTTCCTTCACTTTCTAAATTCTGTCCTTTCAGAGAAAATCACTTTCCTTTGAAAGTGCCTTCAACTTCTTTCAAGCATTCACGAAAAACTCACATGCGTTACTCTTAAAGAGTAGCAGTCTGTTCCAACACTTCAATTCACTGTGCGAAGTGAATGGAGTGTTGCTTCACTTTCTAAATGCTGTCCTTTCAGAGAAAATCACTTTCCTTTGAAAGTGCCTTAAGCTACTTGCAAGCATTATTAAGAAACTCACATGCGTTTCTCTGAAAGAGAAGCAATCTGTTCCAACACTTCAATTCACTGTGCGAAGTGAATGGAGTGTTGCTTCACTTTCTAAATGCTGTCCTTTCAGAGAAAATCACTTTCCTTTGAAAGTGCCTTAAGCTACTTGCAAGCATTCACAAGAAACACTAATGCGTTTCTATGAAAGAGAAGCAGTCTGTTCCAACACTTCAATTCACTGTGCGAAGTGAATGGAGTGTTGCTTCACTTTCTAAATGCTGTCCTTTCAGAGAAAATCACTTTCCTTTGAAAGTGCCTTAAGCTACTTGCAAGCATTAGGAAGAAACTCACATGTGTTTCTCTGAAAGAGAAGCTGTCTGTTCCAACACTTCAATTCACTGTGTGAAGTGAATGGAGTATTGCCTCACTTTCTAAATGCTGTCCTTTCAGAGAAAATCACTTTCCTTTGAAAGTGCCTTAAGCTACTTACAAGCATTCAACAGAAACTCACATGCGTTTCTCTGAAAGAGATGCAGTCTGTTCCAACACTTCAATTCAATGTGCGAAGTGAATGGAGTGTTGCTTCACTTTCTAAATGCTGTCCTTTCAGAGAAAATCACTTTCCTTTGAAAGTGCCTTAAGCTACTTACAAGCATTCAACAGAAACTCACGTGCATTTCTCTGAAAGAGAAGAAGTCTGTTCCAACACTTCAATTCACTGTGCGAAGTGAATGGAGTGTTGCTTCACTTTCTAAATACTGTCCTTTCAGAGAAAATCACTTTCCTTTGAAAGTGCCTTAAACTACTTTCAAGCATTCATAAAAAACTCACATGTGTTTCTCTGAAAGAGAAGCAGTCTGTTCCAACACTTCAATTCACTGTGCGAAGTGAATGGAGTGTTGCTTCACTTTCTAAATGCTGTCCTTTCAAAGAAAATTACTTTCCTTTGAGAGTGCCTTAAGCTACTTGCAAGCATTAGAAAGAAAATCACATGTGTTTCTCTGAAAGAGAAGCAGTCTGTTCCAACACTTCCATTCACTGTACAAAGTGAATGGAGTGTTGCCTCACTTTCGAAATGCTGTCCTTTCAGAGAAAATCACTTTCCTTTGAAAGTGCCTTAAGCTACTTAAAAGCATTCAACAGAAACTCACATGTGTTTCTCTGAAAGAGAAGCAGTCTGTTTCAACACTTCAATTCACTGTGCGAAGTGAATGGAGTGTTGCTTCACTTTCTAAATTCTGTCCTTTCAGAGAAAATCACTTTCCTTTGAAAGTGCCTTAAACTACTTTCAAGCATTCACAAAAGACTCACATGCGTTTCTCTTAAAGAGAAGCAGTCTGTTCCAACACTTCAATTCACTGTGCGAAGTGAATGGAGTGTTGCTTCACTTTCTAAATGCTGTCCTTTCAGAGAAAATCACTTTCCTTTGAAAGTGCCTTAAGCTACTTGCAAGCATTAGGAAGAAACTCACATGCAGTTCTAAGAAAGAGAAGCAGTCTGTTCCAATACTTCAATTCACTGTGCGAAGTGAATGGAGTGTTGCTTCACTTTCTAAATTCTGTCCTTTCAGAGAAAATCACTTTCCTTTGAAAGTGCCTTAAGCTACTTGTAAGCATTAGGAAGAAACTCACATGCGTTTCTCTGAAAGAGAAGCAGTCTGTTCCAACACTTCAATTCACTGTGCGAAGTGAATGGAGTGTTGCTTCAGTTTCTAAATGCTGTCCTTTCAGAGAAAATCACTTACATTTGATAGTGCCTTAAGGAACTTGCAAGCATTCACAAGAAACTCACATGCGTTTCTCTGAAAGAGAAGCAGTCTGTTCCAACACTTCAATTCACTGTGCGAAGTGAATGGAGTGTTGCTTCACTTTCTAAATGCTGTCCTTTCAGAGAAAATCACTTTCCTTGAAAGTGCCTTAAGCTACTTGCAAGCTTTCACAAGAAACTCACATGCGTTTCTCTGAAAGAGAAGCAGTCTGTTCCAACACTTCAATTCACTGTGTGAAGTGAATGGAGTGTTGCCTCACTTTCTAAATGCTGTCCTTTCAGAGAAAATCACTTTCCTTTGAAAGTGCCTTAAGCTACTTACAAGCATTCAACAGAAACTCACATGCGTTTCTCTGAAAGAGAAGCAGTCTGTTCGAACACTTCAATTCAATGTGCTCAGTGAATGGAGTGTTGCTTCACTTTCTAAATGCTGTCCTTTCAGAGAAAATCACTTTCCTTTGAAAGTCCCTTAGTCTACTTGTAAGCATTAGGAAGAAACTCACATGCATTTCTCTGAAAGAGAAGCAGTCTCTTCCAACACTTCATTTCACTGTGCGAAGTGAATGGAGTGTTGCTTCACTTCCTAATTATATCCTTTCAGAGAAAATCACTTTCCTTTGAAAGTGCCTTAAGCAACTTGCAAGCATTCACAAGAAACACTAATGCGTTTATATGAAAGAGAAGCACTCTGTTCCAACACTTCAATTCACTGTGCGAAGTGAATGGAGTGTTGCTTCACTTTCTAAATTCTGTCCTTTCAGAGAAAATCACTTTCCTTTGAAAGTGCCTTAAGCTACTTACAAGCATTCACCAGAAACTCACATGCGTTTCTCTGAAAGAGAAGCAATCTGTTCCAACACTTCAATTCACTGTGCGAAGTGAATGGAGTGTTGCTTCACTTTCTAAATGCTGTCCTTTCAGAGAAAATCACTTTCCTTTGAAAGAGCCTTAAGGTACTTGCAAGCATTAGGAAGAAACTCACATGCGTTTCTCTGAAAGAGAAGCAGTCTGTTCCAACACTTCAATTCACTGTGCGAAGTGAATGGAGTGTTGCTTCACTTTCTAAATGCTGTCCTTTCAGAGAAAATCACTTTCCATTGAAAGTGCCTTAAACTACTTTCAAGCATTCACCAGAAACTCACATGCGTTTCTCTGAAAGAGAAGCAGTCTGTTCCAACACTTCAATTCACTGTGAGAAGTGAATGGAGTGTTGCTTCACTTTCTAAATGCTGTCCTTTCAGAGAAAATCACTTTCCTTTGAAAGTGCCTTAAGCTACTTGCAAGCATTAGGAAGAAACTCACATGCGTTTCTCTGAAAGAGAAGCAATCTGTTCCAACACTTCAATTCTCTGTGCGAAGTGAATGGAGTGTTGCTTCACTTTCTAAATGCTGTCCTTTCAGAGAAAATCACTTTCCTTTGAAAGTGCCTTAAGCTACTTGCAAGCATTCACAAGAAACACTAATGCGTTTCTATGAAAGAGAAGCAGTCTGTTGCAACACTTCAATTCACTGTGCGAAGTGAATGGAGTGTTGCTTCACTTTCTAAATGCTGTCCTTTCAGAGAAAATCACTTTCCTTTGAAAGTGCCTTAAGCTACTTGCAAGCATTCAACAGAAACTCACATGCGTTTCTCTGAAAGAGAAGCACTCTGCTCCAACACTTCAATTCACTGTGCGAAGTGAATGGAGTGTTCCTTCACTTTCTAAATTCTGTCCTTTCAGAGAAAATCACTTTCCTTTGAAAGTGCCTTAAACTTCTTTTAAGCATTCACGAAAAACTCACATGCGTTTCTCTTAAAGAGTAGCAGTCTGTTCCAACACTTCAATTCACTGTGCGAAGTGAATGGAGTGTTGCTTCACTTTCTAAATGCTGTCCTTTCAGAGAAAATCACTTTCCTTTGAAAGTGCCTTAAGCTACTTGCAAGCATTAGGAAGAAACTCACATGCGTTTCTCTGAAAGAGAAGCAATCTGTTCCAACACTTCAATTCTCTGTGCGAAGTGAATGGAGTGTTGCTTCACTTTCTAAATGCTGTCCTTTCAGAGAAAATCACTTTCCTTTGAAAGTGCCTTAAGCTACTTGCAAGCATTCACAAGAAACACTAATGCGTTTCTATGAAAGAGAAGCAGTCTGTTCCAACACTTCAATTCACTGTGCGAAGTGAATGGAGTGTTGCTTCACTTTCTAAATGCTGTCCTTTCCGAGAAAATCACTTTCCTTTGAAAGTGCCTTAAGCTACTTGCAAGCATTAGGAAGAAACTCACATGCGTTTCTCTGAAAGAGAAGCAATCTGTTCCAACACTTCAATTCTCTGTGCGAAGTGAATGGAGTGTTGCTTCACTTTCTAAATGCTGTCCTTTCAGAGAAAATCACTTTCCTTTGAAAGTGCCTTAAGCTACTTGCAAGCATTCACAAGAAACACTAATGCGTTTCTATGAAAGAGAAGCAGTCTGTTGCAACACTTCAATTCACTGTGCGAAGTGAATGGAGTGTTGCTTCACTTTCTAAATGCTGTCCTTTCAGAGAAAATCACTTTCCTTTGAAAGTGCCTTAAGCTACTTGCAAGCATTCAACAAAACTCACATGCGTTTCTCTGAAAGAGAAGCACTCTGCTCCAACACTTCAATTCACTGTGCGAAGTGAATGGAGTGTTCCTTCACTTTCTAAATTCTGTCCTTTCAGAGAAAATCACTTTCCTTTGAAAGTGCCTTAAACTTCTTTCAAGCATTCACGAAAAACTCACATGCGTTACTCTTAAAGAGTAGCAGTCTGTTCCAACACTTCAATTCACTGTGCGAAGTGAATGGAGTGTTGCTTCACTTTCTAAATGCTGTCCTTTCAGAGAAAATCACTTTCCTTTGAAAGTGCCTTAAGCTACTTGCAAGCATTAGGAAGAAACTCACATGCGTTTCTCTGAAAGAGAAGCAATCTGTTCCAACACTTCAATTCACTGTGCGAAGTGAATGGAGTGTTGCTTCACTTTCTAAATGCTGTCCTTTCAGAGAAAATCACTTTCCTTTGAAAGTGCCTTAAGCTACTTGCAAGCATTCACAAGAAACACTAATGCGTTTCTATGAAAGAGAAGCAGTCTGTTCCAACACTTCAATTCACTGTGCGAAGTGAATGGAGTGTTGCTTCACTTTCTAAATGCTGTCCTTTCAGAGAAAATCACTTTCCTTTGAAAGTGCCTTAAGCTACTTGCAAGCATTAGGAAGAAACTCACATGTGTTTCTCTGAAAGAGAAGCTGTCTGTTCCAACACTTCAATTCACTGTGTGAAGTGAATGGAGTATTGCCTCACTTTCTAAATGCTGTCCTTTCAGAGAAAATCACTTTCCTTTGAAAGTGCCTTAAGCTACTTACAAGAATTCAACAGAAACTCACATGCGTTTCTCTGAAAGAGATGCAGTCTGTTCCAACACTTCAATTCAATGTGCGAAGTGAATGGAGTGTTGCTTCACTTTCTAAATGCTGTCCTTTCAGAGAAAATCACTTTCCTTTGAAAGTGCCTTAAGCTATTACAAGCATTCAACAGAAACTCACGTGCATTTCTCTGAAAGAGAAGCAGTCTGTTCCAACACTTCAATTCACTGTGCGAAGTGAAAGGAGTGTTGCTTCACTTTCTAAATACTGTCCTTTCAGAGAAAATCACTTTCCTTTGAAAGTGCCTTAAACTACTTTCAAGCATTCATAAAAAACTCACATGTGTTTCTCTGAAAGAGAAGCAGTCTGTTCCAACACTTCAATTCACTGTGCGAAGTGAATGGAGTGTTGCTTCACTTTCTAAATGCTGTCCTTTCAAAGAAAATTACTTTCCTTTGATAGTGCCTTAAGCTACTTGCAAGCATTAGAAAGAAAATCACATGTGTTTCTCTGAAAGAGAAGCAGTCTGTTCCAACACTTCCATTCACTGTGCAAAGTGAATGGAGTTTTGCCTCACTTTCGAAATGCTGTCCTTTCAGAGAAAATCACTTTCCTTTGAAAGTGCCTTAAGCTACTTGCAAGCATTAGGAAGAAACTCACATGCATTTCTAAGAAAGAGAAGCAGTCTGTTCCAATACTTCAATTCACTGTGCGAAGTGAATGGAGTGTTGCTTCACTTTCTAAATTCTGTCCTTTCAGAGAAAATCACTTTCCTTTGAAAGTGCCTTAAGCTACTTGTAAGCATTAGGAAGAAACTCACATGCGTTTCTCTGAAAGAGAAGCAGTCTGTTCCAACACTTCAATTCACTGTGCGAAGTGAATGGAGTGTTGCTTCACTTTCTAAATGCTGTCCTTTCAGAGAAAATCACTTACATTTGATAGTGCCTTAAGGAACTTGCAAGCATTCACAAGAAACTCACATGCGTTTCTCTGAAAGAGAAGCAGTCTGTTCCAACACTTCAATTCACTGTGCGAAGTGAATGGAGTGTTGCTTCACTTTCTAAATGCTGTCCTTTCAGAGAAAATCACTTTCTTTGAAAGTGCCTTAAGCTACTTGCAAGCATTCACAAGAAACTCACATGCGTTTCTCTGAAAGAGAAGCAGTCTGTTCCAACACTTCAATTCACTGTGTGAAGTGAATGGAATGTTGCCTCACTTTCTAAATGCTGTCCTTTCAGAGAAAATCACTTTCCTTTGAAAGTGCCTTAAGCTACTTACAAGCATTCAACAGAAACTCACATGCGTTTCTCGGAAAGAGAAGCAGTCTGTTCGAACACTTCAATTCAATGTGCTCAGTGAATGGAGTGTTGCTTCACTTTCTAAATGCTGTCCTTTCAGAGAAAATCACTTTCCTTTGAAAGTCCCTTAGTCTACTTGTAAGCATTAGGAAGAAACTCACATGCATTTCTCTGAAAGAGAAGCAGTCTCTTCCAACACTTCATTTCACTGTGCGAAGTGAATGGAGTGTTGTTTCACTTCCTAATTATATCCTTTCAGAGAAAATCACTTTCCTTTGAAAGTGCCTTAAGCAACTTGCAAGCATTCACAAGAAACACTAATGCGTTTATATGAAAGAGAAGCACTCTGTTCCAACACTTCAATTCACTGCACGAAGGGAATGGAGTGTTGCTTCACTTTCTAAATGCTGTCCTTTCAGAGAAAATCACTTTCCTTTGAAAGTGCCTTAAGCTACTTACAAGCATTCACCAGAAACTCACATGCGTTTCTCTGAGAGAGAAGCAGTCTGTTCCAACACTTCAATTCACTGTGCCAAGTGAATGGAGTGTTGCTACACTTTCTAAATTCTGTCCTTTCAGAGAAAATCACTTTCCTTTGAAAGTTCCTTAAGCTACTTGCAAGCATTAGGAAGAAACTCACATGCATTTCTCTGAGAGAGAAGCAGTCTGTTCCAACACTTCAATTCACTGTGCGAAGTGAATGGAGTGTTGCTTCACTTTCTAAATTCTGTCCTTTCAGAGAAAATCACTTTCCTTTGAAAGTGCCTTAAGCTACTTACAAGCATTCACCAGAAACTCACATGCGTTTCTCTGAAAGAGAAGCAATCTGTTCCAACACTTCAATTCACTGTGCGAAGTGAATGGAGTGTTGCTTCACTTTCTAAATGCTGTCCTTTCAGAGAAAATCACTTTCCATTGAAAGTGCCTTAAGCTACTTGCAAGCATTCACAAGAAACACTAATGCGTTTCTATGAAAGAGAAGCAGTCTGTTCCAACACTTCAATCACTGTGCGAAGTGAATGGAGTGTTGCTTCACTTTCTAAATGCTGTCCTTTCAGAGAAAATCACTTTCCTTTGAAAGTGCCTTAAGCTGCTTGCAAGCATTAGGAAGAAACTCACATGTGTTTTTTCTGAAAGAGACGCAGTCTGTTCCAACACTTCAATTCACTGTGTGAAGTGAATGGAGTATTGCCTCACTTTCTAAATGCAGTCCTTTCAGAGGAAATCACTTTCCTTTGAAAGTGCCTTAAGCTACTTACAAGCATTCAACAGAAACTCACATGCGTTTCTCTGAAAGAGATGCAGTCTGTTCCAACACTTCAATTCAATGTGCGATGTGAATGGAGCGTTGCTTCACTTTCTAAATGCTGTCCTTTCAGAGAAAATCACTTTCCTTTGAAAGTGCCTTAAGCTACTTACAAGCATTCAACAGAAACTCACATGGATTTCTCTGAAAGAGAAGCAGTCTGTTCCAACACTTCAATTCACTGTGCGAAGTGAATGGAGTGTTGCTTCACTTTCTAAATACTGTCCTTTCAGAGAAAATCGCTTTCCTTTGAAAGTGCCTTAAACTACTTTCAAGCATTCATAAAAAACTCACATGTGTTTCTCTGAAAGAGAAGCAGTCTGTTCCAACACTTCAATTCACTGTGCGAAGTGAATGGAGTGTTGCTTCACTTTCTAAATGCTGTCCTTTCAGAGAAAATTACTTTCCTTTGATAGTGCCTTAAGCTACTTGCAAGCATTAGGAAGAAACTCACATGTGTTTCTCTGAAAGAGAAGCAGTCTGTTCCAACACTTCCATTCACTGTGCAAAGTGAATGGAGTGTTGCCTCACTTTCGAAATGCTGTCCTTTCAGAGAAAATCACTTTCCTTTGAAAGTGCCTTAAGCTACTTACAAGCATTCAACAGAAACTCACATGTGTTTCTCTGAAAGAGAAGCAGTCTGTTTCAACACTTCAATTCACTGTGCGAAGTGAATGGAGTGTTGCTTCACTTTCTAAATTCTGTCCTTTCAGAGAAAATCAATTTCCTTTGAAAGTGCCTTAAACTACTTTCAAGCATTCACAAAAGACTCACATGCGTTTCTCTTAAAGAGAAGCAGTCTGTTCCAACACTTCAATTCACTGTGTGAAGTGAATAGAGTGTTGCCTCACTTTCTAAATGCTGTCCATTCAGAGAAAATCACTTTCCTTTGAAAGTGCCTGAAGCAACTTGCAAGCATTCACAAGAAACTCACATGCGTTTCTCTGAAAGAGAAGCAGTCTGTTCCAATACTTCAATTCACTGTGCGAAGTGAATGGAGTGTTGCTTCACTTTCTAAATGCTGTCCTTTCAGAAAAAATCACTTTCCTTTGAACGTGCCTTAAGCTACTTACAAGCATTCAACAGAAACTCACATGTGTTTCTCTGAAAGAGAAGCCGTCTGTTTCAACACTTCAATTCACTGTGCGAAGTGAATGGAGTTTTGCCTCACTTTCGAAATGCTGTCCTTTCAGAGAAAATCACTTTCCTTTGAAAGTGCCTTAAGCTACTTGCAAGCATTAGGAAGAAACTCACATGCATTTCTAAGAAAGAGAAGCAGTCTGTTCCAATACTTCAATTCACTGTGCGAAGTGAATGGAGTGTTGCTTCACTTTCTAAATTCTGTCCTTTCAGAGAAAATCACTTTCCTTTGAAAGTGCCTTAAGCTACTTGTAAGCATTAGGAAGAAACTCACATGCGTTTCTCTGAAAGAGAAGCAGTCTGTTCCAACACTTCAATTCACTGTGCGAAGTGAATGGAGTGTTGCTTCACTTTCTAAATGCTGTCCTTTCAGAGAAAATCACTTACATTTGATAGTGCCTTAAGGAACTTGCAAGCATTCACAAGAAACTCACATGCGTTTCTCTGAAAGAGAAGCAGTCTGTTCCAACACTTCAATTCACTGTGCGAAGTGAATGGAGTGTTGCTTCACTTTCTAAATGCTGTCCTTTCAGAGAAAATCACTTTCTTTGAAAGTGCCTTAAGCTACTTGCAAGCATTCACAAGAAACTCACATGCGTTTCTCTGAAAGAGAAGCAGTCTGTTCCAACACTTCAATTCACTGTGTGAAGTGAATGGAGTGTTGCCTCACTTTCTAAATGCTGTCCTTTCAGAGAAAATCACTTTCCTTTGAAAGTGCCTTAAGCTACTTACAAGCATTCAACAGAAACTCACATGCGTTTCTCGGAAAGAGAAGCAGTCTGTTCGAACACTTCAATTCAATGTGCTCAGTGAATGGAGTGTTGCTTCACTTTCTAAATGCTGTCCTTTCAGAGAAAATCACTTTCCTTTGAAAGTCCCTTAGTCTACTTGTAAGCATTAGGAAGAAACTCACATGCATTTCTCTGAAAGAGAAGCAGTCTCTTCCAACACTTCATTTCACTGTGCGAAGTGAATGGAGTGTTGTTTCACTTCCTAATTATATCCTTTCAGAGAAAATCACTTTCCTTTGAAAGTGCCTTAAGCAACTTGCAAGCATTCACAAGAAACACTAATGCGTTTATATGAAAGAGAAGCACTCTGTTCCAACACTTCAATTCACTGCACGAAGGGAATGGAGTGTTGCTTCACTTTCTAAATGCTGTCCTTTCAGAGAAAATCACTTTCCTTTGAAAGTGCCTTAAGCTACTTACAAGCATTCACCAGAAACTCACATGCGTTTCTCTGAGAGAGAAGCAGTCTGTTCCAACACTTCAATTCACTGTGCCAAGTGAATGGAGTGTTGCTACACTTTCTAAATTCTGTCCTTTCAGAGAAAATCACTTTCCTTTGAAAGTTCCTTAAGCTACTTGCAAGCATTAGGAAGAAACTCACATGCATTTCTCTGAGAGAGAAGCAGTCTGTTCCAACACTTCAATTCACTGTGCGAAGTGAATGGAGTGTTGCTTCACTTTCTAAATTCTGTCCTTTCAGAGAAAATCACTTTCCTTTGAAAGTGCCTTAAGCTACTTACAAGCATTCACCAGAAACTCACATGCGTTTCTCTGAAAGAGAAGCAATCTGTTCCAACACTTCAATTCACTGTGCGAAGTGAATGGAGTGTTGCTTCACTTTCTAAATGCTGTCCTTTCAGAGAAAATCACTTTCCATTGAAAGTGCCTTAAGCTACTTGCAAGCATTCACAAGAAACACTAATGCGTTTCTATGAAAGAGAAGCAGTCTGTTCCAACACTTCAATCACTGTGCGAAGTGAATGGAGTGTTGCTTCACTTTCTAAATGCTGTCCTTTCAGAGAAAATCACTTTCCTTTGAAAGTGCCTTAAGCTGCTTGCAAGCATTAGGAAGAAACTCACATGTGTTTTTTCTGAAAGAGACGCAGTCTGTTCCAACACTTCAATTCACTGTGTGAAGTGAATGGAGTATTGCCTCACTTTCTAAATGCAGTCCTTTCAGAGGAAATCACTTTCCTTTGAAAGTGCCTTAAGCTACTTACAAGCATTCAACAGAAACTCACATGCGTTTCTCTGAAAGAGATGCAGTCTGTTCCAACACTTCAATTCAATGTGCGATGTGAATGGAGCGTTGCTTCACTTTCTAAATGCTGTCCTTTCAGAGAAAATCACTTTCCTTTGAAAGTGCCTTAAGCTACTTACAAGCATTCAACAGAAACTCACATGGATTTCTCTGAAAGAGAAGCAGTCTGTTCCAACACTTCAATTCACTGTGCGAAGTGAATGGAGTGTTGCTTCACTTTCTAAATACTGTCCTTTCAGAGAAAATCGCTTTCCTTTGAAAGTGCCTTAAACTACTTTCAAGCATTCATAAAAAACTCACATGTGTTTCTCTGAAAGAGAAGCAGTCTGTTCCAACACTTCAATTCACTGTGCGAAGTGAATGGAGTGTTGCTTCACTTTCTAAATGCTGTCCTTTCAGAGAAAATTACTTTCCTTTGATAGTGCCTTAAGCTACTTGCAAGCATTAGGAAGAAACTCACATGTGTTTCTCTGAAAGAGAAGCAGTCTGTTCCAACACTTCCATTCACTGTGCAAAGTGAATGGAGTGTTGCCTCACTTTCGAAATGCTGTCCTTTCAGAGAAAATCACTTTCCTTTGAAAGTGCCTTAAGCTACTTACAAGCATTCAACAGAAACTCACATGTGTTTCTCTGAAAGAGAAGCAGTCTGTTTCAACACTTCAATTCACTGTGCGAAGTGAATGGAGTGTTGCTTCACTTTCTAAATTCTGTCCTTTCAGAGAAAATCAATTTCCTTTGAAAGTGCCTTAAACTACTTTCAAGCATTCACAAAAGACTCACATGCGTTTCTCTTAAAGAGAAGCAGTCTGTTCCAACACTTCAATTCACTGTGTGAAGTGAATAGAGTGTTGCCTCACTTTCTAAATGCTGTCCATTCAGAGAAAATCACTTTCCTTTGAAAGTGCCTGAAGCAACTTGCAAGCATTCACAAGAAACTCACATGCGTTTCTCTGAAAGAGAAGCAGTCTGTTCCAATACTTCAATTCACTGTGCGAAGTGAATGGAGTGTTGCTTCACTTTCTAAATGCTGTCCTTTCAGAAAAAATCACTTTCCTTTGAACGTGCCTTAAGCTACTTACAAGCATTCAACAGAAACTCACATGTGTTTCTCTGAAAGAGAAGCCGTCTGTTTCAACACTTCAATTCACTGTGCGAAGTGAATGGAGTGTTGCTTCACTTTCTAAATTCTGTCCTATCAGAGAAAATCACTTTCCTTTGAAAGTGCCTTAAACTACTTTCAAGCATTCACAAAAGACTCACATGCGTTTCTCTTAAAGAGAAGCAGTCTGTTCCAACACTTCAATTCACTGTGTGTGAAGTGAATAGAGTGTTGCCTCACTTTCTAAATGCTGTCCTTTCAGAAAAAATCACTTTCCTTTGAAAGTGCCTTAAGCAACTTGCAAGCATTCACAAGAAACTCACATGCGTTTCTCTGAAAGAGAAGCAGTCTGTTCCAATACTTCAATTCACTGTGCGAAGTGAATGGAGTGTTGCTTCACTTTCTAAATGCTGTCCTTTCAGAGAAAATCACTTTCCTTTGAAAGTGCCTTAAGCTACTTACAAGCATTCACCAGAAACTCACATGCGTTTCTCTGAAAAAGAAGCGGTCTGTTCCAACACTTCAATTCACTGTGCGAAGTGAATGGAGTGTTGATTCACTTTCTAAATACTGTCCTTTCAGAGAAAATCACTTTCTTTGAAAGTGACTTAAACTACTTTCATGCATTCATAAAAAACTCACATGCGTTTCTCTGAAAGAGAAGCAGTCTGTTCCAACACTTCAATTCACTGTGCGAAGTGAATGGAGTGTTGCTTCACTTTCTAAATGCTGTCCTTTCAGAGAAAATCACTTTCCTTTGAAAGTGACTTAAGCTACTTACAAGCATTCACCAGAAACTCACATGCGTTTCTCTGAAAGAGAAGCGGTCTGTTCCAACATTTCAATTCACTGTGCGAAGTGAATGGAGTGTTCCTTCACTTTCTAAATGCTGTCCTTTCAGAGAAAATCACTTTCCATTGAAAGTGCCTTAAGCTACTTGCAAGCATTCACAAGAAACACTAATGCGTTTCTATGAAAGAGAAGCAGTCTGTTCCAACACTTCAATTCACTGTGCGAAGTGAATGGAGTGTTGCTTCACTTTCTAAATGCTGTCCTTTCAGAGAAAATCACTTTCCTTTGAAAGTGCCTTAAGCTACTTGCAAGCATTAGGAAGAAACTCACATGTGTTTCTCTGAAAGAGAAGCAGTCTGTTCCAACACTTCCATTCACTGTGCAAAGTGAATGGAGTGTTGCCTCACTTTCGAAATGCTGTCCTTTCAGTGAAAATCACTTTCCTTTGAAAGTGCCTTAAGCTACTTACAAGCATTCAACAGAAACTCACATGTGTTTCTCTGAAAGAGAAGCAGTCTGTTTCAACACTTCAATTCACTGTGCGAAGTGAATGGAGTGTTGCTTCACTTTCTAAATTCTGTCCTTTCAGAGAAAATCACTTTCCTTTGAAAGTGCCTTAAACTACTTTCAAGCATTCACAAAAGACTCACATGCGTTTCTCTTAAAGAGAAGCAGTCTGTTCCAACACTTCAATTCACTGTGTGAAGTGAATAGAGTGTTGCCTCACTTTCTAAATGCTGTCCATTCAGAGAAAATCCCTTTCCTTTGAAAGTGCCTTAAGCAACTTGCAAGCATTCACAAGAAACTCACATGCGTTTCTCTGAAAGAGAAGCAGTCTGTTCCAATACTTCAATTCACTGTGCGAAGTGAATGGAGTGTTGCTTCACTTTCTAAATGCTGTCCTTTCAGAGAAAATCACTTTCCTTTGAACGTGCCTTAAGCTACTTACAAGCATTCAACAGAAACTCACATGTGTTTCTCTGAAAGAGAAGCAGTCTGTTTCAACACTTCAATTCACTCTACGAAGTGAATGGAGTGTTGCTTCACTTTCTAAATTCTGTCCTTTCAGAGAAAATCACTTTCCTTTGAAAGTGCCTTAAACTACTTTCAAGCATTCACAAAAGACTCACATGCGTTTCTCTTAAAGAGAAGCAGTCTGTTCCAACACTTCAATTCACTGTGTGTGAAGTGAATAGAGTGTTGCTTCACTTTATAAATGCTGTCCTTTCAGAGAAAATCACTTTCCTTTGAACGTGCCTTAAGCTACTTACAAGCATTCACCAGAAACTCACATGCATTTCTCTGAAAAAGAAGCGGTCTGTTCCAACACTTCAATTCACTGTGCGAAGTGAATGGAGTGTTGCTTCACTTTCTAAATTCTGTCCTTTCAGAGAAAATCACTTTCCTTTGAAAGTGACTTAAACTACTTTCAAGCATTCATAAAAAACTCACATGCGTTTCTCTGAAAGAGAAGCAGTCTGTTCCAACACTTCAATTCACTGTGCGAAGTGAATGGTGTGTTGCTTCACTTTCTAAATGCTGTCCTTTCAGAGAAAATCACTTTCCTTTGAAAGTGCCTTAAGCTAAATACAAGCATTATGAAGAAACTCACATGCGTTTCTCTGAAAGAGAAGCAGTCTGTTCCAACACTTCAATTCACTGTGCGAAGTGAATGGAGTGTTGCCTCACTTTCTAAATGCTGTCCTTTCAGAGAAAATCACTTTCCATTGAAAGTGCCTTAAACTACTTTCAAGCATTCACAAAAAACTCACATGCGTTTCTCTGAAAGAGAAGCAGTCTGTTCCAACCCTTCAATTCACTGTGCGAAGTGAATGGAGTGTTGCTTCACTTTCTAAATGCTGTCCTATCAGAGACAATCACTTTCCTTTGAAAGTGCCTTAAGCTACTTACAAGCATTCAACAGAAACTCACATGCATTTCTCTGAAAGAGAAGCAATCTGTTCCAACACTTCAATTCTCTGTGCGAAGTGAATGGAGTGTTGCTTCACTTTCTAAATGCTGTCCTTTCAGAGAAAATCACTTTCCTTTGAAAGTGCCTTAAGCTACTTGCAAGCATTCACAAGAAACACTAATGTGTTTCTATGAAAGAGAAGCAGTCTGTTCCAACTCTTCAATTCATTGCGAGAAGGGAATGGAGTGTTGCTTTACTTTCTAAATGCTATCCTTTCAGAGAAAATCACTTTCCTTTGAAAGAGCCTTGAGCTACTTACAAGCATTCAAAAGAAACTCACATGCATTTCTCTGAAAGAGAAGCAGTCTGTTCCAACACTTCAATTCACTGTGCGAAGTGAATGGAATGTTACTTCACTTTCTAAATGCTGTCCTTTCAGTGAAAATCACTTTCCTTTGAAAGTGCCTTAAGCTACTTACAAGCATTCAACAGAAACTCACATGCATTTCTCTGAAAGAGAAGCTGTCTGTTCCAACACTTCAATTCACTGTGCGAAGTGAATGGAGTGTTCCTTCACTTTCTAAATTCTGTCCTTTCAGAGAAAATCAATTTCCTTTGAAAGTGCCTTAAACTTCTTTCCAGCATTCACCAGAAACTCACATGCGTTTCTCTGAATGAGAAGCAGTCTGTTCCAACACTTCAATTCACTGTGCGAAGTGAATGGAGTGTTCCTTCACTTTCTAAATTCTGTCCTTTCAGAGAAAATCAATTTCCTTTGAAAGTGCCTTAAACTTCTTTCCAGCATTCACAAAAAACTCACATGCGTTTCTCTTAAAGAGAAGCAGTCTGTTCCAACACTTCAATTCACTGTGCGAAGTGAATGGAGTGTTGCTTCAGTTTCTAAATGCTGTCCTTTCAGAGAAAATCACTTTCCTTTGATAGTGCCTTAAGGAACTTGCAAGCATTCACAAGAAACTCACATGCGTTTCTCTGAAAGAGAAGCAGTCTGTTCCAACACTTCAATTCACTGTGCGAAGTGAATGGAGTGTTGCTTCACTTTCTAAATGCTGTCCTTTCAGAGAAAATCACTTTCCTTTGAAAGTGCCTTAAGCTACTTGCAAGCATTCACAAGAAACTCACATGCGTTTCTCTGAAAGAGAAGCAGTATGTTCCAACACTTCAATTCACTGTGTGAAGTGAATGGAGTGTTGCCTCACTTTCTAAATGCTGTCCTTTCAGAGAAAATCACTTTCCTTTGAAAGTGCCTTAAGCTACTTACAAGCATTCAACAGAAACTCACATGCGTTTCTCTGAAAGAGATGCAGTCTGTTCGAACACTTCAATTCAATGTGCTCAGTGAATGGAGTGTTGCTTCACTTTCTAAATGCTGTCCTTTCAGAGAAAATCACTTTCCTTTGAAAGTCCCTTAGTCTACTTGCAAGCATTAGGAAGAAACTCACATGCATTTCTCTTAAAGAGAAGCAGTCTGTTCCAACACTTCATTTCACTGTGCGAAGTGAATGGAGTGTTGCTTCACTTCCTAATTATATCCTTTCAGAGAAAATCACTTTCCTTTGAAAGTGCCTTAAGCAACTTGCAAGCATTCACAAGAAACTCTAATGCGTTTATATGAAAGAGAAGCACTCTGTTCCAACACTTCAATTCACTGCACGAAGGGAATGGAGTGTTGCTTCACTTTCTAAATGCTGTCCTTTCAGAGAAAATCACTTTCCTTTGAAAGTGCCTTAAGCTACTTACAAGCATTCACCAGAAACTCACATGCGTTTCTCTGAAAGAGAAGCAGTCTGTTCCAACACTTCAATTCACTGTGCCAAGTGAATGGAGTGTTGCTACACTTTCTAAATTCTGTCCTTTCAGAGAAAATCACTTTCCTTTGAAAGTGCCTTAAGCTGCTTGCAAGCATTAGGAAGAAACTCACATGCGTTTCTCTGAAAGAGAAGCAGTCTGTTCCAACACTTCAATTCACTGTGCGAAGTGAATGGAGTGTTGCTTCACTTTCTAAATGCTGTCCTTTCAGAGAAAATCACTTTCCATTGAAAGTGCCTTAAACTACTTTCAAGCATTCACCAGAAACTCACATGCGTTTCTCTGAAAGAGAAGCAGTCTGTTCCAACACTTCAATTCACTGTGCGAAGTGAATGGAGTGTTGCTTCACTTTCTAAATGCTGTCCTTTCAGAGAAAATCACTTTCCTTTGAAAGTGCCTTAAGCTACTTGCAAGCATTAGGAAGAAACTCACATGCGTTTCTCTGAAAGAGAAGCAATCTGTTCCAACACTTCAATTCTCTGTGCGAAGTGAATGGAGTGTTGCTTCACTTTCTAAATGCTGTCCTTTCAGAGAAAATCACTTTCCTTTGAAAGTGCCTTAAGCTACTTGCAAGCATTCACAAGAAACACTAATGCGTTTCTATGAAAGAGAAGCAGTCTGTTGCAACACTTCAATTCACTGTGCGAAGTGAATGGAGTGTTGCTTCACTTTCTAAATGCTGTCCTTTCAGAGAAAATCACTTTCCTTTGAAAGTGCCTTAAGCTACTTGCAAGCATTCAACAGAAACTCACATGCGTTTCTCTGAAAGAGAAGCACTCTGCTCCAACACTTCAATTCACTGTGCGAAGTGAATGGAGTGTTCCTTCACTTTCTAAATTCTGTCCTTTCAGAGAAAATCACTTTCCTTTGAAAGTGCCTTAAACTTCTTTTAAGCATTCACGAAAAACTCACATGCGTTTCTCTTAAAGAGTAGCAGTCTGTTCCAACACTTCAATTCACTGTGCGAAGTGAATGGAGTGTTGCTTCACTTTCTAAATGCTGTCCTTTCAGAGAAAATCACTTTCCTTTGAAAGTGCCTTAAGCTACTTGCAAGCATTAGGAAGAAACTCACATGCGTTTCTCTGAAAGAGAAGCAATCTGTTCCAACACTTCAATTCTCTGTGCGAAGTGAATGGAGTGTTGCTTCACTTTTTAAATGCTGTCCTTTCAGAGAAAATCACTTTCCTTTGAAAGTGCCTTAAGCTACTTGCAAGCATTCACAAGAAACACTAATGCGTTTCTATGAAAGAGAAGCAGTCTGTTCCAACACTTCAATTCACTGTGCGAAGTGAATGGAGTGTTGCTTCACTTTCTAAATGCTGTCCTTTCCGAGAAAATCACTTTCCTTTGAAAGTGCCTTAAGCTACTTGCAAGCATTAGGAAGAAACTCACATGCGTTTCTCTGAAAGAGAAGCAATCTGTTCCAACACTTCAATTCTCTGTGCGAAGTGAATGGAGTGTTGCTTCACTTTCTAAATGCTGTCCTTTCAGAGAAAATCACTTTCCTTTGAAAGTGCCTTAAGCTACTTGCAAGCATTCACAAGAAACACTAATGCGTTTCTATGAAAGAGAAGCAGTCTGTTGCAACACTTCAATTCACTGTGCGAAGTGAATGGAGTGTTGCTTCACTTTCTAAATGCTGTCCTTTCAGAGAAAATCACTTTCCTTTGAAAGTGCCTTAAGCTACTTGCAAGCATTCAACAGAAACTCACATGTGTTTCTCTGAAAGAGAAGCACTCTGCTCCAACACTTCAATTCACTGTGCGAAGTGAATGGAGTGTTCCTTCACTTTCTAAATTCTGTCCTTTCAGAGAAAATCACTTTCCTTTGAAAGTGCCTTCAACTTCTTTCAAGCATTCACGAAAAACTCACATGCGTTACTCTTAAAGAGTAGCAGTCTGTTCCAACACTTCAATTCACTGTGCGAAGTGAATGGAGTGTTGCTTCACTTTCTAAATGCTGTCCTTTCAGAGAAAATCACTTTCCTTTGAAAGTGCCTTAAGCTACTTGCAAGCATTAGGAAGAAACTCACATGTGTTTCTCTGAAAGAGAAGCTGTCTGTTCCAACACTTCAATTCACTGTGTGAAGTGAATGGAGTATTGCCTCACTTTCTAAATGCTGTCCTTTCAGAGAAAATCACTTTCCTTTGAAAGTGCCTTAAGCTACTTACAAGCATTCAACAGAAACTCACATGCGTTTCTCTGAAAGAGATGCAGTCTGTTCCAACACTTCAATTCAATGTGCGAAGTGAATGGAGTGTTGCTTCACTTTCTAAATGCTGTCCTTTCAGAGAAAATCACTTTCCTTTGAAAGTGCCTTAAGCTACTTACAAGCATTCAACAGAAACTCACGTGCATTTCTCTGAAAGAGAAGCAGTCTGTTCCAACACTTCAATTCACTGTGCGAAGTGAATGGAGTGTTGCTTCACTTTCTAAATACTGTCCTTTCAGAGAAAATCACTTTCCTTTGAAAGTGCCTTAAACTACTTTCAAGCATTCATAAAAAACTCACATGTGTTTCTCTGAAAGAGAAGCAGTCTGTTCCAACACTTCAATTCACTGTGCGAAGTGAATGGAGTGTTGCTTCACTTTCTAAATGCTGTCCTTTCAAAGAAAATTACTTTCCTTTGATAGTGCCTTAAGCTACTTGCAAGCATTAGAAAGAAAATCACATGTGTTTCTCTGAAAGAGAAGCAGTCTGTTCCAACACTTCCATTCACTGTGCAAAGTGAATGGAGTGTTGCCTCACTTTCGAAATGCTGTCCTTTCAGAGAAAATCACTTTCCTTTGAAAGTGCCTTAAGCTACTTACAAGCATTCAACAGAAACTCACATGTGTTTCTCTGAAAGAGAAGCAGTCTGTTTCAACACTTCAATTCACTGTGCGAAGTGAATGGAGTGTTGCTTCACTTTCTAAATTCTGTCCTTTCAGAGAAAATCACTTTCCTTTGAAAGTGCCTTAAACTACTTTCAAGCATTCACAAAAGACTCACATGCGTTTCTCTTAAAGAGAAGCAGTCTGTTCCAACACTTCAATTCACGGTGTGAAGTGAATAGAGTGTTGCCTCACTTTCTAAATGCTGTCCTTTCAGAGAAAATCACTTTCCTTTGAAAGTGCCTTAAGCTACTTGCAAGCATTAGGAAGAAACTCACATGCATTTCTAAGAAAGAGAAGCAGTCTGTTCCAATACTTCAATTCACTGTGCGAAGTGAATGGAGTGTTGCTTCACTTTCTAAATTCTGTCCTTTCAGAGAAAATCACTTTCCTTTGAAAGTGCCTTAAGCTACTTGTAAGCATTAGGAAGAAACTCACATGCGTTTCTCTGAAAGAGAAGCAGTCTGTTCCAACACTTCAATTCACTGTGCGAAGTGAATGGAGTGTTGCTTTAGTTTCTAAATGCTGTCCTTTCAGAGAAAATCACTTACATTTGATAGTGCCTTAAGGAACTTGCAAGCATTCACAAGAAGCTCACATGCGTTTCTCTGAAAGAGAAGCAGTCTGTTCCAACACTTCAATTCACTGTGCGAAGTGAATGGAGTGTTGCTTCACTTTCTAAATGCTGTCCTTTCAGAGAAAATCACTTTCCTTGAAAGTGCCTTAAGCTACTTGCAAGCTTTCACAAGAAACTCACATGCGTTTCTCTGAAAGAGAAGCAGTCTGTTCCAACATTTCAATTCACTGTGTGAAGTGAATGGAGTGTTGCCTCACTTTCTAAATGCTGTCCTTTCAGAGAAAATCACTTTCCTTTGAAAGTGCCTTAAGCTACTTACAAGCATTCAACAGAAACTCACATGCGTTTCTCTGAAAGAGAAGCAGTCTGTTCGAACACTTCAATTCAATGTGCTCAGTGAATGGAGTGTTGCTTCACTTTCTAAATGCTGTCCTTTCAGAGAAAATCACTTTCCTTTGAAAGTCCCTTAGTCTACTTGTAAGCATTAGGAAGAAACTCACATGCATTTCTCTGAAAGAGAAGCAGTCTCTTCCAACACTTCATTTCACTGTGCGAAGTGAATGGAGTGTTGCTTCACTTCCTAATTATATCCTTTCAGAGAAAATCACTTTCCTTTGAAAGTGCCTTAAGCAACTTGCAAGCATTCACAAGAAACACTAATGCGTTTATATGAAAGAGAAGCACTCTGTTCCAACACTTCAATTCACTGCACGAAGGGAATGGAGTGTTGCTTCACTTTCTAAATTCTGTCCTTTCAGAGAAAATCACTTTCCTTTGAAAGTGCCTTAAGCTACTTACAAGCATTCACCAGAAACTCACATGCGTTTCTCTGAAAGAGAAGCAATCTGTTCCAACACTTCAATTCACTGTGCGAAGTGAATGGAGTGTTGCTTCACTTTCTAAATGCTGTCCTTTCAGAGAAAATCACTTTCCTTTGAAAGAGCCTTAAGGTACTTGCAAGCATTAGGAAGAAACTCACATGCGTTTCTCTGAAAGAGAAGCAGTCTGTTCCAACACTTCAATTCACTGTGCGAAGTGAATGGAGTGTTGCTTCACTTTCTAAATGCTGTCCTTTCAGAGAAAATCACTTTCCATTGAAAGTGCCTTAAACTACTTTCAAGCATTCACCAGAAACTCACATGCGTTTCTCTGAAAGAGAAGCAGTCTGTTCCAACACTTCAATTCACTGTGAGAAGTGAATGGAGTGTTGCTTCACTTTCTAAATGCTGTCCTTTCAGAGAAAATCACTTTCCTTTGAAAGTGCCTTAAGCTACTTGCAAGCATTAGGAAGAAACTCACATGCGTTTCTCTGAAAGAGAAGCAATCTGTTCCAACACTTCAATTCTCTGTGCGAAGTGAATGGAGTGTTGCTTCACTTTCTAAATGCTGTCCTTTCAGAGAAAATCACTTTCCTTTGAAAGTGCCTTAAGCTACTTGCAAGCATTCACAAGAAACACTAATGCGTTTCTATGAAAGAGAAGCAGTCTGTTGCAACACTTCAATTCACTGTGCGAAGTGAATGGAGTGTTGCTTCACTTTCTAAATGCTGTCCTTTCAGAGAAAATCACTTTCCTTTGAAAGTGCCTTAAGCTACTTGCAAGCATTCAACAGAAACTCACATGCGTTTCTCTGAAAGAGAAGCACTCTGCTCCAACACTTCAATTCACTGTGCGAAGTGAATGGAGTGTTCCTTCACTTTCTAAATTCTGTCCTTTCAGAGAAAATCACTTTCCTTTGAAAGTGCCTTAAACTTCTTTTAAGCATTCACGAAAAACTCACATGCGTTTCTCTTAAAGAGTAGCAGTCTGTTCCAACACTTCAATTCACTGTGCGAAGTGAATGGAGTGTTGCTTCACTTTCTAAATGCTGTCCTTTCAGAGAAAATCACTTTCCTTTGAAAGTGCCTTAAGCTACTTGCAAGCATTAGGAAGAAACTCACATGCGTTTCTCTGAAAGAGAAGCAATCTGTTCCAACACTTCAATTCTCTGTGCGAAGTGAATGGAGTGTTGCTTCACTTTCTAAATGCTGTCCTTTCAGAGAAAATCACTTTCCTTTGAAAGTGCCTTAAGCTACTTGCAAGCATTCACAAGAAACACTAATGCGTTTCTATGAAAGAGAAGCAGTCTGTTCCAACACTTCAATTCACTGTGCGAAGTGAATGGAGTGTTGCTTCACTTTCTAAATGCTGTCCTTTCCGAGAAAATCACTTTCCTTTGAAAGTGCCTTAAGCTACTTGCAAGCATTAGGAAGAAACTCACATGCGTTTCTCTGAAAGAGAAGCAATCTGTTCCAACACTTCAATTCTCTGTGCGAAGTGAATGGAGTGTTGCTTCACTTTCTAAATGCTGTCCTTTCAGAGAAAATCACTTTCCTTTGAAAGTGCCTTAAGCTACTTGCAAGCATTCACAAGAAACACTAATGCGTTTCTATGAAAGAGAAGCAGTCTGTTGCAACACTTCAATTCACTGTGCGAAGTGAATGGAGTGTTGCTTCACTTTCTAAATGCTGTCCTTTCAGAGAAAATCACTTTCCTTTGAAAGTGCCTTAAGCTACTTGCAAGCATTCAACAGAAACTCACATGCGTTTCTCTGAAAGAGAAGCACTCTGCTCCAACACTTCAATTCACTGTGCGAAGTGAATGGAGTGTTCCTTCACTTTCTAAATTCTGTCCTTTCAGAGAAAATCACTTTCCTTTGAAAGTGCCTTAAACTTCTTTCAAGCATTCACGAAAAACTCACATGCGTTACTCTTAAAGAGTAGCAGTCTGTTCCAACACTTCAATTCACTGTGCGAAGTGAATGGAGTGTTGCTTCACTTTCTAAATGCTGTCCTTTCAGAGAAAATCACTTTCCTTTGAAAGTGCCTTAAGCTACTTGCAAGCATTAGGAAGAAACTCACATGCGTTTCTCTGAAAGAGAAGCAATCTGTTCCAACACTTCAATTCACTGTGCGAAGTGAATGGAGTGTTGCTTCACTTTCTAAATGCTGTCCTTTCAGAGAAAATCACTTTCCTTTGAAAGTGCCTTAAGCTACTTGCAAGCATTCACAAGAAACACTAATGCGTTTCTATGAAAGAGAAGCAGTCTGTTCCAACACTTCAATTCACTGTGCGAAGTGAATGGAGTGTTGCTTCACTTTCTAAATGCTGTCCTTTCAGAGAAAATCACTTTCCTTTGAAAGTGCCTTAAGCTACTTGCAAGCATTAGGAAGAAACTCACATGTGTTTCTCTGAAAGAGAAGCTGTCTGTTCCAACACTTCAATTCACTGTGTGAAGTGAATGGAGTATTGCCTCACTTTCTAAATGCTGTCCTTTCAGAGAAAATCACTTTCCTTTGAAAGTGCCTTAAGCTACTTACAAGCATTCAACAGAAACTCACATGCGTTTCTCTGAAAGAGATGCAGTCTGTTCCAACACTTCAATTCAATGTGCGAAGTGAATGGAGTGTTGCTTCACTTTCTAAATGCTGTCCTTTCAGAGAAAATCACTTTCCTTTGAAAGTGCCTTAAGCTACTTACAAGCATTCAACAGAAACTCACGTGCATTTCTCTGAAAGAGAAGCAGTCTGTTCCAACACTTCAATTCACTGTGCGAAGTGAATGGAGTGTTGCTTCACTTTCTAAATACTGTCCTTTCAGAGAAAATCACTTTCCTTTGAAAGTGCCTTAAACTACTTTCAAGCATTCATAAAAAACTCACATGTGTTTCTCTGAAAGAGAAGCAGTCTGTTCCAACACTTCAATTCACTGTGCGAAGTGAATGGAGTGTTGCTTCACTTTCTAAATGCTGTCCTTTCAAAGAAAATTACTTTCCTTTGATAGTGCCTCAAGCTACTTGCAAGCATTAGAAAGAAAATCACATGTGTTTCTCTGAAAGAGAAGCAGTCTGTTCCAACACTTCCATTCACTGTGCAAAGTGAATGGAGTTTTGCCTCACTTTCGAAATGCTGTCCTTTCAGAGAAAATCACTTTCCTTTGAAAGTGCCTTAAGCTACTTGCAAGCATTAGGAAGAAACTCACATGCATTTCTAAGAAAGAGAAGCAGTCTGTTCCAATACTTCAATTCACTGTGCGAAGTGAATGGAGTGTTGCTTCACTTTCTAAATTCTGTCCTTTCAGAGAAAATCACTTTCCTTTGAAAGTGCCTTAAGCTACTTGTAAGCATTAGGAAGAAACTCACATGCGTTTCTCTGAAAGAGAAGCAGTCTGTTCCAACACTTCAATTCACTGTGCTAAGTGAATGGAGTGTTGCTTCAGTTTCTAAATGCTGTCCTTTCAGAGAAAATCACTTACATTTGATAGTGTCTTAAGGAACTTGCAAGCATTCACAAGAAACTCACATGCGTTTCTCTGAAAGAGAAGCAGTCTGTTCCAACACTTCAATTCACTGTGCGAAGTTAATGGAGTGTTGCTTCACTTTCTAAATGCTGTCCTTTCAGAGAAAATCACTTTCTTTGAAAGTGCCTTAAGCTACTTGCAAGCATTCACAAGAAACACTAATGCGTTTCTATGAAAGAGAAGCAGTCTGTTCCAACACTTCAATTCACTGTGTGAAGTGAATGGAGTGTTGCCTCACTTTCTAAATGCTGTCCTTTCAGAGAAAATCACTTTCCTTTGAAAGTGCCTTAAGCTACTTACAAGCATTCAACAGAAACTCACATGCGTTTCTCTGAAAGAGAAGCAGTCTGTTCGAACACTTCAATTCAATGTGCTCAGTGAATGGAGTGTTGCTTCACTTTCTAAATGCTGTCCTTTCAGAGAAAATCACTTTCCTTTGAAAGTCCCTTAGTCTACTTGTAAGCATTAGGAAGAAACTCACATGCATTTCTCTGAAAGAGAAGCAGTCTCTTCCAACACTTCATTTCACTGTGCGAAGTGAATGGAGTGTTGCTTCACTTCCTAATTATATCCTTTCAGAGAAAATCACTTTCCTTTGAAAGTGCCTTAAGCAACTTGCAAGCATTCACAAGAAACACTAATGCGTTTATATGAAAGAGAAGCACTCTGTTCCAACACTTCAATTCACTGCACGAAGGGAATGGAGTGTTGCTTCACTTTCTAAATTCTGTCCTTTCAGAGAAAATCACTTTCCTTTGAAAGTGCCTTAAGCTACTTACAAGCATTCACCAGAAACTCACATGCGTTTCTCTGAAAGAGAAGCAATCTGTTCCAACACTTCAATTCACTGTGCGAAGTGAATGGAGTGTTGCTTCACTTTCTAAATGCTGTCCTTTCAGAGAAAATCACTTTCCTTTGAAAGAGCCTTAAGGTACTTGCAAGCATTAGGAAGAAACTCACATGCGTTTCTCTGAAAGAGAAGCAGTCTGTTCCAACACTTCAATTCACTGTGCGAAGTGAATGGAGTGTTGCTTCACTTTCTAAATGCTGTCCTTTCAGAGAAAATCACTTTCCATTGAAAGTGCCTTAAACTACTTTCAAGCATTCACCAGAAACTCACATGCGTTTCTCTGAAAGAGAAGCAGTCTGTTCCAACACTTCAATTCACTGTGAGAAGTGAATGGAGTGTTGCTTCACTTTCTAAATGCTGTCCTTTCAGAGAAAATCACTTTCCTTTGAAAGTGCCTTAAGCTACTTGCAAGCATTAGGAAGAAACTCACATGCGTTTCTCTGAAAGAGAAGCAATCTGTTCCAACACTTCAATTCTCTGTGCGAAGTGAATGGAGTGTTGCTTCACTTTCTAAATGCTGTCCTTTCAGAGAAAATCACTTTCCTTTGAAAGTGCCTTAAGCTACTTGCAAGCATTCACAAGAAACACTAATGCGTTTCTATGAAAGAGAAGCAGTCTGTTGCAACACTTCAATTCACTGTGCGAAGTGAATGGAGTGTTGCTTCACTTTCTAAATGCTGTCCTTTCAGAGAAAATCACTTTCCTTTGAAAGTGCCTTAAGCTACTTGCAAGCATTCAACGGAAACTCACATGCGTTTCTCTGAAAGAGAAGCACTCTGCTCCAACACTTCAATTCACTGTGCGAAGTGAATGGAGTGTTCCTTCACTTTCTAAATTCTGTCCTTTCAGAGAAAATCACTTTCCTTTGAAAGTGCCTTAAACTTCTTTTAAGCATTCACGAAAAACTCACATGCGTTTCTCTTAAAGAGTAGCAGTCTGTTCCAACACTTCAATTCACTGTGCGAAGTGAATGGAGTGTTGCTTCACTTTCTAAATGCTGTCCTTTCAGAGAAAATCACTTTCCTTTGAAAGTGCCTTAAGCTACTTGCAAGCATTAGGAAGAAACTCACATGCGTTTCTCTGAAAGAGAAGCAATCTGTTCCAACACTTCAATTCTCTGTGCGAAGTGAATGGAGTGTTGCTTCACTTTCTAAATGCTGTCCTTTCAGAGAAAATCACTTTCCTTTGAAAGTGCCTTAAGCTACTTGCAAGCATTCACAAGAAACACTAATGCGTTTCTATGAAAGAGAAGCAGTCTGTTCCAACACTTCAATTCACTGTGCGAAGTGAATGGAGTGTTGCTTCACTTTCTAAATGCTGTCCTTTCCGAGAAAATCACTTTCCTTTGAAAGTGCCTTAAGCTACTTGCAAGCATTAGGAAGAAACTCACATGCGTTTCTCTGAAAGAGAAGCAATCTGTTCCAACACTTCAATTCTCTGTGCGAAGTGAATGGAGTGTTGCTTCACTTTCTAAATGCTGTCCTTTCAGAGAAAATCACTTTCCTTTGAAAGTGCCTTAAGCTACTTGCAAGCATTCACAAGAAACACTAATGCGTTTCTATGAAAGAGAAGCAGTCTGTTGCAACACTTCAATTCACTGTGCGAAGTGAATGGAGTGTTGCTTCACTTTCTAAATGCTGTCCTTTCAGAGAAAATCACTTTCCTTTGAAAGTGCCTTAAGCTACTTGCAAGCATTCAACAGAAACTCACATGCGTTTCTCTGAAAGAGAAGCACTCTGCTCCAACACTTCAATTCACTGTGCGAAGTGAATGGAGTGTTCCTTCACTTTCTAAATTCTGTCCTTTCAGAGAAAATCACTTTCCTTTGAAAGTGCCTTAAACTTCTTTCAAGCATTCACGAAAAACTCACATGCGTTACTCTTAAAGAGTAGCAGTCTGTTCCAACACTTCAATTCACTGTGCGAAGTGAATGGAGTGTTGCTTCACTTTCTAAATGCTGTCCTTTCAGAGAAAATCACTTTCCTTTGAAAGTGCCTTAAGCTACTTGCAAGCATTAGGAAGAAACTCACATGCGTTTCTCTGAAAGAGAAGCAATCTGTTCCAACACTTCAATTCACTGTGCGAAGTGAATGGAGTGTTGCTTCACTTTCTAAATGCTGTCCTTTCAGAGAAAATCACTTTCCTTTGAAAGTGCCTTAAGCTACTTGCAAGCATTCACAAGAAACACTAATGCGTTTCTATGAAAGAGAAGCAGTCTGTTCCAACACTTCAATTCACTGCACGAAGGGAATGGAGTGTTGCTTCACTTTCTAAATTCTGTCCTTTCAGAGAAAATCACTTTCCTTTGAAAGTGCCTTAAGCTACTTACAAGCATTCACCAGAAACTCACATGCGTTTCTCTGAAAGAGAAGCAATCTGTTCCAACACTTCAATTCACTGTGCGAAGTGAATGGAGTGTTGCTTCACTTTCTAAATGCTGTCCTTTCAGAGAAAATCACTTTCCTTTGAAAGAGCCTTAAGGTACTTGCAAGCATTAGGAAGAAACTCACATGCGTTTCTCTGAAAGAGAAGCAGTCTGTTCCAACACTTCAATTCACTGTGCGAAGTGAATGGAGTGTTGCTTCACTTTCTAAATGCTGTCCTTTCAGAGAAAATCACTTTCCATTGAAAGTGCCTTAAACTACTTTCAAGCATTCACCAGAAACTCACATGCGTTTCTCTGAAAGAGAAGCAGTCTGTTCCAACACTTCAATTCACTGTGAGAAGTGAATGGAGTGTTGCTTCACTTTCTAAATGCTGTCCTTTCAGAGAAAATCACTTTCCTTTGAAAGTGCCTTAAGCTACTTGCAAGCATTAGGAAGAAACTCACATGCGTTTCTCTGAAAGAGAAGCAATCTGTTCCAACACTTCAATTCTCTGTGCGAAGTGAATGGAGTGTTGCTTCACTTTCTAAATGCTGTCCTTTCAGAGAAAATCACTTTCCTTTGAAAGTGCCTTAAGCTACTTGCAAGCATTCACAAGAAACACTAATGCGTTTCTATGAAAGAGAAGCAGTCTGTTGCAACACTTCAATTCACTGTGCGAAGTGAATGGAGTGTTGCTTCACTTTCTAAATGCTGTCCTTTCAGAGAAAATCACTTTCCTTTGAAAGTGCCTTAAGCTACTTGCAAGCATTCAACGGAAACTCACATGCGTTTCTCTGAAAGAGAAGCACTCTGCTCCAACACTTCAATTCACTGTGCGAAGTGAATGGAGTGTTCCTTCACTTTCTAAATTCTGTCCTTTCAGAGAAAATCACTTTCCTTTGAAAGTGCCTTAAACTTCTTTTAAGCATTCACGAAAAACTCACATGCGTTTCTCTTAAAGAGTAGCAGTCTGTTCCAACACTTCAATTCACTGTGCGAAGTGAATGGAGTGTTGCTTCACTTTCTAAATGCTGTCCTTTCAGAGAAAATCACTTTCCTTTGAAAGTGCCTTAAGCTACTTGCAAGCATTAGGAAGAAACTCACATGCGTTTCTCTGAAAGAGAAGCAATCTGTTCCAACACTTCAATTCTCTGTGCGAAGTGAATGGAGTGTTGCTTCACTTTCTAAATGCTGTCCTTTCAGAGAAAATCACTTTCCTTTGAAAGTGCCTTAAGCTACTTGCAAGCATTCACAAGAAACACTAATGCGTTTCTATGAAAGAGAAGCAGTCTGTTCCAACACTTCAATTCACTGTGCGAAGTGAATGGAGTGTTGCTTCACTTTCTAAATGCTGTCCTTTCCGAGAAAATCACTTTCCTTTGAAAGTGCCTTAAGCTACTTGCAAGCATTAGGAAGAAACTCACATGCGTTTCTCTGAAAGAGAAGCAATCTGTTCCAACACTTCAATTCTCTGTGCGAAGTGAATGGAGTGTTGCTTCACTTTCTAAATGCTGTCCTTTCAGAGAAAATCACTTTCCTTTGAAAGTGCCTTAAGCTACTTGCAAGCATTCACAAGAAACACTAATGCGTTTCTATGAAAGAGAAGCAGTCTGTTGCAACACTTCAATTCACTGTGCGAAGTGAATGGAGTGTTGCTTCACTTTCTAAATGCTGTCCTTTCAGAGAAAATCACTTTCCTTTGAAAGTGCCTTAAGCTACTTGCAAGCATTCAACAGAAACTCACATGCGTTTCTCTGAAAGAGAAGCACTCTGCTCCAACACTTCAATTCACTGTGCGAAGTGAATGGAGTGTTCCTTCACTTTCTAAATTCTGTCCTTTCAGAGAAAATCACTTTCCTTTGAAAGTGCCTTAAACTTCTTTCAAGCATTCACGAAAAACTCACATGCGTTACTCTTAAAGAGTAGCAGTCTGTTCCAACACTTCAATTCACTGTGCGAAGTGAATGGAGTGTTGCTTCACTTTCTAAATGCTGTCCTTTCAGAGAAAATCACTTTCCTTTGAAAGTGCCTTAAGCTACTTGCAAGCATTAGGAAGAAACTCACATGCGTTTCTCTGAAAGAGAAGCAATCTGTTCCAACACTTCAATTCACTGTGCGAAGTGAATGGAGTGTTGCTTCACTTTCTAAATGCTGTCCTTTCAGAGAAAATCACTTTCCTTTGAAAGTGCCTTAAGCTACTTGCAAGCATTCACAAGAAACACTAATGCGTTTCTATGAAAGAGAAGCAGTCTGTTCCAACACTTCAATTCACTGTGCAAAGTGAATGGAGTGTTGCTTCACTTTCTAAATGCTGTCCTTTCAGAGAAAATCACTTTCCTTTGAAAGTGCCTTAAGCTACTTGCAAGCATTAGGAAGAAACTCACATGTGTTTCTCTGAAAGAGAAGCTGTCTGTTCCAACACTTCAATTCACTGTGTGAAGTGAATGGAGTATTGCCTCACTTTCTAAATGCTGTCCTTTCAGAGAAAATCACTTTCCTTTGAAAGTGCCTTAAGCTACTTACAAGCATTCAACAGAAACTCACATGCGTTTCTCTGAAAGAGATGCAGTCTGTTCCAACACTTCAATTCAATGTGCGAAGTGAATGGAGTGTTGCTTCACTTTCTAAATGCTGTCCTTTCAGAGAAAATCACTTTCCTTTGAAAGTGCCTTAAGCTACTTACAAGCATTCAACAGAAACTCACGTGCATTTCTCTGAAAGAGAAGCAGTCTGTTCCAACACTTCAATTCACTGTGCGAAGTGAATGGAGTGTTGCTTCACTTTCTAAATACTGTCCTTTCAGAGAAAATCACTTTCTTTTGAAAGTGCCTTAAACTACTTTCAAGCATTCATAAAAAACTCACATGTGTTTCTCTGAAAGAGAAGCAGTCTGTTCCAACACTTCAATTCACTGTGCGAAGTGAATGGAGTGTTGCTTCACTTTCTAAATGCTGTCCTTTCAAAGAAAATTACTTTCCTTTGATAGTGCCTTAAGCTACTTGCAAGCATTAGAAAGAAAATCACATGTGTTTCTCTGAAAGAGAAGCAGTCTGTTCCAACACTTCCATTCACTGTGCAAAGTGAATGGAGTTTTGCCTCACTTTCGAAATGCTGTCCTTTCAGAGAAAATCACTTTCCTTTGAAAGTGCCTTAAGCTACTTGCAAGCATTAGGAAGAAACTCACATGCATTTCTAAGAAAGAGAAGCAGTCTGTTCCAATACTTCAATTCACTGTGCGAAGTGAATGGAGTGTTGCTTCACTTTCTAAATTCTGTCCTTTCAGAGAAAATCACTTTCCTTTGAAAGTGCCTTAAGCTACTTGTAAGCATTAGGAAGAAACTCACATGCGTTTCTCTGAAAGAGAAGCAGTCTGTTCCAACACTTCAATTCACTGTGCTAAGTGAATGGAGTGTTGCTTCAGTTTCTAAATGCTGTCCTTTCAGAGAAAATCACTTACATTTGATAGTGTCTTAAGGAACTTGCAAGCATTCACAAGAAACTCACATGCGTTTCTCTGAAAGAGAAGCAGTCGGTTCCAACACTTCAATTCACTGTGCGAAGTGAATGGAGTGTTGCTTCACTTTCTAATTCTGTCCTTTCAGAGAAAATCACTTTCTTTGAAAGTGCCTTAAGCTACTTGCAAGCATTCACAAGAAACACTAATGCGTTTCTATGAAAGAGAAGCAGTCTGTTGCAACACTTCAATTCACTGTGCGAAGTGAATGGAGTGTTGCTTCACTTTCTAAATGCTGTCCTTTCAGAGAAAATCACTTTCCTTTGAAAGTGCCTTAAGCTACTTGCAAGCATTCAACAGAAACTCACATGCGTTTCTCTGAAAGAGAAGCACTCTGCTCCAACACTTCAATTCACTGTGCGAAGTGAATGGAGTGTTCCTTCACTTTCTAAATTCTGTCCTTTCAGAGAAAATCACTTTCCTTTGAAAGTGCCTTCAACTTCTTTCAAGCATTCACGAAAAACTCACATGCGTTACTCTTAAAGAGTAGCAGTCTGTTCCAACACTTCAATTCACTGTGCGAAGTGAATGGAGTGTTGCTTCACTTTCTAAATGCTGTCCTTTCAGAGAAAATCACTTTCCTTTGAAAGTGCCTTAAGCTACTTGCAAGCATTAGGAAGAAACTCACATGCGTTTCTCTGAAAGAGAAGCAATCTGTTCCAACACTTCAATTCACTGTGCGAAGTGAATGGAGTGTTGCTTCACTTTCTAAATGCTGTCCTTTCAGAGAAAATCACTTTCCTTTGAAAGTGCCTTAAGCTACTTGCAAGCATTCACAAGAAACACTAATGCGTTTCTATGAAAGAGAAGCAGTCTGTTCCAACACTTCAATTCACTGTGCGAAGTGAATGGAGTGTTGCTTCACTTTCTAAATGCTGTCCTTTCAGAGAAAATCACTTTCCTTTGAAAGTGCCTTAAGCTACTTGCAAGCATTAGGAAGAAACTCACATGTGTTTCTCTGAAAGAGAAGCTGTCTGTTCCAACACTTAAATTCACTGTGTGAAGTGAATGGAGTATTGCCTCACTTTCTAAATGCTGTCCTTTCAGAGAAAATCACTTTCCTTTGAAAGTGCCTTAAGCTACTTACAAGCATTCAACAGAAACTCACATGCGTTTCTCTGAAAGAGATGCAGTCTGTTCCAACACTTCAATTCAATGTGCGAAGTGAATGGAGTGTTGCTTCACTTTCTAAATGCTGTCCTTTCAGAGAAAATCACTTTCCTTTGAAAGTGCCTTAAGCTACTTACAAGCATTCAACAGAAACTCACGTGCATTTCTCTGAAAGAGAAGCAGTCTGTTCCAACACTTCAATTCACTGTGCGAAGTGAATGGAGTGTTGCTTCACTTTCTAAATACTGTCCTTTCAGAGAAAATCACTTTCCTTTGAAAGTGCCTTAAACTACTTTCAAGCATTCATAAAAAACTCACATGTGTTTCTCTGAAAGAGAAGCAGTCTGTTCCAACACTTCAATTCACTGTGCGAAGTGAATGGAGTGTTGCTTCACTTTCTAAATGCTGTCCTTTCAAAGAAAATTACTTTCCTTTGATAGTGCCTTAAGCTACTTGCAAGCATTAGAAAGAAAATCACATGTGTTTCTCTGAAAGAGATGCAGTCTGTTCCAACACTTCCATTCACTGTGCAAAGTGAATGGAGTTTTGCCTCACTTTCGAAATGCTGTCCTTTCAGAGAAAATCACTTTCCTTTGAAAGTGCCTTAAGCTACTTGCAAGCATTAGGAAGAAACTCACATGCATTTCTAAGAAAGAGAAGCAGTCTGTTCCAATACTTCAATTCACTGTGCGAAGTGAATGGAGTGTTGCTTCACTTTCTAAATTCTGTCCTTTCAGAGAAAATCACTTTCCTTTGAAAGTGCCTTAAGCTACTTGTAAGCATTAGGAAGAAACTCACATGCGTTTCTCTGAAAGAGAAGCAGTCTGTTCCAACACTTCAATTCACTGTGCGAAGTGAATGGAGTGTTGCTTCAGTTTCTAAATGCTGTCCTTTCAGAGAAAATCACTTACATTTGATAGTGCCTTAAGGAACTTGCAAGCATTCACAAGAAACTCACATGCGTTTCTCTGAAAGAGAAGCAGTCTGTTCCAACACTTCAATTCACTGTGCGAAGTTAATGGAGTGTTGCTTCACTTTCTAAATGCTGTCCTTTCAGAGAAAATCACTTTCTTTGAAAGTGCCTTAAGCTACTTGCAAGCATTCACAAGAAACTCACATGCGTTTCTCTGAAAGAGAAGCAGTCTGTTCCAACACTTCAATTCACTGTGTGAAGTGAATGGAGTGTTGCCTCACTTTCTAAATGCTGTCCTTTCAGAGAAAATCACTTTCCTTTGAAAGTGCCTTAAGCTACTTACAAGCATTCAACAGAAACTCACATGCGTTTCTCTGAAAGAGAAGCAGTCTGTTCGAACACTTCAATTCAATGTGCTCAGTGAATGGAGTGTTGCTTCACTTTCTAAATGCTGTCCTTTCAGAGAAAATCACTTTCCTTTGAAAGTCCCTTAGTCTACTTGTAAGCATTAGGAAGAAACTCACATGCATTTCTCTGAAAGAGAAGCAGTCTCTTCCAACACTTCATTTCACTGTGCGAAGTGAATGGAGTGTTGCTTCATTTCCTAATTATATCCTTTCAGAGAAAATCACTTTCCTTTGAAAGTGCCTTAAGCAACTTGCAAGCATTCACAAGAAACACTAATGCGTTTATATGAAAGAGAAGCACTCTGTTCCAACACTTCAATTCACTGCACGAAGGGAATGGAGTGTTGCTTCACTTTCTAAATGCTGTCCTTTCAGAGAAAATCACTTTCCTTTGAAAGTGCCTTAAGCTACTTACAAGCATTCACCAGAAACTCACATGCGTTTCTCTGAGAGAGAAGCAGTCTGTTCCAACACTTCAATTCACTGTGCCAAGTGAATGGAGTGTTGCTACACTTTCTAAATTCTGTCCTTTCAGAGAAAATCACTTTCCTTTGAAAGTGCCTTAAGCTACTTGCAAGCATTAGGAAGAAACTCACATGCATTTCTCTGAGAGAGAAGCAGTCTGTTCCAACACTTCAATTCACTGTGCGAAGTGAATGGAGTGTTGCTTCACTTTCTAAATTCTGTCCTTTCAGAGAAAATCACTTTCCTTTGAAAGTGCCTTAAGCTACTTACAAGCATTCACCAGAAACTCACATGCGTTTCTCTGAAAGAGAAGCATTCTGTTCCAACACTTCAATTCACTGTGCGAAGTGAATGGAGTGTTGCTTCACTTTCTAAATGCTGTCCTTTCAGAGAAAATCACTTTCCATTGAAAGTGCCTTAAGCTACTTGCAAGCATTCACAAGAAACACTAATGCGTTTCTCTGAAAGAGAAGCAGTCTGTTCCAACACTTCAATCACTGTGCGAATTGAATGGAGTGTTGCTTCACTTTCTAAATGCTGTCCTTTCAGAGAAAATCACTTTCCTTTGAAAGTGCCTTAAGCTGCTTGCAAGCATTAGGAAGAAACTCACATGTGTTTCTCTGAAAGAGAAGCAGTCTGTTCCAACACTTCAATTCACTGTGTGAAGTGAATGGAGTATTGCCTCACTTTCTAAATGCTGTCCTTTCAGAGGAAATCACTTTCCTTTGAAAGTGCCTTAAGCTACTTACAAGCATTCAACAGAAACTCACATGCGTTTCTCTGAAAGAGATGCAGTCTGTTCCAACACTTCAATTCAATGTGCGATGTGAATGGAGCGTTGCTTCACTTTCTAAATGCTGTCCTTTCAGAGAAAATCACTTTCCTTTGAAAGTGCCTTAAGCTACTTACAAGCATTCAACAGAAACTCACATGCGTTTCTCTGAAAGAGAAGCACTCTGCTCCAACACTTCAATTCACTTTGCGAAGTGAATGGAGTGTTCCTTCACTTTCTAAATTCTGTCCTTTCAGAGAAAATCACTTTCCTTTAAAGTGCCTTAAACTTCTTTCAAGCATTCACGAAAAACTCACATGCGTTTCTCTTAAAGAGTAGCAGTCTGTTCCAACACTTCAATTCACTGTGCGAAGTGAATGGAGTGTTGATTCACTTTCTAAATGCTGTCCTTTCAGAGAAAATCACTTTCCTTTGAAAGTGCCTTAAGCTACTTGCAAGCATTAGGAAGAAACTCACATGCGTTTCTCTGAAAGAGAAGAAATCTGTTCCAACACTTCAATTCTCTGTGCGAAGTGAATGGAGTGTTGCTTCACTTTCTAAATGCTGTCCTTTCAGAGAAAATCACTTTCCTTTGAAAGTGCCTTAAGCTACTTGCAAGCATTCACAAGAAACACTAATGCGTTTCTATGAAAGAGAAGCAGTCTGTTCCAACACTTCAATTCACTGTGCGAAGTGAATGGAGTGTTGCTTCACTTTCTAAATGCTGTCCTTTCCGAGAAAATCACTTTCCTTTGAAAGTGCCTTAAGCTACTTGCAAGCATTAGGAAGAAACTCACATGTGTTTCTCTGAAAGAGAAGCTGTCTGTTCCAACACTTCAATTCACTGTGTGAAGTGAATGGAGTATTGCCTCACTTTCTAAATGCTGTCCTTTCCGAGAAAATCACTTTCCTTTGAAAGTCCCTTAGTCTACTTGCAAGCATTAGGAAGAAACTCACATGCATTTCTCTGAAAGAGAAGCAGTCTCTTCCAACACTTCATTTCACTGTGCGAAGTGAATGGAGTGTTGCTTCACTTCCTAATTATATCCTTTCATAGAAAATCACTTTCCTTTGAAAGTGCCTTAAGCAACTTGCAAGCATTCACAAGAAACACTAATGCGTTTATATGAAAGAGAAGCACTCTGTTCCAACACTTCAATTCACTGCACGAAGGGAATGGAGTGTTGCTTCACTTTCTAAATGCTGTCCTTTCAGAGAAAATCACTTTCCTTTGAAAGTGCCTTAAGCTACTTACAAGCATTCACCAGAAACTCACATGCGTTTCTCTGAAAGAGAAGCAGTCTGTTCCAACACTTCAATTCACTGTGCCAAGTGAATGGAGTGTTGCTACACTTTCTAAATTCTGTCCTTTCAGAGAAAATCACTTTCCTTTGAAAGTGCCTTAAGCTACTTGCAAGCATTAGGAAGAAACTCACATGCATTTCTCTGAGAGAGAAGCAGTCTGTTCCAACACTTCAATTCACTGTGCGAAGTGAATGGAGTGTTGCTTCACTTTCTAAATTCTGTCCTTTCAGAGAAAATCACTTTCCTTTGAAAGTGCCTTAAGCTACTTACAAGCATTCACCAGAAACTCACATGCGTTTCTCTGAAAGAGAAGCAATCTGTTCCAACACTTCAATTCACTGTGCGAAGTGAATGGAGTGTTTCTTCACTTTCGAAATGCTGTCCTTTCAGAGAAAATCACTTTTCTTTGAAAGAGCCTTAAGCTACTTGCAAGCATTAGGAAGAAACTCACATGCGTTTCTCTGAAAGAGAAGCAGTCTGTTCCAACACTTCAATTCACTGTGCGAAGTGAATGGAGTGTTGCTTCACTTTCTAAATGCTGTCCTTTCAAAGAAAATCACTTTCCATTGAAAGTGCCTTAAGCTACCTGCAAGCATTCACAAGAAACACTAATGCGTTTCTATGAAGGAGAAGCAGTCTGTTCCAACACTTCAATCACTGTGCGAAGTGAATGGAGTGTTGCTTCACTTTCTAAATGCTGTCCTTTCAGAGAAAATCACTTTCCTTTGAAAGTGCCTTAAGCTACTTGCAAGCATTAGGAAGAAACTCACATGTGTTTCTCTGAAAGAGAAGCAGTCTGTTCCAACACTTCAATTCACTGTGTGAAGTGAATGGAGAATTGCCTCACTTTCTAAATGCTGTCCTTTCAGAGGAAATCACTTTCCTTTGAACGTGCCTTAAGCTACTTACAAGCATTCAACAGAAACTCACATGCGTTTCTCTGAAAGAGATGCAGTCTGTTCCAACACTTCAATTCAATATGCGAAGTGAATGGAGTGTTGCTTCACTTTCTAAATGCTGTCCTTTCAGAGAAAATCACTTTCCTTTGAAAGTGACTTAAGCTACTTACAAGCATTCAACAGAAACTCACATGCATTTCTCTGAAAGAGAAGCAGTCTGTTCCAACACTTCAATTCACTGTGCGAAGTGAATGGAGTGTTGCTTCACTTTCTAAATACTGTCCTTTCAGAGAAAATCGCTTTCCTTTGAAAGTGCCTTAAACTACTTTCAAGCATTCATAAAAAACTCACATGTGTTTCTCTGAAAGAGAAGCAGTCTGTTCCAACACTTCAATTCACTGTGCGAAGTGAATGGAGTGTTGCTTCACTTTCTAAATGCTGTCCTTTCAGAGAAAATTACTTTCCTTTGATAGTGCCTTAAGCTACTTGCAAGCATTAGGAAGAAACTCACATGTGTTTCTCTGAAAGAGAAGCAGTCTCTTCCAACACTTCCATTCACTGTGCAAAGTGAATGGAGTGTTGCATCACTTTCGAAATGCTGTCATTTCAGAGAAAATCACTTTCCTTTGAAAGTGCCTTAAGCTACTTACAAGCATTCAACAGAAACTCACATGTGTTTCTCTGAAAGAGAAGCAGTCTGTTTCAACACTTCAATTCACTGTGCGAAGTGAATGGAGTGTTGCTTCACTTTCTAAATTCTGTCCTTTCAGAGAAAATCACTTTCCTTTGAAAGTGCCTTAAACTACTTTCAAGCATTCACAAAAGACTCACATGCGTTTCTCTTAAAGAGAAGCAGTCTGTTCCAACACTTCAATTCACTGTGTGTGAAGTGAATAGAGTGTTGCCTCACTTTCTAAATGCTGTCCTTTCAGAAAAAATCACTTTCCTTTGAAAGTGCCTTAAGCAACTTGCAAGCATTCACAAGAAACTCACATGCGTTTCTCTGAAAGAGAAGCAGTCTGTTCCAATACTTCAATTCACTGTGCGAAGTGAATGGAGTGTTGCTTCACTTTCTAAATGCTGTCCTTTCTGAGAAAATCACTTTCCTTTGAACGTGCCTTAAGCTACTTACAAGCATTCACCAGAAACTCACATGCGTTTCTCTGAAAAAGAAGCGGTCAGTTCCAACACTTCAATTCACTGTGCGAAGTGAATGGAGTGTTGATTCACTTTCTAAATACTGTCCTTTCAGAGAAAATCACTTTCTTTGAAAGTGACTTAAACTACTTTCATGCATTCATAAAAAACTCACATGCGTTTCTCTGAAAGAGAAGCAGTCTGTTCCAACACTTCAATTCACTGTGCGAAGTGAATGGAGTGTTGCTTCACTTTCTAAATGCTGTCCTTTCAGAGAAAATCACTTTCCTTTGAAAGTGCCTTAAGCTACTTACAAGCATTCACCAGAAACTCACATGCGTTTCTCTGAAAGAGAAGCGGTCTGTTCCAACACTTCAATTCACTGTGCGAAGTGAATGGAGTGTTGCTTCAGTTTCTAAATGCTGTCCTTTCAGAGAAAATCACTTACATTTGATAGTGCCTTAAGGAACTTGCAAGCATTCACAAGAAACTCACATGCGTTTCTCTGAAAGAGAAGCAGTCTGTTCCAACACTTCAATTCACTGTGCGAAGTTAATGGAGTGTTGCTTCACTTTCTAAATGCTGTCCTTTCAGAGAAAATCACTTTCTTTGAAAGTGCCTTAAGCTACTTGCAAGCATTCACAAGAAACTCACATGCGTTTCTCTGAAAGAGAAGCAGTCTGTTCCAACACTTCAATTCACTGTGTGAAGTGAATGGAGTGTTGCCTCACTTTCTAAATGCTGTCCTTTCAGAGAAAATCACTTTCCTTTGAAAGTGCCTTAAGCTACTTACAAGCATTCAACAGAAACTCACATGCGTTTCTCTGAAAGAGAAGCAGTCTGTTCGAACACTTCAATTCAATGTGCTCAGTGAATGGAGTGTTGCTTCACTTTCTAAATGCTGTCCTTTCAGAGAAAATCACTTTCCTTTGAAAGTCCCTTAGTCTACTTGTAAGCATTAGGAAGAAACTCACATGCATTTCTCTGAAAGAGAAGCAGTCTCTTCCAACACTTCATTTCACTGTGCGAAGTGAATGGAGTGTTGCTTCACTTCCTAATTATATCCTTTCAGAGAAAATCACTTTCCTTTGAAAGTGCCTTAAGCAACTTGCAAGCATTCACAAGAAACACTAATGCGTTTATATGAAAGAGAAGCACTCTGTTCCAACACTTCAATTCACTGCACGAAGGGAATGGAGTGTTGCTTCACTTTCTAAATGCTGTCCTTTCAGAGAAAATCACTTTCCTTTGAAAGTGCCTTAAGCTACTTACAAGCATTCACCAGAAACTCACATGCGTTTCTCTGAGAGAGAAGCAGTCTGTTCCAACACTTCAATTCACTGTGCCAAGTGAATGGAGTGTTGCTACACTTTCTAAATTCTGTCCTTTCAGAGAAAATCACTTTCCTTTGAAAGTGCCTTAAGCTACTTGCAAGCATTAGGAAGAAACTCACATGCATTTCTCTGAGAGAGAAGCAGTCTGTTCCAACACTTCAATTCACTGTGCGAAGTGAATGGAGTGTTGCTTCACTTTCTAAATTCTGTCCTTTCAGAGAAAATCACTTTCCTTTGAAAGTGCCTTAAGCTACTTACAAGCATTCACCAGAAACTCACATGCGTTTCTCTGAAAGAGAAGCAATCTGTTCCAACACTTCAATTCACTGTGCGAAGTGAATGGAGTGTTGCTTCACTTTCTAAATGCTGTCCTTTCAGAGAAAATCACTTTCCATTGAAAGTGCCTTAAGCTACTTGCAAGCATTCACAAGAAACACTAATGCGTTTCTCTGAAAGAGAAGCAGTCTGTTCCAACACTTCAATCACTGTGCGAATTGAATGGAGTGTTGCTTCACTTTCTAAATGCTGTCCTTTCAGAGAAAATCACTTTCCTTTGAAAGTGCCTTAAGCTGCTTGCAAGCATTAGGAAGAAACTCACATGTGTTTCTCTGAAAGAGAAGCAGTCTGTTCCAACACTTCAATTCACTGTGTGAAGTGAATGGAGTATTGCCTCACTTTCTAAATGCTGTCCTTTCAGAGGAAATCACTTTCCTTTGAAAGTGCCTTAAGCTACTTACAAGCATTCAACAGAAACTCACATGCGTTTCTCTGAAAGAGATGCAGTCTGTTCCAACACTTCAATTCAATGTGCGATGTGAATGGAGCGTTGCTTCACTTTCTAAATGCTGTCCTTTCAGAGAAAATCACTTTCCTTTGAAAGTGCCTTAAGCTACTTACAAGCATTCAACAGAAACTCACATGCGTTTCTCTGAAAGAGAAGCACTCTGCTCCAACACTTCAATTCACTGTGCGAAGTGAATGGAGTGTTCCTTCACTTTCTAAATTCTGTCCTTTCAGAGAAAATCACTTTCCTTTAAAGTGCCTTAAACTTCTTTCAAGCATTCACGAAAAACTCACATGCGTTTCTCTTAAAGAGTAGCAGTCTGTTCCAACACTTCAATTCACTGTGCGAAGTGAATGGAGTGTTGATTCACTTTCTAAATGCTGTCCTTTCAGAGAAAATCACTTTCCTTTGAAAGTGCCTTAAGCTACTTGCAAGCATTAGGAAGAAACTCACATGCGTTTCTCTGAAAGAGAAGAAATCTGTTCCAACACTTCAATTCTCTGTGCGAAGTGAATGGAGTGTTGCTTCACTTTCTAAATGCTGTCCTTTCAGAGAAAATCACTTTCCTTTGAAAGTGCCTTAAGCTACTTGCAAGCATTCACAAGAAACACTAATGCGTTTCTATGAAAGAGAAGCAGTCTGTTCCAACACTTCAATTCACTGTGCGAAGTGAATGGAGTGTTGCTTCACTTTCTAAATGCTGTCCTTTCCGAGAAAATCACTTTCCTTTGAAAGTGCCTTAAGCTACTTGCAAGCATTAGGAAGAAACTCACATGTGTTTCTCTGAAAGAGAAGCTGTCTGTTCCAACACTTCAATTCACTGTGTGAAGTGAATGGAGTATTGCCTCACTTTCTAAATGCTGTCCTTTCCGAGAAAATCACTTTCCTTTGAAAGTCCCTTAGTCTACTTGCAAGCATTAGGAAGAAACTCACATGCATTTCTCTGAAAGAGAAGCAGTCTCTTCCAACACTTCATTTCACTGTGCGAAGTGAATGGAGTGTTGCTTCACTTCCTAATTATATCCTTTCATAGAAAATCACTTTCCTTTGAAAGTGCCTTAAGCAACTTGCAAGCATTCACAAGAAACACTAATGCGTTTATATGAAAGAGAAGCACTCTGTTCCAACACTTCAATTCACTGCACGAAGGGAATGGAGTGTTGCTTCACTTTCTAAATGCTGTCCTTTCAGAGAAAATCACTTTCCTTTGAAAGTGCCTTAAGCTACTTACAAGCATTCACCAGAAACTCACATGCGTTTCTCTGAAAGAGAAGCAGTCTGTTCCAACACTTCAATTCACTGTGCCAAGTGAATGGAGTGTTGCTACACTTTCTAAATTCTGTCCTTTCAGAGAAAATCACTTTCCTTTGAAAGTGCCTTAAGCTACTTGCAAGCATTAGGAAGAAACTCACATGCATTTCTCTGAGAGAGAAGCAGTCTGTTCCAACACTTCAATTCACTGTGCGAAGTGAATGGAGTGTTGCTTCACTTTCTAAATTCTGTCCTTTCAGAGAAAATCACTTTCCTTTGAAAGTGCCTTAAGCTACTTACAAGCATTCACCAGAAACTCACATGCGTTTCTCTGAAAGAGAAGCAATCTGTTCCAACACTTCAATTCATTGTGCGAAGTGAATGGAGTGTTTCTTCACTTTCGAAATGCTGTCCTTTCAGAGAAAATCACTTTCCTTTGAAAGAGCCTTAAGCTACTTGCAAGCATTAGGAAGAAACTCACATGCGTTTCTCTGAAAGAGAAGCAGTCTGTTCCAACACTTCAATTCACTGTGCGAAGTGAATGGAGTGTTGCTTCACTTTCTAAATGCTGTCCTTTCAAAGAAAATCACTTTCCATTGAAAGTGCCTTAAGCTACTTGCAAGCATTCACAAGAAACACTAATGCGTTTCTATGAAGGAGAAGCAGTCTGTTCCAACACTTCAATCACTGTGCGAAGTGAATGGAGTGTTGCTTCACTTTCTAAATGCTGTCCTTTCAGAGAAAATCACTTTCCTTTGAAAGTGCCTTAAGCTACTTGCAAGCATTAGGAAGAAACTCACATGTGTTTCTCTGAAAGAGAAGCAGTCTGTTCCAACACTTCAATTCACTGTGTGAAGTGAATGGAGAATTGCCTCACTTTCTAAATGCTGTCCTTTCAGAGGAAATCACTTTCCTTTGAACGTGCCTTAAGCTACTTACAAGCATTCAACAGAAACTCACATGCGTTTCTCTGAAAGAGATGCAGTCTGTTCCAACACTTCAATTCAATATGCGAAGTGAATGGAGTGTTGCTTCACTTTCTAAATGCTGTCCTTTCAGAGAAAATCACTTTCCTTTGAAAGTGACTTAAGCTACTTACAAGCATTCAACAGAAACTCACATGCATTTCTCTGAAAGAGAAGCAGTCTGTTCCAACACTTCAATTCACTGTGCGAAGTGAATGGAGTGTTGCTTCACTTTCTAAATACTGTCCTTTCAGAGAAAATCGCTTTCCTTTGAAAGTGCCTTAAACTACTTTCAAGCATTCATAAAAAACTCACATGTGTTTCTCTGAAAGAGAAGCAGTCTGTTCCAACACTTCAATTCACTGTGCGAAGTGAATGGAGTGTTGCTTCACTTTCTAAATGCTGTCCTTTCAGAGAAAATTACTTTCCTTTGATAGTGCCTTAAGCTACTTGCAAGCATTAGGAAGAAACTCACATGTGTTTCTCTGAAAGAGAAGCAGTCTCTTCCAACACTTCCATTCACTGTGCAAAGTGAATGGAGTGTTGCATCACTTTCGAAATGCTGTCATTTCAGAGAAAATCACTTTCCTTTGAAAGTGCCTTAAGCTACTTACAAGCATTCAACAGAAACTCACATGTGTTTCTCTGAAAGAGAAGCAGTCTGTTTCAACACTTCAATTCACTGTGCGAAGTGAATGGAGTGTTGCTTCACTTTCTAAATTCTGTCCTTTCAGAGAAAATCACTTTCCTTTGAAAGTGCCTTAAACTACTTTCAAGCATTCACAAAAGACTCACATGCGTTTCTCTTAAAGAGAAGCAGTCTGTTCCAACACTTCAATTCACTGTGTGTGAAGTGAATAGAGTGTTGCCTCACTTTCTAAATGCTGTCCTTTCAGAAAAAATCACTTTCCTTTGAAAGTGCCTTAAGCAACTTGCAAGCATTCACAAGAAACTCACATGCGTTTCTCTGAAAGAGAAGCAGTCTGTTCCAATACTTCAATTCACTGTGCGAAGTGAATGGAGTGTTGCTTCACTTTCTAAATGCTGTCCTTTCTGAGAAAATCACTTTCCTTTGAACGTGCCTTAAGCTACTTACAAGCATTCACCAGAAACTCACATGCGTTTCTCTGAAAAAGAAGCGGTCTGTTCCAACACTTCAATTCACTGTGCGAAGTGAATGGAGTGTTGATTCACTTTCTAAATACTGTCCTTTCAGAGAAAATCACTTTCTTTGAAAGTGACTTAAACTACTTTCATGCATTCATAAAAAACTCACATGCGTTTCTCTGAAAGAGAAGCAGTCTGTTCCAACACTTCAATTCACTGTGCGAAGTGAATGGAGTGTTGCTTCACTTTCTAAATGCTGTCCTTTCAGAGAAAATCACTTTCCTTTGAAAGTGCCTTAAGCTACTTACAAGCATTCACCAGAAACTCACATGCGTTTCTCTGAAAGAGAAGCGGTCTGTTCCAACACTTCAATTCACTGTGCGAAGTGAATGGAGTGTTGCTTCACTTTCTAAAAGCTGTCCTTTCAGAGAAAATCACTTTCCTTTGAAAGTGCCTTAAGCTACTTACAAGCATTCAACAGAAACTCACATGCATTTCTCTGAAAGAGGAGCAGTCTGTTCCAACACTTCAATTCACTGTGCGAAGTGAATGGAGTGTTCCTTCACTTTCTAAATGCTGTCCTTTCAGAGAAAATCACTTTCCATTGAAAGTGCCTTAAGCTACATGCAAGCATTCACAAGAAACACTAATGCGTTTCTATGAAAGAGAAGCAGTCTGTTCCAACACTTCAATTCACTGTGCGAAGTGAATGGAGTGTTGCTTCACTTTCTAAATGCTGTCCTTTCAGAGAAAATCACTTTCCTTTGAAAGTGCCTTAAGCTACTTGCAAGCATTAGGAAGAAACTCACATGTGTTTCTCTGAAAGAGAAGCAGTCTGTTCCAACACTTCAATTCACTGTGTGAAGTGAATGGAGTATTGCCTCACTTTCTAAATGCTGTCCTTTCAGAGGAAATCACTTTCCATTGAAAGTGCCTTAAGCTACTTACAAGCATTCAACAGAAACTCACATGCGTTTCTCTGAAAGAGAAGCAGTCTGTTCCAACACTTCAATTCAATGTGCGAAGTGAATGGAGTGTTGCTTCACTTTCTAAATGCTGTCCTTTCAGAGAAAATCACTTTCCTTTGAAAGTGCCTTAAGCTACTTACAAGCATTCAACAGAAACTCACATGCATTTCTCTGAAAGAGAAGCAGTCTGTTCCAACACTTCAATTCACTGTGCGAAGTGAATGGAGTGTTGCTTCACTTTCTAAATACTGTCCTTTCAGAGAAAATCGCTTTCCTTTGAAAGTCCCTTAAATTACTTTCAAGCATTCATAAAAAACTCACATGTGTTTCTCTGAAAGAGAAGCAGTCTGTTCCAACACTTCAATTCACTGTGCGAAGTGAATGGAGTGTTGCTTCACTTTCTAAATGCTGTCCTTTCAGAGAAAATTACTTTCCTTTGATAGTGCCTTAAGCTACTTGCAAGCATTAGGAAGAAACTCACATGTGTTTCTCTGAAAGAGAAGCAGTCAGTTCCAACACATCCATTCACTGTGCAAAGTGAATGGAGTGTTGCCTCACCTTCGAAATGCTGTCCTTTCAGAGAAAATCACTTTCCTTTGAAAGTGCCTTAAGCTACTTACAAGCATTCAACAGAAACTCACATGTGTTTCTCTGAAAGAGAAGCAGTCTGTTTCAACACTTCAATTCACTGTGCGAAGTGAATGGAGTGTTGCTTCACTTTCTAAATTCTGTCCTTTCAGAGAAAATCACTTTCCTTTGAAAGTGCCTTAAACTACTTTCAAGCATTCACAAAAGACTCACATGCGTTTCTCTTAAAGAGAAGCAGTCTGTTCCAACACTTCAATTAACTGTGTGTGAAGTGAATAGAGTGTTGCCTCACTTTCTAAATGCTGTCCTTTCAGAAAAAATCACTTTCCTTTGAAAGTGCCTTAAGCAACTTGCAAGCATTCACAAGAAACTCACATGCGTTTCTCTGAAAGAGAAGCAGTCTGTTCCAATACTTCAATTCACTGTGCGAAGTGAATGGAGTGTTGCTTCACTTTCTAAATGCTGTCCATTCAGAGAAAATCACTTTCCTTTGAACGTGCCTTAAGCTACTTACAAGCATTCACCAGAAACTCACATGCATTTCTCTGAAAAAGAAGCGGTCTGTTCCAACACTTCAATTCACTGTGCGAAGTGAATGGAGTGTTGATTCACTTTCTAAATACTGTCCTTTCAGAGAAAATCACTTTCTTTGAAAGTGACTTAAACTACTTTCATGCATTCATAAAAAACTCACATGCGTTTCTCTGAAAGAGAAGCAGTCTGTTCAAACACTTCAATTCACTGTGCGAAGTGAATGGAGTGTTGCTTCACTTTCTAAATGCTTTCCTTTCAGAGAAAATCACTTTCCTTTGAAAGTGCCTTAAGCTACTTACAAGCATTCACCAGAAACTCACATGCGTTTCTCTGAAAGAGAAGCGGTCTGTTCCAACACTTCAATTCACTGTGCGAAGTGAATGGAGTGTTGCTTCACTTTCTAAAAGTTGTCCTTTCAGAGAAAATCACTTTCCTTTGAAAGTGCCTTAAGCTGCTTACAAGCATTCAACAGAAACTCACATGCATTTCTCTGAAAGAGGAGCAGTCTGTTCCAACACTTCAATTCACTGTGCGAAGTGAATGGAGTGTTGCTTCACTTTCTAAATTCTGTCCTTTCAGAGAAAATCACTTTCCTTTGAATGTGACTTAAACTACTTTCAAGCATTCATAAAAAAACTCACATGCGTTTCTCTGAAAGAGAAGCAGTCTGTTCCAACACTTCAATTCACTGTGCGAAGTGAATGGTGTGTTGCTTCACTTTCTAAATGCTGTCCTTTCAGAGAAAATCACTTTCCTTTGAAAGTGCCTTAAGCTAAATACAAGCATTATGAAGAAACTCACATGCGTTTCTCTGAAAGAGAAGCAGTCTGTTCCAACACTTTAATTCACTGTGCGAAGTGAATGGAGTGTTGCCTCACTTTCTAAATGCTGTCCTTTCAGAGAAAATCACTTTCCATTGAAAGTGCCTTAAACTACTTTCAAGCATTCACAAAAAACTCACATGCGTTTCTCTGAAAGAGAAGCAGTCTGTTCCAACCCTTCAATTCACTGTGCGAAGTGAATGGAGTGTTGCTTCACTTTCTAAATGCTGTCCTATCAGAGAAAATCCCTTTCCTTTGAAAGTGCCTTAAGCTACTTACAAGCATTCAACAGAAACTCACATGCATTTCTCTGAAAGAGAAGCAATCTGTTCCAACACTTCAATTCTCTGTGCGAAGTGAATGGAGTGTTGCTTCACTTTCTAAATGCTGTCCATTCAGAGAAAATCACTTTCCTTTGAAAGTGCCTTAAGCTACTTGCAAGCATTCACAAGAAACACTAATGTGTTTCTATGAAAGAGAAGCAGTCTGTTCCAACTCTTCAATTCATTGCGAGAAGGGAATGGAGTGTTGCTTTACTTTCTAAATGCTATCCTTTCAGAGAAAATCACTTTCCTTTGAAAGAGCCTTGAGCTACTTACAAGCATTCAAAAGAAACTCACATGCATTTCTCTGAAAGAGAAGCAGTCTGTTCCAACACTTCAATTCACTGTGCGAAGTGAATGGAATGTTACTTCACTTTCTAAATGCTGTCCTTTCAGAGACAATCACTTTCCTTTGAAAGTGCCTTAAGCTACTTACAAGCATTCAACAGAAACTCACATGCATTTCTCTGAAAGAGAAGCTGTCTGTTCCAACACTTCAATTCACTGTGCGAAGTGAATGGAGTGTTCCTTCACTTTCTAAATTCTGTCCTTTCAGAGAAAATCAATTTCCTTTGAAAGTGCCTTAAACTTCTTTCCAGCATTCACCAGAAACTCACATGCGTTTCTCTGAATGAGAAGCAGTCTGTTCCAACACTTCAATTCACTGTGCGAAGTGAATGGAGTGTTCCTTCACTTTCTAAATTCTGTCCTTTCAGAGAAAATCAATTTCCTTTGAAAGTGCCTTAAACTTCTTTCCAGCATTCACAAAAAACTCACATGCGTTTCTCTTAAAGAGAAGCAGTCTGTTCCAACACTTCAATTCACTGTGCGAAGTGAATGGAGTGTTGCTTCAGTTTCTAAATGCTGTCCTTTCAGAGAAAATCACTTTCCTTTGATAGTGCCTTAAGGAACTTGCAAGCATTCACAAGAAACTCACATGCGTTTCTCTGAAAGAGAAGCAGTCGGTTCCAACACTTCAATTCACTGTGCGAAGTGAATGGAGTGTTGCTTCACTTTCTAAATGCTGTCCTTTCAGAGAAAATCACTTTCCTTTGAAAGTGCCTTAAGCTACTTGCAAGCATTCACAAGAAACTCACATGCGTTTCTCTGAAAGAGAAGCAGTCTGTTCCAACACTTCAATTCACTGTGCGAAGTGAATGGAGTGTTGCTTCACTTTCTAAATGCTGTCCTTTCAGAGAAAATTACTTTCCTTTGATAGTGCCTTAAGCTACTTGCAAGCATTAGGAAGAAACTCACATGTGTTTCTCTGAAAGAGAAGCAGTCTGTTCCAACACTTCCATTCACTGTGCAAAGTGAATGGAGTGTTGCCTCACCTTCGAAATGCTGTCCTTTCAGAGAAAATCACTTTCCTTTGAAAGTGCCTTAACCTACTTACAAGCATTCAACAGAAACTCACATGTGTTTCTCTGAAAGAGAAGCAGTCTGTTTCAACACTTCAATTCACTGTGCGAAGTGAATGGAGTGTTGCTTCACTTTCTAAATTCTGTCCTTTCAGAGAAAATCACTTTCCTTTGAAAGTGCCTTAAACTACTTTCAAGCATTCACAAAAGACTCACATGCGTTTCTCTTAAAGAGAAGCAGTCTGTTCCAACACTTCAATTCACTGTGTGAAGTGAATAGAGTGTTGCCTCACTTTCTAAATGCTGTCCATTCAGAGAAAATCACTTTCCTTTGAAAGTGCCTTAAGCAACTTGCAAGCATTCACAAGAAACTCACATGCGTTTCTCTGAAAGAGAAGCAGTCTGTTCCAATACTTCAATTCACTGTGCGAAGTGAATGGAGTGTTGCTTCACTTTCTAAATGCTGTCCTTTCAGAGAAAATCACTTTCCTTTGAACGTGCCTTAAGCTACTTACAAGCATTCAACAGAAACTCACATGTGTTTCTCTGAAAGAGAAGCAGTCTGTTTCAACACTTCAATTCACTGTGCGAAGTGAATGGAGTGTTGCTTCACTTTCTAAATTCTGTCCTTTCAGAGAAAATCACTTTCCTTTGAAAGTGCCTTAAACTACTTTCAAGCATTCACAAAAGACTCACATGCGTATCTTTGAAAGAGGAGCAGTCTGTTCCAACACTTCAATTCACTATGCAAATTGAATGGAGTGTTGCTTCATTTTCTAAATGCTGTCCTTTCAGAGAAAATCACTTTCTTTGAAAGTGACTTAAACTACTTTCATGCATTCATAAAAAACTCACATGCGTTTCTCTGAAAGAGAAGCAGTCTGTTCCAACACTTCAATTCACTGTGCGAAGTGAATGGAGTGTTGCTTCACTTTCTAAATGCTTTCCTTTCAGAGAAAATCACTTTCCTTTGAAAGTGCCTTAAGCTACTTACAAGCATTCACCAGAAACTCACATGCGTTTCTCTGAAAGAGAAGCGGTCTGTTCCAACACTTCAATTCACTGTGCGAAGTGAATGGAGTGTTGCTTCACTTTCTAAAAGCTGTCCTTTCAGAGAAAATCACTTTCCTTTGAAAGTGCCTTAAGCTGCTTACAAGCATTCAACAGAAACTCACATGCATTTCTCTGAAAGAGGAGCAGTCTGTTCCAACACTTCAATTCACTGTGCGAAGTGAATGGAGTTTTGCTTCACTTTCTAAATTCTGTCCTTTCAGAGAAAATCACTTTCCTTTGAAAGTGACTTAAACTACTTTCAAGCATTCATAAAAAACTCACATGCGTTTCTCTGAAAGAGAAGCAGTCTGTTCCAACACTTCAATTCACTGTGCGAAGTGAATGGTGTGTTGCTTCACTTTCTAAATGCTGTCCTTTCAGAGAAAATCACTTTCCTTTGAAAGTGCCTTAAGCTAAATACAAGCATTATGAAGAAACTCACATGCGTTTCTCTGAAAGAGAAGCAGTCTGTTCCAACACTTCAATTCACTGTGCGAAGTGAATGGAGTGTTGCCTCACTTTCTAAATGCTGTCCTTTCAGAGAAAATCACTTTCCATTGAAAGTGCCTTAAACTACTTTCAAGCATTCACAAAAAACTCACATGCGTTTCTCTGAAAGAGAAGCAGTCTGTTCCAACCCTTCAATTCACTGTGCGAAGTGAATGGAGTGTTGCTTCACTTTCTAAATGCTGTCCTATCAGAGAAAATCCCTTTCCTTTGAAAGTGCCTTAAGCTACTTACAAGCATTCAACAGAAACTCACATGCATTTCTCTGAAAGAGAAGCAATCTGTTCCAACACTTCAATTCTCTGTGCGAAGTGAATGGAGTGTTGCTAAACTTTCTAAATGCTGTCCTTTCAGAGAAAATCACTTTCCTTTGAAAGTGCCTTAAGCTACTTGCAAGCATTCACAAGAAACACTAATGTGTTTCTATGAAAGAGAAGCAGTCTGTTCCAACTCTTCAATTCATTGCGAGAAGGGAATGGAGTGTTGCTTTACTTTCTAAATGCTATCCTTTCAGAGAAAATCACTTTCCTTTGAAAGAGCCTTGAGCTACTTACAAGCATTCAAAAGAAACTCACATGCATTTCTCTGAAAGAGAAGCAGTCTGTTCCAACACTTCAATTCACTGTGCGAAGTGAATGGAATGTTACTTCACTTTCTAAATGCTGTCCTTTCAGAGACAATCACTTTCCTTTGAAAGTGCCTTAAGCTACTTGCAAGCATTCACAAGAAACACTAATGTGTTTCTATGAAAGAGAAGCAGTCTGTTCCAACTCTTCAATTCATTGCGAGAAGGGAATGGAGTGTTGCTTTACTTTCTAAATGCTATCCTTTCAGAGAAAATCACTTTCCTTTGAAAGAGCCTTGAGCTACTTACAAGCATTCAAAAGAAACTCACATGCATTTCTCTGAAAGAGAAGCAGTCTGTTCCAACACTTCAATTCACTGTGCGAAGTGAATGGAGTGTTCCTTCACTTTCTAAATTCTGTCCTTTCAGAGAAAATCAATTTCCTTTGAAAGTGCCTTAAACTTCTTTCCAGCATTCACAAAAAACTCACATGCGTTTCTCTTAAAGAGAAGCAGTCTGTTCCAACACTTCAATTCACTGTGCGAAGTGAATGGAGTGTTGCTTCAGTTTCTAAATGCTGTCCTTTCAGAGAAAATCACTTTCCTTTGATAGTGCCTTAAGGAACTTGCAAGCATTCACAAGAAACTCACATGCGTTTCTCTGAAAGAGAAGCAGTCTGTTCCAACACTTCAATTCACTGTGCGAAGTGAATGGAGTGTTGCTTCACTTTCTAAATGCTGTCCTTTCAGAGAAAATCACTTTCCTTTGAAAGTGCCTTAAGCTACTTGCAAGCATTCACAAGAAACACACATGCGTTTCTCTGAAAGAGAAGCAGTCTGTTCCAACACTTCAATTCACTGTGTGAAGTGAATGGAGTGTTGCCTCACTTTCTAAATGCTGTCCTTTCAGAGAAAATCACTTTCCTTTGAAAGTGCCTTAAGCTACTTACAAGCATTCAACAGAAACTCACATGTGTTTCTCTGAAAGAGATGCAGTCTGTTCGAACACTTCAATTCAATGTGCTCAGTGAATGGAGTGTTGGTTCACTTTCTAAATGCTCTCCTTTCAGAGAAAATCACTTTCCTTTGAAAGTCCCTTAGTCTACTTGCAAGCATTAGGAAGAAATTCACATGCATTTCTCTGAAAGAGAAGCAGTCTGTTCCAACACTTCATTTCACTGTGCGAAGTGAATGGAGTGTTGCTTCACTTCCTAATTATATCCTTTCAGAGAAAATCACTTTCCTTTGAAAGTGCCTTAAGCAACTTGCAAGCATTCACAAGAAACACTAATGCGTTTATATGAAAGAGAAGCACTCTGTTCCAACACTTCAATTCACTGCACGAAGGGAATGGAGTGTTGCTTCACTTTCTAAATGCTGTCCTTTCAGAGAAAATCACTTTCCTTTGAAAGTGCCTTAAGCTACTTACAAGCATTCACCAGAAACTCACATGCGTTTCTCTGAAAGAGAAGCAGTCTGTTCCAACACTTCAATTCACTGTGCCAAGTGAATGGAGTGTTGCTACACTTTCTAAATTCTGTCCTTTCAGAGAAAATCACTTTCCTTTGAAAGTGCCTTAAGCTACTTGCAAGCATTAGGAAGAAACTCACAAGCATTTCTCTGAGAGAGAAGCAGTCTGTTCCAACACTTCAATTCACTGTGCGAAGTGAATGGAGTGTTGCTTCACTTTCTAAATTCTGTCCTTTCAGAGAAAATCACTTTCCTTTGAAAGTGCCTTAAGCTACTTACAAGCATTCACCAGAAACTCACATGCGTTTCTCTGAAAGAGAAGCAATCTGTTCCAACACTTAGATTCACTGTGCGAAGTGAATGGAGTGTTGCTTCACTTTCTAAATGCTGTCCTTTCAGAGAAAATCACTTTCCTTTGAAAGAGCCTTAAGCTACTTGCAAGCATTAGGAAGAAACTCACATGCGTTTCTCTGAAAGAGAAGCAGTCTGTTCCAACACTTCAATTCACTGTGCGAAGTGAATGGAGTGTTGCTTCACTTTCTAAATGCTGTCCTTTCAGAGAAAATCACTTTCCATTGAAAGTGCCTTAAACTACTTTCAAGCATTCACCAGAAACTCACATGCGTTTCTCTGAAAGAGAAGCAGTCTGTTCCAACACTTCAATTCACTGTGCGAAGTGAATGGAGTGTTGCTTCACTTTCTAAATGCTGTCCTTTCAGAGAAAATCACTTTCCTTTGAAAGTGCCTTAAGCTACTTGCAAGCATTAGGAAGAAACTCACATGCGTTTCTCTGAAAGAGAAGCAATCTGTTCCAACACTTCAATTCTCTGTGCGAAGTGAATGGAGTGTTGCTTCACTTTCTAAATGCTGTCCTTTCAGAGAAAATTACTTTCCTTTGAAAGTGCCTTAAGCTACTTGCAAGCATTCACAAGAAACACTAATGCGTTTCTATGAAAGAGAAGCAGTCTGTTGCAACACTTCAATTCACTGTGCGAAGTGAATGGAGTGTTGCTTCACTTTCTAAATGCTGTCCTTTCAGAGTAAATCACTTTCCTTTGAAAGTGCCTTAAGCTACTTGCAAGCATTCAACAGAAACTCACATGCGTTTCTCTGAAAGAGAAGCACTCTGCTCCAACACTTCAATTCACTGTGCGAAGTGAATGGAGTGTTCCTTCACTTTCTAAATTCTGTCCTTTCAGAGAAAATCACTTTCCTTTGAAAGTGCCTTAAACTTCTTTCAAGCATTCACGAAAAACTCACATGCGTTTCTCTTAAAGAGTAGCAGTCTGTTCCAACACTTCAATTCACTGTGCGAAGTGAATGGAGTGTTGCTTCACTTTCTAAATGCTGTCCTTTCAGAGAAAATCACTTTCCTTTGAAAGTGCCTTAAGCTACTTGCAAGCATTAGGAAGAAACTCACATGCGTTTCTCTGAAAGAGAAGCAATCTGTTCCAACACTTCAATTCTCTGTGCGAAGTGAATGGAGTGTTGCTTCACTTTCTAAATGCTGTCCTTTCAGAGAAAATCACTTTCCTTTGAAAGTGCCTTAAGCTACTTGCAAGCATTCACAAGAAACACTAATGCGTTTCTATGAAAGAGAAGCAGTCTGTTCCAACACTTCAATTCACTGTGCGAAGTGAATGGAGTGTTGCTTCACTTTCTAAATGCTGTCCTTTCAGAGAAAATCACTTTCCTTTGAAAGTGCCTTAAGCTACTTGCAAGCATTAGGAAGAAACTCACATGTGTTTCTCTGAAAGAGAAGCTGTCTGTTCCAACACTTCAATTCACTGTGTGAAGTGAATGGAGTGTTGCTTCACTTTCTAAATTCTGTCCTTTCAGAGAAAATCACTTTCCTTTGAAAGTGCCTTAAACTACTTTCAAGCATTCACAAAAGACTCACATGCGTATCTTTGAAAGAGGAGCAGTCTGTTCCAACACTTCAATTCACTATGCAAATTGAATGGAGTGTTGCTTCATTTTCTAAATGCTGTCCTTTCAGAGAAAATCACTTTCTTTGAAAGTGACTTAAACTACTTTCATGCATTCATAAAAAACTCACATGCGTTTCTCTGAAAGAGAAGCAGTCTGTTCCAACACTTCAATTCACTGTGCGAAGTGAATGGAGTGTTGCTTCACTTTCTAAATGCTTTCCTTTCAGAGAAAATCACTTTCCTTTGAAAGTGCCTTAAGCTACTTACAAGCATTCACCAGAAACTCATATGCGTTTCTCTGAAAGAGAAGCGGTCTGTTCCAACACTTCAATTCACTGTGCGAAGTGAATGGAGTGTTGCTTCACTTTCTAAAAGCTGTCCTTTCAGAGAAAATCACTTTCCTTTGAAAGTGCCTTAAGCTGCTTACAAGCATTCAACAGAAACTCACATGCATTTCTCTGAAAGAGGAGCAGTCTGTTCCAACACTTCAATTCACTGTGCGAAGTGAATGGAGTTTTGCTTCACTTTCTAAATTCTGTCCTTTCAGAGAAAATCACTTTCCTTTGAAAGTGACTTAAACTACTTTCAAGCATTCATAAAAAACTCACATGCGTTTCTCTGAAAGAGAAGCAGTCTGTTCCAACACTTCAATTCACTGTGCGAAGTGAATGGTGTGTTGCTTCACTTTCTAAATGCTGTCCTTTCAGAGAAAATCACTTTCCTTTGAAAGTGCCTTAAGCTAAATACAAGCATTATGAAGAAACTCACATGCGTTTCTCTGAAAGAGAAGCAGTCTGTTCCAACACTTCAATTCACTGTGCGAAGTGAATGGAGTGTTGCCTCACTTTCTAAATGCTGTCCTTTCAGAGAAAATCACTTTCCATTGAAAGTGCCTTAAACTACTTTCAAGCATTCACAAAAAACTCACATGCGTTTCTCTGAAAGAGAAGCAGTCTGTTCCAACCCTTCAATTCACTGTGCGAAGTGAATGGAGTGTTGCTTCACTTTCTAAATGCTGTCCTATCAGAGAAAATCCCTTTCCTTTGAAAGTGCCTTAAGCTACTTACAAGCATTCAACAGAAACTCACATGCATTTCTCTGAAAGAGAAGCAATCTGTTCCAACACTTCAATTCTCTGTGCGAAGTGAATGGAGTGTTGCTAAACTTTCTAAATGCTGTCCTTTCAGAGAAAATCACTTTCCTTTGAAAGTGCCTTAAGCTACTTGCAAGCATTCACAAGAAACACTAATGTGTTTCTATGAAAGAGAAGCAGTCTGTTCCAACTCTTCAATTCATTGCGAGAAGGGAATGGAGTGTTGCTTTACTTTCTAAATGCTATCCTTTCAGAGAAAATCACTTTCCTTTGAAAGAGCCTTGAGCTACTTACAAGCATTCAAAAGAAACTCACATGCATTTCTCTGAAAGAGAAGCAGTCTGTTCCAACACTTCAATTCACTGTGCGAAGTGAATGGAATGTTACTTCACTTTCTAAATGCTGTCCTTTCAGAGACAATCACTTTCCTTTGAAAGTGCCTTAAGCTACTTGCAAGCATTCACAAGAAACACTAATGTGTTTCTATGAAAGAGAAGCAGTCTGTTCCAACTCTTCAATTCATTGCGAGAAGGGAATGGAGTGTTGCTTTACTTTCTAAATGCTATCCTTTCAGAGAAAATCACTTTCCTTTGAAAGAGCCTTGAGCTACTTACAAGCATTCAAAAGAAACTCACATGCATTTCTCTGAAAGAGAAGCAGTCTGTTCCAACACTTCAATTCACTGTGCGAAGTGAATGGAGTGTTCCTTCACTTTCTAAATTCTGTCCTTTCAGAGAAAATCAATTTCCTTTGAAAGTGCCTTAAACTTCTTTCCAGCATTCACAAAAAACTCACATGCGTTTCTCTTAAAGAGAAGCAGTCTGTTCCAACACTTCAATTCACTGTGCGAAGTGAATGGAGTGTTGCTTCAGTTTCTAAATGCTGTCCTTTCAGAGAAAATCACTTTCCTTTGATAGTGCCTTAAGGAACTTGCAAGCATTCACAAGAAACTCACATGCGTTTCTCTGAAAGAGAAGCAGTCTGTTCCAACACTTCAATTCACTGTGCGAAGTGAATGGAGTGTTGCTTCACTTTCTAAATGCTGTCCTTTCAGAGAAAATCACTTTCCTTTGAAAGTGCCTTAAGCTACTTGCAAGCATTCACAAGAAACACACATGCGTTTCTCTGAAAGAGAAGCAGTCTGTTCCAACACTTCAATTCACTGTGTGAAGTGAATGGAGTGTTGCCTCACTTTCTAAATGCTGTCCTTTCAGAGAAAATCACTTTCCTTTGAAAGTGCCTTAAGCTACTTACAAGCATTCAACAGAAACTCACATGTGTTTCTCTGAAAGAGATGCAGTCTGTTCGAACACTTCAATTCAATGTGCTCAGTGAATGGAGTGTTGGTTCACTTTCTAAATGCTCTCCTTTCAGAGAAAATCACTTTCCTTTGAAAGTCCCTTAGTCTACTTGCAAGCATTAGGAAGAAATTCACATGCATTTCTCTGAAAGAGAAGCAGTCTGTTCCAACACTTCATTTCACTGTGCGAAGTGAATGGAGTGTTGCTTCACTTCCTAATTATATCCTTTCAGAGAAAATCACTTTCCTTTGAAAGTGCCTTAAGCAACTTGCAAGCATTCACAAGAAACACTAATGCGTTTATATGAAAGAGAAGCACTCTGTTCCAACACTTCAATTCACTGCACGAAGGGAATGGAGTGTTGCTTCACTTTCTAAATGCTGTCCTTTCAGAGAAAATCACTTTCCTTTGAAAGTGCCTTAAGCTACTTACAAGCATTCACCAGAAACTCACATGCGTTTCTCTGAAAGAGAAGCAGTCTGTTCCAACACTTCAATTCACTGTGCCAAGTGAATGGAGTGTTGCTACACTTTCTAAATTCTGTCCTTTCAGAGAAAATCACTTTCCTTTGAAAGTGCCTTAAGCTACTTGCAAGCATTAGGAAGAAACTCACAAGCATTTCTCTGAGAGAGAAGCAGTCTGTTCCAACACTTCAATTCACTGTGCGAAGTGAATGGAGTGTTGCTTCACTTTCTAAATTCTGTCCTTTCAGAGAAAATCACTTTCCTTTGAAAGTGCCTTAAGCTACTTACAAGCATTCACCAGAAACTCACATGCGTTTCTCTGAAAGAGAAGCAATCTGTTCCAACACTTAGATTCACTGTGCGAAGTGAATGGAGTGTTGCTTCACTTTCTAAATGCTGTCCTTTCAGAGAAAATCACTTTCCTTTGAAAGAGCCTTAAGCTACTTGCAAGCATTAGGAAGAAACTCACATGCGTTTCTCTGAAAGAGAAGCAGTCTGTTCCAACACTTCAATTCACTGTGCGAAGTGAATGGAGTGTTGCTTCACTTTCTAAATGCTGTCCTTTCAGAGAAAATCACTTTCCATTGAAAGTGCCTTAAACTACTTTCAAGCATTCACCAGAAACTCACATGCGTTTCTCTGAAAGAGAAGCAGTCTGTTCCAACACTTCAATTCACTGTGCGAAGTGAATGGAGTGTTGCTTCACTTTCTAAATGCTGTCCTTTCAGAGAAAATCACTTTCCTTTGAAAGTGCCTTAAGCTACTTGCAAGCATTAGGAAGAAACTCACATGCGTTTCTCTGAAAGAGAAGCAATCTGTTCCAACACTTCAATTCTCTGTGCGAAGTGAATGGAGTGTTGCTTCACTTTCTAAATGCTGTCCTTTCAGAGAAAATTACTTTCCTTTGAAAGTGCCTTAAGCTACTTGCAAGCATTCACAAGAAACACTAATGCGTTTCTATGAAAGAGAAGCAGTCTGTTGCAACACTTCAATTCACTGTGCGAAGTGAATGGAGTGTTGCTTCACTTTCTAAATGCTGTCCTTTCAGAGTAAATCACTTTCCTTTGAAAGTGCCTTAAGCTACTTGCAAGCATTCAACAGAAACTCACATGCGTTTCTCTGAAAGAGAAGCACTCTGCTCCAACACTTCAATTCACTGTGCGAAGTGAATGGAGTGTTCCTTCACTTTCTAAATTCTGTCCTTTCAGAGAAAATCACTTTCCTTTGAAAGTGCCTTAAACTTCTTTCAAGCATTCACGAAAAACTCACATGCGTTTCTCTTAAAGAGTAGCAGTCTGTTCCAACACTTCAATTCACTGTGCGAAGTGAATGGAGTGTTGCTTCACTTTCTAAATGCTGTCCTTTCAGAGAAAATCACTTTCCTTTGAAAGTGCCTTAAGCTACTTGCAAGCATTAGGAAGAAACTCACATGCGTTTCTCTGAAAGAGAAGCAATCTGTTCCAACACTTCAATTCTCTGTGCGAAGTGAATGGAGTGTTGCTTCACTTTCTAAATGCTGTCCTTTCAGAGAAAATCACTTTCATTTTAAAGTGCCTTAAGCTACTTGCAAGCATTCACAAGAAACACTAATGCGTTTCTATGAAAGAGAAGCAGTCTGTTCCAACACTTCAATTCACTGTGCGAAGTGAATGGAGTGTTGCTTCACTTTCTAAATGCTGTCCTTTCAGAGAAAATCACTTTCCTTTGAAAGTGCCTTAAGCTACTTGCAAGCATTAGGAAGAAACTCACATGTGTTTCTCTGAAAGAGAAGCTGTCTGTTCCAACACTTCAATTCACTGTGTGAAGTGAATGGAGTATTGCCTCACTTTCTAAATGCTGTCCTTTCAGAGAAAATCACTTTCCTTTGAAAGTGCCTTAAGCTACTTACAAGCATTCAACAGAAACTCACATGCGTTTCTCTGAAAGAGATGCAGTCTGTTCCAACACTTCAATTCAATGTGCGAAGTGAATGGAGTGTTGCTTCACTTTCTAAATGCTGTCCTGTCAGAGAAAATCACTTTCCTTTGAAAGTGCCTTAAGCTACTTACAAGCATTCAACAGAAACTCAAGTGAATTTCTCTGAAAGAGAAGCAGTCTGTTCCAACACTTCAATTCACTGTGCGAAGTGAATGGAGTGTTGCTTCACTTTCTAAATACTGTCCTTTCAGAGAAAATCACTTTCCTTTGAAAGTGCCTTAAACTACTTTCAAGCATTCATAAAAAACTCACATGTGTTTCTCTGAAAGAGAAGCAGTCTGTTCCAACACTTCAATTCACTGTGCGAAGTGAATGGAGTGTTGCTTCACTTTCTAAATGCTGTCCTTTCAAAGAAAATTACTTTCCTTTGATAGTGCCTTAAGCTACTTGCAAGCATTAGGAAGAAACTCACATGTGTTTCTCTGAAAGAGAAGCAGTCGGTTCCAACACTTCCATTCACTGTGCAAAGTGAATGGAGTGTTGCCTCACTTTCGAAATGCTGTCCTTTCAGAGAAAATCACTTTCCTTTGAAAGTGCCTTAAGCTACTTACAAGCATTCAACAGAAACTCACATGTGTTTCTCTGAAAGAGAAGCAGTCTGTTTCAACACTTCAATTCAATGTGCGAAGTGAATGGAGTGTTGCTTCACTTTCTAAATTCTGACCTTTCAGAGAAAATCACTTTCCTTTGAAAGTGCCTTAAACTACATTCAAGCATTCACAAAAGACTCACATGCGTTTCTCTTAAAGAGAAGCAGTCTGTTCCAACACTTCAATTCACTGTGTGAAATGAATAGAGTGTTACCTCACTTTCTAAATGCTGTCCTTTCAGAGAAAATCACTTTCCTTTGAAAGTGCCTTAAGCTACTTGCAAGCATTAGGAAGAAACTCACATGCGTTTCTAAGAAAGAGAAGCAGTCTCTTCCAATACTTCAATTCACTGTGCGAAGTGAATGGAGTGTTGCTTCACTTTCTAAATTCTGTCCTTTCAGAGAAAATCACTTTCCTTTGAAAGTGCCTTAAGCTACTTGCAAGCATTAGGAAGAAACTCACATGCGTTTCTCTGAAAGAGAAGCAGTCTGTTCCAACACTTCAATTCACTGTGCGAAGTGAATGGAGTGTTGCTTCAGTTTCTAAATGCTGTCCTTTCAGAGTAAATCACTTTCCTTTGATAGTGCCTTAAGGAACTTGCAAGCATTCACAAGAAACTCACATGCGTTTCTCTGAAAGAGAAACAGTCTGTTCCAACACTTCAATTCACTGTGCGAAGTGAATGGAGTGTTGCTTCACTTTCTAAATGCTGTCCTTTCAGAGAAAATCACTTTCTTTGAAAGTGCCTTAAGCTACTTGCAAGCATTCACAAGAAACTCACATGCGTTTCTCTGAAAGAGAAGCAGTCTGTTCCAACACTTCAATTCACTGTGTGAAGTGAATGGAGTGTTGCCTCACTTTCTAAATGCTGTCCTTTCAGAGAAAATCACTTTCCTTTGAAAGTGCCTTAAGCTACTTACAAGCATTCAACAGAAACTCACATGCGTTTCTCTGAAAGAGAAGCAGTCTGTTCGAACACTTCAATTAAATGTGCTCAGTGAATGGAGTGTTGCTTCACTTTCTAAATGCTGTCCTTTCCGAGAAAATCACTTTCCTTTGAAAGTCCCTTAGTCTACTTGCAAGCATTAGGAAGAAACTCACATGCATTTCTCGGAAAGAGAAGCAGTCTCTTCCAACACTTCATTTCACTGTGCGAAGTGAATGGAGTGTTGCTTCACTTCCTAATTATATCCTTTCAGAGAAAATCACTTTCCTTTGAAAGTGCCTTAAGCAACTTGCAAGCATTCACAAGAAACACTAATGCGTTTATATGAAAGAGAAGCACTCTGTTCCAACACTTCAATTCACTGCACGAAGGGAATGGAGTGTTGCTTCACTTTCTAAATGCTGTCCTTTCAGAGAAAATCACTTTCCTTTGAAAGTGCCTTAAGCTACTTACAAGCATTCACCAGAAACTCACATGCGTTTCTCTGAAAGAGAAGCAGTCTGTTCCAACACTTCAATTCACTGTGCCAAGTGAATGGAGTGTTGCTACACTTTCTAAATTCTGTCCTTTCAGAGAAAATCACTTTCCTTTGAAAGTGCCTTAAGCTACTTGCAAGCATTAGGAAGAAACTCACATGCATTTCTCTGAGAGAGAAGCAGTCTGTTCCAACACTTCAATTCACTGTGCGAAGTGAATGGAGTGTTGCTTCACTTTCTAAATTCTGTCCTTTCAGAGAAAATCACTTTCCTTTGAAAGTGCCTTAAGCTACTTACAAGCATTCACCAGAAACTCACATGCGTTTCTCTGAAAGAGAAGCAATCTGTTCCAACACTTCAATTCACTGTGCGAAGTGAATGGAGTGTTGCTTCACTTTCTAAATGCTGTCCTTTCAGAGAAAATCACTTTCCTTTGAAAGAGCCTTAAGCTACTTGCAAGCATTAGGAAGAAACTCACATGCGTTTCTCTGAAAGAGAAGCAGTCTGTTCCAACACTTCAATTCACTGTGTGAAGTGAATGGAGTATTGCCTCACTTTCTAAATGCTGTCCTTTCAGAGGAAATCACTTTCCTTTGAAAGTGCCTTAAGCTACTTACAAGCATTCAACAGAAACTCACATGCGTTTCTCTGAAAGAGATGCAGTGTTTTCCAACACTTCAATTCAATTTGCGAAGTGAATGGAGTGTTGCTTCACTTTCTAAATGCTGTCCTTTCAGAGAAAATCACTTTCCTTTGAAAGTGCCTTAAGCTACTTACAAGCATTCAACAGAAACTCACATGCATTTCTCTGAAAGAGAAGCAGTCTGTTCCAACACTTCAATTCACTGTGCGAAGTGAATGGAGTGTTGCTTCACTTTCTAAATACTGTCCTTTCAGAGAAAATCGCTTTCCTTTGAAAGTGCCTTAAACTACTTTCAAGCATTCATAAAAAACTCACATGTGTTTCTCTGAAAGAGAAGCAGTCTGTTCCAACACTTCAATTCACTGTGCGAAGTGAATGGAGTGTTGCTTCACTTTCTAAATGCTGTCCTTTCAGAGAAAATTACTTTCCTTTGATAGTGCCTTAAGCTACTTGCAAGCATTAGGAAGAAACTCACATGTGTTTCTCTGAAAGAGAAGCAGTCTGTTCCAACACTTCCATTCACTGTGCAAAGTGAATGGAGTGTTGCCTCACTTTCGAAATGCTGTCCTTTCAGAGAAAATCACTTTCCTTTGAAAGTGCCTTAAGCTACTTACAAGCATTCAACAGAAACTCACATGTGTTTCTCTGAAAGAGATGCAGTCTGTTCGAACACTTCAATTCAATGTGCTCAGTGAATGGAGTGTTGGTTCACTTTCTAAATGCTCTCCTTTCAGAGAAAATCACTTTCCTTTGAAAGTCCCTTAGTCTACTTGCAAGCATTAGGAAGAAATTCACATGCATTTCTCTGAAAGAGAAGCAGTCTGTTCCAACACTTCATTTCACTGTGCGAAGTGAATGGAGTGTTGCTTCACTTCCTAATTATATCCTTTCAGAGAAAATCACTTTCCTTTGAAAGTGCCTTAAGCAACTTGCAAGCATTCACAAGAAACACTAATGCGTTTATATGAAAGAGAAGCACTCTGTTCCAACACTTCAATTCACTGCACGAAGGGAATGGAGTGTTGCTTCACTTTCTAAATGCTGTCCTTTCAGAGAAAATCACTTTCCTTTGAAAGTGCCTTAAGCTACTTACAAGCATTCACCAGAAACTCACATGCGTTTCTCTGAAAGAGAAGCAGTCTGTTCCAACACTTCAATTCACTGTGCCAAGTGAATGGAGTGTTGCTACACTTTCTAAATTCTGTCCTTTCAGAGAAAATCACTTTCCTTTGAAAGTGCCTTAAGCTACTTGCAAGCATTAGGAAGAAACTCACAAGCATTTCTCTGAGAGAGAAGCAGTCTGTTCCAACACTTCAATTCACTGTGCGAAGTGAATGGAGTGTTGCTTCACTTTCTAAATTCTGTCCTTTCAGAGAAAATCACTTTCCTTTGAAAGTGCCTTAAGCTACTTACAAGCATTCACCAGAAACTCACATGCGTTTCTCTGAAAGAGAAGCAATCTGTTCCAACACTTAGATTCACTGTGCGAAGTGAATGGAGTGTTGCTTCACTTTCTAAATGCTGTCCTTTCAGAGAAAATCACTTTCCTTTGAAAGAGCCTTAAGCTACTTGCAAGCATTAGGAAGAAACTCACATGCGTTTCTCTGAAAGAGAAGCAGTCTGTTCCAACACTTCAATTCACTGTGCGAAGTGAATGGAGTGTTGCTTCACTTTCTAAATGCTGTCCTTTCAGAGAAAATCACTTTCCATTGAAAGTGCCTTAAACTACTTTCAAGCATTCACCAGAAACTCACATGCGTTTCTCTGAAAGAGAAGCAGTCTGTTCCAACACTTCAATTCACTGTGCGAAGTGAATGGAGTGTTGCTTCACTTTCTAAATGCTGTCCTTTCAGAGAAAATCACTTTCCTTTGAAAGTGCCTTAAGCTACTTGCAAGCATTAGGAAGAAACTCACATGCGTTTCTCTGAAAGAGAAGCAATCTGTTCCAACACTTCAATTCTCTGTGCGAAGTGAATGGAGTGTTGCTTCACTTTCTAAATGCTGTCCTTTCAGAGAAAATTACTTTCCTTTGAAAGTGCCTTAAGCTACTTGCAAGCATTCACAAGAAACACTAATGCGTTTCTATGAAAGAGAAGCAGTCTGTTGCAACACTTCAATTCACTGTGCGAAGTGAATGGAGTGTTGCTTCACTTTCTAAATGCTGTCCTTTCAGAGTAAATCACTTTCCTTTGAAAGTGCCTTAAGCTACTTGCAAGCATTCAACAGAAACTCACATGCGTTTCTCTGAAAGAGAAGCACTCTGCTCCAACACTTCAATTCACTGTGCGAAGTGAATGGAGTGTTCCTTCACTTTCTAAATTCTGTCCTTTCAGAGAAAATCACTTTCCTTTGAAAGTGCCTTAAACTTCTTTCAAGCATTCACGAAAAACTCACATGCGTTTCTCTTAAAGAGTAGCAGTCTGTTCCAACACTTCAATTCACTGTGCGAAGTGAATGGAGTGTTGCTTCACTTTCTAAATGCTGTCCTTTCAGAGAAAATCACTTTCCTTTGAAAGTGCCTTAAGCTACTTGCAAGCATTAGGAAGAAACTCACATGCGTTTCTCTGAAAGAGAAGCAATCTGTTCCAACACTTCAATTCTCTGTGCGAAGTGAATGGAGTGTTGCTTCACTTTCTAAATGCTGTCCTTTCAGAGAAAATCACTTTCCTTTTAAAGTGCCTTAAGCTACTTGCAAGCATTCACAAGAAACACTAATGCGTTTCTATGAAAGAGAAGCAGTCTGTTCCAACACTTCAATTCACTGTGCGAAGTGAATGGAGTGTTGCTTCACTTTCTAAATGCTGTCCTTTCAGAGAAAATCACTTTCCTTTGAAAGTGCCTTAAGCTACTTGCAAGCATTAGGAAGAAACTCACATGTGTTTCTCTGAAAGAGAAGCTGTCTGTTCCAACACTTCAATTCACTGTGTGAAGTGAATGGAGTATTGCCTCACTTTCTAAATGCTGTCCTTTCAGAGAAAATCACTTTCCTTTGAAAGTGCCTTAAGCTACTTACAAGCATTCAACAGAAACTCACATGCGTTTCTCTGAAAGAGATGCAGTCTGTTCCAACACTTCAATTCAATGTGCGAAGTGAATGGAGTGTTGCTTCACTTTCTAAATGCTGTCCTGTCAGAGAAAATCACTTTCCTTTGAAAGTGCCTTAAACTACTTTCAAGCATTCATAAAAAACTCACATGTGTTTCTCTGAAAGAGAAGCAGTCTGTTCCAACACTTCAATTCACTGTGCGAAGTGAATGGAGTGTTGCTTCACTTTCTAAATGCTGTCCTTTCAAAGAAAATTACTTTCCTTTGATAGTGCCTTAAGCTACTTGCAAGCATTAGGAAGAAACTCACATGTGTTTCTCTGAAAGAGAAGCAGTCGGTTCCAACACTTCCATTCACTGTGCAAAGTGAATGGAGTGTTGCCTCACTTTCGAAATGCTGTCCTTTCAGAGAAAATCACTTTCCTTTGAAAGTGCCTTAAGCTACTTACAAGCATTCAACAGAAACTCACATGTGTTTCTCTGAAAGAGAAGCAGTCTGTTTCAACACTTCAATTCAATGTGCGAAGTGAATGGAGTGTTGCTTCACTTTCTAAATTCTGACCTTTCAGAGAAAATCACTTTCCTTTGAAAGTGCCTTAAACTACATTCAAGCATTCACAAAAGACTCACATGCGTTTCTCTTAAAGAGAAGCAGTCTGTTCCAACACTTCAATTCACTGTGTGAAATGAATAGAGTGTTACCTCACTTTCTAAATGCTGTCCTTTCAGAGAAAATCACTTTCCTTTGAAAGTGCCTTAAGCTACTTGCAAGCATTAGGAAGAAACTCACATGCGTTTCTAAGAAAGAGAAGCAGTCTCTTCCAATACTTCAATTCACTGTGCGAAGTGAATGGAGTGTTGCTTCACTTTCTAAATTCTGTCCTTTCAGAGAAAATCACTTTCCTTTGAAAGTGCCTTAAGCTACTTGCAAGCATTAGGAAGAAACTCACATGCGTTTCTCTGAAAGAGAAGCAGTCTGTTCCAACACTTCAATTCACTGTGCGAAGTGAATGGAGTGTTGCTTCAGTTTCTAAATGCTGTCCTTTCAGAGTAAATCACTTTCCTTTGATAGTGCCTTAAGGAACTTGCAAGCATTCACAAGAAACTCACATGCGTTTCTCTGAAAGAGAAACAGTCTGTTCCAACACTTCAATTCACTGTGCGAAGTGAATGGAGTGTTGCTTCACTTTCTAAATGCTGTCCTTTCAGAGAAAATCACTTTCTTTGAAAGTGCCTTAAGCTACTTGCAAGCATTCACAAGAAACTCACATGCGTTTCTCTGAAAGAGAAGCAGTCTGTTCCAACACTTCAATTCACTGTGTGAAGTGAATGGAGTGTTGCCTCACTTTCTAAATGCTGTCCTTTCAGAGAAAATCACTTTCCTTTGAAAGTGCCTTAAGCTACTTACAAGCATTCAACAGAAACTCACATGCGTTTCTCTGAAAGAGAAGCAGTCTGTTCGAACACTTCAATTAAATGTGCTCAGTGAATGGAGTGTTGCTTCACTTTCTAAATGCTGTCCTTTCCGAGAAAATCACTTTCCTTTGAAAGTCCCTTAGTCTACTTGCAAGCATTAGGAAGAAACTCACATGCATTTCTCGGAAAGAGAAGCAGTCTCTTCCAACACTTCATTTCACTGTGCGAAGTGAATGGAGTGTTGCTTCACTTCCTAATTATATCCTTTCAGAGAAAATCACTTTCCTTTGAAAGTGCCTTAAGCAACTTGCAAGCATTCACAAGAAACACTAATGCGTTTATATGAAAGAGAAGCACTCTGTTCCAACACTTCAATTCACTGCACGAAGGGAATGGAGTGTTGCTTCACTTTCTAAATGCTGTCCTTTCAGAGAAAATCACTTTCCTTTGAAAGTGCCTTAAGCTACTTACAAGCATTCACCAGAAACTCACATGCGTTTCTCTGAAAGAGAAGCAGTCTGTTCCAACACTTCAATTCACTGTGCCAAGTGAATGGAGTGTTGCTACACTTTCTAAATTCTGTCCTTTCAGAGAAAATCACTTTCCTTTGAAAGTGCCTTAAGCTACTTGCAAGCATTAGGAAGAAACTCACATGCATTTCTCTGAGAGAGAAGCAGTCTGTTCCAACACTTCAATTCACTGTGCGAAGTGAATGGAGTGTTGCTTCACTTTCTAAATTCTGTCCTTTCAGAGAAAATCACTTTCCTTTGAAAGTGCCTTAAGCTACTTACAAGCATTCACCAGAAACTCACATGCGTTTCTCTGAAAGAGAAGCAATCTGTTCCAACACTTCAATTCACTGTGCGAAGTGAATGGAGTGTTGCTTCACTTTCTAAATGCTGTCCTTTCAGAGAAAATCACTTTCCTTTGAAAGAGCCTTAAGCTACTTGCAAGCATTAGGAAGAAACTCACATGCGTTTCTCTGAAAGAGAAGCAGTCTGTTCCAACACTTCAATTCACTGTGTGAAGTGAATGGAGTATTGCCTCACTTTCTAAATGCTGTCCTTTCAGAGGAAATCACTTTCCTTTGAAAGTGCCTTAAGCTACTTACAAGCATTCAACAGAAACTCACATGCGTTTCTCTGAAAGAGATGCAGTGTTTTCCAACACTTCAATTCAATTTGCGAAGTGAATGGAGTGTTGCTTCACTTTCTAAATGCTGTCCTTTCAGAGAAAATCACTTTCCTTTGAAAGTGCCTTAAGCTACTTACAAGCATTCAACAGAAACTCACATGCATTTCTCTGAAAGAGAAGCAGTCTGTTCCAACACTTCAATTCACTGTGCGAAGTGAATGGAGTGTTGCTTCACTTTCTAAATACTGTCCTTTCAGAGAAAATCGCTTTCCTTTGAAAGTGCCTTAAACTACTTTCAAGCATTCATAAAAAACTCACATGTGTTTCTCTGAAAGAGAAGCAGTCTGTTCCAACACTTCAATTCACTGTGCGAAGTGAATGGAGTGTTGCTTCACTTTCTAAATGCTGTCCTTTCAGAGAAAATTACTTTCCTTTGATAGTGCCTTAAGCTACTTGCAAGCATTAGGAAGAAACTCACATGTGTTTCTCTGAAAGAGAAGCAGTCTGTTCCAACACTTCCATTCACTGTGCAAAGTGAATGGAGTGTTGCCTCACTTTCGAAATGCTGTCCTTTCAGAGAAAATCACTTTCCTTTGAAAGTGCCTTAAGCTACTTACAAGCATTCAACAGAAACTCACATGTGTTTCTCTGAAAGAGAAGCAGTCTGTTTCAACACTTCAATTCACTGTGCGAAGTGAATGGAGTGTTGCTTCACTTTCTAAATTCTGTCATTTCAGAGAAAATCACTTTCCTTTGAAAGTGCCTTAAACTACTTTCAAGCATTCACAAAAGACACACATGCGTTTCTCTTAAAGAGAAGCAGTCTGTTCCAACACTTCAATTCACTGTGTGAAGTGAATAGAGTGTTGCCTCACTTTCTAAATGCTGTCCATTCAGAGAAAATCACTTTCCTTTGAAAGTGCCTGAAGCAACTTGCAAGCATTCACAAGAAACTCACATGCGTTTCTCGGAAAGAGAAGCAGTCTGTTCCAATACTTCAATTCACTGTGCGAAGTGAATGGAGTGTTGCTTCACTTTCTAAATGCTGTCCTTTCAGAGAAAATCACTTTCCTTAGAAAGTGCTTTAAGCTACTTGCAAGCATTAGGAAGAAACTCACATGCGTTTCTCTGAAAGAGAAGCAGTCTGTTCCAACACTTCAATTCACTGTGTGAAGTGAATGGAGTGTTGCCTCACTTTCTAAATGCTGTCCATTCAGAGAAAATCCCTTTCCTTTGAAAGTGCCTTAAGCTACTTACAAGCATTCAACAGAAACTCACATGCATTTCTCTGAAAGAGAAGCAGTCTGTTCCAACACTTCAATTCACTGTGCGAAGTGAATGGAGTGTTGCTTCACTTTCTAAATACTGTCCTTTCAGAGAAAATCGCTTTCCTTTGAAAGTGCCTTAAACTACTTTCAAGCATTCATAAAAAACTCACATGTGTTTCTCTGAAAGAGAAGCAGTCTGTTCCAACACTTCAATTCACTGTGCGAAGTGAATGGAGTGTTGCTTCACTTTCTAAATGCTGTCCTTTCAGAGAAAATTACTTTCCTTTGATAGTGCCTTAAGCTACTTGCAAGCATTAGGAAGAAACTCACATGTGTTTCTCTGAAAGAGAAGCAGTCTGTTCCAACACTTCCATTCACTGTGCAAAGTGAATGGAGTGTTGCCTCACTTTCGAAATGCTGTCCTTTCAGAGAAAATCACTTTCCTTTGAAAGTGCCTTAAGCTACTTACAAGCATTCAACAGAAACTCACATGTGTTTCTCTGAAAGAGAAGCAGTCTGTTTCAACACTTCAATTCACTGTGCGAAGTGAATGGAGTGTTGCTTCACTTTCTAAATTCTGTCATTTCAGAGAAAATCACTTTCCTTTGAAAGTGCCTTAAACTACTTTCAAGCATTCACAAAAGACACACATGCGTTTCTCTTAAAGAGAAGCAGTCTGTTCCAACACTTCAATTCACTGTGTGAAGTGAATAGAGTGTTGCCTCACTTTCTAAATGCTGTCCATTCAGAGAAAATCACTTTCCTTTGAAAGTGCCTGAAGCAACTTGCAAGCATTCACAAGAAACTCACATGCGTTTCTCGGAAAGAGAAGCAGTCTGTTCCAATACTTCAATTCACTGTGCGAAGTGAATGGAGTGTTGCTTCACTTTCTAAATGCTGTCCTTTCAGAGAAAATCACTTTCCTTAGAAAGTGCTTTAAGCTACTTGCAAGCATTAGGAAGAAACTCACATGCGTTTCTCTGAAAGAGAAGCAGTCTGTTCCAACACTTCAATTCACTGTGTGAAGTGAATGGAGTGTTGCCTCACTTTCTAAATGCTGTCCATTCAGAGAAAATCCCTTTCCTTTGAAAGTGCCTTAAGCTACTTACAAGCATTCAACAGAAACTCACATGCATTTCTCTGAAAGAGAAGCAGTCTGTTCCAACACTTCAATTCACTGTGCGAAGTGAATGGAGTGTTGCTTCACTTTCTAAATACTGTCCTTTCAGAGAAAATCGCTTTCCTTTGAAAGTGCCTTAAACTACTTTCAAGCATTCATAAAAAACTCACATGTGTTTCTCTGAAAGAGAAGCAGTCTGTTCCAACACTTCAATTCACTGTGCGAAGTGAATGGAGTGTTGCTTCACTTTCTAAATGCTGTCCTTTCAGAGAAAATTACTTTCCTTTGATAGTGCCTTAAGCTACTTGCAAGCATTAGGAAGAAACTCACATGTGTTTCTCTGAAAGAGAAGCAGTCTGTTCCAACACTTCCATTCACTGTGCAAAGTGAATGGAGTGTTGCCTCACTTTCGAAATGCTGTCCTTTCAGAGAAAATCACTTTCCTTTGAAAGTGCCTTAAGCTACTTACAAGCATTCAACAGAAACTCACATGTGTTTCTCTGAAAGAGAAGCAGTCTGTTTCAACACTTCAATTCACTGTGCGAAGTGAATGGAGTGTTGCTTCACTTTCTAAATTCTGTCCTTTCAGAGAAAATCACTTTCCTTTGAAAGTGCCTTAAACTACTTTCAAACATTCACAAAAGACACACATGCGTTTCTCTTAAAGAGAAGCAGTCTGTTCCAACACTTCAATTCACTGTGTGAAGTGAATAGAGTGTTGCCTCACTTTCTAAATGCTGTCCATTCAGAGAAAATCACTTTCCTTTGAAAGTGCCTGAAGCAACTTGCAAGCATTCACAAGAAACTCACATGCGTTTCTCGGAAAGAGAAGCAGTCTGTTCCAATACTTCAATTCACTGTGCGAAGTGAATGGAGTGTTGCTTCACTTTCTAAATGCTGTCCTTTCAGAGAAAATCACTTTCCTTTGAAAGTGCCTTAAGCTACTTACAAGCATTCAACAGAAACTCACATGCGTTTCTCTGAAAGAGATGCAGTCTGTTCCAACACTTCAATTCAATGTGCGAAGTGAATGGAGTGTTGCTTCACTTTCTAAATTCTGTCCTTTCAAAGAAAATCACTTTCCTTTGAAAGTGCCTTAAGCTACTTACAAGCATTCAACAGAAACTCACATGCGTTTCTCTGAAAGAGATGCAGTCTGTTTGAACACTTCAATTCAATGTGCGAAGTGAATGGATTGTTGCTTCACTTTCTAAATGCTGTCCTTTCAGAGAAAATCACTTTCCTTTGAAAGTCCCTTAAGCTACTTGGAAGCATTAGGAAGAAACTCACATGCATTTCTCTGAAAGAGAAGCAGTCTGTTCCAACATTTCATTTCACTGTGCGAAGTGAATGGAGTGTTGCTTCACTTCCTAATTATGTCCTTTCAGAGAAAGTTACTTTCCTTTGAAAGTGCCTTAAGCAACTTGCAAGCATTCACAAGAAACACTAATGCGTTTATATGAAAGAGAAGCACTCTGTTCCAACACTTTAATTCACTGCACGAAGGGAATGGAGTGTTGCTTCACTTTCTAAATGCTGTCCTTTCAGAGAAAATCACTTTCCTTTGAAAGTGCCTTAAACTACTTTCAAGCATTCATAAAAAACTCACATGCCTTTCTCTGAAAGAGAAGCAGTCTGTTCCAACACTTCAATTCACTGGGCGAAGTGAATGGAGTGTTGCTTCACTTTCTAAATTCTGTCCTTTCAGAGAAAATCACTTTCATTTGATAGTGCCTTAAGCTACTTGCAAGCATTAGGAAGAAACTCACATGCGTTTCTCTGAAATAGAAGCAGTCTGTTACAACACTTCAATTCACTGTGCGAAGTGAATGGAGTGTTGCCTCACTTTCTAAATGCTGTCCTTTCAGAGAAAATCACTTTCCTTTGAAAGTGCCTTAAGCTACTTGCAAGCATTCACAAGAAACACTAATCCGTTTCTATGAAAGAGAAGCAGTCTGTTCCAACACTTCAATTCACTGTGAGAAGTGAATGGAGTGTTGCTTCACTTTCTAAATGCTGTTCTTTCAGAGAAAATCACTTTCCTTTGAAAGTGCCTTAAGCTACTTGCAAGCATTCACAAGAAACTCACATGCGTTTCTCTGAAAGAGAAGCAGTCTATTCCAACACTTCAATTCTCTGTGCGAAGTGAATGGAGTGTTGCTTCAGTTTCTAAATGCTGTCCTTTCAGAGAAAATCACTTTCCTTTGATAGTGCCTTAAGGAACTTGCAAGCATTCACAAGAAACTCACATGCGTTTCTCTGAAAGAGAAGCAGTCGGTTCCAACACTTCAATTCACTGTGCGAAGTGAATGGAGTGTTGCTTCACTTTCTAAATGCTGTCCTTTCAGAGAAAATTACTTTCCTTTGATAGTGCCTTAAGCTACTTGCAAGCATTAGGAAGAAACTCACATGTGTTTCTCTGAAAGAGAAGCAGTCTGTTCCAACACTTCCATTCACTGTGCAAAGTGAATGGAGTGTTGCCTCACCTTCGAAATGCTGTCCTTTCAGAGAAAATCACTTTCCTTTGAAAGTGCCTTAACCTACTTACAAGCATTCAACAGAAACTCACATGTGTTTCTCTGAAAGAGAAGCAGTCTGTTTCAACACTTCAATTCACTGTGCGAAGTGAATGGAGTGTTGCTTCACTTTCTAAATTCTGTCCTTTCAGAGAAAATCACTTTCCTTTGAAAGTGCCTTAAACTACTTTCAAGCATTCACAAAAGACTCACATGCGTTTCTCTTAAAGAGAAGCAGTCTGTTCCAACACTTCAATTCACTGTGTGAAGTGAATAGAGTGTTGCCTCACTTTCTAAATGCTGTCCATTCAGAGAAAATCACTTTCCTTTGAAAGTGCCTTAAGCAACTTGCAAGCATTCACAAGAAACTCACATGCGTTTCTCTGAAAGAGAAGCAGTCTGTTCCAATACTTCAATTCACTGTGCGAAGTGAATGGAGTGTTGCTTCACTTTCTAAATGCTGTCCTTTCAGAGAAAATCACTTTCCTTTGAACGTGCCTTAAGCTACTTACAAGCATTCAACAGAAACTCACATGTGTTTCTCTGAAAGAGAAGCAGTCTGTTTCAACACTTCAATTCACTGTGCGAAGTGAATGGAGTGTTGCTTCACTTTCTAAATTCTGTCCTTTCAGAGAAAATCACTTTCCTTTGAAAGTGCCTTAAACTACTTTCAAGCATTCACAAAAGACTCACATGCGTATCTTTGAAAGAGGAGCAGTCTGTTCCAACACTTCAATTCACTATGCAAATTGAATGGAGTGTTGCTTCATTTTCTAAATGCTGTCCTTTCAGAGAAAATCACTTTCTTTGAAAGTGACTTAAACTACTTTCATGCATTCATAAAAAACTCACATGCGTTTCTCTGAAAGAGAAGCAGTCTGTTCCAACACTTCAATTCACTGTGCGAAGTGAATGGAGTGTTGCTTCACTTTCTAAATGCTTTCCTTTCAGAGAAAATCACTTTCCTTTGAAAGTGCCTTAAGCTACTTACAAGCATTCACCAGAAACTCACATGCGTTTCTCTGAAAGAGAAGCGGTCTGTTCCAACACTTCAATTCACTGTGCGAAGTGAATGGAGTGTTGCTTCACTTTCTAAAAGCTGTCCTTTCAGAGAAAATCACTTTCCTTTGAAAGTGCCTTAAGCTGCTTACAAGCATTCAACAGAAACTCACATGCATTTCTCTGAAAGAGGAGCAGTCTGTTCCAACACTTCAATTCACTGTGCGAAGTGAATGGAGTTTTGCTTCACTTTCTAAATTCTGTCCTTTCAGAGAAAATCACTTTCCTTTGAAAGTGACTTAAACTACTTTCAAGCATTCATAAAAAACTCACATGCGTTTCTCTGAAAGAGAAGCAGTCTGTTCCAACACTTCAATTCACTGTGCGAAGTGAATGGTGTGTTGCTTCACTTTCTAAATGCTGTCCTTTCAGAGAAAATCACTTTCCTTTGAAAGTGCCTTAAGCTAAATACAAGCATTATGAAGAAACTCACATGCGTTTCTCTGAAAGAGAAGCAGTCTGTTCCAACACTTCAATTCACTGTGCGAAGTGAATGGAGTGTTGCCTCACTTTCTAAATGCTGTCCTTTCAGAGAAAATCACTTTCCATTGAAAGTGCCTTAAACTACTTTCAAGCATTCACAAAAAACTCACATGCGTTTCTCTGAAAGAGAAGCAGTCTGTTCCAACCCTTCAATTCACTGTGCGAAGTGAATGGAGTGTTGCTTCACTTTCTAAATGCTGTCCTATCAGAGAAAATCCCTTTCCTTTGAAAGTGCCTTAAGCTACTTACAAGCATTCAACAGAAACTCACATGCATTTCTCTGAAAGAGAAGCAATCTGTTCCAACACTTCAATTCTCTGTGCGAAGTGAATGGAGTGTTGCTAAACTTTCTAAATGCTGTCCTTTCAGAGAAAATCACTTTCCTTTGAAAGTGCCTTAAGCTACTTGCAAGCATTCACAAGAAACACTAATGTGTTTCTATGAAAGAGAAGCAGTCTGTTCCAACTCTTCAATTCATTGCGAGAAGGGAATGGAGTGTTGCTTTACTTTCTAAATGCTATCCTTTCAGAGAAAATCACTTTCCTTTGAAAGAGCCTTGAGCTACTTACAAGCATTCAAAAGAAACTCACATGCATTTCTCTGAAAGAGAAGCAGTCTGTTCCAACACTTCAATTCACTGTGCGAAGTGAATGGAATGTTACTTCACTTTCTAAATGCTGTCCTTTCAGAGACAATCACTTTCCTTTGAAAGTGCCTTAAGCTACTTGCAAGCATTCACAAGAAACACTAATGTGTTTCTATGAAAGAGAAGCAGTCTGTTCCAACTCTTCAATTCATTGCGAGAAGGGAATGGAGTGTTGCTTTACTTTCTAAATGCTATCCTTTCAGAGAAAATCACTTTCCTTTGAAAGAGCCTTGAGCTACTTACAAGCATTCAAAAGAAACTCACATGCATTTCTCTGAAAGAGAAGCAGTCTGTTCCAACACTTCAATTCACTGTGCGAAGTGAATGGAGTGTTCCTTCACTTTCTAAATTCTGTCCTTTCAGAGAAAATCAATTTCCTTTGAAAGTGCCTTAAACTTCTTTCCAGCATTCACAAAAAACTCACATGCGTTTCTCTTAAAGAGAAGCAGTCTGTTCCAACACTTCAATTCACTGTGCGAAGTGAATGGAGTGTTGCTTCAGTTTCTAAATGCTGTCCTTTCAGAGAAAATCACTTTCCTTTGATAGTGCCTTAAGGAACTTGCAAGCATTCACAAGAAACTCACATGCGTTTCTCTGAAAGAGAAGCAGTCTGTTCCAACACTTCAATTCACTGTGCGAAGTGAATGGAGTGTTGCTTCACTTTCTAAATGCTGTCCTTTCAGAGAAAATCACTTTCCTTTGAAAGTGCCTTAAGCTACTTGCAAGCATTCACAAGAAACACACATGCGTTTCTCTGAAAGAGAAGCAGTCTGTTCCAACACTTCAATTCACTGTGTGAAGTGAATGGAGTGTTGCCTCACTTTCTAAATGCTGTCCTTTCAGAGAAAATCACTTTCCTTTGAAAGTGCCTTAAGCTACTTACAAGCATTCAACAGAAACTCACATGTGTTTCTCTGAAAGAGATGCAGTCTGTTCGAACACTTCAATTCAATGTGCTCAGTGAATGGAGTGTTGGTTCACTTTCTAAATGCTCTCCTTTCAGAGAAAATCACTTTCCTTTGAAAGTCCCTTAGTCTACTTGCAAGCATTAGGAAGAAATTCACATGCATTTCTCTGAAAGAGAAGCAGTCTGTTCCAACACTTCATTTCACTGTGCGAAGTGAATGGAGTGTTGCTTCACTTCCTAATTATATCCTTTCAGAGAAAATCACTTTCCTTTGAAAGTGCCTTAAGCAACTTGCAAGCATTCACAAGAAACACTAATGCGTTTATATGAAAGAGAAGCACTCTGTTCCAACACTTCAATTCACTGCACGAAGGGAATGGAGTGTTGCTTCACTTTCTAAATGCTGTCCTTTCAGAGAAAATCACTTTCCTTTGAAAGTGCCTTAAGCTACTTACAAGCATTCACCAGAAACTCACATGCGTTTCTCTGAAAGAGAAGCAGTCTGTTCCAACACTTCAATTCACTGTGCCAAGTGAATGGAGTGTTGCTACACTTTCTAAATTCTGTCCTTTCAGAGAAAATCACTTTCCTTTGAAAGTGCCTTAAGCTACTTGCAAGCATTAGGAAGAAACTCACAAGCATTTCTCTGAGAGAGAAGCAGTCTGTTCCAACACTTCAATTCACTGTGCGAAGTGAATGGAGTGTTGCTTCACTTTCTAAATTCTGTCCTTTCAGAGAAAATCACTTTCCTTTGAAAGTGCCTTAAGCTACTTACAAGCATTCACCAGAAACTCACATGCGTTTCTCTGAAAGAGAAGCAATCTGTTCCAACACTTAGATTCACTGTGCGAAGTGAATGGAGTGTTGCTTCACTTTCTAAATGCTGTCCTTTCAGAGAAAATCACTTTCCTTTGAAAGAGCCTTAAGCTACTTGCAAGCATTAGGAAGAAACTCACATGCGTTTCTCTGAAAGAGAAGCAGTCTGTTCCAACACTTCAATTCACTGTGCGAAGTGAATGGAGTGTTGCTTCACTTTCTAAATGCTGTCCTTTCAGAGAAAATCACTTTCCATTGAAAGTGCCTTAAACTACTTTCAAGCATTCACCAGAAACTCACATGCGTTTCTCTGAAAGAGAAGCAGTCTGTTCCAACACTTCAATTCACTGTGCGAAGTGAATGGAGTGTTGCTTCACTTTCTAAATGCTGTCCTTTCAGAGAAAATCACTTTCCTTTGAAAGTGCCTTAAGCTACTTGCAAGCATTAGGAAGAAACTCACATGCGTTTCTCTGAAAGAGAAGCAATCTGTTCCAACACTTCAATTCTCTGTGCGAAGTGAATGGAGTGTTGCTTCACTTTCTAAATGCTGTCCTTTCAGAGAAAATTACTTTCCTTTGAAAGTGCCTTAAGCTACTTGCAAGCATTCACAAGAAACACTAATGCGTTTCTATGAAAGAGAAGCAGTCTGTTGCAACACTTCAATTCACTGTGCGAAGTGAATGGAGTGTTGCTTCACTTTCTAAATGCTGTCCTTTCAGAGTAAATCACTTTCCTTTGAAAGTGCCTTAAGCTACTTGCAAGCATTCAACAGAAACTCACATGCGTTTCTCTGAAAGAGAAGCACTCTGCTCCAACACTTCAATTCACTGTGCGAAGTGAATGGAGTGTTGCTTCACTTTCTAAATTCTGTCCTTTCAGAGAAAATCACTTTCCTTTGAAAGTGCCTTAAGCTACTTGCAAGCATTAGGAAGAAACTCACATGCGTTTCTCTGAAAGAGAAGCAGTCTGTTCCAACACTTCAATTCACTGTGCGAAGTGAATGGAGTGTTGCTTCAGTTTCTAAATGCTGTCCTTTCAGAGAAAATCACTTTCCTTTGATAGTGCCTTAAGGAACTTGCAAGCATTCACAAGAAACTCACATGCGTTTCTCTGAAAGAGAAGCAGTCGGTTCCAACACTTCAATTCACTGTGCGAAGTGAATGGAGTGTTGCTTCACTTTCTAAATGCTGTCCTTTCAGAGAAAATTACTTTCCTTTGATAGTGCCTTAAGCTACTTGCAAGCATTAGGAAGAAACTCACATGTGTTTCTCTGAAAGAGAAGCAGTCTGTTCCAACACTTCCATTCACTGTGCAAAGTGAATGGAGTGTTGCCTCACCTTCGAAATGCTGTCCTTTCAGAGAAAATCACTTTCCTTTGAAAGTGCCTTAACCTACTTACAAGCATTCAACAGAAACTCACATGTGTTTCTCTGAAAGAGAAGCAGTCTGTTTCAACACTTCAATTCACTGTGCGAAGTGAATGGAGTGTTGCTTCACTTTCTAAATTCTGTCCTTTCAGAGAAAATCACTTTCCTTTGAAAGTGCCTTAAACTACTTTCAAGCATTCACAAAAGACTCACATGCGTTTCTCTTAAAGAGAAGCAGTCTGTTCCAACACTTCAATTCACTGTGTGAAGTGAATAGAGTGTTGCCTCACTTTCTAAATGCTGTCCATTCAGAGAAAATCACTTTCCTTTGAAAGTGCCTTAAGCAACTTGCAAGCATTCACAAGAAACTCACATGCGTTTCTCTGAAAGAGAAGCAGTCTGTTCCAATACTTCAATTCACTGTGCGAAGTGAATGGAGTGTTGCTTCACTTTCTAAATGCTGTCCTTTCAGAGAAAATCACTTTCCTTTGAACGTGCCTTAAGCTACTTACAAGCATTCAACAGAAACTCACATGTGTTTCTCTGAAAGAGAAGCAGTCTGTTTCAACACTTCAATTCACTGTGCGAAGTGAATGGAGTGTTGCTTCACTTTCTAAATTCTGTCCTTTCAGAGAAAATCACTTTCCTTTGAAAGTGCCTTAAACTACTTTCAAGCATTCACAAAAGACTCACATGCGTATCTTTGAAAGAGGAGCAGTCTGTTCCAACACTTCAATTCACTATGCAAATTGAATGGAGTGTTGCTTCATTTTCTAAATGCTGTCCTTTCAGAGAAAATCACTTTCTTTGAAAGTGACTTAAACTACTTTCATGCATTCATAAAAAACTCACATGCGTTTCTCTGAAAGAGAAGCAGTCTGTTCCAACACTTCAATTCACTGTGCGAAGTGAATGGAGTGTTGCTTCACTTTCTAAATGCTTTCCTTTCAGAGAAAATCACTTTCCTTTGAAAGTGCCTTAAGCTACTTACAAGCATTCACCAGAAACTCACATGCGTTTCTCTGAAAGAGAAGCGGTCTGTTCCAACACTTCAATTCACTGTGCGAAGTGAATGGAGTGTTGCTTCACTTTCTAAAAGCTGTCCTTTCAGAGAAAATCACTTTCCTTTGAAAGTGCCTTAAGCTGCTTACAAGCATTCAACAGAAACTCACATGCATTTCTCTGAAAGAGGAGCAGTCTGTTCCAACACTTCAATTCACTGTGCGAAGTGAATGGAGTTTTGCTTCACTTTCTAAATTCTGTCCTTTCAGAGAAAATCACTTTCCTTTGAAAGTGACTTAAACTACTTTCAAGCATTCATAAAAAACTCACATGCGTTTCTCTGAAAGAGAAGCAGTCTGTTCCAACACTTCAATTCACTGTGCGAAGTGAATGGTGTGTTGCTTCACTTTCTAAATGCTGTCCTTTCAGAGAAAATCACTTTCCTTTGAAAGTGCCTTAAGCTAAATACAAGCATTATGAAGAAACTCACATGCGTTTCTCTGAAAGAGAAGCAGTCTGTTCCAACACTTCAATTCACTGTGCGAAGTGAATGGAGTGTTGCCTCACTTTCTAAATGCTGTCCTTTCAGAGAAAATCACTTTCCATTGAAAGTGCCTTAAACTACTTTCAAGCATTCACAAAAAACTCACATGCGTTTCTCTGAAAGAGAAGCAGTCTGTTCCAACCCTTCAATTCACTGTGCGAAGTGAATGGAGTGTTGCTTCACTTTCTAAATGCTGTCCTATCAGAGAAAATCCCTTTCCTTTGAAAGTGCCTTAAGCTACTTACAAGCATTCAACAGAAACTCACATGCATTTCTCTGAAAGAGAAGCAATCTGTTCCAACACTTCAATTCTCTGTGCGAAGTGAATGGAGTGTTGCTAAACTTTCTAAATGCTGTCCTTTCAGAGAAAATCACTTTCCTTTGAAAGTGCCTTAAGCTACTTGCAAGCATTCACAAGAAACACTAATGTGTTTCTATGAAAGAGAAGCAGTCTGTTCCAACTCTTCAATTCATTGCGAGAAGGGAATGGAGTGTTGCTTTACTTTCTAAATGCTATCCTTTCAGAGAAAATCACTTTCCTTTGAAAGAGCCTTGAGCTACTTACAAGCATTCAAAAGAAACTCACATGCATTTCTCTGAAAGAGAAGCAGTCTGTTCCAACACTTCAATTCACTGTGCGAAGTGAATGGAATGTTACTTCACTTTCTAAATGCTGTCCTTTCAGAGACAATCACTTTCCTTTGAAAGTGCCTTAAGCTACTTGCAAGCATTCACAAGAAACACTAATGTGTTTCTATGAAAGAGAAGCAGTCTGTTCCAACTCTTCAATTCATTGCGAGAAGGGAATGGAGTGTTGCTTTACTTTCTAAATGCTATCCTTTCAGAGAAAATCACTTTCCTTTGAAAGAGCCTTGAGCTACTTACAAGCATTCAAAAGAAACTCACATGCATTTCTCTGAAAGAGAAGCAGTCTGTTCCAACACTTCAATTCACTGTGCGAAGTGAATGGAGTGTTCCTTCACTTTCTAAATTCTGTCCTTTCAGAGAAAATCAATTTCCTTTGAAAGTGCCTTAAACTTCTTTCCAGCATTCACAAAAAACTCACATGCGTTTCTCTTAAAGAGAAGCAGTCTGTTCCAACACTTCAATTCACTGTGCGAAGTGAATGGAGTGTTGCTTCAGTTTCTAAATGCTGTCCTTTCAGAGAAAATCACTTTCCTTTGATAGTGCCTTAAGGAACTTGCAAGCATTCACAAGAAACTCACATGCGTTTCTCTGAAAGAGAAGCAGTCTGTTCCAACACTTCAATTCACTGTGCGAAGTGAATGGAGTGTTGCTTCACTTTCTAAATGCTGTCCTTTCAGAGAAAATCACTTTCCTTTGAAAGTGCCTTAAGCTACTTGCAAGCATTCACAAGAAACACACATGCGTTTCTCTGAAAGAGAAGCAGTCTGTTCCAACACTTCAATTCACTGTGTGAAGTGAATGGAGTGTTGCCTCACTTTCTAAATGCTGTCCTTTCAGAGAAAATCACTTTCCTTTGAAAGTGCCTTAAGCTACTTACAAGCATTCAACAGAAACTCACATGTGTTTCTCTGAAAGAGATGCAGTCTGTTCGAACACTTCAATTCAATGTGCTCAGTGAATGGAGTGTTGGTTCACTTTCTAAATGCTCTCCTTTCAGAGAAAATCACTTTCCTTTGAAAGTCCCTTAGTCTACTTGCAAGCATTAGGAAGAAATTCACATGCATTTCTCTGAAAGAGAAGCAGTCTGTTCCAACACTTCATTTCACTGTGCGAAGTGAATGGAGTGTTGCTTCACTTCCTAATTATATCCTTTCAGAGAAAATCACTTTCCTTTGAAAGTGCCTTAAGCAACTTGCAAGCATTCACAAGAAACACTAATGCGTTTATATGAAAGAGAAGCACTCTGTTCCAACACTTCAATTCACTGCACGAAGGGAATGGAGTGTTGCTTCACTTTCTAAATGCTGTCCTTTCAGAGAAAATCACTTTCCTTTGAAAGTGCCTTAAGCTACTTACAAGCATTCACCAGAAACTCACATGCGTTTCTCTGAAAGAGAAGCAGTCTGTTCCAACACTTCAATTCACTGTGCCAAGTGAATGGAGTGTTGCTACACTTTCTAAATTCTGTCCTTTCAGAGAAAATCACTTTCCTTTGAAAGTGCCTTAAGCTACTTGCAAGCATTAGGAAGAAACTCACAAGCATTTCTCTGAGAGAGAAGCAGTCTGTTCCAACACTTCAATTCACTGTGCGAAGTGAATGGAGTGTTGCTTCACTTTCTAAATTCTGTCCTTTCAGAGAAAATCACTTTCCTTTGAAAGTGCCTTAAGCTACTTACAAGCATTCACCAGAAACTCACATGCGTTTCTCTGAAAGAGAAGCAATCTGTTCCAACACTTAGATTCACTGTGCGAAGTGAATGGAGTGTTGCTTCACTTTCTAAATGCTGTCCTTTCAGAGAAAATCACTTTCCTTTGAAAGAGCCTTAAGCTACTTGCAAGCATTAGGAAGAAACTCACATGCGTTTCTCTGAAAGAGAAGCAGTCTGTTCCAACACTTCAATTCACTGTGCGAAGTGAATGGAGTGTTGCTTCACTTTCTAAATGCTGTCCTTTCAGAGAAAATCACTTTCCATTGAAAGTGCCTTAAACTACTTTCAAGCATTCACCAGAAACTCACATGCGTTTCTCTGAAAGAGAAGCAGTCTGTTCCAACACTTCAATTCACTGTGCGAAGTGAATGGAGTGTTGCTTCACTTTCTAAATGCTGTCCTTTCAGAGAAAATCACTTTCCTTTGAAAGTGCCTTAAGCTACTTGCAAGCATTAGGAAGAAACTCACATGCGTTTCTCTGAAAGAGAAGCAATCTGTTCCAACACTTCAATTCTCTGTGCGAAGTGAATGGAGTGTTGCTTCACTTTCTAAATGCTGTCCTTTCAGAGAAAATTACTTTCCTTTGAAAGTGCCTTAAGCTACTTGCAAGCATTCACAAGAAACACTAATGCGTTTCTATGAAAGAGAAGCAGTCTGTTGCAACACTTCAATTCACTGTGCGAAGTGAATGGAGTGTTGCTTCACTTTCTAAATGCTGTCCTTTCAGAGTAAATCACTTTCCTTTGAAAGTGCCTTAAGCTACTTGCAAGCATTCAACAGAAACTCACATGCGTTTCTCTGAAAGAGAAGCACTCTGCTCCAACACTTCAATTCACTGTGCGAAGTGAATGGAGTGTTGCTTCACTTTCTAAATTCTGTCCTTTCAGAGAAAATCACTTTCCTTTGAAAGTGCCTTAAGCTACTTGCAAGCATTAGGAAGAAACTCACATGCGTTTCTCTGAAAGAGAAGCAGTCTGTTCCAACACTTCAATTCACTGTGCGAAGTGAATGGAGTGTTGCTTCAGTTTCTAAATGCTGTCCTTTCAGAGTAAATCACTTTCCTTTGATAGTGCCTTAAGGAACTTGCAAGCATTCACAAGAAACTCACATGCGTTTCTCTGAAAGAGAAACAGTCTGTTCCAACACTTCAATTCACTGTGCGAAGTGAATGGAGTGTTGCTTCACTTTCTAAATGCTGTCCTTTCAGAGAAAATCACTTTCTTTGAAAGTGCCTTAAGCTACTTGCAAGCATTCACAAGAAACTCACATGCATTTCTCTGAAAGAGAAGCAGTCTGTTCCAACACTTCAATTCACTGTGCGAAGTGAATGGAATGTTACTTCACTTTCTAAATGCTGTCCTTTCAGAGACAATCACTTTCCTTTGAAAGTGCCTTAAGCTACTTGCAAGCATTCACAAGAAACACTAATGTGTTTCTATGAAAGAGAAGCAGTCTGTTCCAACTCTTCAATTCATTGCGAGAAGGGAATGGAGTGTTGCTTTACTTTCTAAATGCTATCCTTTCAGAGAAAATCACTTTCCTTTGAAAGAGCCTTGAGCTACTTACAAGCATTCAAAAGAAACTCACATGCATTTCTCTGAAAGAGAAGCAGTCTGTTCCAACACTTCAATTCACTGTGCGAAGTGAATGGAGTGTTCCTTCACTTTCTAAATTCTGTCCTTTCAGAGAAAATCAATTTCCTTTGAAAGTGCCTTAAACTTCTTTCCAGCATTCACAAAAAACTCACATGCGTTTCTCTTAAAGAGAAGCAGTCTGTTCCAACACTTCAATTCACTGTGCGAAGTGAATGGAGTGTTGCTTCAGTTTCTAAATGCTGTCCTTTCAGAGAAAATCACTTTCCTTTGATAGTGCCTTAAGGAACTTGCAAGCATTCACAAGAAACTCACATGCGTTTCTCTGAAAGAGAAGCAGTCTGTTCCAACACTTCAATTCACTGTGCGAAGTGAATGGAGTGTTGCTTCACTTTCTAAATGCTGTCCTTTCAGAGAAAATCACTTTCCTTTGAAAGTGCCTTAAGCTACTTGCAAGCATTCACAAGAAACACACATGCGTTTCTCTGAAAGAGAAGCAGTCTGTTCCAACACTTCAATTCACTGTGTGAAGTGAATGGAGTGTTGCCTCACTTTCTAAATGCTGTCCTTTCAGAGAAAATCACTTTCCTTTGAAAGTGCCTTAAGCTACTTACAAGCATTCAACAGAAACTCACATGTGTTTCTCTGAAAGAGATGCAGTCTGTTCGAACACTTCAATTCAATGTGCTCAGTGAATGGAGTGTTGGTTCACTTTCTAAATGCTCTCCTTTCAGAGAAAATCACTTTCCTTTGAAAGTCCCTTAGTCTACTTGCAAGCATTAGGAAGAAATTCACATGCATTTCTCTGAAAGAGAAGCAGTCTGTTCCAACACTTCATTTCACTGTGCGAAGTGAATGGAGTGTTGCTTCACTTCCTAATTATATCCTTTCAGAGAAAATCACTTTCCTTTGAAAGTGCCTTAAGCAACTTGCAAGCATTCACAAGAAACACTAATGCGTTTATATGAAAGAGAAGCACTCTGTTCCAACACTTCAATTCACTGCACGAAGGGAATGGAGTGTTGCTTCACTTTCTAAATGCTGTCCTTTCAGAGAAAATCACTTTCCTTTGAAAGTGCCTTAAGCTACTTACAAGCATTCACCAGAAACTCACATGCGTTTCTCTGAAAGAGAAGCAGTCTGTTCCAACACTTCAATTCACTGTGCCAAGTGAATGGAGTGTTGCTACACTTTCTAAATTCTGTCCTTTCAGAGAAAATCACTTTCCTTTGAAAGTGCCTTAAGCTACTTGCAAGCATTAGGAAGAAACTCACAAGCATTTCTCTGAGAGAGAAGCAGTCTGTTCCAACACTTCAATTCACTGTGCGAAGTGAATGGAGTGTTGCTTCACTTTCTAAATTCTGTCCTTTCAGAGAAAATCACTTTCCTTTGAAAGTGCCTTAAGCTACTTACAAGCATTCACCAGAAACTCACATGCGTTTCTCTGAAAGAGAAGCAATCTGTTCCAACACTTAGATTCACTGTGCGAAGTGAATGGAGTGTTGCTTCACTTTCTAAATGCTGTCCTTTCAGAGAAAATCACTTTCCTTTGAAAGAGCCTTAAGCTACTTGCAAGCATTAGGAAGAAACTCACATGCGTTTCTCTGAAAGAGAAGCAGTCTGTTCCAACACTTCAATTCACTGTGCGAAGTGAATGGAGTGTTGCTTCACTTTCTAAATGCTGTCCTTTCAGAGAAAATCACTTTCCATTGAAAGTGCCTTAAACTACTTTCAAGCATTCACCAGAAACTCACATGCGTTTCTCTGAAAGAGAAGCAGTCTGTTCCAACACTTCAATTCACTGTGCGAAGTGAATGGAGTGTTGCTTCACTTTCTAAATGCTGTCCTTTCAGAGAAAATCACTTTCCTTTGAAAGTGCCTTAAGCTACTTGCAAGCATTAGGAAGAAACTCACATGCGTTTCTCTGAAAGAGAAGCAATCTGTTCCAACACTTCAATTCTCTGTGCGAAGTGAATGGAGTGTTGCTTCACTTTCTAAATGCTGTCCTTTCAGAGAAAATTACTTTCCTTTGAAAGTGCCTTAAGCTACTTGCAAGCATTCACAAGAAACACTAATGCGTTTCTATGAAAGAGAAGCAGTCTGTTGCAACACTTCAATTCACTGTGCGAAGTGAATGGAGTGTTGCTTCACTTTCTAAATGCTGTCCTTTCAGAGTAAATCACTTTCCTTTGAAAGTGCCTTAAGCTACTTGCAAGCATTCAACAGAAACTCACATGCGTTTCTCTGAAAGAGAAGCACTCTGCTCCAACACTTCAATTCACTGTGCGAAGTGAATGGAGTGTTGCTTCACTTTCTAAATTCTGTCCTTTCAGAGAAAATCACTTTCCTTTGAAAGTGCCTTAAGCTACTTGCAAGCATTAGGAAGAAACTCACATGCGTTTCTCTGAAAGAGAAGCAGTCTGTTCCAACACTTCAATTCACTGTGCGAAGTGAATGGAGTGTTGCTTCAGTTTCTAAATGCTGTCCTTTCAGAGTAAATCACTTTCCTTTGATAGTGCCTTAAGGAACTTGCAAGCATTCACAAGAAACTCACATGCGTTTCTCTGAAAGAGAAACAGTCTGTTCCAACACTTCAATTCACTGTGCGAAGTGAATGGAGTGTTGCTTCACTTTCTAAATGCTGTCCTTTCAGAGAAAATCACTTTCTTTGAAAGTGCCTTAAGCTACTTGCAAGCATTCACAAGAAACTCACATGCGTTTCTCTGAAAGAGAAGCAGTCTGTTCCAACACTTCAATTCACTGTGTGAAGTGAATGGAGTGTTGCCTCACTTTCTAAATGCTGTCCTTTCAGAGAAAATCACTTTCCTTTGAAAGTGCCTTAAGCTACTTACAAGCATTCAACAGAAACTCACATGCGTTTCTCTGAAAGAGAAGCAGTCTGTTCGAACACTTCAATTAAATGTGCTCAGTGAATGGAGTGTTGCTTCACTTTCTAAATGCTGTCCTTTCCGAGAAAATCACTTTCCTTTGAAAGTCCCTTAGTCTACTTGCAAGCATTAGGAAGAAACTCACATGCATTTCTCGGAAAGAGAAGCAGTCTCTTCCAACACTTCATTTCACTGTGCGAAGTGAATGGAGTGTTGCTTCACTTCCTAATTATATCCTTTCAGAGAAAATCACTTTCCTTTGAAAGTGCCTTAAGCAACTTGCAAGCATTCACAAGAAACACTAATGCGTTTATATGAAAGAGAAGCACTCTGTTCCAACACTTCAATTCACTGCACGAAGGGAATGGAGTGTTGCTTCACTTTCTAAATGCTGTCCTTTCAGAGAAAATCACTTTCCTTTGAAAGTGCCTTAAGCTACTTACAAGCATTCACCAGAAACTCACATGCGTTTCTCTGAAAGAGAAGCAGTCTGTTCCAACACTTCAATTCACTGTGCCAAGTGAATGGAGTGTTGCTACACTTTCTAAATTCTGTCCTTTCAGAGAAAATCACTTTCCTTTGAAAGTGCCTTAAGCTACTTGCAAGCATTAGGAAGAAACTCACATGCATTTCTCTGAGAGAGAAGCAGTCTGTTCCAACACTTCAATTCACTGTGCGAAGTGAATGGAGTGTTGCTTCACTTTCTAAATTCTGTCCTTTCAGAGAAAATCACTTTCCTTTGAAAGTGCCTTAAGCTACTTACAAGCATTCACCAGAAACTCACATGCGTTTCTCTGAAAGAGAAGCAATCTGTTCCAACACTTCAATTCACTGTGCGAAGTGAATGGAGTGTTGCTTCACTTTCTAAATGCTGTCCTTTCAGAGAAAATCACTTTCCTTTGAAAGAGCCTTAAGCTACTTGCAAGCATTAGGAAGAAACTCACATGCGTTTCTCTGAAAGAGAAGCAGTCTGTTCCAACACTTCAATTCACTGTGTGAAGTGAATGGAGTATTGCCTCACTTTCTAAATGCTGTCCTTTCAGAGGAAATCACTTTCCTTTGAAAGTGCCTTAAGCTACTTACAAGCATTCAACAGAAACTCACATGCGTTTCTCTGAAAGAGATGCAGTCTTTTCCAACACTTCAATTCAATTTGCGAAGTGAATGGAGTGTTGCTTCACTTTCTAAATGCTGTCCTTTCAGAGAAAATCACTTTCCTTTGAAAGTGCCTTAAGCTACTTACAAGCATTCAACAGAAACTCACATGCATTTCTCTGAAAGAGAAGCAGTCTGTTCCAACACTTCAATTCACTGTGCGAAGTGAATGGAGTGTTGCTTCACTTTCTAAATACTGTCCTTTCAGAGAAAATCGCTTTCCTTTGAAAGTGCCTTAAACTACTTTCAAGCATTCATAAAAAACTCACATGTGTTTCTCTGAAAGAGAAGCAGTCTGTTCCAACACTTCAATTCACTGTGCGAAGTGAATGGAGTGTTGCTTCACTTTCTAAATGCTGTCCTTTCAGAGAAAATTACTTTCCTTTGATAGTGCCTTAAGCTACTTGCAAGCATTAGGAAGAAACTCACATGTGTTTCTCTGAAAGAGAAGCAGTCTGTTCCAACACTTCCATTCACTGTGCAAAGTGAATGGAGTGTTGCCTCACTTTCGAAATGCTGTCCTTTCAGAGAAAATCACTTTCCTTTGAAAGTGCCTTAAGCTACTTACAAGCATTCAACAGAAACTCACATGTGTTTCTCTGAAAGAGAAGCAGTCTGTTTCAACACTTCAATTCACTGTGCGAAGTGAATGGAGTGTTGCTTCACTTTCTAAATTCTGTCCTTTCAGAGAAAATCACTTTCCTTTGAAAGTGCCTTAAACTACTTTCAAGCATTCACAAAAGACACACATGCGTTTCTCTTAAAGAGAAGCAGTCTGTTCCAACACTTCAATTCACTGTGTGAAGTGAATAGAGTGTTGCCTCACTTTCTAAATGCTGTCCATTCAGAGAAAATCACTTTCCTTTGAAAGTGCCTGAAGCAACTTGCAAGCATTCACAAGAAACTCACATGCGTTTCTCGGAAAGAGAAGCAGTCTGTTCCAATACTTCAATTCACTGTGCGAAGTGAATGGAGTGTTGCTTCACTTTCTAAATGCTGTCCTTTCAGAGAAAATCACTTTCCTTAGAAAGTGCTTTAAGCTACTTGCAAGCATTAGGAAGAAACTCACATGCGTTTCTCTGAAAGAGAAGCAGTCTGTTCCAACACTTCAATTCACTGTGTGAAGTGAATGGAGTGTTGCCTCACTTTCTAAATGCTGTCCATTCAGAGAAAATCCCTTTCCTTTGAAAGTGCCTTAAGCTACTTACAAGCATTCAACAGAAACTCACATGCATTTCTCTGAAAGAGAAGCAGTCTGTTCCAACACTTCAATTCACTGTGCGAAGTGAATGGAGTGTTGCTTCACTTTCTAAATACTGTCCTTTCAGAGAAAATCGCTTTCCTTTGAAAGTGCCTTAAACTACTTTCAAGCATTCATAAAAAACTCACATGTGTTTCTCTGAAAGAGAAGCAGTCTGTTCCAACACTTCAATTCACTGTGCGAAGTGAATGGAGTGTTGCTTCACTTTCTAAATGCTGTCCTTTCAGAGAAAATTACTTTCCTTTGATAGTGCCTTAAGCTACTTGCAAGCATTAGGAAGAAACTCACATGTGTTTCTCTGAAAGAGAAGCAGTCTGTTCCAACACTTCCATTCACTGTGCAAAGTGAATGGAGTGTTGCCTCACTTTCGAAATGCTGTCCTTTCAGAGAAAATCACTTTCCTTTGAAAGTGCCTTAAGCTACTTACAAGCATTCAACAGAAACTCACATGTGTTTCTCTGAAAGAGAAGCAGTCTGTTTCAACACTTCAATTCACTGTGCGAAGTGAATGGAGTGTTGCTTCACTTTCTAAATTCTGTCATTTCAGAGAAAATCACTTTCCTTTGAAAGTGCCTTAAACTACTTTCAAACATTCACAAAAGACACACATGCGTTTCTCTTAAAGAGAAGCAGTCTGTTCCAACACTTCAATTCACTGTGTGAAGTGAATAGAGTGTTGCCTCACTTTCTAAATGCTGTCCATTCAGAGAAAATCACTTTCCTTTGAAAGTGCCTGAAGCAACTTGCAAGCATTCACAAGAAACTCACATGCGTTTCTCGGAAAGAGAAGCAGTCTGTTCCAATACTTCAATTCACTGTGCGAAGTGAATGGAGTGTTGCTTCACTTTCTAAATGCTGTCCTTTCAGAGAAAATCACTTTCCTTTGAAAGTGCCTTAAGCTACTTACAAGCATTCAACAGAAACTCACATGCGTTTCTCTGAAAGAGATGCAGTCTGTTCCAACACTTCAATTCAATGTGCGAAGTGAATGGAGTGTTGCTTCACTTTCTAAATTCTGTCCTTTCAAAGAAAATCACTTTCCTTTGAAAGTGCCTTAAGCTACTTACAAGCATTCAACAGAAACTCACATGCGTTTCTCTGAAAGAGATGCAGTCTGTTTGAACACTTCAATTCAATGTGCGAAGTGAATGGATTGTTGCTTCACTTTCTAAATGCTGTCCTTTCAGAGAAAATCACTTTCCTTTGAAAGTCCCTTAAGCTACTTGGAAGCATTAGGAAGAAACTCACATGCATTTCTCTGAAAGAGAAGCAGTCTGTTCCAACATTTCATTTCACTGTGCGAAGTGAATGTAGTGTTGCTTCACTTCCTAATTATGTCCTTTCAGAGAAAGTTACTTTCCTTTGAAAGTGCCTTAAGCAACTTGCAAGCATTCACAAGAAACACTAATGCGTTTATATGAAAGAGAAGCACTCTGTTCCAACACTTTAATTCACTGCACGAAGGGAATGGAGTGTTGCTTCACTTTCTAAATGCTGTCCTTTCAGAGAAAATCACTTTCCTTTGAAAGTGCCTTAAACTACTTTCAAGCATTCATAAAAAACTCACATGCCTTTCTCTGAAAGAGAAGCAGTCTGTTCCAACACTTCAATTCACTGGGCGAAGTGAATGGAGTGTTGCTTCACTTTCTAAATTCTGTCCTTTCAGAGAAAATCACTTTCATTTGATAGTGCCTTAAGCTACTTGCAAGCATTAGGAAGAAACTCACATGCGTTTCTCTGAAATAGAAGCAGTCTGTTACAACACTTCAATTCACTGTGCGAAGTGAATGGAGTGTTGCCTCACTTTCTAAATGCTGTCCTTTCAGAGAAAATCACTTTCCTTTGAAAGTGCCTTAAGCTACTTGCAAGCATTCACAAGAAACACTAATCCGTTTCTATGAAAGAGAAGCAGTCTGTTCCAACACTTCAATTCACTGTGAGAAGTGAATGGAGTGTTGCTTCACTTTCTAAATGCTGTTCTTTCAGAGAAAATCACTTTCCTTTGAAAGTGCCTTAAGCTACTTGCAAGCATTCACAAGAAACTCACATGCGTTTCTCTGAAAGAGAAGCAGTCTGTTCCAACACTTCAATTCTCTGTGCGAAGTGAATGGAGTGTTGCTTCAGTTTCTAAATGCTGTCCTTTCAGAGAAAATCACTTTCCTTTGATAGTGCCTTAAGGAACTTGCAAGCATTCACAAGAAACTCACATGCGTTTCTCTGAAAGAGAAGCAGTCGGTTCCAACACTTCAATTCACTGTGCGAAGTGAATGGAGTGTTGCTTCACTTTCTAAATGCTGTCCTTTCAGAGAAAATCACTTTCCTTTGAAAGTGCCTTAAGCTACTTGCAAGCATTCACAAGAAACTCACATGCGTTTCTCTGAAAGAGAAGCAGTCTGTTCCAACACTTCAATTCACTGTGCGAAGTGAATGGAGTGTTGCTTCACTTTCTAAATGCTGTCCTTTCAGAGAAAATTACTTTCCTTTGATAGTGCCTTAAGCTACTTGCAAGCATTAGGAAGAAACTCACATGTGTTTCTCTGAAAGAGAAGCAGTCTGTTCCAACACTTCCATTCACTGTGCAAAGTGAATGGAGTGTTGCCTCACCTTCGAAATGCTGTCCTTTCAGAGAAAATCACTTTCCTTTGAAAGTGCCTTAACCTACTTACAAGCATTCAACAGAAACTCACATGTGTTTCTCTGAAAGAGAAGCAGTCTGTTTCAACACTTCAATTCACTGTGCGAAGTGAATGGAGTGTTGCTTCACTTTCTAAATTCTGTCCTTTCAGAGAAAATCACTTTCCTTTGAAAGTGCCTTAAACTACTTTCAAGCATTCACAAAAGACTCACATGCGTTTCTCTTAAAGAGAAGCAGTCTGTTCCAACACTTCAATTCACTGTGTGAAGTGAATAGAGTGTTGCCTCACTTTCTAAATGCTGTCCATTCAGAGAAAATCACTTTCCTTTGAAAGTGCCTTAAGCAACTTGCAAGCATTCACAAGAAACTCACATGCGTTTCTCTGAAAGAGAAGCAGTCTGTTCCAATACTTCAATTCACTGTGCGAAGTGAATGGAGTGTTGCTTCACTTTCTAAATGCTGTCCTTTCAGAGAAAATCACTTTCCTTTGAACGTGCCTTAAGCTACTTACAAGCATTCAACAGAAACTCACATGTGTTTCTCTGAAAGAGAAGCAGTCTGTTTCAACACTTCAATTCACTGTGCGAAGTGAATGGAGTGTTGCTTCACTTTCTAAATTCTGTCCTTTCAGAGAAAATCACTTTCCTTTGAAAGTGCCTTAAACTACTTTCAAGCATTCACAAAAGACTCACATGCGTATCTTTGAAAGAGGAGCAGTCTGTTCCAACACTTCAATTCACTATGCAAATTGAATGGAGTGTTGCTTCATTTTCTAAATGCTGTCCTTTCAGAGAAAATCACTTTCTTTGAAAGTGACTTAAACTACTTTCATGCATTCATAAAAAACTCACATGCGTTTCTCTGAAAGAGAAGCAGTCTGTTCCAACACTTCAATTCACTGTGCGAAGTGAATGGAGTGTTGCTTCACTTTCTAAATGCTTTCCTTTCAGAGAAAATCACTTTCCTTTGAAAGTGCCTTAAGCTACTTACAAGCATTCACCAGAAACTCACATGCGTTTCTCTGAAAGAGAAGCGGTCTGTTCCAACACTTCAATTCACTGTGCGAAGTGAATGGAGTGTTGCTTCACTTTCTAAAAGCTGTCCTTTCAGAGAAAATCACTTTCCTTTGAAAGTGCCTTAAGCTGCTTACAAGCATTCAACAGAAACTCACATGCATTTCTCTGAAAGAGGAGCAGTCTGTTCCAACACTTCAATTCACTGTGCGAAGTGAATGGAGTTTTGCTTCACTTTCTAAATTCTGTCCTTTCAGAGAAAATCACTTTCCTTTGAAAGTGACTTAAACTACTTTCAAGCATTCATAAAAAACTCACATGCGTTTCTCTGAAAGAGAAGCAGTCTGTTCCAACACTTCAATTCACTGTGCGAAGTGAATGGTGTGTTGCTTCACTTTCTAAATGCTGTCCTTTCAGAGAAAATCACTTTCCTTTGAAAGTGCCTTAAGCTAAATACAAGCATTATGAAGAAACTCACATGCGTTTCTCTGAAAGAGAAGCAGTCTGTTCCAACACTTCAATTCACTGTGCGAAGTGAATGGAGTGTTGCCTCACTTTCTAAATGCTGTCCTTTCAGAGAAAATCACTTTCGATTGAAAGTGCCTTAAACTACTTTCAAGCATTCACAAAAAACTCACATGCGTTTCTCTGAAAGAGAAGCAGTCTGTTCCAACCCTTCAATTCACTGTGCGAAGTGAATGGAGTGTTGCTTCACTTTCTAAATGCTGTCCTATCAGAGAAAATCCCTTTCCTTTGAAAGTGCCTTAAGCTACTTACAAGCATTCAACAGAAACTCACATGCATTTCTCTGAAAGAGAAGCAATCTGTTCCAACACTTCAATTCTCTGTGCGAAGTGAATGGAGTGTTGCTAAACTTTCTAAATGCTGTCCTTTCAGAGAAAATCACATTCCTTTGAAAGTGCCTTAAGCTACTTGCAAGCATTCACAAGAAACACTAATGTGTTTCTATGAAAGAGAAGCAGTCTGTTCCAACTCTTCAATTCATTGCGAGAAGGGAATGGAGTGTTGCTTTACTTTCTAAATGCTATCCTTTCAGAGAAAATCACTTTCCTTTGAAAGAGCCTTGAGCTACTTACAAGCATTCAAAAGAAACTCACATGCATTTCTCTGAAAGAGAAGCAGTCTGTTCCAACACTTCAATTCACTGTGCGAAGTGAATGGAATGTTACTTCACTTTCTAAATGCTGTCCTTTCAGAGACAATCACTTTCCTTTGAAAGTGCCTTAAGCTACTTGCAAGCATTCACAAGAAACACTAATGTGTTTCTATGAAAGAGAAGCAGTCTGTTCCAACTCTTCAATTCATTGCGAGAAGGGAATGGAGTGTTGCTTTACTTTCTAAATGCTATCCTTTCAGAGAAAATCACTTTCCTTTGAAAGAGCCTTGAGCTACTTACAAGCATTCAAAAGAAACTCACATGCATTTCTCTGAAAGAGAAGCAGTCTGTTCCAACACTTCAATTCACTGTGCGAAGTGAATGGAGTGTTCCTTCACTTTCTAAATTCTGTCCTTTCAGAGAAAATCAATTTCCTTTGAAAGTGCCTTAAACTTCTTTCCAGCATTCACAAAAAACTCACATGCGTTTCTCTTAAAGAGAAGCAGTCTGTTCCAACACTTCAATTCACTGTGCGAAGTGAATGGAGTGTTGCTTCAGTTTCTAAATGCTGTCCTTTCAGAGAAAATCACTTTCCTTTGATAGTGCCTTAAGGAACTTGCAAGCATTCACAAGAAACTCACATGCGTTTCTCTGAAAGAGAAGCAGTCTGTTCCAACACTTCAATTCACTGTGCGAAGTGAATGGAGTGTTGCTTCACTTTCTAAATGCTGTCCTTTCAGAGAAAATCACTTTCCTTTGAAAGTGCCTTAAGCTACTTGCAAGCATTCACAAGAAACACACATGCGTTTCTCTGAAAGAGAAGCAGTCTGTTCCAACACTTCAATTCACTGTGTGAAGTGAATGGAGTGTTGCCTCACTTTCTAAATGCTGTCCTTTCAGAGAAAATCACTTTCCTTTGAAAGTGCCTTAAGCTACTTACAAGCATTCAACAGAAACTCACATGTGTTTCTCTGAAAGAGATGCAGTCTGTTCGAACACTTCAATTCAATGTGCTCAGTGAATGGAGTGTTGGTTCACTTTCTAAATGCTCTCCTTTCAGAGAAAATCACTTTCCTTTGAAAGTCCCTTAGTCTACTTGCAAGCATTAGGAAGAAATTCACATGCATTTCTTTGAAAGAGAAGCAGTCTGTTCCAACACTTCATTTCACTGTGCGAAGTGAATGGAGTGTTGCTTCACTTCCTAATTATATCCTTTCAGAGAAAATCACTTTCCTTTGAAAGTGCCTTAAGCAACTTGCAAGCATTCACAAGAAACACTAATGCGTTTATATGAAAGAGAAGCACTCTGTTCCAACACTTCAATTCACTGCACGAAGGGAATGGAGTGTTGCTTCACTTTCTAAATGCTGTCCTTTCAGAGAAAATCACTTTCCTTTGAAAGTGCCTTAAGCTACTTACAAGCATTCACCAGAAACTCACATGCGTTTCTCTGAAAGAGAAGCAGTCTGTTCCAACACTTCAATTCACTGTGCCAAGTGAATGGAGTGTTGCTACACTTTCTAAATTCTGTCCTTTCAGAGAAAATCACTTTCCTTTGAAAGTGCCTTAAGCTACTTGCAAGCATTAGGAAGAAACTCACAAGCATTTCTCTGAGAGAGAAGCAGTCTGTTCCAACACTTCAATTCACTGTGCGAAGTGAATGGAGTGTTGCTTCACTTTCTAAATTCTGTCCTTTCAGAGAAAATCACTTTCCTTTGAAAGTGCCTTAAGCTACTTACAAGCATTCACCAGAAACTCACATGCGTTTCTCTGAAAGAGAAGCAATCTGTTCCAACACTTAGATTCACTGTGCGAAGTGAATGGAGTGTTGCTTCACTTTCTAAATGCTGTCCTTTCAGAGAAAATCACTTTCCTTTGAAAGAGCCTTAAGCTACTTGCAAGCATTAGGAAGAAACTCACATGCGTTTCTCTGAAAGAGAAGCAGTCTGTTCCAACACTTCAATTCACTGTGCGAAGTGAATGGAGTGTTGCTTCACTTTCTAAATGCTGTCCTTTCAGAGAAAATCACTTTCCATTGAAAGTGCCTTAAACTACTTTCAAGCATTCACCAGAAACTCACATGCGTTTCTCTGAAAGAGAAGCAGTCTGTTCCAACACTTCAATTCACTGTGCGAAGTGAATGGAGTGTTGCTTCACTTTCTAAATGCTGTCCTTTCAGAGAAAATCACTTTCCTTTGAAAGTGCCTTAAGCTACTTGCAAGCATTAGGAAGAAACTCACATGCGTTTCTCTGAAAGAGAAGCAATCTGTTCCAACACTTCAATTCTCTGTGCGAAGTGAATGGAGTGTTGCTTCACTTTCTAAATGCTGTCCTTTCAGAGAAAATTACTTTCCTTTGAAAGTGCCTTAAGCTACTTGCAAGCATTCACAAGAAACACTAATGCGTTTCTATGAAAGAGAAGCAGTCTGTTGCAACACTTCAATTCACTGTGCGAAGTGAATGGAGTGTTGCTTCACTTTCTAAATGCTGTCCTTTCAGAGTAAATCACTTTCCTTTGAAAGTGCCTTAAGCTACTTGCAAGCATTCAACAGAAACTCACATGCGTTTCTCTGAAAGAGAAGCACTCTGCTCCAACACTTCAATTCACTGTGCGAAGTGAATGGAGTGTTCCTTCACTTTCTAAATTCTGTCCTTTCAGAGAAAATCACTTTCCTTTGAAAGTGCCTTAAACTTCTTTCAAGCATTCACGAAAAACTCACATGCGTTTCTCTTAAAGAGTAGCAGTCTGTTCCAACACTTCAATTCACTGTGCGAAGTGAATGGAGTGTTGCTTCACTTTCTAAATGCTGTCCTTTCAGAGAAAATCACTTTCCTTTGAAAGTGCCTTAAGCTACTTGCAAGCATTAGGAAGAAACTCACATGCGTTTCTCTGAAAGAGAAGCAATCTGTTCCAACACTTCAATTCTCTGTGCGAAGTGAATGGAGTGTTGCTTCACTTTCTAAATGCTGTCCTTTCAGAGAAAATCACTTTCCTTTTAAAGTGCCTTAAGCTACTTGCAAGCATTCACAAGAAACACTAATGCGTTTCTATGAAAGAGAAGCAGTCTGTTCCAACACTTCAATTCACTGTGCGAAGTGAATGGAGTGTTGCTTCACTTTCTAAATGCTGTCCTTTCAGAGAAAATCACTTTCCTTTGAAAGTGCCTTAAGCTACTTGCAAGCATTAGGAAGAAACTCACATGTGTTTCTCTGAAAGAGAAGCTGTCTGTTCCAACACTTCAATTCACTGTGTGAAGTGAATGGAGTATTGCCTCACTTTCTAAATGCTGTCCTTTCAGAGAAAATCACTTTCCTTTGAAAGTGCCTTAAGCTACTTACAAGCATTCAACAGAAACTCACATGCGTTTCTCTGAAAGAGATGCAGTCTGTTCCAACACTTCAATTCAATGTGCGAAGTGAATGGAGTGTTGCTTCACTTTCTAAATGCTGTCCTGTCAGAGAAAATCACTTTCCTTTGAAAGTGCCTTAAGCTACTTACAAGCATTCAACAGAAACTCAAGTGAATTTCTCTGAAAGAGAAGCAGTCTGTTCCAACACTTCAATTCACTGTGCGAAGTGAATGGAGTGTTGCTTCACTTTCTAAATACTGTCCTTTCAGAGAAAATCACTTTCCTTTGAAAGTGCCTTAAACTACTTTCAAGCATTCATAAAAAACTCACATGTGTTTCTCTGAAAGAGAAGCAGTCTGTTCCAACACTTCAATTCACTGTGCGAAGTGAATGGAGTGTTGCTTCACTTTCTAAATGCTGTCCTTTCAAAGAAAATTACTTTCCTTTGATAGTGCCTTAAGCTACTTGCAAGCATTAGGAAGAAACTCACATGTGTTTCTCTGAAAGAGAAGCAGTCGGTTCCAACACTTCCATTCACTGTGCAAAGTGAATGGAGTGTTGCCTCACTTTCGAAATGCTGTCCTTTCAGAGAAAATCACTTTCCTTTGAAAGTGCCTTAAGCTACTTACAAGCATTCAACAGAAACTCACATGTGTTTCTCTGAAAGAGAAGCAGTCTGTTTCAACACTTCAATTCAATGTGCGAAGTGAATGGAGTGTTGCTTCACTTTCTAAATTCTGACCTTTCAGAGAAAATCACTTTCCTTTGAAAGTGCCTTAAACTACATTCAAGCATTCACAAAAGACTCACATGCGTTTCTCTTAAAGAGAAGCAGTCTGTTCCAACACTTCAATTCACTGTGTGAAATGAATAGAGTGTTACCTCACTTTCTAAATGCTGTCCTTTCAGAGAAAATCACTTTCCTTTGAAAGTGCCTTAAGCTACTTGCAAGCATTAGGAAGAAACTCACATGCGTTTCTAAGAAAGAGAAGCAGTCTCTTCCAATACTTCAATTCACTGTGCGAAGTGAATGGAGTGTTGCTTCACTTTCTAAATTCTGTCCTTTCAGAGAAAATCACTTTCCTTTGAAAGTGCCTTAAGCTACTTGCAAGCATTAGGAAGAAACTCACATGCGTTTCTCTGAAAGAGAAGCAGTCTGTTCCAACACTTCAATTCACTGTGCGAAGTGAATGGAGTGTTGCTTCAGTTTCTAAATGCTGTCCTTTCAGAGTAAATCACTTTCCTTTGATAGTGCCTTAAGGAACTTGCAAGCATTCACAAGAAACTCACATGCGTTTCTCTGAAAGAGAAACAGTCTGTTCCAACACTTCAATTCACTGTGCGAAGTGAATGGAGTGTTGCTTCACTTTCTAAATGCTGTCCTTTCAGAGAAAATCACTTTCTTTGAAAGTGCCTTAAGCTACTTGCAAGCATTCACAAGAAACTCACATGCGTTTCTCTGAAAGAGAAGCAGTCTGTTCCAACACTTCAATTCACTGTGTGAAGTGAATGGAGTGTTGCCTCACTTTCTAAATGCTGTCCTTTCAGAGAAAATCACTTTCCTTTGAAAGTGCCTTAAGCTACTTACAAGCATTCAACAGAAACTCACATGCGTTTCTCTGAAAGAGAAGCAGTCTGTTCGAACACTTCAATTAAATGTGCTCAGTGAATGGAGTGTTGCTTCACTTTCTAAATGCTGTCCTTTCCGGAAAATCACTTTCCTTTGAAAGTCCCTTAGTCTACTTGCAAGCATTAGGAAGAAACTCACATGCATTTCTCGGAAAGAGAAGCAGTCTCTTCCAACACTTCATTTCACTGTGCGAAGTGAATGGAGTGTTGCTTCACTTCCTAATTATATCCTTTCAGAGAAAATCACTTTCCTTTGAAAGTGCCTTAAGCAACTTGCAAGCATTCACAAGAAACACTAATGCGTTTATATGAAAGAGAAGCACTCTGTTCCAACACTTCAATTCACTGCACGAAGGGAATGGAGTGTTGCTTCACTTTCTAAATGCTGTCCTTTCAGAGAAAATCACTTTCCTTTGAAAGTGCCTTAAGCTACTTACAAGCATTCACCAGAAACTCACATGCGTTTCTCTGAAAGAGAAGCAGTCTGTTCCAACACTTCAATTCACTGTGCCAAGTGAATGGAGTGTTGCTACACTTTCTAAATTCTGTCCTTTCAGAGAAAATCACTTTCCTTTGAAAGTGCCTTAAGCTACTTGCAAGCATTAGGAAGAAACTCACATGCATTTCTCTGAGAGAGAAGCAGTCTGTTCCAACACTTCAATTCACTGTGCGAAGTGAATGGAGTGTTGCTTCACTTTCTAAATTCTGTCCTTTCAGAGAAAATCACTTTCCTTTGAAAGTGCCTTAAGCTACTTACAAGCATTCACCAGAAACTCACATGCGTTTCTCTGAAAGAGAAGCAATCTGTTCCAACACTTCAATTCACTGTGCGAAGTGAATGGAGTGTTGCTTCACTTTCTAAATGCTGTCCTTTCAGAGAAAATCACTTTCCTTTGAAAGAGCCTTAAGCTACTTGCAAGCATTAGGAAGAAACTCACATGCGTTTCTCTGAAAGAGAAGCAGTCTGTTCCAACACTTCAATTCACTGTGTGACGTGAATGGAGTATTGCCTCACTTTCTAAATGCTGTCCTTTCAGAGGAAATCACTTTCCTTTGAAAGTGCCTTAAGCTACTTACAAGCATTCAACAGAAACTCACATGCCTTTCTCTGAAAGAGATGCAGTCTTTTCCAACACTTCAATTCAATTTGCGAAGTGAATGGAGTGTTGCTTCACTTTCTAAATGCTGTCCTTTCAGAGAAAATCACTTTCCTTTGAAAGTGCCTTAAGCTACTTACAAGCATTCAACAGAAACTCACATGCATTTCTCTGAAAGAGAAGCAGTCTGTTCCAACACTTCAATTCACTGTGCGAAGTGAATGGAGTGTTGCTTCACTTTCTAAATACTGTCCTTTCAGAGAAAATCGCTTTCCTTTGAAAGTGCCTTAAACTACTTTCAAGCATTCATAAAAAACTCACATGTGTTTCTCTGAAAGAGAAGCAGTCTGTTCTAACACTTCAATTCACTGTGCGAAGTGAATGGAGTGTTGCTTCACTTTCTAAATGCTGTCCTTTCAGAGAAAATTACTTTCCTTTGATAGTGCCTTAAGCTACTTGCAAGCATTAGGAAGAAACTCACATGTGTTTCTCTGAAAGAGAAGCAGTCTGTTCCAACACTTCCATTCACTGTGCAAAGTGAATGGAGTGTTGCCTCACTTTCGAAATGCTGTCCTTTCAGAGAAAATCACTTTCCTTTGAAAGTGCCTTAAGCTACTTACAAGCATTCAACAGAAACTCACATGTGTTTCTCTGAAAGAGAAGCAGTCTGTTTCAACACTTCAATTCACTGTGCGAAGTGAATGGAGTGTTGCTTCACTTTCTAAATTCTGTCCTTTCAGAGAAAATCACTTTCCTTTGAAAGTGCCTTAAACTACTTTCAAGCATTCACAAAAGACACACATGCGTTTCTCTTAAAGAGAAGCAGTCTGTTCCAACACTTCAATTCACTGTGTGAAGTGAATAGAGTGTTGCCTCACTTTCTAAATGCTGTCCATTCAGAGAAAATCACTTTCCTTTGAAAGTGCCTGAAGCAACTTGCAAGCATTCACAAGAAACTCACATGCGTTTCTCGGAAAGAGAAGCAGTCTGTTCCAATACTTCAATTCACTGTGCGAAGTGAATGGAGTGTTGCTTCACTTTCTAAATGCTGTCCTTTCAGAGAAAATCACTTTCCTTAGAAAGTGCTTTAAGCTACTTGCAAGCATTAGGAAGAAACTCACATGCGTTTCTCTGAAAGAGAAGCAGTCTGTTCCAACACTTCAATTCACTGTGTGAAGTGAATGGAGTGTTGCCTCACTTTCTAAATGCTGTCCATTCAGAGAAAATCCCTTTCCTTTGAAAGTGCCTTAAGCTACTTACAAGCATTCAACAGAAACTCACATGCATTTCTCTGAAAGAGAAGCAGTCTGTTCCAACACTTCAATTCACTGTGCGAAGTGAATGGAGTGTTGCTTCACTTTCTAAATACTGTCCTTTCAGAGAAAATCGCTTTCCTTTGAAAGTGCCTTAAACTACTTTCAAGCATTCATAAAAAACTCACATGTGTTTCTCTGAAAGAGAAGCAGTCTGTTCCAACACTTCAATTCACTGTGCGAAGTGAATGGAGTGTTGCTTCACTTTCTAAATGCTGTCCTTTCAGAGAAAATTACTTTCCTTTGATAGTGCCTTAAGCTACTTGCAAGCATTAGGAAGAAACTCATATGTGTTTCTCTGAAAGAGAAGCAGTCTGTTCCAACACTTCCATTCACTGTGCAAAGTGAATGGAGTGTTGCCTCACTTTCGAAATGCTGTCCTTTCAGAGAAAATCACTTTCCTTTGAAAGTGCCTTAAGCTACTTACAAGCATTCAACAGAAACTCACATGTGTTTCTCTGAAAGAGAAGCAGTCTGTTTCAACACTTCAATTCACTGTGCGAAGTGAATGGAGTGTTGCTTCACTTTCTAAATTCTGTCCTTTCAGAGAAAATCACTTTCCTTTGAAAGTGCCTTAAACTACTTTCAAACATTCACAAAAGACACACATGCGTTTCTCTTAAAGAGAAGCAGTCTGTTCCAACACTTCAATTCACTGTGTGAAGTGAATAGAGTGTTGCCTCACTTTCTAAATGCTGTCCATTCAGAGAAAATCACTTTCCTTTGAAAGTGCCTGAAGCAACTTGCAAGCATTCACAAGAAACTCACATGCGTTTCTCGGAAAGAGAAGCAGTCTGTTCCAATACTTCAATTCACTGTGCGAAGTGAATGGAGTGTTGCTTCACTTTCTAAATGCTGTCCTTTCAGAGAAAATCACTTTCCTTTGAAAGTGCCTTAAGCTACTTACAAGCATTCAACAGAAACTCACATGCGTTTCTCTGAAAGAGATGCAGTCTGTTCCAACACTTCAATTCAATGTGCGAAGTGAATGGAGTGTTGCTTCACTTTCTAAATTCTGTCCTTTCAAAGAAAATCACTTTCCTTTGAAAGTGCCTTAAGCTACTTACAAGCATTCAACAGAAACTCACATGCGTTTCTCTGAAAGAGATGCAGTCTGTTTGAACACTTCAATTCAATGTGCGAAGTGAATGGATTGTTGCTTCACTTTCTAAATGCTGTCCTTTCAGAGAAAATCACTTTCCTTTGAAAGTCCCTTAAGCTACTTGGAAGCATTAGGAAGAAACTCACATGCATTTCTCTGAAAGAGAAGCAGTCTGTTCCAACATTTCATTTCACTGTGCGAAGTGAATGGAGTGTTGCTTCACTTCCTAATTATGTCCTTTCAGAGAAAGTTACTTTCCTTTGAAAGTGCCTTAAGCAACTTGCAAGCATTCACAAGAAACACTAATGCGTTTATATGAAAGAGAAGCACTCTGTTCCAACACTTTAATTCACTGCACGAAGGGAATGGAGTGTTGCTTCACTTTCTAAATGCTGTCCTTTCAGAGAAAATCACTTTCCTTTGAAAGTGCCTTAAACTACTTTCAAGCATTCATAAAAAACTCACATGCCTTTCTCTGAAAGAGAAGCAGTCTGTTCCAACACTTCAATTCACTGGGCGAAGTGAATGGAGTGTTGCTTCACTTTCTAAATTCTGTCCTTTCAGAGAAAATCACTTTCATTTGATAGTGCCTTAAGCTACTTGCAAGCATTAGGAAGAAACTCACATGCGTTTCTCTGAAATAGAAGCAGTCTGTTACAACACTTCAATTCACTGTGCGAAGTGAATGGAGTGTTGCCTCACTTTCTAAATGCTGTCCTTTCAGAGAAAATCACTTTCCTTTGAAAGTGCCTTAAGCTACTTGCAAGCATTCACAAGAAACACTAATCCGTTTCTATGAAAGAGAAGCAGTCTGTTCCAACACTTCAATTCACTGTGAGAAGTGAATGGAGTGTTGCTTCACTTTCTAAATGCTGTTCTTTCAGAGAAAATCACTTTCCTTTGAAAGTGCCTTAAGCTACTTGCAAGCATTCACAAGAAACTCACATGCGTTTCTCTGAAAGAGAAGCAGTCTATTCCAACACTTCATTTCACTGTGCGAAGTGAATGGAGTGTTGCTTAACTTCCTAATTATGTCCTTTCAGAGAAAATTACTTTCCTTTGAAAGTGCCTTAAGCAACTTGCAAGCATTCACAAGAAACACTAATGCGTTTATATGAAAGAGAAGCACTCTGTTCCAACACTTCAATTCACTGCACGAAGGGAATGGAGTGTTGCTTCACTTTCTAAATGCTGTCCTTTCAGAGAAAATCACTTTCCTTTGAAAGTGCCTTAAGCTACTTACAAGCATTCACCAGAAAATCACATGCGTTTCTCTGAAAGAGAAGCAGTCTGTTCCAACACTTCAATTCACTGTGCGAAGTGAATGGAGTGTTGCTACACTTTCTAAATGCTGTCCTTTCAGAGAAAATCACTTTCCTTTGAAAGTGCCTTAAGCTACTTGCAAGCATTAGGAAGAAACTCACATGCGTTTCTCTGAAAGAGAAGCAATCTGTTCCAACACTTCAATTCACTGTGCGAAGTGAATGAGTGTTGCTTCACTTTCTAAATGCTGTCCTTTCAGAGAAAATCACTTTCCTTTGAAAGTGCCTTAAGCTACTTACAAGCATTCAACAGAAACTCACATGCGTTTCTCTGAAAGAGAAGCAGTCTGTTCCAACACTTCAATTCACTGTGCGAAGTGAATGGAATGTTACTTCACCTTCTAAATGCTGTCTTTTCCGAGAAAATCACGTTCCTTTGAAAATGCCTTAAGCTACTTACAAGCATTCACCAGAAAATCACATGTGTTTCTCTGAAAGAGAAGCAATCTGTTCCAACACTTCAATTCTCTGTGCGAAGTGAATGGAGTGTTGCTTCACTTTCTAAATGCTGTCCTTTCAGAGAAAATCACTTTCCTTTGAAAGTTCCTTAAGCTACTTGCAAGCATTCACAGGAAACACTAATGCGTTTCTATGAAAGAGAAGCAATCTGTTCCAACACTTCAATTCATTGCGCGAAGGGAATGGAGTGTTGCTTTACTTTCTAAATGCTGTCCTTTCAGAGAAAATCACTTTCCTTTGAAAAAGCCCTGAGCTACTTACAAGCATTCAACAGAAACTCACATGCATTTCTCTGAAAGAGAAGCAGTCTGTTCCAACAGTTCAATTCACTGTGCGAAGTGAATGGAGTGTTGCTTCACTTTCTAAATACTGTCCTTTCAGAGAAAATCACTTTCCTTTGAAAGTGCCTTAAACTACTTTCAAGCATTCATAAAAAACTCACATGCGTTTCTCTGAAAGAGAAGCAGTCTGTTCCAACACTTCAATTCACTGTGCGAAGTGAATGGAGTGTTGCTTCACTTTCTAAAGGCTGTCCTTTCAGAGAAAATCACTTTCCTTTGATAGTGCCTTAAGCTACTTGCAAGCATTAGGAAGAAACTCACATGTGTTTCTCTGAAAGAGAAGCAGTCTGTTCCAACACTTCAATTCACTGTGCAAAGTGAATGGAGTGTTGCCTCACTTTCGAAATGCTGTCCTTTCAGAGAAAATCACTTTCCTTTGAAAGTGTCTTAACCTACTTATAAGCATTCAACAGAAACTCACATGCATTTCTCTGAAAGAGAAGCAGTCTGTTCCAACACTTCAATTCACTGTGCGAAGTGAATGGAGTGTTGCTTCACTTTCTAAATTCTGTCCTTTCAGAGAAAATCACTTTCCTTTGAAAGTGCCTTAAACTACTTTCAAGCATTCACAAAAAACTCACATGCGTTTCTCTTAAAGAGAAGCAGTCTGTTCCAACACTTCAATTCACTGTGTGAAGTGAATAGAGTGTTGCCTCACTTTCTAAATGCTGTCCTTTCAGAGAAAATCACTTTCCTTTGAAAGTGCCTTAAGCAACTTGCAAGCATTCACAAGAAACTCACATGCGTTTCTCTGAAAGAGAAGCAGTCTGTTCCAATACTTCAATTCACTGTGCGAAGTGAATGGAGTGTTGCTTCACTTTCTAAATGCTGTCCTTTCAGAGAAAATCACTTTCCTTTGAACGTGCCTTAAGCTACTTACAAGCATTCAACAGAAACTCACATGCGTTTCTCTGAAAGAGAAGCGGTCTGTTCCAACACTTCAATTCACTGTGCGAAGTGAATGGAGTGTTGCTTCACTTTCTAAATACTGTCCTTTCAGAGAAAATCACTTTCCTTTGAAAGTGCCTTAAACTACTTTCAAGCATTCATAAAAAACTCACATGCGTTTCTCTGAAAGAGAAGCAGTCTGTTCCAACACTTCAATTCACTGTGCGAAGTGAATGGAGTGTTGCTTCACTTTCTAAATTCTGTCCTTTCAGAGAAAATCACTTTCCTTTGATAGTGCCTTAAGCTACTTGCAAGCATTAGGAAGAAACTCACATGTGTTTCTCTGAAAGAGAAGCAGTCTGTTCCAACACTTCAATTCACTGTGCAAAGTGAATGGAGTGTTGCCTCACTTTCTAAAGGCTGTCCTTTCAGAGAAAATCACTTTCCTTTGATAGTGCCTTAAGCTACTTGCAAGCATTAGGAAGAAACTCACATGTGTTTCTCTGAAAGAGAAGCAGTCTGTTCCAACACTTCATTTCACTGTGCAAAGTGAATGGAGTGTTGCCTCACTTTCGAAATGCTGTCCTTTCAGAGAAAATCACTTTCCTTTGAAAGTGTCTTAAGCTACTTACAAGCATTCAACAGAAACTCACATGCGTTTCTCTGAAAGAGAAGCAGTCTGTTCCAACACTTCAATTCACTGTGCGAAGTGAATGGAGTGTTGCTTCACTTTCTAAATTCTGTCCTTTCAGAGAAAATCACTTTCCTTTGAAAGTGCCTTAAACTACTTTCAAGCATTCACAAAAAACTCACATGCGTTTCTCTTAAAGAGAAGCAGTCTGTTCCAACACTTCAATTCACTGTGTGAAGTGAATAGAGTGTTGCCTCACTTTCTAAATGCTGTCCTTTCAGAGAAAATCACTTTCCTTTGAAAGTGCCTTAAGCAACTTGCAAGCATTCACAAGAAACTCACATGCGTTTCTCTGAAAGAGAAGCAGTCTGTTCCAATACTTCAATTCACTGTTCGAAGTGAATGGAGTGTTGCTTCACTTTCTAAATGCTGTCCTTTCAGAGAAAATCACTTTCCTTTGGACGTGCCTTAAGCTACTTGCAAGCATTAGGAAGAAACTCACATGTGTTTCTTTGAAAGAGAAGCAATCTGTTCCAACACTTCAATTCACTGTGCGAAGTGAATGGAGTGTTGCTTCACTTTCTAAATGCTGTCCTTTCAGAGAAAATCACTTTCCTTTGAACGTGCCTTAAGCTACTTGCAAGCATTAGGAAGAAACTCACATGTGTTTCTCTGAAAGAGAAGCAATCTGTTCCAACACTTCAATTCACTGTGAAAAGTGAATGGAGTGTTGCCTCACGTTCGAAATGCTGTCCTTTCAGAGAAAATCACTTTCCTTTGAAAGTGCCTTAAGCTACTTGCAAGCATTAGGAAGAAACTCACATGCGTTTCTCTGAAAGAGAAGCAGTCTGTTCCAACACTTCAATTCACTGTGCGAAGTGAATGGAGTGTTGCTTCACTTTCTAAATTCTGTCCTTTCAGAGAAAATCACTTTCCTTTGAAAGTGCCTTAAACTACTTTCAAGCATTCACAAAAAACTCACATGCGTTTCTCTTAAAGAGAAGCAGTCTGTTCCAACACTTCAATTCACTGTGTGAAGTGAATAGAGTGTTGCCTCACTTTCTAAATGCTGTCCTTTCAGAGAAAATCACTTTCCTTTGAAAGTGCCTTAAGCAACTTGCAAGCATTCACAAGAAACTCACATGCGTTTCTCTGAAAGAGAAGCAGTCTGTTCCAATACTTCAATTCACTGTGCGAAGTGAATGAAGTGTTGCTTCACTTTCTAAATGCTGTCCTCTCAGAGAAAATCACTTTCCTTTGAACGTGCCTTAAGCTACTTACAAGCATTCACCAGAAACTCACATGCGTTTCTCTGAAAGAGAAGCGGTCTGTTCCAACACTTCAATTCACTGTGCGAAGTGAATGGAGTGTTGCTTCACTTTCTAAATACTGTCCTTTCAGAGAAAATCACTTTCCTTTGAAAGTGCCTTAAACTACTTTCAAGCATTCATAAAAAACTCACATGCGTTTCTCTGAAAGAGAAGCAGTCTGTTCCAACACTTCAATTCACTGTTCGAAGTGAATGGAGTGTTGCTTCACTTTCTAAATTCTGTCCTTTCAGAAAAAATCACTTTCCTTTGATAGTGCCTTAAGCTACTTGCAAGCATTAGGAAGAAACTCACATGTGTTTCTCTGAAAGAGAAGCAATCTGTTCCAACACTTCAATTCACTGTGCAAAGTGAATGGAGTGTTGCCTCACTTTCGAAATGCTGTCCTTTCAGAGAAAATCACTTTCCTTTGAAAGTGCCTTAAGCTACTTGCAAGCATTAGGAAGAAACTCACATGCGTTTCTCTGAAAGAGAAGCAGTCTGTTCCAACACTTCAATTCACTGTGCGAAGTGAATGGAGTGTTGCTTCACTTTCTAAATTCTGTCCTTTCAGAGAAAATCACTTTCCTTTGAAAGTGCCTTAAACTACTTTCAAGCATTCACAAAAAACTCACATGCGTTTCTCTTAAAGAGAAGCAGTCTGTTCCAACACTTCAATTCACTGTTTGAAGTGAATAGAGTGCTGCCTCACTTTCTAAATGCTGTCCTTTCAGAGAAAATCACTTTCCTTTGAAAGTGCCTTAAGCAACTTGCAAGCATTCACAAGAAACTCACATGCGTTTCTCTGAAAGAGAAGCAGTCTGTTCCAATACTTCAATTCACTGTGCGAAGTGAATGGAGTGTTGCTTCACTTTTTAAATTCTGTCCTTTCAGAGAAAATCACTTTCCTTTGAAAGTGCCTTAAGCTACTTACAAGCATTCACCAGAAACTCACATGTGTTTCTCTGAAAGAGAAGCGGTCTGTTCCAACACTTCAGTTCACTGTGCGAAGTGAATGGAGTGTTGATTTACTTTCTAAATGCTGTCCTTTCAGAGAAAATCACTTTCCTTTGAAAGTGCCTTAAGCTACTTGCAAGCATCAGGAAGAAACTCACATGCGTTTCTCTGAAAGAGAAGCAGTCTGTTCCAACACTTCAATTCACTGTGCGAAGTGAATGGAGTGTTGCTTCACTTTCTAAATGCTGTCCTTTCAGAGAAAATCACTTTCCTTTGAAAGTGCCTTAAGCTACTTGCAAGCATTAGGAAGAAACTCACATGCGTTTCTCTGAAAGAGAAGCAATCTGTTCCAACACTTCAATTCTCTGTGCGAAGTGAATGGAGTGTTGCTTCACTTTCTAAATGCTGTCCTTTCAGAGAAAATCACTTTCCTTTTAAAGTGCCTTAAGCTACTTGCAAGCATTCACAAGAAACACTAATGCGTTTCTATGAAAGAGAAGCAGTCTGTTCCAACACTTCAATTCACTGTGCGAAGTGAATGGAGTGTTGCTTCACTTTCTAAATGCTGTCCTTTCAGAGAAAATCACTTTCCTTTGAAAGTGCCTTAAGCTACTTGCAAGCATTAGGAAGAAACTCACATGTGTTTCTCTGAAAGAGAAGCTGTCTGTTCCAACACTTCAATTCACTGTGTGAAGTGAATGGAGTATTGCCTCACTTTCTAAATGCTGTCCTTTCAGAGAAAATCACTTTCCTTTGAAAGTGCCTTAAGCTACTTACAAGCATTCAACAGAAACTCACATGCGTTTCTCTGAAAGAGATGCAGTCTGTTCCAACACTTCAATTCAATGTGCGAAGTGAATGGAGTGTTGCTTCACTTTCTAAATGCTGTCCTGTCAGAGAAAATCACTTTCCTTTGAAAGTGCCTTAAGCTACTTACAAGCATTCAACAGAAACTCAAGTGAATTTCTCTGAAAGAGAAGCAGTCTGTTCCAACACTTCAATTCACTGTGCGAAGTGAATGGAGTGTTGCTTCACTTTCTAAATACTGTCCTTTCAGAGAAAATCACTTTCCTTTGAAAGTGCCTTAAACTACTTTCAAGCATTCATAAAAAACTCACATGTGTTTCTCTGAAAGAGAAGCAGTCTGTTCCAACACTTCAATTCACTGTGCGAAGTGAATGGAGTGTTGCTTCACTTTCTAAATGCTGTCCTTTCAAAGAAAATTACTTTCCTTTGATAGTGCCTTAAGCTACTTGCAAGCATTAGGAAGAAACTCACATGTGTTTCTCTGAAAGAGAAGCAGTCGGTTCCAACACTTCCATTCACTGTGCAAAGTGAATGGAGTGTTGCCTCACTTTCGAAATGCTGTCCTTTCAGAGAAAATCACTTTCCTTTGAAAGTGCCTTAAGCTACTTGCAAGCATTAGGAAGAAACTCACATGCATTTCTCTGAGAGAGAAGCAGTCTGTTCCAACACTTCAATTCACTGTGCGAAGTGAATGGAGTGTTGCTTCACTTTCTAAATTCTGTCCTTTCAGAGAAAATCACTTTCCTTTGAAAGTGCCTTAAGCTACTTACAAGCATTCACCAGAAACTCACATGCGTTTCTCTGAAAGAGAAGCAATCTGTTCCAACACTTCAATTCACTGTGCGAAGTGAATGGAGTGTTGCTTCACTTTCTAAATGCTGTCCTTTCCGGAAAATCACTTTCCTTTGAAAGTCCCTTAGTCTACTTGCAAGCATTAGGAAGAAACTCACATGCATTTCTCGGAAAGAGAAGCAGTCTCTTCCAACACTTCATTTCACTGTGCGAAGTGAATGGAGTGTTGCTTCACTTCCTAATTATATCCTTTCAGAGAAAATCACTTTCCTTTGAAAGTGCCTTAAGCAACTTGCAAGCATTCACAAGAAACACTAATGCGTTTATATGAAAGAGAAGCACTCTGTTCCAACACTTCAATTCACTGCACGAAGGGAATGGAGTGTTGCTTCACTTTCTAAATGCTGTCCTTTCAGAGAAAATCACTTTCCTTTGAAAGTGCCTTAAGCTACTTACAAGCATTCACCAGAAACTCACATGCGTTTCTCTGAAAGAGAAGCAGTCTGTTCCAACACTTCAATTCACTGTGCCAAGTGAATGGAGTGTTGCTACACTTTCTAAATTCTGTCCTTTCAGAGAAAATCACTTTCCTTTGAAAGTGCCTTAAGCTACTTGCAAGCATTAGGAAGAAACTCACATGCATTTCTCTGAGAGAGAAGCAGTCTGTTCCAACACTTCAATTCACTGTGCGAAGTGAATGGAGTGTTGCTTCACTTTCTAAATTCTGTCCTTTCAGAGAAAATCACTTTCCTTTGAAAGTGCCTTAAGCTACTTACAAGCATTCACCAGAAACTCACATGCGTTTCTCTGAAAGAGAAGCAATCTGTTCCAACACTTCAATTCACTGTGCGAAGTGAATGGAGTGTTGCTTCACTTTCTAAATGCTGTCCTTTCAGAGAAAATCACTTTCCTTTGAAAGAGCCTTAAGCTACTTGCAAGCATTAGGAAGAAACTCACATGCGTTTCTCTGAAAGAGAAGCAGTCTGTTCCAACACTTCAATTCACTGTGTGAAGTGAATGGAGTATTGCCTCACTTTCTAAATGCTGTCCTTTCAGAGGAAATCACTTTCCTTTGAAAGTGCCTTAAGCTACTTACAAGCATTCAACAGAAACTCACATGCGTTTCTCTGAAAGAGATGCAGTCTTTTCCAACACTTCAATTCAATTTGCGAAGTGAATGGAGTGTTGCTTCACTTTCTAAATGCTGTCCTTTCAGAGAAAATCACTTTCCTTTGAAAGTGCCTTAAGCTACTTACAAGCATTCAACAGAAACTCACATGCATTTCTCTGAAAGAGAAGCAGTCTGTTCCAACACTTCAATTCACTGTGCGAAGTGAATGGAGTGTTGCTTCACTTTCTAAATACTGTCCTTTCAGAGAAAATCGCTTTCCTTTGAAAGTGCCTTAAACTACTTTCAAGCATTCATAAAAAACTCACATGTGTTTCTCTGAAAGAGAAGCAGTCTGTTCCAACACTTCAATTCACTGTGCGAAGTGAATGGAGTGTTGCTTCACTTTCTAAATGCTGTCCTTTCAGAGAAAATTACTTTCCTTTGATAGTGCCTTAAGCTACTTGCAAGCATTAGGAAGAAACTCACATGTGTTTCTCTGAAAGAGAAGCAGTCTGTTCCAACACTTCCATTCACTGTGCAAAGTGAATGGAGTGTTGCCTCACTTTCGAAATGCTGTCCTTTCAGAGAAAATCACTTTCCTTTGAAAGTGCCTTAAGCTACTTACAAGCATTCAACAGAAACTCACATGTGTTTCTCTGAAAGAGAAGCAGTCTGTTTCAACACTTCAATTCACTGTGCGAAGTGAATGGAGTGTTGCTTCACTTTCTAAATTCTGTCCTTTCAGAGAAAATCACTTTCCTTTGAAAGTGCCTTAAACTACTTTCAAGCATTCACAAAAGACACACATGCGTTTCTCTTAAAGAGAAGCAGTCTGTTCCAACACTTCAATTCACTGTGTGAAGTGAATAGAGTGTTGCCTCACTTTCTAAATGCTGTCCATTCAGAGAAAATCACTTTCCTTTGAAAGTGCCTGAAGCAACTTGCAAGCATTCACAAGAAACTCACATGCGTTTCTCGGAAAGAGAAGCAGTCTGTTCCAATACTTCAATTCACTGTGCGAAGTGAATGGAGTGTTGCTTCACTTTCTAAATGCTGTCCTTTCAGAGAAAATCACTTTCCTTAGAAAGTGCTTTAAGCTACTTGCAAGCATTAGGAAGAAACTCACATGCGTTTCTCTGAAAGAGAAGCAGTCTGTTCCAACACTTCAATTCACTGTGTGAAGTGAATGGAGTGTTGCCTCACTTTCTAAATGCTGTCCATTCAGAGAAAATCCCTTTCCTTTGAAAGTGCCTTAAGCTACTTACAAGCATTCAACAGAAACTCACATGCATTTCTCTGAAAGAGAAGCAGTCTGTTCCAACACTTCAATTCACTGTGCGAAGTGAATGGAGTGTTGCTTCACTTTCTAAATACTGTCCTTTCAGAGAAAATCGCTTTCCTTTGAAAGTGCCTTAAACTACTTTCAAGCATTCATAAAAAACTCACATGTGTTTCTCTGAAAGAGAAGCAGTCTGTTCCAACACTTCAATTCACTGTGCGAAGTGAATGGAGTGTTGCTTCACTTTCTAAATGCTGTCCTTTCAGAGAAAATTACTTTCCTTTGATAGTGCCTTAAGCTACTTGCAAGCATTAGGAAGAAACTCACATGTGTTTCTCTGAAAGAGAAGCAGTCTGTTCCAACACTTCCATTCACTGTGCAAAGTGAATGGAGTGTTGCCTCACTTTCGAAATGCTGTCCTTTCAGAGAAAATCACTTTCCTTTGAAAGTGCCTTAAGCTACTTACAAGCATTCAACAGAAACTCACATGTGTTTCTCTGAAAGAGAAGCAGTCTGTTTCAACACTTCAATTCACTGTGCGAAGTGAATGGAGTGTTGCTTCACTTTCTAAATTCTGTCCTTTCAGAGAAAATCACTTTCCTTTGAAAGTGCCTTAAACTACTTTCAAACATTCACAAAAGACACACATGCGTTTCTCTTAAAGAGAAGCAGTCTGTTCCAACACTTCAATTCACTGTGTGAAGTGAATAGAGTGTTGCCTCACTTTCTAAATGCTGTCCATTCAGAGAAAATCACTTTCCTTTGAAAGTGCCTGAAGCAACTTGCAAGCATTCACAAGAAACTCACATGCGTTTCTCGGAAAGAGAAGCAGTCTGTTCCAATACTTCAATTCACTGTGCGAAGTGAATGGAGTGTTGCTTCACTTTCTAAATGCTGTCCTTTCAGAGAAAATCACTTTCCTTTGAAAGTGCCTTAAGCTACTTACAAGCATTCAACAGAAACTCACATGCGTTTCTCTGAAAGAGATGCAGTCTGTTCCAACACTTCAATTCAATGTGCGAAGTGAATGGAGTGTTGCTTCACTTTCTAAATTCTGTCCTTTCAAAGAAAATCACTTTCCTTTGAAAGTGCCTTAAGCTACTTACAAGCATTCAACAGAAACTCACATGCGTTTCTCTGAAAGAGATGCAGTCTGTTTGAACACTTCAATTCAATGTGCGAAGTGAATGGATTGTTGCTTCACTTTCTAAATGCTGTCCTTTCAGAGAAAATCACTTTCCTTTGAAAGTCCCTTAAGCTACTTGGAAGCATTAGGAAGAAACTCACATGCATTTCTCTGAAAGAGAAGCAGTCTGTTCCAACATTTCATTTCACTGTGCGAAGTGAATGGAGTGTTGCTTCACTTCCTAATTATGTCCTTTCAGAGAAAGTTACTTTCCTTTGAAAGTGCCTTAAGCAACTTGCAAGCATTCACAAGAAACACTAATGCGTTTATATGAAAGAGAAGCACTCTGTTCCAACACTTTAATTCACTGCACGAAGGGAATGGAGTGTTGCTTCACTTTCTAAATGCTGTCCTTTCAGAGAAAATCACTTTCCTTTGAAAGTGCCTTAAACTACTTTCAAGCATTCATAAAAAACTCACATGCCTTTCTCTGAAAGAGAAGCAGTCTGTTCCAACACTTCAATTCACTGGGCGAAGTGAATGGAGTGTTGCTTCACTTTCTAAATTCTGTCCTTTCAGAGAAAATCACTTTCATTTGATAGTGCCTTAAGCTACTTGCAAGCATTAGGAAGAAACTCACATGCGTTTCTCTGAAATAGAAGCAGTCTGTTACAACACTTCAATTCACTGTGCGAAGTGAATGGAGTGTTGCCTCACTTTCTAAATGCTGTCCTTTCAGAGAAAATCACTTTCCTTTGAAAGTGCCTTAAGCTACTTGCAAGCATTCACAAGAAACACTAATCCATTTCTATGAAAGAGAAGCAGTCTGTTCCAACACTTCAATTCACTGTGAGAAGTGAATGGAGTGTTGCTTCACTTTCTAAATGCTGTTCTTTCAGAGAAAATCACTTTCCTTTGAAAGTGCCTTAAGCTACTTGCAAGCATTCACAAGAAACTCACATGCGTTTCTCTGAAAGAGAAGCAGTCTATTCCAACACTTCATTTCACTGTGCGAAGTGAATGGAGTGTTGCTTAACTTCCTAATTATGTCCTTTCAGAGAAAATTACTTTCCTTTGAAAGTGCCTTAAGCAACTTGCAAGCATTCACAAGAAACACTAATGCGTTTATATGAAAGAGAAGCACTCTGTTCCAACACTTCAATTCACTGCACGAAGGGAATGGAGTGTTGCTTCACTTTCTAAATGCTGTCCTTTCAGAGAAAATCACTTTCCTTTGAAAGTGCCTTAAGCTACTTACAAGCATTCACCAGAAAATCACATGCGTTTCTCTGAAAGAGAAGCAGTCTGTTCCAACACTTCAATTCACTGTGCGAAGTGAATGGAGTGTTGCTACACTTTCTAAATGCTGTCCTTTCAGAGAAAATCACTTTCCTTTGAAAGTGCCTTAAGCTACTTGCAAGCATTAGGAAGAAACTCACATGCGTTTCTCTGAAAGAGAAGCAATCTGTTCCAACACTTCAATTCACTGTGCGAAGTGAATGAGTGTTGCTTCACTTTCTAAATGCTGTCCTTTCAGAGAAAATCACTTTCCTTTGAAAGTGCCTTAAGCTACTTACAAGCATTCAACAGAAACTCACATGCGTTTCTCTGAAAGAAAAGCAGTCTGTTCCAACACTTCAATTCACTGTGCGAAGTGAATGGAATGTTACTTCACCTTCTAAATGCTGTCTTTTCCGAGAAAATCACGTTCCTTTGAAAATGCCTTAAACTACTTACAAGCATTCACCAGAAAATCACATGTGTTTCTCTGAAAGAGAAGCAATCTGTTCCAACACTTCAATTCTCTGTGCGAAGTGAATGGAGTGTTGCTTCACTTTCTAAATGCTGTCCTTTCAGAGAAAATCACTTCCTTTGAAAGTTCCTTAAGCTACTTGCAAGCATTCACAGGAAACACTAATGCGTTTCTATGAAAGAGAAGCAATCTGTTCCAACACTTCAATTCATTGCGCGAAGGGAATGGAGTGTTGCTTTACTTTCTAAATGCTGTCCTTTCAGAGAAAATCACTTTCCTTTGAAAAAGCCCTGAGCTACTTACAAGCATTCAACAGAAACTCACATGCATTTCTCTGAAAGAGAAGCAGTCTGTTCCAACAGTTCAATTCACTGTGCGAAGTGAATGGAGTGTTGCTTCACTTTCTAAATACTGTCCTTTCAGAGAAAATCACTTTCCTTTGAAAGTGCCTTAAACTACTTTCAAGCATTCATAAAAAACTCACATGCGTTTCTCTGAAAGAGAAGCAGTCTGTTCCAACACTTCAATTCACTGTGCGAAGTGAATGGAGTGTTGCTTCACTTTCTAAAGGCTGTCCTTTCAGAGAAAATCACTTTCCTTTGATAGTGCCTTAAGCTACTTGCAAGCATTAGGAAGAAACTCACATGTGTTTCTCTGAAAGAGAAGCAGTCTGTTCCAACACTTCAATTCACTGTGCAAAGTGAATGGAGTGTTGCCTCACTTTCGAAATGCTGTCCTTTCAGAGAAAATCACTTTCCTTTGAAAGTGTCTTAACCTACTTATAAGCATTCAACAGAAACTCACATGCATTTCTCTGAAAGAGAAGCAGTCTGTTCCAACACTTCAATTCACTGTGCGAAGTGAATGGAGTGTTGCTTCACTTTCTAAATTCTGTCCTTTCAGAGAAAATCACTTTCCTTTGAAAGTGCCTTAAACTACTTTCAAGCATTCACAAAAAACTCACATGCGTTTCTCTTAAAGAGAAGCAGTCTGTTCCAACACTTCAATTCACTGTGTGAAGTGAATAGAGTGTTGCCTCACTTTCTAAATGCTGTCCTTTCAGAGAAAATCACTTTCCTTTGAAAGTGCCTTAAGCAACTTGCAAGCATTCACAAGAAACTCACATGCGTTTCTCTGAAAGAGAAGCAGTCTGTTCCAATACTTCAATTCACTGTGCGAAGTGAATGGAGTGTTGCTTCACTTTCTAAATGCTGTCCTTTCAGAGAAAATCACTTTCCTTTGAACGTGCCTTAAGCTACTTACAAGCATTCAACAGAAACTCACATGCGTTTCTCTGAAAGAGAAGCGGTCTGTTCCAACACTTCAATTCACTGTGCGAAGTGAATGGAGTGTTGCTTCACTTTCTAAATACTGTCCTTTCAGAGAAAATCACTTTCCTTTGAAAGTGCCTTAAACTACTTTCAAGCATTCATAAAAAACTCACATGCGTTTCTCTGAAAGAGAAGCAGTCTGTTCCAACACTTCAATTCACTGTGCGAAGTGAATGGAGTGTTGCTTCACTTTCTAAATTCTGTCCTTTCAGAGAAAATCACTTTCCTTTGATAGTGCCTTAAGCTACTTGCAAGCATTAGGAAGAAACTCACATGTGTTTCTCTGAAAGAGAAGCAGTCTGTTCCAACACTTCAATTCACTGTGCAAAGTGAATGGAGTGTTGCCTCACTTTCTAAAGGCTGTCCTTTCAGAGAAAATCACTTTCCTTTGATAGTGCCTTAAGCTACTTGCAAGCATTAGGAAGAAACTCACATGTGTTTCTCTGAAAGAGAAGCAGTCTGTTCCAACACTTCATTTCACTGTGCAAAGTGAATGGAGTGTTGCCTCACTTTCGAAATGCTGTCCTTTCAGAGAAAATCACTTTCCTTTGAAAGTGTCTTAAGCTACTTACAAGCATTCAACAGAAACTCACATGCGTTTCTCTGAAAGAGAAGCAGTCTGTTCCAACACTTCAATTCACTGTGCGAAGTGAATGGAGTGTTGCTTCACTTTCTAAATTCTGTCCTTTCAGAGAAAATCACTTTCCTTTGAAAGTGCCTTAAACTACTTTCAAGCATTCACAAAAAACTCACATGCGTTTCTCTTAAAGAGAAGCAGTCTGTTCCAACACTTCAATTCACTGTGTGAAGTGAATAGAGTGTTGCCTCACTTTCTAAATGCTGTCCTTTCAGAGAAAATCACTTTCCTTTGAAAGTGCCTTAAGCAACTTGCAAGCATTCACAAGAAACTCACATGCGTTTCTCTGAAAGAGAAGCAGTCTGTTCCAATACTTCAATTCACTGTTCGAAGTGAATGGAGTGTTGCTTCACTTTCTAAATGCTGTCCTTTCAGAGAAAATCACTTTCCTTTGGACGTGCCTTAAGCTACTTGCAAGCATTAGGAAGAAACTCACATGTGTTTCTTTGAAAGAGAAGCAATCTGTTCCAACACTTCAATTCACTGTGCGAAGTGAATGGAGTGTTGCTTCACTTTCTAAATGCTGTCCTTTCAGAGAAAATCACTTTCCTTTGAACGTGCCTTAAGCTACTTGCAAGCATTAGGAAGAAACTCACATGTGTTTCTCTGAAAGAGAAGCAATCTGTTCCAACACTTCAATTCACTGTGAAAAGTGAATGGAGTGTTGCCTCACGTTCGAAATGCTGTCCTTTCAGAGAAAATCACTTTCCTTTGAAAGTGCCTTAAGCTACTTGCAAGCATTAGGAAGAAACTCACATGCGTTTCTCTGAAAGAGAAGCAGTCTGTTCCAACACTTCAATTCACTGTGCGAAGTGAATGGAGTGTTGCTTCACTTTCTAAATTCTGTCCTTTCAGAGAAAATCACTTTCCTTTGAAAGTGCCTTAAACTACTTTCAAGCATTCACAAAAAACTCACATGCGTTTCTCTTAAAGAGAAGCAGTCTGTTCCAACACTTCAATTCACTGTGTGAAGTGAATAGAGTGTTGCCTCACTTTCTAAATGCTGTCCTTTCAGAGAAAATCACTTTCCTTTGAAAGTGCCTTAAGCAACTTGCAAGCATTCACAAGAAACTCACATGCGTTTCTCTGAAAGAGAAGCAGTCTGTTCCAATACTTCAATTCACTGTGCGAAGTGAATGAAGTGTTGCTTCACTTTCTAAATGCTGTCCTCTCAGAGAAAATCACTTTCCTTTGAACGTGCCTTAAGCTACTTACAAGCATTCACCAGAAACTCACATGCGTTTCTCTGAAAGAGAAGCGGTCTGTTCCAACACTTCAATTCACTGTGCGAAGTGAATGGAGTGTTGCTTCACTTTCTAAATACTGTCCTTTCAGAGAAAATCACTTTCCTTTGAAAGTGCCTTAAACTACTTTCAAGCATTCATAAAAAACTCACATGCGTTTCTCTGAAAGAGAAGCAGTCTGTTCCATCACTTCAATTCACTGTGCGAAGTGAATGGAGTGTTGCTTCACTTTCTAAATTCTGTCCTTTCAGAAAAAATCACTTTCCTTTGATAGTGCCTTAAGCTACTTGCAAGCATTAGGAAGAAACTCACATGTGTTTCTCTGAAAGAGAAGCAATCTGTTCCAACACTTCAATTCACTGTGCAAAGTGAATGGAGTGTTGCCTCACTTTCGAAATGCTGTCCTTTCAGAGAAAATCACTTTCCTTTGAAAGTGCCTTAAGCTACTTGCAAGCATTAGGAAGAAACTCACATGCGTTTCTCTGAAAGAGAAGCAGTCTGTTCCAACACTTCAATTCACTGTGCGAAGTGAATGGAGTGTTGCTTCACTTTCTAAATTCTGTCCTTTCAGAGAAAATCACTTTCCTTTGAAAGTGCCTTAAACTACTTTCAAGCATTCACAAAAAACTCACATGCGTTTCTCTTAAAGAGAAGCAGTCTGTTCCAACACTTCAATTCACTGTTTGAAGTGAATAGAGTGCTGCCTCACTTTCTAAATGCTGTCCTTTCAGAGAAAATCACTTTCCTTTGAAAGTGCCTTAAGCAACTTGCAAGCATTCACAAGAAACTCACATGCGTTTCTCTGAAAGAGAAGCAGTCTGTTCCAATACTTCAATTCACTGTGCGAAGTGAATGGAGTGTTGCTTCACTTTTTAAATTCTGTCCTTTCAGAGAAAATCACTTTCCTTTGAAAGTGCCTTAAGCTACTTACAAGCATTCACCAGAAACTCACATGTGTTTCTCTGAAAGATAAGCGGTCTGTTCCAACACTTCAGTTCACTGTGCGAAGTGAATGGAGTGTTGCTTTACTTTCTAAATGCTGTCCTTTCAGAGAAAATCACTTTCCTTTGAAAGTGCCTTAAGCTACTTGCAAGCATTAGGAAGAAACTCACATGCGTTTCTCTGAAAGAGAAGCAGTCTGTTCCAACACTTCAATTCACTGTGCGAAGTGAATGGAGTGTTGCTTCACTTTCTAAATGCTGTCCTTTCAGAGAAAATCACTTTCCTTTGAAAGTGCGTTAAGCTACTTGCAAGCATTAGGAAGAAACTCACATGCGTTTCTCTGAAAGAGAAGCAGTCTGTTCCAACACTTCAATTCACTGTGCGAAGTGAATGGAATGTTACTTCACTTTCTAAATGCTGTCTTTTCCGAGAAAATCACGTTCCTTTGAAAATGCCTTAAGCTACTTACAAGCATTCACCAGAAACTCACATGTGTTTCTCTGAAAGAGAAGCAATCTGTTCCAACACTTCAATTCACTGTGCAAAGTAAATGGAGTGTTGCCTCACTTTCTAAATGCTGTCCTTTCAGAGAAAATCACTTTCCTTTGAAAGTGCCTTAAGCTACTTACAAGCATTCAACAGAAACTCACATGCATTTCTCTGAAAGAGAAGCAGTCTGTTCCAACACTTCAATTCACTGTGCGAAGTGAATGGAGTGTTGCTTCACTTTCTAAATTCTGTCCTTTCAGAGAAAATCACTTTCCATTGAAAGTGCCTTAAACTACTTTCAAGCATTCACCAGAAACTCACATGCGTTTCTCTGAAAGAGAAGCAGTCTGTTCCAAGATTTCAATTCACTGTGCAATGTGAATGGAGTGTTGCTTCACTTTCTAAATCCTGTCCTTTCAGAGAAAATCACTTTCCTTTGAAAGTGCCTTTAGCAACTTGCAAGCATTCACAAGAAATTCACATGCGTTTCTCTGAAAGAGAAGCAGTCTGTTCCAACACTTCAATTCACTTTGCGAAGTGAATGGATTGGTGCTTCACTTTCTAAATGCTGTCCTTTCAGAGAAAATCACTTTCCTTTGATAGTGCCTTAAGCTACTTGCAAGCATTAGGAAGAAACTCACATGCGTTTCTCTGAAAGAGAAGCAATCTGTTCCAACACTTCAATTCACTGTGCGAAGTGAATGGAGTGTTGCTTCACTTTCTAAATGCTGTCCTTTCAGAGAAAATAACTTTCCTTTGAAAGTGCCTTAAGCTACTTACAAGCATTCAACAGAAACTCACATGCGTTTCTCTGAAAGAGAAGCAATCTGTTCCAACACTTCAATTCTCTGCGCGAAGTGAATGGAGTCTTGCTTCACTTTCTAAATGCTGTCCTTTCAGAGAAAATCACTTTCCTTTGAAAGTTCCTTAAGCTACTTGCAAGCATTCACAAGAAACACTAATGCGTTTCTATGAAAGAGAAGCAGTGTGTTCCAACACTTCAATTCATTGCGCGAAGGGAATGAAGTGTTGCTTTACTTTCTAAATGCTTTCCTTTCAGAGAAAATCACTTTCCTTTGAAAGAGCCCTGAGCTACTTACAAGCATTCAACAGAAACTCACATGCTTTTCTCTGAAAGAGAAGCAGTCTGTTCCAACACTTCAATTCACTGTGCGAAGTGAATGGAATGTTACTTCACTTTCTAAATGCTGTCCTTTCAGAGAAAATCACTTTCCTTTGAAAGTTCCTTAAACTACTTTCAAGCATTCATAAAAAACTCACATGCGTTTCTCTGAAAGAGAAGCAGTCTGTTCCAACACTTCAATTCATTGTGCGAAGTGAATGGAGTGTTGCTTCACTTTCTAAATGCTGTCCTTTCAGAGAAAATCACTTTCCTTTGAAAGTGCCTTAAACTACTTTCAAGCATTCATAAAAAACTCACATGCGTTTCTCTGAAAGAGAAGCAGTCTGTTCCAACACTTCAATTCACTGTGCGAAGTGAATGGAGTGTTGCTTCACTTTCTAAATTCTGTCCTTTCAGAGAAAATCACTTTCCTTTGATAGTGCCTTAAGCTACTTGCAAGCATTAGGAAGAAACTCACATGTGTTTCTCTGAAAGAGAAGCAATCTGTTCCAACACTTCAATTCACTGTGCAAAGTGAATGGAGTGTTGCCTCACTTTCGAAATGCTGTCCTTTCAGAGAAAATCACTTTCCTTTGAAAGTGCCTTAAGCAACTTGCAAGCATTCACAAGAAACTCACATGCGTTTCTCTGAAAGAGAAGCAGTCTGTTCCAATACTTCATTTCACTGTGCGAAGTTAATGGAGTGTTGCTTCACTTTCTAAATGCTGTCCTTTCAGAGAAAATCACTTTCCTTTGAAATTGCCTTAAGCTACTTACAAGCATTCACCAGAAACTCACATGCGTTTCTCTGAAAGAGAAGCGTTCTGTTCCAACACTTCAATTCACTGTGCGAAGTGAATGGAGTGTTGCTTCACTTTCTAAATGCTGTCCTTTCAGAGAAAATCACTTTCCTTTGAAAGTGCCTTAAGCTACTTGCAAGCATCAGGAAGAAACTCACATGCGTTTCTCTGAAAGAGAAGTAGTCTGTTCCAACACTTCAATTCACTGTGCGAAGTGAATGGAGTGTTGCTTCACTTTCTAAATGCTGTCCTTTCAGAGAAAATCACTTTCCTTTGAAAGTGCCTTAAGCTACTTGCAAGCATTAGGAAGAAACTCACATGCGTTTCTCTGAAAGAGAAGCAGTCTGTTCCAACACTTCAATTCACTGTGCGAAGTGAATAGAGTGTTGCTTCACTTTCTAAATGCTGTCCTTTCAGAGAAAATCACTTTCCTTTGAAAGTGCCTTAAGCTACTTGCAAGCATTAGGAAGAAACTCACATGCGCTTCTCTGAAATAGAAACAGTCTGTTCCAACACTTCAATTCACTGTGTGAAGTGAATGGAGTATTGCCTCACTTTCTAAATGCTGTCCTTTCAGAGAAAATCACTTTCCTTTGAAAGTGCCTTAAGCTACTTACAAGCATTCAACAGAAACTCACATGCGTTTCTCTGAAAGAGATGCAGTCTGTTACAACACTTCAATTCAATGTGCGAAGTGAATGGAGTGTTGCTTCACTTTCTAAATGCTGTCCTTTCAGAGAAAATCACTTTCCTTTGAAAGTGCCTTAAGCTACTTACAAGCATTCATCAGAAACTCACATGCGTTTCTCTGAAAGAGAAGCGGTCTGTTCCAACACTTCAATTCACTGTGCGAAGTGAATGGAGTGTTGCTTCACTTTCTAAATACTGTCCTTTCAGAGAAAATCACTTTCCTTTGAAAGTGCCTTAAACTACTTTCAAGCATTCATAAAAAACTCACATGTGTTTCTCTGAAAGAGAAGCAGTCTGTTCCAACACTTCAATTCACTGTGCGAAGTGAATGGAGTGTTGCTTCACTTTCTAAATTCTGTCCTTTCAGAGAAAATCACTTTCCTTTGATAGTGCCTTAAGCTACTTGCAAGCATTAGGAAGAAACTCACATGTGTTTCTCTGAAAGAGAAGCAGTCTGTTCCAACACTTCAATTCACTGTGCAAAGTGAATGGAGTGTTGCCTCACTTTCTAAAGGCTGTCCTTTCAGAGAAAATCACTTTCCTTTGATAGTGCCTTAAGCTACTTGCAAGCATTAGGAAGAAACTCACATGTGTTTCTCTGAAAGAGAAGCAGTCTGTTCCAACACTTCATTTCACTGTGCAAAGTGAATGGAGTGTTGCCTCACTTTCGAAATGCTGTCCTTTCAGAGAAAATCACTTTCCTTTGAAAGTGTCTTAAGCTACTTACAAGCATTCAACAGAAACTCACATGCGTTTCTCTGAAAGAGAAGCAGTCTGTTCCAACACTTCAATTCACTGTGCGAAGTGAATGGAGTGTTGCTTCACTTTCTAAATTCTGTCCTTTCAGAGAAAATCACTTTCCTTTGAAAGTGCCTTAAACTACTTTCAAGCATTCACAAAAAACTCACATGCGTTTCTCTTAAAGAGAAGCAGTCTGTTCCAACACTTCAATTCACTGTGTGAAGTGAATAGAGTGTTGCCTCACTTTCTAAATGCTGTCCTTTCAGAGAAAATCACTTTCCTTTGAAAGTGCCTTAAGCAACTTGCAAGCATTCACAAGAAACTCACATGCGTTTCTCTGAAAGAGAAGCAGTCTGTTCCAATACTTCAATTCACTGTTCGAAGTGAATGGAGTGTTGCTTCACTTTCTAAATGCTGTCCTTTCAGAGAAAATCACTTTCCTTTGGACGTGCCTTAAGCTACTTGCAAGCATTAGGAAGAAACTCACATGTGTTTCTCTGAAAGAGAAGCAATCTGTTCCAACACTTCAATTCACTGTGCGAAGTGAATGGAGTGTTGCTTCACTTTCTAAATGCTGTCCTTTCAGAGAAAATCACTTTCCTTTGAACGTGCCTTAAGCTACTTGCAAGCATTAGGAAGAAACTCACATGTGTTTCTCTGAAAGAGAAGCAATCTGTTCCAACACTTCAATTCACTGTGAAAAGTGAATGGAGTGTTGCCTCACGTTCGAAATGCTGTCCTTTCAGAGAAAATCACTTTCCTTTGAAAGTGCCTTAAGCTACTTGCAAGCATTAGGAAGAAACTCACATGCGTTTCTCTGAAAGAGAAGCAGTCTGTTCCAACACTTCAATTCACTGTGCGAAGTGAATGGAGTGTTGCTTCACTTTCTAAATTCTGTCCTTTCAGAGAAAATCACTTTCCTTTGAAAGTGCCTTAAACTACTTTCAAGCATTCACAAAAAACTCACATGCGTTTCTCTTAAAGAGAAGCAGTCTGTTCCAACACTTCAATTCACTGTGTGAAGTGAATAGAGTGTTGCCTCACTTTCTAAATGCTGTCCTTTCAGAGAAAATCACTTTCCTTTGAAAGTGCCTTAAGCAACTTGCAAGCATTCACAAGAAACTCACATGCGTTTCTCTGAAAGAGAAGCAGTCTGTTCCAATACTTCAATTCACTGTGCGAAGTGAATGAAGTGTTGCTTCACTTTCTAAATGCTGTCCTCTCAGAGAAAATCACTTTCCTTTGAACGTGCCTTAAGCTACTTACAAGCATTCACCAGAAACTCACATGCGTTTCTCTGAAAGAGAAGCGGTCTGTTCCAACACTTCAATTCACTGTGCGAAGTGAATGGAGTGTTGCTTCACTTTCTAAATACTGTCCTTTCAGAGAAAATCACTTTCCTTTGAAAGTGCCTTAAACTACTTTCAAGCATTCATAAAAAACTCACATGCGTTTCTCTGAAAGAGAAGCAGTCTGTTCCAACACTTCAATTCACTGTGCGAAGTGAATGGAGTGTTGCTTCACTTTCTAAATTCTGTCCTTTCAGAGAAAATCACTTTCCTTTGATAGTGCCTTAAGCTACTTGCAAGCATTAGGAAGAAATTCACATGTGTTTCTCTGAAAGAGAAGCAATCTGTTCCAACACTTCAATTCACTGTGCAAAGTGAATGGAGTGTTGCCTCACTTTCGAAATGCTGTCCTTTCAGAGAAAATCACTTTCCTTTGAAAGTGCCTTAAGCTACTTGCAAGCATTAGGAAGAAACTCACATGCGTTTCTCTGAAAGAGAAGCAGTCTGTTCCAACACTTCAATTCACTGTGCGAAGTGAATGGAGTGTTGCTTCACTTTCTAAATTCTGTCCTTTCAGAGAAAATCACTTTCCTTTGAAAGTGCCTTAAACTACTTTCAAGCATTCACAAAAAACTCACATGCGTTTCTCTTAAAGAGAAGCAGTCTGTTCCAACACTTCAATTCACTGTTTGAAGTGAATAGAGTGCTGCCTCACTTTCTAAATGCTGTCCTTTCAGAGAAAATCACTTTCCTTTGAAAGTGCCTTAAGCAACTTGCAAGCATTCACAAGAAACTCACATGCGTTTCTCTGAAAGAGAAGCAGTCTGTTCCAATACTTCAATTCACTGTGCGAAGTGAATGGAGTGTTGCTTCACTTTTTAAATTCTGTCCTTTCAGAGAAAATCACTTTCCTTTGAAAGTGCCTTAAGCTACTTACAAGCATTCACCAGAAACTCACATGTGTTTCTCTGAAAGAGAAGCGGTCTGTTCCAACACTTCAGTTCACTGTTCGAAGTGAATGGAGTGTTGCTTTACTTTCTAAATGCTGTCCTTTCAGAGAAAATCACTTTCCTTTGAAAGTGCCTTAAGCTACTTGCAAGCATCAGGAAGAAACTCACATGCGTTTCTCTGAAAGAGAAGCAGTCTGTTCCAACACTTCAATTCACTGTGCGAAGTGAATGGAGTGTTGCTTCACTTTCTAAATGCTGTCCTTTCAGAGAAAATCACTTTCCTTTGAAAGTGCCTTAAGCTACTTGCAAGCATTAGGAAGAAACTCACATGCGTTTCTCTGAAAGAGAAGCAGTCTGTTCCAACACTTCAATTCACTGTGCGAAGTGAATGGAATGTTACTTCACTTTCTAAATGCTGTCTTTTCCGAGAAAATCACGTTCCTTTGAAAATGCCTTAAGCTACTTACAAGCATTCACCAGAAACTCACATGTGTTTCTCTGAAAGAGAAGCAATCTGTTCCAACACTTCAATTCACTGTGCAAAGTAAATGGAGTGTTGCCTCACTTTCTAAATGCTGTCCTTTCAGAGAAAATCACTTTCCTTTGAAAGTGCCTTAAGCTACTTACAAGCATTCAACAGAAACTCACATGCATTTCTCTGAAAGAGAAGCAGTCTGTTCCAACACTTCAATTCACTTTGCGAAGTGAATGGAGTGTTGCTTCTCTTTCTAAATTCTGTCCTTTCAGAGAAAATCACTTTCCATTCAAAGTGCCTTAAACTACTTTCAAGCATTCACCAGAAACTCACATGCGTTTCTCTGAAAGAGAAGCAGTCTGTTCCAAGATTTCAATTCACTGTGCAATGTGAATGGAGTGTTGCTTCACTTTCTAAATCCTGTCCTTACAGAGAAAATCACTTTCCTTTGAAAGTGCCTTTAGCAACTTGCAAGCATTCACAAGAAATTCACATGCGTTTCTCTGAAAGAGAAGCAGTCTGTTCCAACACTTCAATTCACTTTGCGAAGTGAATGGATTGGTGCTTCACTTTCTAAATGCTGTCCTTTCAGAGAAAATCACTTTCCTTTGATAGTGCCTTAAGCTACTTGCAAGCATTAGGAAGAAACTCACATGCGTTTCTCTGAAAGAGAAGCAATCTGTTCCAACACTTCAATTCACTGTGCGAAGTGAATGGAGTGTTGCTTCACTTTCTAAATGCTGTCCTTTCAGAGAAAATAACTTTCCTTTGAAAGTGCCTTAAGCTACTTACAAGCATTCAACAGAAACTCACATGCGTTTCTCTGAAAGAGAAGCAATCTGTTCCAACACTTCAATTCTCTGCGCGAAGTGAATGGAGTGTTGCTTCACTTTCTAAATGCTGTCCTTTCAGAGAAAATCACTTTCCTTTGAAAGTTCCTTAAGCTACTTGCAAGCATTCACAAGAAACACTAATGCGTTTCTATGAAAGAGAAGCAGTGTGTTCCAACACTTCAATTCATTGCGCGAAGGGAATGAAGTGTTGCTTTACTTTCTAAATGCTTTCCTTTCAGAGAAAATCACTTTCCTTTGAAAGAGCCCTGAGCTACTTACAAGCATTCAACAGAAACTCACATGCTTTTCTCTGAAAGAGAAGCAGTCTGTTCCAACACTTCAATTCACTGTGCGAAGTGAATGGAATGTTACTTCACTTTCTAAATGCTGTCCTTTCAGAGAAAATCACTTTCCTTTGAAAGTTCCTTAAACTACTTTCAAGCATTCATAAAAAACTCACATGCGTTTCTCTGAAAGAGAAGCAGTCTGTTCCAACACTTCAATTCATTGTGCGAAGTGAATGGAGTGTTGCTTCACTTTCTAAATGCTGTCCTTTCAGAGAAAATCACTTTCCTTTGAAAGTGCCTTAAACTACTTTCAAGCATTCATAAAAAACTCACATGCGTTTCTCTGAAAGAGAAGCAGTCTGTTCCAACACTTCAATTCACTGTGCGAAGTGAATGGAGTGTTGCTTCACTTTCTAAATTCTGTCCTTTCAGAGAAAATCACTTTCCTTTGATAGTGCCTTAAGCTACTTGCAAGCATTAGGAAGAAACTCACATGTGTTTCTCTGAAAGAGAAGCAATCTGTTCCAACACTTCAATTCACTGTGCAAAGTGAATGGAGTGTTGCCTCACTTTCGAAATGCTGTCCTTTCAGAGAAAATCACTTTCCTTTGAAAGTGCCTTAAGCAACTTGCAAGCATTCACAAGAAACTCACATGCGTTTCTCTGAAAGAGAAGCAGTCTGTTCCAATACTTCATTTCACTGTGCGAAGTTAATGGAGTGTTGCTTCACTTTCTAAATGCTGTCCTTTCAGAGAAAATCACTTTCCTTTGAAATTGCCTTAAGCTACTTGCAAGCATTAGGAAGAAACTCACATGCGTTTCTCTGAAAGAGAAGCAGTCTGTTCCAACACTTCAATTCACTGTGCGAAGTGAATGGAGTGTTGCTTCACTTTCTAAATTCTGTCCTTTCAGAGAAAATCACTTTCCTTTGAAAGTGCCTTAAACTACTTTCAAGCATTCACAAAAAACTCACATGCGTTTCTCTTAAAGAGAAGCAGTCTGTTCCAACACTTCAATTCACTGTTTGAAGTGAATAGAGTGCTGCCTCACTTTCTAAATGCTGTCCTTTCAGAGAAAATCACTTTCCTTTGAAAGTGCCTTAAGCAACTTGCAAGCATTCACAAGAAACTCACATGCGTTTCTCTGAAAGAGAAGCAGTCTGTTCCAATACTTCAATTCACTGTGCGAAGTGAATGGAGTGTTGCTTCACTTTTTAAATTCTGTCCTTTCAGAGAAAATCACTTTCCTTTGAAAGTGCCTTAAGCTACTTACAAGCATTCACCAGAAACTCACATGTGTTTCTCTGAAAGAGAAGCGGTCTGTTCCAACACTTCAGTTCACTGTGCGAAGTGAATGGAGTGTTGCTTTACTTTCTAAATGCTGTCCTTTCAGAGAAAATCACTTTCCTTTGAAAGTGCCTTAAGCTACTTGCAAGCATCAGGAAGAAACTCACATGCGTTTCTCTGAAAGAGAAGCAGTCTGTTCCAACACTTCAATTCACTGTGCGAAGTGAATGGAGTGTTGCTTCACTTTCTAAATGCTGTCCTTTCAGAGAAAATCACTTTCCTTTGAAAGTGCCTTAAGCTACTTGCAAGCATTAGGAAGAAACTCACATGCGTTTCTCTGAAAGAGAAGCAGTCTGTTCCAACACTTCAATTCACTGTGTGAAGTGAATGGAATGTTACTTCACTTTCTAAATGCTGTCTTTTCCGAGAAAATCACGTTCCTTTGAAAATGCCTTAAGCTACTTACAAGCATTCACCAGAAACTCACATGTGTTTCTCTGAAAGAGAAGCAATCTGTTCCAACACTTCAATTCACTGTGCAAAGTAAATGGAGTGTTGCCTCACTTTCTAAATGCTGTCCTTTCAGAGAAAATCACTTTCCTTTGAAAGTGCCTTAAGCTACTTACAAGCATTCAACAGAAACTCACATGCATTTCTCTGAAAGAGAAGCAGTCTGTTCCAACACTTCAATTCACTTTGCGAAGTGAATGGAGTGTTGCTTCACTTTCTAAATTCTGTCCTTTCAGAGAAAATCACTTTCCATTCAAAGTGCCTTAAACTACTTTCAAGCATTCACCAGAAACTCACATGCGTTTCTCTGAAAGAGAAGCAGTCTGTTCCAAGATTTCAATTCACTGTGCAATGTGAATGGAGTGTTGCTTCACTTTCTAAATCCTGTCCTTACAGAGAAAATCACTTTCCTTTGAAAGTGCCTTTAGCAACTTGCAAGCATTCACAAGAAATTCACATGCGTTTCTCTGAAAGAGAAGCAGTCTGTTCCAACACTTCAATTCACTTTGCGAAGTGAATGGATTGGTGCTTCACTTTCTAAATGCTGTCCTTTCAGAGAAAATCACTTTCCTTTGATAGTGCCTTAAGCTACTTGCAAGCATTAGGAAGAAACTCACATGCGTTTCTCTGAAAGAGAAGCAATCTGTTCCAACACTTCAATTCACTGTGCGAAGTGAATGGAGTGTTGCTTCACTTTCTAAATGCTGTCCTTTCAGAGAAAATAACTTTCCTTTGAAAGTGCCTTAAGCTACTTACAAGCATTCAACAGAAACTCACATGCGTTTCTCTGAAAGAGAAGCAATCTGTTCCAACACTTCAATTCTCTGCGCGAAGTGAATGGAGTGTTGCTTCACTTTCTAAATGCTGTCCTTTCAGAGAAAATCACTTTCCTTTGAAAGTTCCTTAAGCTACTTGCAAGCATTCACAAGAAACACTAATGCGTTTCTATGAAAGAGAAGCAGTGTGTTCCAACACTTCAATTCATTGCGCGAAGGGAATGAAGTGTTGCTTTACTTTCTAAATGCTTTCCTTTCAGAGAAAATCACTTTCCTTTGAAAGAGCCCTGAGCTACTTACAAGCATTCAACAGAAACTCACATGCTTTTCTCTGAAAGAGAAGCAGTCTGTTCCAACACTTCAATTCACTGTGCGAAGTGAATGGAATGTTACTTCACTTTCTAAATGCTGTCCTTTCAGAGAAAATCACTTTCCTTTGAAAGTTCCTTAAACTACTTTCAAGCATTCATAAAAAACTCACATGCGTTTCTCTGAAAGAGAAGCAGTCTGTTCCAACACTTCAATTCATTGTGCGAAGTGAATGGAGTGTTGCTTCACTTTCTAAATGCTGTCCTTTCAGAGAAAATCACTTTCCTTTGATAGTGCCTTAAGCTACTTGCAAGCATTAGGAAGAAACTCACATGTGTTTCTCTGAAAGAGAAGCAATCTGTTCCAACACTTCAATTCACTGTGCAAAGTGAATGGAGTGTTGCCTCACTTTCGAAATGCTGTCCTTTCAGAGAAAATCACTTTCCTTTGAAAGTGCCTTAAGCAACTTGCAAGCATTCACAAGAAACTCACATGCGTTTCTCTGAAAGAGAAGCAGTCTGTTCCAATACTTCATTTCACTGTGCGAAGTTAATGGAGTGTTGCTTCACTTTCTAAATGCTGTCCTTTCAGAGAAAATCACTTTCCTTTGAAATTGCCTTAAGCTACTTACAAGCATTCACCAGAAACTCACATGCGTTTCTCTGAAAGAGAAGCGTTCTGTTCCAACACTTCAATTCACTGTGCGAAGTGAATGGACTGTTGCTTCACTTACTAAATGCTGTCCTTTCAGAGAAAATCACTTTCCTTTGAAAGTGCCTTAAGCTACTTGCAAGCATCAGGAAGAAACTCACATGCGTTTCTCTGAAAGAGAAGCAGTCTGTTCCAACACTTCAATTCACTGTGCGAAGTGAATGGAGTGTTGCTTCACTTTCTAAATGCTGTCCTTTCAGAGAAAATCACTTTCCTTTGAAAGTGCCTTAAGCTACTTGCAAGCATTAGGAAGAAACTCACATGCGTTTCTCTGAAAGAGAAGCAGTCTGTTCCAACACTTCAATTCACTGTGCGAAGTGAATAGAGTGTTGCTTCACTTTCTAAATGCTGTCCTTTCAGAGAAAATCACTTTCCTTTGAAAGTGCCTTAAGCTACTTGCAAGCATTAGGAAGAAACTCACATGCGCTTCTCTGAAAGAGAAACAGTCTGTTCCAACACTTCAATTCACTGTGTGAAGTGAATGGAGTATTGCCTCACTTTCTAAATGCTGTCCTTTCAGAGAAAATCACTTTCCTTTGAAAGTGCCTTAAGCTACTTACAAGCATTCAACAGAAACTCACATGCGTTTCTCTGAAAGAGATGCAGTCTGTTACAACACTTCAATTCAATGTGCGAAGTGAATGGAGTGTTGCTTCACTTTCTAAATGCTGTCCTTTCAGAGAAAATCACTTTCCTTTGAAAGTGCCTTAAGCTACTTACAAGCATTCAACAGAAACTCACATGCATTTCTCTGAAAGAGAAGCAGTCTGTTCAAACACTTCAATTCACTGTGCGAAGTGAATGGAGTGTTGCTTCACTTTCTAAATTCTGTCCTTTCAGAGAAAATCACTTTCCTTTGAAAGTGACTTAAACTACTTTCAAGCATTCATAAAAAACTCACATGCGTTTCTCTGAAAGAGAAGCAGTCTGTTCCAACACTTCAATTCACTGTGCGAAGTGAATGGAGTGTTGCTTTACTTTCTAAATGCTGTCCTTTCAGAGAAAATCACTTTCCTTTGAAAGTGCCTTAAGCTACTTACAAGCATTCACCAGAAACTCACATGCGTTTCTCTGAAAGAGAAGCGGTCTGTTCCAACACTTCAATTCACTGTGCGAAGTGAATGGAGTGTTGCTTCACTTTCTAAATACTGTCCTTTCAGAGTAAATCACTTTCCTTTGAAAGTGCCTTAAACTACTTTCAAGCATTCATAAAAAACTCACATGCGTTTCTCTGAAAGAGAAGCAGTCTGTTCCAACACTTCAATTCACTGTGCGAAGTGAATGGAGTGTTGCTTCACTTTCTAAATGCTGTCCTTTCAGAGAAAATCACTTTCCTTTGAAAGTGCCTTAAGCTACTTGCAAGCATCTGGAAGAAACTCACATGCGTTTCTCTGAAAGAGAAGCAGTCTGTTCCAACACTTCATTTCACTGTGCGAAGTGAATGGAGTGTTGCTTCACTTTCTAAATGCTGTCCTTTCAGAGAAAATCACTTTCCTTTGAAAGTGCCTTAAGCTACTTGCAAGCATTAGGAAGAAACTCACATGCGTTTCTCTGAAAGAGAAGCAGTCTGTTCCAACACTTCAATTCACTGTGCGAAGTGAATAGAGTGTTGCTTCACTTTCTAAATGCTGTCCTTTCAGAGAAAATCACTTTCCTTTGAAAGTGCCTTAAGCTACTTGCAAGCATTAGGAAGAAACTCACATGCGTTTCTCTGAAAGAGAAACAGTCTGTTCCAACACTTCAATTCACTGTGTGAAGTGAATGGAGTATTGCCTCACTTTCTAAATGCTGTCCTTTCAGAGAAAATCACTTTCCTTTGAAAGTGCCTTAAGCTAATTACAAGCATTCAACAGAAACTCACATGCGTTTCTCTGAAAGAGATGCAGTCTGTTCCAACACTTCAATTCAATGTGCGAAGTGAATGGAGTGTTGCTTCACTTTCTAAATGCTGTCCTTTCAGAGAAAATCACTTTCCTTTGAAAGTGCCTTAAGCTACTTACAAGCATTCACAAGAAACTCACATGCGTTTCTCTGAAAGAGAAGCAGTCTGTTCCAATACTTCAATTCACTGTGCGAAGTGAATGGAGTGTTGCTTCACTTTCTAAATGCTGTCCTTTCAGAGAAAATCACTTTCCTTTGAAAGTGCCTTAAGCTACTTACAAGCATTCACAAGAAACTCACATGCGTTTCTCTGAAAGAGAAGCAGTCTGTTCCAATACTTCAATTCACTGTGCGAAGTGAATGGAGTGTTGCTTCACTTTCTAAATCCTGTCCTTTCAGAGAAAATCACTTTCCTTTGAAAGTGCCTTTAGCAACTTGCAAGCATTCACAAGAAACTCACATGCGTTTCTCTGAAAGAGAAGCAGTCTGTTCCAATACTTCAATTCACTGTGCGAAGTGAATGGAGTGTTGCTTCACTTTCTAAATGCTGTCCTTTCAGAGAAAATCACTTTCCTTTGAAAGTGCCTTAAGCTACTTACAAGCATTCACCAGAAACTCACATGCGTTTCTCTGAAAGAGAAGCAGTCTGTTCCAACACTTCGATTCACTGTGCGAAGTGAATGGAGTGTTGCTTCACTTTCTAAATGCTGTCCTTTCAGAGAAAATCACTTTCATTTGAAAGTGCCTTGAGCTACTTGCAAGCATTCACAAGAAACTCACATGAGTTTCTCTGAAAGAGAAGCAGTCTGTTCCAACACTTCAATTCACTGTGCGAAGTGAATGGAGTGGTGCTTCACTTTCTAAATGCTGTCCTTTCAGAGAAAATCACTTTCGTTTGAAAGTGCCTTAAGCTACTTGCAAGCATTAGGAAGAAACTCACATGCATTTCTCTGAAAGAGAAGCAGTCTGTTCCAACACTTCAATTCACTGTGCGAAGTGAATGGAGTGTTGCTTCACTTTCGAAATGCTCTCCTTTCAGAGAAAATCACTTTCCTTTGAAAGTGCCTGAAGCTACTTTGAAGCATTCACAGGAAACACACATGCGTTTCTCTGAAATAGAAGCAGTCTGTTCCAACACTTCAATTCATTGTGCGAAGTGAATGGAGTGTTGCTTCACTTTCTAAATGCTGTCCTTTCAGAGACAATCACTTTCCGTTGAAAGTGCCTTCAGCTACTTGCAAGCATTAGGAAGAAACTCACATGCGTTTCTCTGAAAGAGAAGCAGTCTGTTCCAACACTTCAATTCACTGTGCGAAGTGAATGGAGTGTTGCTTCACTTTCTAAATGCTGTCCTTTCAGAGAAAATCACTTTCCTTTGAAAGTGCCTTAAGCTACTTGCAAGCATTAGGAAGAAACTCACATGCGTTTCTCTGAAAAAAAGCAGTCTGTTCCAACACTTCAATTCACTGTGTGAAGTGAATGGAGTGTTGCCTCACTTTCTAAATGCTGTCCTTTCAGAGAAAATCACTTTCCATTGAAAGTGCCTTAAACTACTTTCAATCGTTAACAAAAAACTCACATGCGTTTCTCTGAAAGAGAAGCAGTCTGTTCCAACACTTCAATTCACTGTGCGAAGTGAATGGAGTGTTGCTTCACTTTCTAAATGCTGTCCTTTCAGAGAAAATCCCTTTCCTTTGAATGTGCCTTAAGCTACTTACAAGCATTCAACAGAAACTCACATGCACTTCTCTGAAAGAGAAGCAATCTGTTCCAACACTTCAATTCTCTGTGCGAAGTGAATGGAGTGTTACTTCACTTTCTAAATGCTGTCCTTTCAGAGAAAATCCCTTTCCTTTGAATGTGCCTTAAGCTACTTACAAGAATTCAACAGAAACTCACATGCATTTCTCTGAAAGAGAAGCAATCTATTCCAACGCTTCAATTCTCTGTGCGAAGTGAATGGAGTGTTGCTTCACTTTCTAAATGCTGTCCTTTCAGAGAAAATCACTTTCCTTTGAAAGTGCTTTAAGCTACTTGCAAGCATTCTCAAGAAACACTAATTCGTTTCTATGAAAGAGAAGCAGTCTGTTCCAACACTTCAATTCACTGTGCGAAGTGAATGGAGTGGTGCTTCACTTTCTAAATGCTGTCCTTTCAGAGAAAATCACTTTCGTTTGAGAGTGCCTTAAGCTACTTGCAAGCATTAGGAAGAAACTCACATGCGTTTCTCTGAAAGAGAAGCAGTCTGTTCCAACACTTCAATTCACTGTGCGAAGTGAATGGAGTGTTGCTTCACTTTCTAAATGCTCTCCTTTCAGAGAAAATCACTTTCCTTTGAAAGTGCCTGAAGCTACTTTGAAGCATTCACAGGAAACACACATGCGTTTCTCTGAAATAGAAGCAGTCTGTTCCAACACTTCAATTCATTGTGCGAAGTGAATGGAGTGTTGCTTCACTTTCTAAATGCTGTCCTTTCAGAGACAATCACTTTCCGTTGAAAGTGCCTTCAGCTACTTGCAAGCATTAAACAGAAACTCACATGCGTTTCTCTGAAAGAGAAGCAGTCTGTTCCAACACTTCAATTCACTGTGCGAAGTGAATGGAGTGTTGCTTCACTTTCTAAATGCTGTCCTTTCAGAGAAAATCACTTTCCTTTGAAAGTGCCTTAAGCTACTTGCAAGCATTAGGAAGAAACTCACATGCGTTTCTCTGAAAAAAAGCAGTCTGTTCCAACACTTCAATTCACTGTGTGAAGTGAATGGAGTGTTGCCTCACTTTCTAAATGCTGTCCTTTCAGAGAAAATCACTTTCCATTGAAAGTGCCTTAAACTACTTTCAATCGTTAACAAAAAACTCACATGCGTTTCTCTGAAAGAGAAGCAGTCTGTTCCAACACTTCAATTCACTGTGCGAAGTGAATGGAGTGTTGCTTCACTTTCTAAATGCTGTCCTTTCAGAGAAAATCCCTTTCCTTTGAATGTGCCTTAAGCTACTTACAAGCATTCAACAGAAACTCACATGCACTTCTCTGAAAGAGAAGCAATCTGTTCCAACACTTCAATTCTCTGTGCGAAGTGAATGGAGTGTTACTTCACTTTCTAAATGCTGTCCTTTCAGAGAAAATCCCTTTCCTTTGAATGTGCCTTAAGCTACTTACAAGAATTCAACAGAAACTCACATGCATTTCTCTGAAAGAGAAGCAATCTATTCCAACGCTTCAATTCTCTGTGCGAAGTGAATGGAGTGTTGCTTCACTTACTAAATGCTGTCCTTTCAGAGAAAATCACTTTCCTTTGAAAGTGCCTTAAGCTACTTGCAAGCATCAGGAAGAAACTCACATGCGTTTCTCTGAAAGAGAAGCAGTCTGTTCCAACACTTCAATTCACTGTGCGAAGTGAATGGAGTGTTGCTTCACTTTCTAAATGCTGTCCTTTCAGAGAAAATCACTTTCCTTTGAAAGTGCCTTAAGCTACTTGCAAGCATTAGGAAGAAACTCACATGCGTTTCTCTGAAAGAGAAGCAGTCTGTTCCAACACTTCAATTCACTGTGCGAAGTGAATGGAGTGTTGCTTCACTTTCTAAATTCTGTCCTTTCAGAGAAAATCACTTTCCTTTGATAGTGCCTTAAGCTACTTGCAAGCATTAGGAAGAAACTCACATGTGTTTCTCTGAAAGAGAAGCAATCTGTTCCAACACTTCAATTCACTGTGCAAAGTGAATGGAGTGTTGCCTCACTTTCGAAATGCTGTCCTTTCAGAGAAAATCACTTTCCTTTGAAAGTGCCTTAAGCAACTTGCAAGCATTCACAAGAAACTCACATGCGTTTCTCTGAAAGAGAAGCAGTCTGTTCCAATACTTCATTTCACTGTGCGAAGTTAATGGAGTGTTGCTTCACTTTCTAAATGCTGTCCTTTCAGAGAAAATCACTTTCCTTTGAAATTGCCTTAAGCTACTTACAAGCATTCACCAGAAACTCACATGCGTTTCTCTGAAAGAGAAGCGTTCTGTTCCAACACTTCAATTCACTGTGCGAAGTGAATGGACTGTTGCTTCACTTACTAAATGCTGTCCTTTCAGAGAAAATCACTTTCCTTTGAAAGTGCCTTAAGCTACTTGCAAGCATCAGGAAGAAACTCACATGCGTTTCTCTGAAAGAGAAGCAGTCTGTTCCAACACTTCAATTCACTGTGCGAAGTGAATGGAGTGTTGCTTCACTTTCTAAATGCTGTCCTTTCAGAGAAAATCACTTTCCTTTGAAAGTGCCTTAAGCTACTTGCAAGCATTAGGAAGAAACTCACATGCGTTTCTCTGAAAGAGAAGCAGTCTGTTCCAACACTTCAATTCACTGTGCGAAGTGAATAGAGTGTTGCTTCACTTTCTAAATGCTGTCCTTTCAGAGAAAATCACTTTCCTTTGAAAGTGCCTTAAGCTACTTGCAAGCATTAGGAAGAAACTCACATGCGCTTCTCTGAAAGAGAAACAGTCTGTTCCAACACTTCAATTCACTGTGTGAAGTGAATGGAGTATTGCCTCACTTTCTAAATGCTGTCCTTTCAGAGAAAATCACTTTCCTTTGAAAGTGCCTTAAGCTACTTACAAGCATTCAACAGAAACTCACATGCGTTTCTCTGAAAGAGATGCAGTCTGTTACAACACTTCAATTCAATGTGCGAAGTGAATGGAGTGTTGCTTCACTTTCTAAATGCTGTCCTTTCAGAGAAAATCACTTTCCTTTGAAAGTGCCTTAAGCTACTTACAAGCATTCAACAGAAACTCACATGCATTTCTCTGAAAGAGAAGCAGTCTGTTCAAACACTTCAATTCACTGTGCGAAGTGAATGGAGTGTTGCTTCACTTTCTAAATTCTGTCCTTTCAGAGAAAATCACTTTCCTTTGAAAGTGACTTAAACTACTTTCAAGCATTCATAAAAAACTCACATGCGTTTCTCTGAAAGAGAAGCAGTCTGTTCCAACACTTCAATTCACTGTGCGAAGTGAATGGAGTGTTGCTTTACTTTCTAAATGCTGTCCTTTCAGAGAAAATCACTTTCCTTTGAAAGTGCCTTAAGCTACTTACAAGCATTCACCAGAAACTCACATGCGTTTCTCTGAAAGAGAAGCGGTCTGTTCCAACACTTCAATTCACTGTGCGAAGTGAATGGAGTGTTGCTTCACTTTCTAAATACTGTCCTTTCAGAGTAAATCACTTTCCTTTGAAAGTGCCTTAAACTACTTTCAAGCATTCATAAAAAACTCACATGCGTTTCTCTGAAAGAGAAGCAGTCTGTTCCAACACTTCAATTCACTGTGCGAAGTGAATGGAGTGTTGCTTCACTTTCTAAATGCTGTCCTTTCAGAGAAAATCACTTTCCTTTGAAAGTGCCTTAAGCTACTTGCAAGCATCTGGAAGAAACTCACATGCGTTTCTCTGAAAGAGAAGCAGTCTGTTCCAACACTTCATTTCACTGTGCGAAGTGAATGGAGTGTTGCTTCACTTTCTAAATGCTGTCCTTTCAGAGAAAATCACTTTCCTTTGAAAGTGCCTTAAGCTACTTGCAAGCATTAGGAAGAAACTCACATGCGTTTCTCTGAAAGAGAAGCAGTCTGTTCCAACACTTCAATTCACTGTGCGAAGTGAATAGAGTGTTGCTTCACTTTCTAAATGCTGTCCTTTCAGAGAAAATCACTTTCCTTTGAAAGTGCCTTAAGCTACTTGCAAGCATTAGGAAGAAACTCACATGCGTTTCTCTGAAAGAGAAACAGTCTGTTCCAACACTTCAATTCACTGTGTGAAGTGAATGGAGTATTGCCTCACTTTCTAAATGCTGTCCTTTCAGAGAAAATCACTTTCCTTTGAAAGTGCCTTAAGCTAATTACAAGCATTCAACAGAAACTCACATGCGTTTCTCTGAAAGAGATGCAGTCTGTTCCAACACTTCAATTCAATGTGCGAAGTGAATGGAGTGTTGCTTCACTTTCTAAATGCTGTCCTTTCAGAGAAAATCACTTTCCTTTGAAAGTGCCTTAAGCTACTTACAAGCATTCACAAGAAACTCACATGCGTTTCTCTGAAAGAGAAGCAGTCTGTTCCAATACTTCAATTCACTGTGCGAAGTGAATGGAGTGTTGCTTCACTTTCTAAATGCTGTCCTTTCAGAGAAAATCACTTTCCTTTGAAAGTGCCTTAAGCTACTTACAAGCATTCACAAGAAACTCACATGCGTTTCTCTGAAAGAGAAGCAGTCTGTTCCAATACTTCAATTCACTGTGCGAAGTGAATGGAGTGTTGCTTCACTTTCTAAATCCTGTCCTTTCAGAGAAAATCACTTTCCTTTGAAAGTGCCTTTAGCAACTTGCAAGCATTCACAAGAAACTCACATGCGTTTCTCTGAAAGAGAAGCAGTCTGTTCCAATACTTCAATTCACTGTGCGAAGTGAATGGAGTGTTGCTTCACTTTCTAAATGCTGTCCTTTCAGAGAAAATCACTTTCCTTTGAAAGTGCCTTAAGCTACTTACAAGCATTCACCAGAAACTCACATGCGTTTCTCTGAAAGAGAAGCAGTCTGTTCCAACACTTCGATTCACTGTGCGAAGTGAATGGAGTGTTGCTTCACTTTCTAAATGCTGTCCTTTCAGAGAAAATCACTTTCATTTGAAAGTGCCTTGAGCTACTTGCAAGCATTCACAAGAAACTCACATGAGTTTCTCTGAAAGAGAAGCAGTCTGTTCCAACACTTCAATTCACTGTGCGAAGTGAATGGAGTGGTGCTTCACTTTCTAAATGCTGTCCTTTCAGAGAAAATCACTTTCGTTTGAAAGTGCCTTAAGCTACTTGCAAGCATTAGGAAGAAACTCACATGCATTTCTCTGAAAGAGAAGCAGTCTGTTCCAACACTTCAATTCACTGTGCGAAGTGAATGGAGTGTTGCTTCACTTTCGAAATGCTCTCCTTTCAGAGAAAATCACTTTCCTTTGAAAGTGCCTGAAGCTACTTTGAAGCATTCACAGGAAACACACATGCGTTTCTCTGAAATAGAAGCAGTCTGTTCCAACACTTCAATTCATTGTGCGAAGTGAATGGAGTGTTGCTTCACTTTCTAAATGCTGTCCTTTCAGAGACAATCACTTTCCGTTGAAAGTGCCTTCAGCTACTTGCAAGCATTAGGAAGAAACTCACATGCGTTTCTCTGAAAGAGAAGCAGTCTGTTCCAACACTTCAATTCACTGTGCGAAGTGAATGGAGTGTTGCTTCACTTTCTAAATGCTGTCCTTTCAGAGAAAATCACTTTCCTTTGAAAGTGCCTTAAGCTACTTGCAAGCATTAGGAAGAAACTCACATGCGTTTCTCTGAAAAAAAGCAGTCTGTTCCAACACTTCAATTCACTGTGTGAAGTGAATGGAGTGTTGCCTCACTTTCTAAATGCTGTCCTTTCAGAGAAAATCACTTTCCATTGAAAGTGCCTTAAACTACTTTCAATCGTTAACAAAAAACTCACATGCGTTTCTCTGAAAGAGAAGCAGTCTGTTCCAACACTTCAATTCACTGTGCGAAGTGAATGGAGTGTTGCTTCACTTTCTAAATGCTGTCCTTTCAGAGAAAATCCCTTTCCTTTGAATGTGCCTTAAGCTACTTACAAGCATTCAACAGAAACTCACATGCACTTCTCTGAAAGAGAAGCAATCTGTTCCAACACTTCAATTCTCTGTGCGAAGTGAATGGAGTGTTACTTCACTTTCTAAATGCTGTCCTTTCAGAGAAAATCCCTTTCCTTTGAATGTGCCTTAAGCTACTTACAAGAATTCAACAGAAACTCACATGCATTTCTCTGAAAGAGAAGCAATCTATTCCAACGCTTCAATTCTCTGTGCGAAGTGAATGGAGTGTTGCTTCACTTTCTAAATGCTGTCCTTTCAGAGAAAATCACTTTCCTTTGAAAGTGCTTTAAGCTACTTGCAAGCATTCTCAAGAAACACTAATTCGTTTCTATGAAAGAGAAGCAGTCTGTTCCAACACTTCAATTCACTGTGCGAAGTGAATGGAGTGGTGCTTCACTTTCTAAATGCTGTCCTTTCAGAGAAAATCACTTTCGTTTGAGAGTGCCTTAAGCTACTTGCAAGCATTAGGAAGAAACTCACATGCGTTTCTCTGAAAGAGAAGCAGTCTGTTCCAACACTTCAATTCACTGTGCGAAGTGAATGGAGTGTTGCTTCACTTTCTAAATGCTCTCCTTTCAGAGAAAATCACTTTCCTTTGAAAGTGCCTGAAGCTACTTTGAAGCATTCACAGGAAACACACATGCGTTTCTCTGAAATAGAAGCAGTCTGTTCTAACACTTCAATTCATTGTGCGAAGTGAATGGAGTGTTGCTTCACTTTCTAAATGCTGTCCTTTCAGAGACAATCACTTTCCGTTGAAAGTGCCTTCAGCTACTTGCAAGCATTAAACAGAAACTCACATGCGTTTCTCTGAAAGAGAAGCAGTCTGTTCCAACACTTCAATTCACTGTGCGAAGTGAATGGAGTGTTGCTTCACTTTCTAAATGCTGTCCTTTCAGAGAAAATCACTTTCCTTTGAAAGTGCCTTAAGCTACTTGCAAGCATTAGGAAGAAACTCACATGCGTTTCTCTGAAAAAAAGCAGTCTGTTCCAACACTTCAATTCACTGTGTGAAGTGAATGGAGTGTTGCCTCACTTTCTAAATGCTGTCCTTTCAGAGAAAATCACTTTCCATTGAAAGTGCCTTAAACTACTTTCAATCGTTAACAAAAAACTCACATGCGTTTCTCTGAAAGAGAAGCAGTCTGTTCCAACACTTCAATTCACTGTGCGAAGTGAATGGAGTGTTGCTTCACTTTCTAAATGCTGTCCTTTCAGAGAAAATCCCTTTCCTTTGAATGTGCCTTAAGCTACTTACAAGCATTCAACAGAAACTCACATGCACTTCTCTGAAAGAGAAGCAATCTGTTCCAACACTTCAATTCTCTGTGCGAAGTGAATGGAGTGTTACTTCACTTTCTAAATGCTGTCCTTTCAGAGAAAATCCCTTTCCTTTGAATGTGCCTTAAGCTACTTACAAGAATTCAACAGAAACTCACATGCATTTCTCTGAAAGAGAAGCAATCTATTCCAACGCTTCAATTCTCTGTGCGAAGTGAATGGAGTGTTGCTTCACTTACTAAATGCTGTCCTTTCAGAGAAAATCACTTTCCTTTGAAAGTGCCTTAAGCTACTTGCAAGCATCAGGAAGAAACTCACATGCGTTTCTCTGAAAGAGAAGCAGTCTGTTCCAACACTTCAATTCACTGTGCGAAGTGAATGGAGTGTTGCTTCACTTTCTAAATGCTGTCCTTTCAGAGAAAATCACTTTCCTTTGAAAGTGCCTTAAGCTACTTGCAAGCATTAGGAAGAAACTCACATGCGTTTCTCTGAAAGAGAAGCAGTCTGTTCCAACACTTCAATTCACTGTGCGAAGTGAATAGAGTGTTGCTTCACTTTCTAAATGCTGTCCTTTCAGAGAAAATCACTTTCCTTTGAAAGTGCCTTAAGCTACTTGCAAGCATTAGGAAGAAACTCACATGCGTTTCTCTGAAAGAGAAACAGTCTGTTCCAACACTTCAATTCACTGTGTGAAGTGAATGGAGTATTGCCTCACTTTCTAAATGCTGTCCTTTCAGAGAAAATCACTTTCCTTTGAAAGTGCCTTAAGCTAATTACAAGCATTCAACAGAAACTCACATGCGTTTCTCTGAAAGAGATGCAGTCTGTTCCAACACTTCAATTCAATGTGCGAAGTGAATGGAGTGTTGCTTCACTTTCTAAATGCTGTCCTTTCAGAGAAAATCACTTTCCTTTGAAAGTGCCTTAAGCTACTTACAAGCATTCACAAGAAACTCACATGCGTTTCTCTGAAAGAGAAGCAGTCTGTTCCAATACTTCAATTCACTGTGCGAAGTGAATGGAGTGTTGCTTCACTTTCTAAATGCTGTCCTTTCAGAGAAAATCACTTTCCTTTGAAAGTGCCTTAAGCTACTTACAAGCATTCACAAGAAACTCACATGCGTTTCTCTGAAAGAGAAGCAGTCTGTTCCAATACTTCAATTCACTGTGCGAAGTGAATGGAGTGTTGCTTCACTTTCTAAATCCTGTCCTTTCAGAGAAAATCACTTTCCTTTGAAAGTGCCTTTAGCAACTTGCAAGCATTCACAAGAAACTCACATGCGTTTCTCTGAAAGAGAAGCAGTCTGTTCCAATACTTCAATTCACTGTGCGAAGTGAATGGAGTGTTGCTTCACTTTCTAAATGCTGTCCTTTCAGAGAAAATCACTTTCCTTTGAAAGTGCCTTAAGCTACTTACAAGCATTCACCAGAAACTCACATGCGTTTCTCTGAAAGAGAAGCAGTCTGTTCCAACACTTCGATTCACTGTGCGAAGTGAATGGAGTGTTGCTTCACTTTCTAAATGCTGTCCTTTCAGAGAAAATCACTTTCATTTGAAAGTGCCTTGAGCTACTTGCAAGCATTCACAAGAAACTCACATGAGTTTCTCTGAAAGAGAAGCAGTCTGTTCCAACACTTCAATTCACTGTGCGAAGTGAATGGAGTGGTGCTTCACTTTCTAAATGCTGTCCTTTCAGAGAAAATCACTTTCGTTTGAAAGTGCCTTAAGCTACTTGCAAGCATTAGGAAGAAACTCACATGCGTTTCTCTGAAAGAGAAGCAGTCTGTTCCAACACTTCAATTCACTGTGCGAAGTGAATGGAGTGTTGCTTCACTTTCTAAATGCTGTCCTTTCAGAGAAAATCACTTTCCTTTGAAAGTGCCTTAAGCTACTTGCAAGCATTAGGAAGAAACTCACATGCGTTTCTCTGAAAAAAAGCAGTCTGTTCCAACACTTCAATTCACTGTGTGAAGTGAATGGAGTGTTGCCTCACTTTCTAAATGCTGTCCTTTCAGAGAAAATCACTTTCCATTGAAAGTGCCTTAAACTACTTTCAATCGTTAACAAAAAACTCACATGCGTTTCTCTGAAAGAGAAGCAGTCTGTTCCAACACTTCAATTCACTGTGCGAAGTGAATGGAGTGTTGCTTCACTTTCTAAATGCTGTCCTTTCAGAGAAAATCCCTTTCCTTTGAATGTGCCTTAAGCTACTTACAAGCATTCAACAGAAACTCACATGCACTTCTCTGAAAGAGAAGCAATCTGTTCCAACACTTCAATTCTCTGTGCGAAGTGAATGGAGTGTTACTTCACTTTCTAAATGCTGTCCTTTCAGAGAAAATCCCTTTCCTTTGAATGTGCCTTAAGCTACTTACAAGAATTCAACAGAAACTCACATGCATTTCTCTGAAAGAGAAGCAATCTATTCCAACGCTTCAATTCTCTGTGCGAAGTGAATGGAGTGTTGCTTCACTTTCTAAATGCTGTCCTTTCAGAGAAAATCACTTTCCTTTGAAAGTGCTTTAAGCTACTTGCAAGCATTCTCAAGAAACACTAATTCGTTTCTATGAAAGAGAAGCAGTCTGTTCCAACACTTCAATTCACTGTGCGAAGTGAATGGAGTGGTGCTTCACTTTCTAAATGCTGTCCTTTCAGAGAAAATCACTTTCGTTTGAGAGTGCCTTAAGCTACTTGCAAGCATTAGGAAGAAACTCACATGCGTTTCTCTGAAAGAGAAGCAGTCTGTTCCAACACTTCAATTCACTGTGCGAAGTGAATGGAGTGTTGCTTCACTTTCTAAATGCTCTCCTTTCAGAGAAAATCACTTTCCTTTGAAAGTGCCTGAAGCTACTTTGAAGCATTCACAGGAAACACACATGCGTTTCTCTGAAATAGAAGCAGTCTGTTCCAACACTTCAATTCATTGTGCGAAGTGAATGGAGTGTTGCTTCACTTTCTAAATGCTGTCCTTTCAGAGACAATCACTTTCCGTTGAAAGTGCCTTCAGCTACTTGCAAGCATTAAACAGAAACTCACATGCGTTTCTCTGAAAGAGAAGCAGTCTGTTCCAACACTTCAATTCACTGTGCGAAGTGAATGGAGTGTTGCTTCACTTTCTAAATGCTGTCCTTTCAGAGAAAATCACTTTCCTTTGAAAGTGCCTTAAGCTACTTGCAAGCATTAGGAAGAAACTCACATGCGTTTCTCTGAAAAAAAGCAGTCTGTTCCAACACTTCAATTCACTGTGTGAAGTGAATGGAGTGTTGCCTCACTTTCTAAATGCTGTCCTTTCAGAGAAAATCACTTTCCATTGAAAGTGCCTTAAACTACTTTCAATCGTTAACAAAAAACTCACATGCGTTTCTCTGAAAGAGAAGCAGTCTGTTCCAACACTTCAATTCACTGTGCGAAGTGAATGGAGTGTTGCTTCACTTTCTAAATGCTGTCCTTTCAGAGAAAATCCCTTTCCTTTGAATGTGCCTTAAGCTACTTACAAGCATTCAACAGAAACTCACATGCACTTCTCTGAAAGAGAAGCAATCTGTTCCAACACTTCAATTCTCTGTGCGAAGTGAATGGAGTGTTACTTCACTTTCTAAATGCTGTCCTTTCAGAGAAAATCCCTTTCCTTTGAATGTGCCTTAAGCTACTTACAAGAATTCAACAGAAACTCACATGCATTTCTCTGAAAGAGAAGCAATCTATTCCAACGCTTCAATTCTCTGTGCGAAGTGAATGGAGTGTTGCTTCACTTTCTAAATGCTGTCCTTTCCGAGAAAATCACTTTCCTTTGAAAGTGCTTTAAGCTACTTGCAAGCATTCTCAAGAAACACTAATTCGTTTCTATGAAAGAGAAGCAGTCTGTTCCAACACTTCAATTCATTGCACGAAGGGAATGGAGTGTTGCTTTACTTTCTAAATGCTGTCCTTTCAGAGAAAATCACTTTCCTTTGAAAGAGTCTTGAGCTAATTACAAGCATTCAACAGAAACTCACATGCATTTCTCTGAAAGAGAAGAAGTCTGTTCCAAAACTTCAATTCACTGTGCGAAGTGAATGGAGTGTTGCTTCACTTTCTAAATTCTGTCCTTTCAGAGAAAATCACTTTCTTTTGAAAGTGCCTTAAACTACTTTCAAGCATTCACAAAAAACTCACATGCGTATCTCTGAAAGAGAAGCAGTCTGTTCCAACACTTCAATTCACTGTGCAAAGTGAATGGAGTGTTGCTTCACTTTCTAAATGCTGTCCTTTCAGAGAAAATCACTTTCCTTTGAAAGTGCCTTAAGCAAATTGCAAGCATTCACAAGAAACACTAATGCGTTTATATGAAAGAGAAGCACTCTGTTCCAACACTTCAATTCACTGCACGAAGGGAATGGAGTGTTGCTTCACTTTCAAATTCTGTCCTTTCAGAGAAAATCACTTTCCTTTGAAAGTGCCTTAAACTACTTGCAAGCATTAGGAAGAAACTCACATGCGTTTCTCTGAAAGAGAAGCAGTCTGTTCCAACACTTCAATTCATTGTGCGAAGTGAATGGAGTGTTGCTTCACTTTCTAAATGCTGTCCTTTCAGAGAAAATCACTTTCCTTTGAAAGTGCCTTAAGCTACTTGCAAGCATTAGGAAGAAACTCACATGCGTTTCTCTGAAAGAGAAGCAGTCTGTTCCAACACTTCAATTCACTGTGCGAAGTGAATGGAGTGTTTCCTCACTTTCTAAATGCTGTCCTTTCAGAGAAAATCACTTTCCATTGAATGTGCCTTAAACTACTTTCAAGCATTCACAAAAAACTCACATGCGTTTCTCTGAAAGAGAAGCAGCCTGTTCCAACACTTCAATTCACTGTGCGAAGTGAATGGAGTGTTGCTTCACTTTCTAAATGCTGTCCTTTCATGGAAAATCACTTTCCTTTGATAGTGCCTTAAGCTACTTGCAAGCCTTAGGAAGAAACTCACATGCGTTTCTCTGAAAGAGAAGCAATCTGTTCCAACACTTCAATTCACTGTGCGAAGTGAATGGAGTGTTGCTTCACTTTCTAAATGCTGTCCTTTCAGAGAAAATCACTTTCCTTTGAAAGTGCCTTAAGCTACTTGCAAGCATTAGGAAGAAACTCACATGCGTTTCTCTGAAAGAAAAGCAGTCTGTTCCAACACTTCAATTCACTGTGTGAAGTGAATGGAGTGTTGCCTCACTTTCTAAATGCTGTCCTTTCAGAGAAAATCACTTTCCATTGAAAGTGCCTTAAACTACTTTCAAGCATTAACAAAAAACTCACATGCGTTTCTCTGAAAGAGAAGCAGTCTGTTCCAACACTTCAATTCACTGTGCGAAGTGAATGGAGTGTTGCTTCACTTTCTAAATGCTGTCCTTTCAGAGAAAATCCCTTTCCTTTGAATATGCCTTAAGCTACTTACAGGCATTCAACAGAAACTCACATGCATTTCTCTGAAAGAGAAGCAATCAGTTCCAACACTTCAATTCTCTCTGCGAAGTGAATGGAGTGTTACTTCACTTTCTAAATGCTGTCCTTTCAGAGAAAATCCCTTTCCTTTGAATGTGCCTTAAGCTACTTACAAGAATTCAACAGAAACTCACATGCATTTCTCTGAAAGAGAAGCAATCTGTTCCAACACTTCAATTCTCTGTGCGAAGTGAATGGAGTGTTGCTTCACTTTCTAAATGCTGTCCTTTCAAAGAAAATCACTTTCCTTTGAAAGTGCCTTAAGCTACTTGCAAGCATTCTCAAGAAACACTAATTCGTTTCTATGAAAGAGAAGCTGTCTGTTCCAACACTTCAATTCATTGCACGAAGGGAATGGAGTGTTGCTTTACATTCTAAATGCTGTCCTTTCAGAGAAAATCACTTTCCTTTGAAAGAGTCTTGAGCTAATTACAAGCATTCAACAAAAACTCACATGCATTTCTCTGAAAAAGAAGCAGTCTGTTCCAACACTTCAATTCACTGTGCGAAGTGAATGGAGTGTTGCTTCACTTTCTAAATGCTGTCCTTTCAGTGAAAATCACTTTCCTTTGAAAGTGCCTTAAGCTACTTGCTAGGAAGAAGCTCACATGCGTTTCTCTGAAAGAGAAGCAGTCTGTTCCAACACTTCAATTCACTGTGTGAAGTGAATGGAGTGTTGCTTCACTTTCTATATGCTGTCCTTTCAGAGAAAATCCCTTTCCTTTGAATGTGCCTTAAGCTACTTACAAGCATTCAACAGAAACTCACATGCACTTCTCTGAAAGAGAAGCAATCTGTTCCAACACTTCAATTCTCTGTGCGAAGTGAATGGAGTGTTGCTTCACTTTCTAAATGCTGTCCTTTCAGAGAAAATCACTTTCCTTTGAAAGTGCTTTAAGCTACTTGCAAGCATTCTCAAGAAACACTAATTCGTTTCTATGAAAGAGAAGCAGTCTGTTCCAACACTTCAATTCATTGCACGAAGGGAATGGAGTGTTGCTTTACTTTCTAAATGCTGTCCTTTCAGAGAAAATCACTTTCCTTTGAAAGAGTCTTGAGCTAATTACAAGCATTCAACAGAAACTCACAAGCATTTCTCTGAAAAAGAAGCAGTCTGTTCCAACACTTCAATTCACTGTGTGAAGTGAATGGACTGTTGCTTCACTTTCTAAATGCTGTCCTTTCAGAGAAAATCACTTTCCTTTGAAAGTGCCTTAAGCTACTTGCTAGGAAGAAGCTCACATGCGTTTCTCTGAAAGAGAAGCAGTCTGTTCCAACACTTCAATTCACTGTGTGAAGTGAATGGAGTGTTGCTTCACTTTCTATATGCTGTCCTTTCAGAGAAAATCACTTTCCTTTGAAAGTACCTTAAGCTACTTGCAAGCATTAGGAAGAAACTCACATGCGTTTCTCTGAAAGAGAAGCAGTCTGTTCCAACACTTCAATTCACTGTGCGAAGTGAATGGAGTGTTGCTTCACTTTCTAAATGCTGTCCGTTCAGAGAAAATCACTTTCCTTTGAAAGTGCCTTAAGCTACTTACAAGCATTCAACAGAAACTCACATGCATTTCTCTGAAAGAGAAGAAGTCTGTTCCAACACATCAATTCACTGTGCGAAAGTGAATGGAGTGTTGCTTCACTTTCTAAATTCTGTCCTTTCAGAGAAAATCACTTTCTTTTGAAAGTGCCTTAAACTACTTTCAAGCATTCACAAAAAACTCACATGCGTATCTCTGAAAGAGAAGCAGTCTGTTCCAACAATTCAATTCACTGTGCAAAGTGAATGGAGTGTTGCCTCACTTTCTAAATGCTGTCCTTTCAGAGAAAATCACTTTCCTTTGAAAGTGCCTTAAGCTACTTGCAAGCATTAGGAAGAAACTCACATGCGTTTCTCTGAAAGAAAAGCAGTCTGTTCCAACACTTCAATTCACTGTGTGAAGTGAATGGAGTGTTGCCTCACTTTCTAAATGCTGTCCTTTCAGAGAAAATCACTTTCCATTGAAAGTGCCTTAAACTACTTTCAAGCATTAACAAAAAACTCACATGCGTTTCTCTGAAAGAGAAGCAGTCTGTTCCAACACTTCAATTCACTGTGCGAAGTGAATGGAGTGTTGCTTCACTTTCTAAATGCTGTCCTTTCAGAGAAAATCCCTTTCCTTTGAATATGCCTTAAGCTACTTACAGGCATTCAACAGAAACTCACATGCATTTCTCTGAAAGAGAAGCAATCAGTTCCAACACTTCAATTCTCTCTGCGAAGTGAATGGAGTGTTACTTCACTTTCTAAATGCTGTCCTTTCAGAGAAAATCCCTTTCCTTTGAATGTGCCTTAAGCTACTTACAAGAATTCAACAGAAACTCACATGCATTTCTCTGAAAGAGAAGCAATCTGTTCCAACACTTCAATTCTCTGTGCGAAGTGAATGGAGTGTTGCTTCACTTTCTAAATGCTGTCCTTTCAAAGAAAATCACTTTCCTTTGAAAGTGCCTTAAGCTACTTGCAAGCATTCTCAAGAAACACTAATTCGTTTCTATGAAAGAGAAGCTGTCTGTTCCAACACTTCAATTCATTGCACGAAGGGAATGGAGTGTTGCTTTACATTCTAAATGCTGTCCTTTCAGAGAAAATCACTTTCCTTTGAAAGAGTCTTGAGCTAATTACAAGCATTCAACAAAAACTCACATGCATTTCTCTGAAAAAGAAGCAGTCTGTTCCAACACTTCAATTCACTGTGCGAAGTGAATGGAGTGTTGCTTCACTTTCTAAATGCTGTCCTTTCAGTGAAAATCACTTTCCTTTGAAAGTGCCTTAAGCTACTTGCTAGGAAGAAGCTCACATGCGTTTCTCTGAAAGAGAAGCAGTCTGTTCCAACACTTCAATTCACTGTGTGAAGTGAATGGAGTGTTGCTTCACTTTCTATATGCTGTCCTTTCAGAGAAAATCCCTTTCCTTTGAATGTGCCTTAAGCTACTTACAAGCATTCAACAGAAACTCACATGCACTTCTCTGAAAGAGAAGCAATCTGTTCCAACACTTCAATTCTCTGTGCGAAGTGAATGGAGTGTTACTTCACTTTCTAAATGCTGTCCTTTCAGAGAAAATCCTTTTCCTTTGAATGTGCCTTAAGCTACTTACAAGAATTCAACAGAAACTCACATGCATTTCTCTGAAAGAGAAGCAATCTGTTCCAACACTTCAATTCTCTGTGCGAAGTGAATGGAGTGTTGCTTCACTTTCTAAATGCTGTCCTTTCAGAGAAAATCACTTTCCTTTGAAAGTGCTTTAAGCTACTTGCAAGCATTCTCAAGAAACACTAATTCGTTTCTATGAAAGAGAAGCAGTCTGTTCCAACACTTCAATTCATTGCACGAAGGGAATGGAGTGTTGCTTTACTTTCTAAATGCTGTCCTTTCAGAGAAAATCACTTTCCTTTGAAAGAGTCTTGAGCTAATTACAAGCATTCAACAGAAACTCACAAGCATTTCTCTGAAAAAGAAGCAGTCTGTTCCAACACTTCAATTCACTGTGTGAAGTGAATGGACTGTTGCTTCACTTTCTAAATGCTGTCCTTTCAGAGAAAATCACTTTCCTTTGAAAGTGCCTTAAGCTACTTGCTAGGAAGAAGCTCACATGCGTTTCTCTGAAAGAGAAGCAGTCTGTTCCAACACTTCAATTCACTGTGTGAAGTGAATGGAGTGTTGCTTCACTTTCTATATGCTGTCCTTTCAGAGAAAATCACTTTCCTTTGAAAGTACCTTAAGCTACTTGCAAGCATTAGGAAGAAACTCACATGCGTTTCTCTGAAAGAGAAGCAGTCTGTTCCAACACTTCAATTCACTGTGCGAAGTGAATGGAGTGTTGCTTCACTTTCTAAATGCTGTCCGTTCAGAGAAAATCACTTTCCTTTGAAAGTGCCTTAAGCTACTTACAAGCATTCAACAGAAACTCACATGCATTTCTCTGAAAGAGAAGAAGTCTGTTCCAACACATCAATTCACTGTGCGAAAGTGAATGGAGTGTTGCTTCACTTTCTAAATTCTGTCCTTTCAGAGAAAATCACTTTCTTTTGAAAGTGCCTTAAACTACTTTCAAGCATTCACAAAAAACTCACATGCGTATCTCTGAAAGAGAAGCAGTCTGTTCCAACAATTCAATTCACTGTGCAAAGTGAATGGAGTGTTGCTTCACTTTCTAAATGCTGTCCTTTCAGAGAAAATCACTTTCCTTTGAAAGTGCCTTAAGCTACTTGCAAGCATTAGGAAGAAACTCACATGCGTTTCTCTGAAAGAGAAGCAGTCTGTTCCAACACTTCAATTCACTGTGCGAAGTGAATGGAGTGTTGCCTCACTTTCTAAATGCTGTCCTTTCAGAGAAAATCACTTTCCATTGAAAGTGCCTTAAACTACTTTCAAGCATTCACAAAAAACTCACATGCGTTTCTCTGAAAGAGAAGCAGCCTGTTCCAACACTTCAATTCACTGTGGGAAGTGAATGGAGTGTTGCTTCACTTTCTAAATGCTGTCCTTTCAGAGAAAATCACTTGCCTTTGATAGTGCCTTAAGCTACTTGCAAGCATTAGGAAGAAACTCACATGCGTTTCTCTGAAAGAGAAGCAGTCTGTTCCAACACTTCAATTCACTGTGCGAAGTGAATGGAGTGTTGCTTCACTTTCTAAATGCTGTCCTTTCAGAGAAAATCACTTTCCTTTGAAAGTGCCTTAAGCTACTTGCAAGCATTAGGAAGAAACTCTCATGCGTTTCTCTGAAAGAAAAGCAGTCTGTTCCAACACTTCAATTCACTGTGTGAAGTGAATGGAGTGTTGCCTCACTTTCTAAATGCTGTCCTTTCAGAGAAAATCACTTTCCATTGAAAGTGCCTTAAACTACTTTCAAGCATTAACAAAAAACTCACATGCGTTTCTCTGAAAGAGAAGCAGTCTGTTCCAACACTTCAATTCACTGTGCGAAGTGAATGGAGTGTTGCTTCACTTTCTAAATGCTGTCCTTTCAGAGAAAATCCCTTTCCTTTGAATATGCCTTAAGCTACTTACAAGCATTCAACAGAAACTCACATGCATTTCTTTGAAAGAGAAGCAATCAGTTCCAACACTTCAATTCTCTCTGCGAAGTGAATGGAGTGTTACTTCACTTTCTAAATGCTGTCCTTTCAGAGAAAATCCCTTTCCTTTGAATGTGCCTTAAGCTACTTACAAGAATTCAACAGAAACTCACATGCATTTCTCTGAAAGAGAAGCAATCTGTTCCAACACTTCAATTCTCTGTGCGAAGTGAATGGAGTGTTGCTTCACTTTCTAAATGCTGTCCTTTCAGAGAAAATCACTTTCCTTTGAAAGTGCCTTAAGCTACTTGCAAGCATTCTCAAGAAACACTAATTCGTTTCTATGAAAGAGAAGCTGTCTGTTCCAACACTTCAATTCATTGCACGAAGGGAATGGAGTGTTGCTTTACTTTCTAAATGCTGTCCTTTCAGAGAAAATCACTTTCCTTTGAAAGAGTCTTGAGCTAATTACAAGCATTCAACAGAAACTCACATGCATTTCTCTGAAAAAGAAGCAGTCTGTTCCAACACTTCAATTCACTGTGCGAAGTGAATGGAGTGTTGCTTCACTTTCTAAATGCTGTCCTTTCAGTGAAAATCACTTTCCTTTGAAAGTGCCTTAAGCTACTTGCTAGGAAGTAGCTCACATGCGTTTCTCTGAAAGAGAAGCAGTCTGTTCCAACACTTCAATTCACTGTGTGAAGTGAATGAAGTGTTGCTTCACTTTCTAAATGCTGTCCGTTCAGAGAAAATCACTTTCCTTTGAAAGTGCCTTAAGCTACTTACAAGCATTCAACAGAAACTCACATGCATTTCTCTGAAAGAGAAGAAGTCTGTTCCAACACTTCAATTCACTGTGCGAAGTGAATGGAGTGTTGCTTCACTTTCTAAATTCTGTCCTTTCAGAGAAAATCACTTTCTTTTGAAAGTGCCTTAAACTACTTTCAAGCATTCACAAAAAACTCACATGCGTATCTCTGAAAGAGAAGCAGTCTGTTCCAACACTTCAATTCACTGTGCAAAGTGAATGGAGTGTTGCTTCACTTTCTAAATGGTGTCCTTTCAGAGAAAATCACTTTCCTTTGAAAGTGCCTTAAGCAAATTGCAAGCATTCACAAGAAACACTAATGCGTTTATATGAGAGAGAAGCTCTCTGTTCCAACACGTCAATTCACTGCACGAAGGGAATGGAGTATTGCTTCACTTTCAAATTCTGTCCTTTCAGAGAAAATCACTTTCCTTTGAAAGTGCCTTAAGCTACTTGCAAGCATTAGGAAGAAACTCACATGCGTTTCTCTGAAAGAGAAGCAGTCTGTTCCAACACTTCAATTCACTGTGCGAAGTGAATGGAGTGTTGCTTCACTTTCTAAATGCTGTCCTTTCAGAGAAAATCACTTTCCTTTGAAAGTGCCTTAAGCTACTTGCAAGCATTCTCAAGAAACACTAATTCGTTTCTATGAAAGAGAAGCTGTCTGTTCCAACACTTCAATTCATTGCACGAAGGGAATGGAGTGTTGCTTTACTTTCTAAATGCTGTCCTTTCAGAGAAAATCACTTTCCTTTGAAAGAGTCTTGAGCTAATTACAAGCATTCAACAGAAACTCACATGCATTTCTCTGAAAAAGAAGTAGTCTGTTCCAACACTTCAATTCACTGTGCGAAGTGAATGGAGTGTTGCTTCACTTTCTAAATGGTGTCCTTTCAGTGAAAATCACTTTTCTTTGAAAGTGCCTTAAGCTACTTGCTAGGAAGAAGCTCACATGCGTTTCTCTGAAAGAGAAGCAGTCTGTTCCAACACTTCAATTCACTGTGAAGTGAATGGAGTGTTGCTTCACTTTCTATATGCTGTCCTTTCAGAGAAAATCACTTTCCTTTGAAAGTGCCTTAAGCTACTTGCAAGCATTCTCAAGAAACACTAATTCGTTTCTATGAAAGAGAAGCTGTCTGTTCCAACACTTCAATTCATTGCACGAAGGGAATGGAGTGTTGCTTTACTTTCTAAATGCTGTCCTTTCAGAGAAAATCACTTTCCTTTGAAAGTGCCTTAAGCTACTTGCAAGCATTAGGAAGAAACTCACATGCGTTTCTCTGAAAGAGAAGCAGTCTGTTCCAACACTTCAATTCACTGTGCAAAGTGAATGGAGTGTTGCTTCACTTTCTAAATGCTGTCCTTTCAGAGAAAATCACTTTCCTTTGAAAGTGCCTTAAGCTACTTGCAAGCATTAGGAAGAAACTCACATGCGTTTCTCTGAAAGAGAAGCAGTCTGTTCCAACACTTCAATTCACTGTGTGAAGTGAATGGAGTATTGCTTCACTTTCTATATGCTGTCCTTTCAGAGAAAATCACTTTCCTTTGAAAGTGCCTTAAGCTACTTGCAAACATTCACAAGAAACACTAATGCGTTTCTCTGAAAGAGAAGCAGTTTGTTCCAACACTTCAATTCACTGTGCGAAGTGAATGGAGTGTTGCTTCACTTTCTAAATGCTGTCCATTCAGAGAAAATCACTTTCCTTTGAAAGTGCCTTAAGCTACTTACAAGCATTCAACAGAAACTCACATGCATTTCTCTGAAAGAGAAGAAGTCTGTTCCAACACTTCAATTCACTGTGCGAAGTGAATGGAGTGTTGCTTCACTTTCTAAATTCTGTCCTTTCAGAGAAAATCACTTTCTTTGGAAAGTGCCTTAAACTACTTTCAAGCATTCACAAAAAACTCACATGCGTTTCTCTGAAAGAGAAGCAGTCTGTTCCAACACTTCAATTCACTGTGCGAAGTGAATGGAGTGTTGCTTCACTTTCTAAATGCTGTCCATTCAGAGAAAATCACTTTCCTTTGAAAGTGCCTTAAGCTACTTACAAGCATTCAACAGAAACTCACATGCATTTCTCTGAAAGAGAAGAAGTCTGTTCCAACACTTCAATTCACTGTGCGAAGTGAATGGAGTGTTGCTTCACTTTCTAAATTCTGTCCTTTCAGAGAAAATCACTTTCTTTTGAAAGTGCCTTAAACTACTTTCAAGCATTCACAAAAAACTCACATGCGTATCTCTGAAAGAGAAGCAGTCTGTTCCAACACTTCAATTCACTGTGCAAAGTGAATGGAGTGTTGCTTCACTTTCTAAATGCTGTCCTTTCAGAGAAAATCACTTTCCTTTGAAAGTGCCTTAAGCAAATTGCAAGCATTCACAAGAAACACTAATGCGTTTATATGAAAGAGAAGCTCTCTGTTCCAACACTTCAATTCACTGCACGAAGGGAATGGAGTGTTGCTTCACTTTCAAATTCTGTCCTTTCAGAGAAAATCACTTTCCTTTGAAAGTGCCTTAAGCTACTTGCAAGAATTAGGAAGAAACTCACATGCGTTTCTCTGAAAGAGAAGCAGTCTGTTCCAATACTTCAATTCACTGTGTGAAGTGAATAGAGTGCTGCCTCACTTTCTAAATGCTGTCCTTTCAGAGAAAATCACTTTCCTTTGAAAGTGCCTTAAGCTAGTTACAAGAATTTAACAGAAACTCACATGCGTTTCTCTGAAAGAGAAGCAGTCTGTTCCAACACTTCAATTCACTGTGCGATGTGAATGGAGTGTTTCTTCACTTTCTAAATGCTGTCCTTTCAGAGAAAATCACTTTCCTTTGAAAGTGCCTTAAGCCTCTTGCAAGCATTAGGAAGAAACTCACATGCGTTTCTCTGAAAGAAAAGCAGTCTGTTCCAACACTTCAATTCACTGTGTGAAGTGAATGGAGTGTTGCCTCACTTTCTAAATGCTGTCCTTTCAGAGAAAATCACTTTCCATTGAAAGTGCCTTAAACTACTTTCAAGCATTAACAAAAAACTCACATGCGTTTCTCTGAAAGAGAAGCAGTCTGTTCCAACACTTCAATTCACTGTGCGAAGTGAATGGAGTGTTGCTTCACTTTCTAAATGCTGTCCTTTCAGAGAAAATCCCTTTCCTTTGAATGTGCCTTAAGCTACTTACAAGCATTGAACAGAAACTCACATGCATTTCTCTGAAAGAGAAGCAATCAGTTCCAACACTTCAATTCTCTCTGCGAAGTGAATGGAGTGTTACTTCACTTTCTAAATGCTGTCCTTTCAGAGAAAATCCCTTTCCTTTGAATGTGCCTTAAGCTACTTACAAGAATTCAACAGAAACTCACATGCATTTCTCTGAAAGAGAAGCAATCTGTTCCAACACTTGAATTCTCTGTGCGAAGTGAATGGAGTGTTGCTTCACTTTCTAAATGCTGTCCTTTCAGAGAAAATCACTTTCCTTTGAAAGTGCCTTAAGCTACTTGCAAGCATTCTCAAGAAACACTAATTCGTTTCTATGAAAGAGAAGCAGTCTGTTCCAACACTTCAATTCACTGTGTGAAGTGAATGGAGTGTTGCTTCACTTTCTATATGCAGTCCTTTCAGAGAAAATCACTTTCCTTTGAAAGTGCCTTAAGCTACTTGCAAGCATTAGGAAGAAACTCACATGCGTTTCTCTGAAAGAGAAGCAGTCTGTTCCAACACTTCAATTCACTGTGCGAAGTGAATGGAGTGTTGCTTCACTTTCTAAATGCTGTCCGTTCAGAGAAAATCACTTTCCTTTGAAAGTGCCTTAAGCTACTTACAAGCATTCAACAGAAACTACATGCATTTCTCTGAAAGATAAGAAGTCTGTTGCAACACTTCAATTCACTGTGCGAAGTGAATGGAGTGTTGCTTCACTTTCTAAATTCTGTCCTTTCAGAGAAAATCACTTTCTTTTGAAAGTGCCTTAAACTACTTTCAAGCATTCACAAAAAACTCACATGCGTATCTCTAAAAGAGAAGCAGTCTGTTCCAACACTTCAATTCACTGTGCAAAGTGAATGGAGTGTTGCTTCACTTTCTAAATGCTGTCCTTTCAGAGAAAATCACTTTCCTTTGAAAGTGCCTTAAGCAAATTGCAAGCATTCACAGGAAACACTAATGCGTTTATATGAAAGAGAAGCACTCTGCTCCAACACTTCAATTCACTGCACGAAGGGAATGGAGTGTTGCTTCACTTTCAAATTCTGTCCTTTCAGAGAAGATCACTTTCCTTTGAAAGTGCCTTAAGCTACTTGCAAGCATTAGGAAGAAACTCACATGCGTTTCTCTGAAAGAGAAGCAGTCTGTTCCAACACTTCAATTCACTGTGCGAAGTGAATGGAGTGTTGCTTCACTTTCTAAATGCTGTCCTTTCGGAGAAAATCACTTTCCTTTGAAAGTGCCTTAAGAAAATTGCAAGCATTCACAAGAAACAATAATGCGTTTATATGAAAGAGAAGCACTCTTTTCCAACACTTCAATTCACTGCACGAAGGGAATGGAGTGTTGCTTCACTTTCTAAATGCTGTCCTTTCAGAGAAAATCACTTTCCTTTGAAAGTGCCTTAAGCTACTTGCAAGCATTAGGAAGAAACTCACATGCGTTTCTCTGAAAGAGAAGCAGACTGTTCCAACACTTCAATTCACTGTGCGAAGTGAATGGAGTGTTGCTTCACTTTCTAAATGCTGTCCTTTCAGAGAAAATCACTTTCCTTTGAAAGTGCCTTAAGCTACTTGCAAGCATTAGGAAGAAAATCACATGCGTTTCTCTGAAAGAGAAGCAGTCTGTTCCAACACTTCAATTCACTGTGCGAAGTGAATGGAGTGTTGCCTCACTTTCTAAATGCTGTCCTTTCAGAGAAAATCACTTTCCATTGAAAGTGCCTTAAACTACTTTCAAGCATTTACAAAAAACTCACATGCGTTTCTCTGAAAGAGAAGCAGTCTGTTCCAACACTTCAATTCACTGTGCGAAGTGAATGGAGTGTTGCTTCACTTTCTAAATGCTGTCCTTTCAGAGAAAATCACTTTCCTTTCAAAGTGCCTTAAGCTACTTACAAGCATTCAACAGAAACTCACATGCCTTTCTCTGAAAGAGAAGCAGTCTGTTCCAACACTTCAATTCACTGTGCTTAGTGAATGGAGTGTTACTTCACTTTCTAAATTCTGTCCTTTCAGAGAAAATCACTTTCCTTTGAAAGTGCCTTAAGCAACTTGCAAGCATTCAGAAGAAACACTAATGCGTTTATATGAAAGAGAAGGACTCGGTTCCAACACTTCAATTCACTGCACGAAGGGAATGGAGTGTTGCTTCACTTTCTAAATGCTGTCCTTTCAGAGAAAACCACTTTCCTTTGAAAGTGCCTTAAGCTACTTACAAGCATTCACCAGAAACTCACATGCGTTTCTCTGAAAGAGAAGCAGTCTGTTCCAACACTTCAATTCACTGTGCGAAGTGAATGGAGTGTTGCTTCACTTTCTAAATGCTGTCCTTTCAGAGAAAATCACTTTCCTTTAAAAGTGCCTTAAGCTACTTGCAAGCATTAGGAAGAAACTAACATGCGTCTCTCTGAAAGAAAAGCAGTCTGTTCCAGCACTTCAATTCACTGTGTGAAGTGAATAGAGTGCTGCCTCACTTTCTAAATGCTGTCCTTTCAGAGAAAATCACTTTCCTTTGAAAGTGCCTTAAGCTAGTTACAAGAATTTAACAGAAACTCACATGCGTTTCTCTGAAAGAGAAGCAGTCTGTTCCAACACTTCAATTCACTGTGCGATGTGAATGGAGTGTTTCTTCACTTTCTAAATGCTGTCCTTTCAGAGAAAATCACTTTCCTTTGAAAGTGCCTTAAGCCTCTTGCAAGCATTAGGAAGAAACTCACATGCGTTTCTCTGAAAGAAAAGCAGTCTGTTCCAACACTTCAATTCACTGTGTGAAGTGAATGGAGTGTTGCCTCACTTTCTAAATGCTGTCCTTTCAGAGAAAATCACTTTCCATTGAAAGTGCCTTAAACTACTTTCAAGCATTAACAAAAAACTCACATGCGTTTCTCTGAAAGAGAAGCAGTCTGTTCCAACACTTCAATTCACTGTGCGAAGTGAATGGAGTGTTGCTTCACTTTCTAAATGCTGTCCTTTCAGAGAAAATCCCTTTCCTTTGAATGTGCCTTAAGCTACTTACAAGCATTCAACAGAAACTCACATGCATTTCTCTGAAAGAGAAGCAATCAGTTCCAACACTTCAATTCTCTCTGCGAAGTGAATGGAGTGTTACTTCACTTTCTAAATGCTGTCCTTTCAGAGAAAATCCCTTTCCTTTGAATGTGCCTTAAGCTACTTACAAGAATTCAACAGAAACTCACATGCATTTCTCTGAAAGAGAAGCAATCTGTTCCAACACTTGAATTCTCTGTGCGAAGTGAATGGAGTGTTGCTTCACTTTCTAAATGCTGTCCTTTCAGAGAAAATCACTTTCCTTTGAAAGTGCCTTAAGCTACTTGCAAGCATTCTCAAGAAACACTAATTCGTTTCTATGAAAGAGAAGCAGTCTGTTCCAACACTTCAATTCACTGTGTGAAGTGAATGGAGTGTTGCTTCACTTTCTATATGCAGTCCTTTCAGAGAAAATCACTTTCCTTTGAAAGTGCCTTAAGCTACTTGCAAGCATTAGGAAGAAACTCACATGCGTTTCTCTGAAAGAGAAGCAGTCTGTTCCAACACTTCAATTCACTGTGCGAAGTGAATGGAGTGTTGCTTCACTTTCTAAATGCTGTCCGTTCAGAGAAAATCACTTTCCTTTGAAAGTGCCTTAAGCTACTTACAAGCATTCAACAGAAACTACATGCATTTCTCTGAAAGATAAGAAGTCTGTTGCAACACTTCAATTCACTGTGCGAAGTGAATGGAGTGTTGCTTCACTTTCTAAATTCTGTCCTTTCAGAGAAAATCACTTTCTTTTGAAAGTGCCTTAAACTACTTTCAAGCATTCACAAAAAACTCACATGCGTATCTCTAAAAGAGAAGCAGTCTGTTCCAACACTTCAATTCACTGTGCAAAGTGAATGGAGTGTTGCTTCACTTTCTAAATGCTGTCCTTTCAGAGAAAATCACTTTCCTTTGAAAGTGCCTTAAGCAAATTGCAAGCATTCACAGGAAACACTAATGCGTTTATATGAAAGAGAAGCACTCTGCTCCAACACTTCAATTCACTGCACGAAGGGAATGGAGTGTTGCTTCACTTTCAAATTCTGTCCTTTCAGAGAAGATCACTTTCCTTTGAAAGTGCCTTAAGCTACTTGCAAGCATTAGGAAGAAACTCACATGCGTTTCTCTGAAAGAGAAGCAGTCTGTTCCAACACTTCAATTCACTGTGCGAAGTGAATGGAGTGTTGCTTCACTTTCTAAATGCTGTCCTTTCGGAGAAAATCACTTTCCTTTGAAAGTGCCTTAAGAAAATTGCAAGCATTCACAAGAAACAATAATGCGTTTATATGAAAGAGAAGCACTCTTTTCCAACACTTCAATTCACTGCACGAAGGGAATGGAGTGTTGCTTCACTTTCTAAATGCTGTCCTTTCAGAGAAAATCACTTTCCTTTGAAAGTGCCTTAAGCTACTTGCAAGCATTAGGAAGAAACTCACATGCGTTTCTCTGAAAGAGAAGCAGACTGTTCCAACACTTCAATTCACTGTGCGAAGTGAATGGAGTGTTGCTTCACTTTCTAAATGCTGTCCTTTCAGAGAAAATCACTTTCCTTTGAAAGTGCCTTAAGCTACTTGCAAGCATTAGGAAGAAAATCACATGCGTTTCTCTGAAAGAGAAGCAGTCTGTTCCAACACTTCAATTCACTGTGCGAAGTGAATGGAGTGTTGCCTCACTTTCTAAATGCTGTCCTTTCAGAGAAAATCACTTTCCATTGAAAGTGCCTTAAACTACTTTCAAGCATTTACAAAAAACTCACATGCGTTTCTCTGAAAGAGAAGCAGTCTGTTCCAACACTTCAATTCACTGTGCGAAGTGAATGGAGTGTTGCTTCACTTTCTAAATGCTGTCCTTTCAGAGAAAATCACTTTCCTTTCAAAGTGCCTTAAGCTACTTACAAGCATTCAACAGAAACTCACATGCCTTTCTCTGAAAGAGAAGCAGTCTGTTCCAACACTTCAATTCACTGTGCTTAGTGAATGGAGTGTTACTTCACTTTCTAAATTCTGTCCTTTCAGAGAAAATCACTTTCCTTTGAAAGTGCCTTAAGCAACTTGCAAGCATTCAGAAGAAACACTAATGCGTTTATATGAAAGAGAAGGACTCGGTTCCAACACTTCAATTCACTGCACGAAGGGAATGGAGTGTTGCTTCACTTTCTAAATGCTGTCCTTTCAGAGAAAACCACTTTCCTTTGAAAGTGCCTTAAGCTACTTACAAGCATTCACCAGAAACTCACATGCGTTTCTCTGAAAGAGAAGCAGTCTGTTCCAACACTTCAATTCACTGTGCGAAGTGAATGGAGTGTTGCTTCACTTTCTAAATGCTGTCCTTTCAGAGAAAATCACTTTCCTTTGAAAGTGCCTTAAGCTACTTGCAAGCATTAGGAAGAAACTAACATGCGTCTCTCTGAAAGAAAAGCAGTCTGTTCCAGCACTTCAATTCACTGTGTGAAGTGAATGGAGTGTTGCCTCACTTTCTAAATGCTGTCATTTCAGAGAAAATCACTTTCCATTGAAAGTGCCTTAAACTACTTTCAAGCATTAACAAAAAACTCACATGCGTTTCTCTGAAAGAGAAGCAGTCTGTTCCAACACTTCAATTCACTGTGCGAAGTGAATGGAGTGTTGCTTCACTTTCTAAATGCTGTCCTTTCAGAGAAAATCACTTTCCTTTGAAAGTGCCTTAAGCTACTTGCCAGGAAGAAGCTCACATGCGTTTCTCTGAAAGAGAAGCAGTCTGTTCCAACACTTCAATTCACTGTGTGAAGTGAATGGAGTGTTGCTTTACTTTCTAAATGCTGTCCTTTCAGAGAAAATCACTTTCCTTTGAAAGTGCCTTAAGCTACTTACAAGCATTCAACAGAAACTCACATGCGGTTCTCTGAAACAGAAGCAGTCTGTTCCAACACTTCAATTCACTGTGCGAAGTGAATGGAGTGTTGCTTCACTTTCTAAATGCTGTCCTTTCAGAGAAAATCACTTTCCTTTGAAAGTGCCTTAAGCTACTTATAAGCATTCAACAGAAACTCACATGCATTTCTCTGAAAGAGAAGCAGTCTGTTCCAACACTTCAATTCACTGTGCGAAGTGAATGGAGTGTTGCTTCACTTTCTAAATTCTGTCCTTTTAGAGAAAATCACTTTCTTTTGAAAGTGCCTTAAACTACTTTCAACCATTCACAAAAAACTCACATGCGTCTCTTTGAAAGAGGAGCAGTCTGTTCCAACACTTCAATTCACTGTGCAAATTGAATGGAGTGTTGCTTCACTTTCTAAATTCAGTCCTTTCAGAGAAAATCACTTTCCTTTGAAAGTGCCTTAAGCTACTTACAAGCATTCAACAGAAACTCACATGCATTTCTCTGAAAGAGAAGCAGTCTGTTCCAACACTTCAATTCACTGTGCGAAGTGAATGGAGTGTTGCTTCACTTTCTAAATGCTGTCCTTTCAGAGAAAATCACTTTCCTTTGAAAGTGCCTTAAGCAACTTGCAAGCATTCACAAGAAACTCACATGCGTTTCTCTGAAAGAGAAGAAGTCTGTTCCAACACTTCAATTCACTGTGCGAAGTGAATGGAGTGTTGCCTCACTTTCTAAATGCTGTCCTTTCAGAGAAAATCACTTTCCATTGAAAGTGCCTTAAACTACTTTCAAGCATTCACAAAAAACTCACATGCGTTTCTCTGAAAGAGAAGCAGTCTGTTCCAACACTTCAATTCACTGTGCGAAGTGAATGGAGTGTTGCTTCACTTTCTAAATGCTGTCCTTTCAGAGAAAATCCCTTTCCTTGGAATGTGCCTTAAGCTACTTACAAGCATTCAACAGAAACTCACATGTGTTTCTCTGAAAGAGAAGCAGTCTGTTCCAACACTTCAATTCACTGTGCGAAGTGAATGGAATGTTACTTCACTTTCTAAATGCTGTCTTTTCCGAGAAAATCACGTTCCTTTGAAAATGCCTTAAGCTACTTACAAGCATTCACCAGAAACTCACATGTGTTTCTCTGAAAGAGAAGCAATCTGTTCCAACACTTCAATTCACTGTGCAAAGTGAATGGAGTGTTGCCTCACGATCGAAATGCTGTCCTTTCAGAGAAAATCACTTTCCTTTGTAAGTGCCTTAAGCTACTTACAAGCATTCAACAGAAACTCACATGCATTTCTCTGAAAGAGAAGCAGTCTGTTCCAACACTTCAATTCACTGTGCGAAGTGTATGGAGTGTTGCTTCACTTTCTAAATTCTGTCCTTTCAGAGAAAATCACTTTCCATTGAAAGTGCCTTAAAATACTTTCAAGCATTCACCAGAAACTCACATGCGTTTCTCTGAAAGAGAAGCAGTCTGTTCCAACACTTCAATTCACTGTGCGAAGTGAATGGAGTGTTGCTTCACTTTCTAAATGCTGTCCTTTCAGAGAAAATCACTTTCCTTTGAAAGTGCCTTAAGCAACTTGCAAGCATTCACAAGAAACTCACATGCGTTTCTCTGAAAGAGAAGCAGTCTGTTCCAATAATTCAATTCACTGTGCGAAGTGAATGGAGTGTTGCTTCACTTTCTAAATGCTGTCCTTTCAGAGAAAATCACTTTCCTTTGAAAGTGCCTTAAGCTACTTGCAAGCATTCGCAAGAAACTCACATGCGTTTCTCTGAAAGAGAAGCAGTCTGTTCCAACACTTCAATTCACTGTGCGAAGTGAATGGAGTGTTGCTTCACTTTCTAAATGCTGTCCTTTCAGAGAAAATCCCTTTCCTTGGAATGTGCCTTAAGCTACTTACAAGCATTCAACAGAAACTCACATGTGTTTCTCTGAAAGAGAAGCAGTCTGTTCCAACACTTCAATTCACTGTGCGAAGTGAATGGAATGTTACTTCACTTTCTAAATGCTGTCTTTTCCGAGAAAATCACGTTCCTTTGAAAATGCCTTAAGCTACTTACAAGCATTCACCAGAAACTCACATGTGTTTCTCTGAAAGAGAAGCAATCTGTTCCAACACTTCAATTCACTGTGCAAAGTGAATGGAGTGTTGCCTCACGATCGAAATGCTGTCCTTTCAGAGAAAATCACTTTCCTTTGTAAGTGCCTTAAGCTACTTACAAGCATTCAACAGAAACTCACATGCATTTCTCTGAAAGAGAAGAGGTCTGTTCCAACACTTCAATTCACTGTGCGAAGTGTATGGAGTGTTGCTTCACTTTCTAAATTCTGTCCTTTCAGAGAAAATCACTTTCCATTGAAAGTGCCTTAAAATACTTTCAAGCATTCACCAGAAACTCACATGCGTTTCTCTGAAAGAGAAGCAGTCTGTTCCAACACTTCAATTCACTGTGCGAAGTGAATGGAGTGTTGCTTCACTTTCTAAATGCTGTCCTTTCAGAGAAAATCACTTTCCTTTGAAAGTGCCTTAAGCAACTTGCAAGCATTCACAAGAAACTCACATGCGTTTCTCTGAAAGAGAAGCAGTCTGTTCCAATAATTCAATTCACTGTGCGAAGTGAATGGAGTGTTGCTTCACTTTCTAAATGCTGTCCTTTCAGAGAAAATCACTTTCCTTTGAAAGTGCCTTAAGCTACTTGCAAGCATTCGCAAGAAACTCACATGCGTTTCTCTGAAAGAGAAGCAGTCTGTTCCAACACTTCAATTCACTGTGCGAAGTGAATGGAGTGGTGCTTCACTTTCTAAATGCTGTCCTTTCAGAGAATCACTTTCCTTTGATAGTGCCTTAAGCTACTTGCAAGCATTAGGAAGAAACTCACATGCGTTTCTCTGAAAGAGAAGCAGTCTGTTCCAACACTTCAATTCACTGTGTGAAGTGAATAGAGTGCTGGCTCACTTTCTAAATGCTGTCCTTTCAGAGAAAATCACTTTCCTTTGAAAGTGCCTTAAGCTACTTACAAAAATTTAACAGAAACTCACATGCGTTTCTCTGAAAGTGAAGCAGTCTGTTCCAACACAACAATTCACTGTGCGAAGTGAATGGAGTGTTGCTTCACTTTCTAAATGCTGTTCTTTCAGAGAAAATCACTTTCGTTTGAAAGTGACTTAAGCTACTTGCAAGCATTAGGAAGAAACTCACATGCGTTTCTCTGAAAGAGAAGCAGTCTGTTCCAACACTTCAATTCACTGTGCGAAGTGAATGGAGTGTTGCTTCACTTTCTAAATGCTGTCCTTTCAGAGAAAATCACTTTCCTTTGAAAGTGCTTTAAGCTACTATGAAGCATTCACAGGAAACACACATGCGTTTCTCTGAAATAGAAGCAGTCTGTTCCAACACTTCAATTCATTGTGCGAAGTGAAAGGAGTGTTGCTTCACTTTCTAAATACTGTCCTTTCAGAGAAAATCACTTTCCTTTGAAAGTGCCTTAAGCTACTTGCAAGCATTAGGAAGAAGCTCACATGCGTTTCTCTGAAAGAGAAGCAGTCTGTTCCAACACTTCAATTCACTGTGCGAAGTGAATGGAGTGTTGCTTCACTTTGTAAATGCTGTCCTTTCAGAGAAAATCACTTTCCTTTGAAAGTGCCTTAAGCTACTTGCAAGCATTAGGAAGAAACTCACATGCGTTTCTCTGAAAGAGAAGCAGTCTGTTCCAACACTTCAATTCACTGTGTGAAGTGAATGGAGTGTTGCCTCACTTTCTAAATGCTGTCCTTTCAGAGAAAATCACTTTCCATTGAAAGCGCCTTAAACTACCTTCAAGCATTAACAAAAAACTCACATGCGTTTCTCTGAAAGAGAAGCAGTCTGTTCCAACACTTCAATTCACTGTGCGAAGTGAATAGAGTGTTGCTTCACTTTCTAAATGCTGTCCTTTCAGAGAAAATCCCTTTCCTTTGAATGTGCCTTAAGCTACTTACAGGCATTCAACAGAAACTCACATGCATTTCTCTGAAAGAGAAGCAATCTGTTCCAAGACTTCAATACTCTGTGCGAAGTGAATGGAGTGTTACTTCACTTTCTAAATGCTGTCCTTTCAGAGAAAATCCCTTTCCTTTGAATGTGCCTTAAGCTACTTACAAGAATTCAACAGAAACTCACATGCATTTCTCTGAAAGAGAAGCAATCTGTTCCAACACTTCAATTCTCTATGCGAAGTGAATGGAGTGTTGCTTCACTTTCTAAATGCTGTCCTTTCAGAGAAAATCACTTTCCTTTGAAAGTGCCTTAAGCTACTTGCAAGCATTCTCAAGAAACACTAATTCGTTTCTATGAAAGAGAAGCAGTCTGTTCCAACACTTCAATTCATTGCAGAAGGGAATGGAGTGTTGCTTTACTTTCTAAATGCTGTCCTTTCAGAGAAAATCACTTTCCTTTGAAAGTGCCTTAAGCTACTTGCAAGCATTAGGAAGAAACTCACATGCGTTTCTCTGAAAGAGAAGCAGTCTGTTCCAAACTTCAATTCACTGTGCGAAGTGAATGGAGTGTTGCTTCACTTTCTAAATGCTGTCCTTTCAGAGAAAATCACTTTCCTTTGAAAGTGCCTTAAGCTACTTGCAAGCATTCACAAGAAACACTAATGCGTTTCTATGAAAGAGAAGCAGTCTGTTCCAACACTTCAATTCATTGCACGAAGGGAATGGAGTGTTGTTTTACTTTCTAAATGTTGTCCTTTCAGAGAAAATCACTTTCCTTTGAAAGAGCCTTGAGCTAATTACAAGCATTCAACAGAAACTCACATGCATTTCTCTGAAAAAGAAGCAGTCTGTTCCAACACTTCAATTCACTGTGCGAAGTGAATGGAGTGTTGCTTCACTTTCTAAATGCTGACCTTTCAGAGAAAATCACTTTCCTTTGAAAGTGCCTTAAGCTACTTGCTAGGAAGAAGCTCACATGCGTTTCTCTGAAAGAGAAGCAGTCTCTTCCAACACTTCAATTCACTGTGTGAAGTGAATGGAGTGTTGCTTCACTTTCTAAATGCTGTCCTTTCAGAGAAAATCACTTTCCTTTGAAAGTGCCTTAAGCTACTTACAAGCATTCAACAGAAACTCACATGCGTTTCTCTGAAACAGAAGCAGTCTGTTCCAACACTTCAATTCACTGTGTGAAGTGAATGGAGTGTTGCTTCACCTTCTAAATGCTGTCCTTTCAGAGAAAATCGCTTTCCTTTGAAAGTGCCTTAAGCTACTTACAAGCATTCAACAGAAACTCACATGCGTTTCTCTGAAACAGAAGCAGTCTGTTCCAACACTTCAATTCACTGTGCGAAGTGAATGGAGTGTTGCTTCACTTTCTAAATGCTGTCTGTTCAGAGAAAATCAATTTCCTTTGAAAGTGCCTTAAGCAAATTGCAAGCATTCACAAGAAACACTAATGCGTTTATATGAAAGAGAAGCACTCTTTTCCAACACTTCAATTCACTGCACGAAGGGAATGGAGTGTTGCTTCACTTTCTAAATGCTGTCCTTTCAGAGAAAATCACTTTCCTTTGAAAGTGCCTTAAGCTACTTACAAGCATTCAACAGAAACTCACATGCGTTTCTCTGAAAGAGAAGCAGACTGTTCCAACACTTCAATTCACTGTGCGAAGTGAATGGAGTGTTGCTTCACTTTCTAAATGCTGTCCGTTCAGAGAAAATCACTTTCCATTGAAAGTGCCTTAAGCTACTTGCAAGCATTAGGAAGAAAATCACATGCGTTTCTCTGAAAGAGAAGCAGTCTCTTCCAACACTTCAATTCACTGTGTGAAGTGAATGGAGTGTTGCTTCACTTTCTAAATGCTGTCCTTTCAGAGAAAATCACTTTCCTTTGAAAGTGCCTTAAGCTACTTACAAGCATTCAACAGAAACTCACATGCGTTTCTCTGAAACAGAAGCAGTCTGTTCCAACACTTCAATTCAATGTGTGAAGTGAATGGAGTGTTGCTTCACTTTCTAAATGCTGTCCTTTCAGAGAAAATCACTTTCTTTTGAAAGTGCCTTAAGCTACTTACAAGCATTCAACAGAAACTCACATGCGTTTCTCTTAAACAGAAGCAGTCTGTTCCAACACTTCAATTCACTGTGCGAAGTGAATGGAGTGTTGCTTCACTTTCTAAATGTTGTCCGTTCAGAGAAAATCACTTTTCTTTGAAAGTGCCTTAAGCTACTTACAAGCATTCAACAGAAACTCACATGCATTTCTCTGAAAGAGAAGAAGTCTGTTCCAACACTTCAATTCACTGTGCGAAGTGAATGGAGTGTTGCTTCACTTTCTAAATGCTGTCCTTTCAGAGAAAATCACTTTCTTTTGAAAGTGCCTTAAACTACTTTCAAGCATTCACAAAAAACTCACATGCGTATCTCTGAAAGAGAAGCAGTCTGTTCCAACACTTCAATTCACTGTGCAAAGTGAATGGAGTGTTGCTTCACTTTCTAAATGCTGTCCTTTCAGAGAAAATCACTTTCCTTTGAAAGTGCCTTAAGCAAATTGCAAGCATTCACAAGAAACACTAATGCGTTTATATGAAAGAGAAGCACTCTGTTCCAACACTTCAATTCACTGCACGAAGGGAATGGAGTGTTGCTTCACTTTCTAAATGCTGTCCTTTCAGAGAAAATCTCTTTCCTTTGAAAGTGCCTTAAGCTACTTGCTAGGAAGAAGCTCACATGCGTTTCTCTGAAAGAGAAGCAGTCTCTTCCAACACTTCAATTCACTGTGTGAAGTGAATGGAGTGTTGCTTCACTTTCTAAATGCTGTCGTTTCAGAGAAAATCACTTTCCTTTGAAAGTGCCTTAAGCTACTTACAAGCATTAGGAAGAAAATCACATGCGTTTCTCTGAAACAGAAGCAGTCTGTTCCAACACTTCAATTCACTGTGTGAAGTGAATGGAGTGTTGCTTCACTTTCTAAATGCTGTCCTTTCAGAGAAAATCACTTTCTTTTGAAAGTGCCTTAAGCTACTTACAAGCATTCAACAGAAACACACTTGCGTTTCTCTGAAACAGAAGCAGTCTGTTCCAACACTTCAATTCACTGTGCGAAGTGAATGGAGTGTTGCTTCACTTTCTAAATGCTGTCTGTTCAGAGAAAATCAATTTCCTTTGAAAGTGCCTTAAGCTACTTACAAGCATTCAACAGAAACTAAGATGCATTTCTCTTAAAGAGAAGAAGTCTGTTCCAACACTTCAATTCACTGTGCTTAGTGAATAGAGTGTTGCTTCACTTTCTAAATGCTGTCCTTTCGGAGAAAATCACTTTCCTTTGAAATTGCCTTAAGAAAATTGCAAGCATTCACAAGAAACAATAATGCGTTTATATGAAAGAGAAGCACTCTTTTCCAACACTTCAATTCACTGCACGAAGGGAATGGAGTGTTGCTTCACTTTCTAAATGCTGTCCTTTCAGAGAAAATCACTTTCCTTTGAAAGTGCCTTAAGCTACTTGCAAGCATTAGGAAGAAACTCACATGCGTTTCTCTGAAAGAGAAGCAGACTGTTCCAACACTTCAATTCACTGTGCGAAGTGAATGGAGTGTTGCTTCACTTTCTAAATGCTGTCCTTTCAGAGAAAATCACTTTCCTTTGAAAGTGCCTTAAGCTACTTGCAAGCATTAGGAAGAAAATCACATGCGTTTCTCTGAAAGAGAAGCAGTCTGTTCCAACACTTCAATTCACTGTGCTTAGTGAATGGAGTGTTGCTTCACTTTCTAAATGCTGTCCTTTCAGAGAAAATCACTTTCCTTTGAATGTGCCTTAAGCAACTTGCAAGCATTCACAAGAAACACTAATGCGTTTCTATGAAAGAGAAGCACTCTGTTAAAACACTTCAATTCACTGCACGAAGGGAATGGAGTGTTGCTTCACTTTCTAAATGCTGTCCTTTCAGAGAAAATCACTTTCCTTTGATAGTGCCTTAAGGAACTTGCAAGCATTCACCAGAAACTCACATGCGTTTCTCTGAAAGAGAAGCAGTCTGTTCCAACACTTCAATTCACTGTGTGAAGTGAATAAAGTGCTGCCTCACTTTCTAAATGCTGTCCTTTCAGAGAAAATCACTTTCGTTTGAAAGTGCCTTAAGCTACTTACAAGAATTTAACAGAAACTCACATGCGTTTCTCTGAAAGAGAAGCAGTCTGTTCCAACACTTCAATTCACTGTTCGAAGTGAATGGAGTGTTGCTTCACTTTCTAAATGCTGTCCTTTCAGAGAAAATCACTTTCCTTTGAAAGTGCCTTAAGCTACTTGCAAGCATTAGGAAGAAACTCACATGCGTTTCTCTGAAAGAGAAGCAGTCTGTTCCAACACTTCAATTCACTGTGCGAAGTGAATGGAGTGTTGCTTCACTTTCTAAATGCTGTCCTTTCAGAGAAAATCACTTTCCTTTGAAAGTGCCTTAAGCTACTTGCAAGCTTTAGGAAGAAACTCACATGCGCTTCTCTGACAGAGAAGCAGTCTGTTCCAACACTTCAATTCACTGTGCGAAGTGAATGGAGTGTTGCCTCACTTTCTAAATGCTGTCCTTTCAGAGAAAATCACTTTCCATTGAAAGTGCCTTAAACTACTTTCAAGCATTCACAAAAAACTCAAATGCGTTTCTCTGAAAGAGAAGCAATCTGTTCCAACACTTCATTTCACTGTGCGAAGTGAATGCAGTGTTGCTTCACTTTCTAAATGCTGTCCTTTCAGAGAAAATCCCTTTCCTTTGAATGTGCCTTAAGCTACTTACAAGCATTCAACAGAAACTCACATGCGTTTCTCTGAAACAGAAGCAGTCTGTTCCAAAACTTCAATTCACTGTGCAAAGTGAATGGAATGTTACTTCACTTTCTAAATGCTGTCATTTCCGAGAAAATCACGTTCCTTTGAAAATGCCTTAAGATACTTACAAGCATTCACCAGAAACTCACATGTGTTTATCTGAAAGAGAAGCAATCTGTTCCAACACTTCAATTCACTGTGGAAAGTGAATGGAGTGTTGCCTCACTTTCGAAATGCTGTCCTTTCAGAGAAAATCACTTTCCTTTGAAAGTGCCTTAAGCTACTTACAAGCATTCAACAGAAACTCCATGCATTTCTCTGAAAGAGAAGCAGTTTGTTCCAACACTTTAATTCACTGTGCGAAGTGAATGGAGTGTTGCTTCACTTTCTAAATTCTGTCCTTTCAGAGAAAATCACTTTCCATTGAAAGTGCCTTAAACTACTTTCAAGCATTCACCAGAAACTCACATGCGTTTCTCTGAAAGAGAAGCAGTCTGTTCCAACACTTCAATTCACTGTGCAAAGTGAATGGAGTGTTGCTTCACTTTCTAAATGCTGTCCTTTCAGAGAAAATCACTTTTCTTTGAAAGTGCCTTAAGCTACTTACAAGCATTCAACAGAAACTCACATGCGTTTCTCTGAAAGAGAAGCAGTCTGTTCCAACACTTCAATTCACTGTGCTTAGTGAATGGAGTGTTGCTTCACTTTCTAAATTCTGTCCTTTCAGAGAAAATCACTTTCCTTTGAATGTGCCTTAAGCAACTTGCAAGCATTCACAAGAAACACTAATGCGTTTCTATGAAAGAGAAGCACTCTGTTCCAACACTTCAATTCACTGCACGAAGGGAATGGAGTGTTGCTTCACTTTCTAAATGTTGTCCTTTCAGAGAAAATCACTTTCCTTTGAAAGTGCCTTAAGCTACTTGCAAGCATTAGGAAGAAACTCACATCCGTTTCTCTGAAAGAGAAGCAGTCTGTTCCAAAACTTCAATTCACTGTGCGAAGTGAATGGAGTGTTGCCTCACTTTCTAAATGCTGTCCTTTCAGAGAAAATCACTTTCCATTGAAAGTGCCTTAAACTACTTTCAAGCATTCACAAAAAACTCACATGCGTTTCTCTGAAAGAGAAGCAGTCTGTTCCAACACTTCAATTCACTGTGCGAAGTGAATGGAGTGTTGCTTCACTTTCTAAATGCTGTCCTTTCAGAGAAAATCACTTTTCTTTGAAAGTGCCTTAAGCTACCTACAAGCATTCAACAGAAACTCACATGCGTTTCTCTGAAAGAGAAGCAGTCTGTTCCAACACTTCAATTCACTGTGCTTAGTGAATGGAGTGTTGCTTCACTTTCTAAATGCTGTCCTTTCAGAGAAAATCACTTTCCTTTGAATGTGCCTTAAGCAACTTGCAAGCATTCACAAGAAACACTAATGCGTTTCTATGAAAGAGAAGCACTCTGTTCCAACACTTCAATTCACTGCACGAAGGGAATGGAGTGTTGCTTCACTTTCTAAATGCTGTCCTTTCAGAGAAAATCACTTTCCTTTGATAGTGCCTTAAGGAACTTGCAAGCATTCACCAGAAACTCACATGCGTTTCTCTGAAAGAGAAGCAGTCTGTTCCAACACTTCAATTCACTGTGTGAAGTGAATAAAGTGCTGCCTCACTTTCTAAATGCTGTCCTTTCAGAGAAAATCACTTTCGTTTGAAAGTGCCTTAAGCTACTTACAAGAATTTAACAGAAACTCACATGCGTTTCTCTGAAAGAGAAGCAGTCTGTTCCAACACTTCAATTCACTGTTCGAAGTGAATGGAGTGTTGCTTCACTTTCTAAATGCTGTCCTTTCAGAGAAAATCACTTTCCTTTGAAAGTGCCTTAAGCTACTTGCAAGCATTAGGAAGAAACTCACATGCGTTTCTCTGAAAGAGAAGCAGTCTGTTCCAACACTTCAATTCACTGTGCGAAGTGAATGGAGTGTTGCTTCACTTTCTAAATGCTGTCCTTTCAGAGAAAATCACTTTCCTTTGAAAGTGCCTTAAGCTACTTGCAAGCTTTAGGAAGAAACTCACATGCGCTTCTCTGACAGAGAAGCAGTCTGTTCCAACACTTCAATTCACTGTGCGAAGTGAATGGAGTGTTGCCTCACTTTCTAAATGCTGTCCTTTCAGAGAAAATCACTTTCCATTGAAAGTGCCTTAAACTACTTTCAAGCATTCACAAAAAACTCAAATGCGTTTCTCTGAAAGAGAAGCAATCTGTTCCAACACTTCATTTCACTGTGCGAAGTGAATGCAGTGTTGCTTCACTTTCTAAATGCTGTCCTTTCAGAGAAAATCCCTTTCCTTTGAATGTGCCTTAAGCTACTTACAAGCATTCAACAGAAACTCACATGCGTTTCTCTGAAACAGAAGCAGTCTGTTCCAAAACTTCAATTCACTGTGCGAAGTGAATGGAATGTTACTTCACTTTCTAAATGCTGTCATTTCCGAGAAAATCACGTTCCTTTGAAAATGCCTTAGGATACTTACAAGCATTCACCAGAAACTCACATGTGTTTATCTGAAAGAGAAGCAATCTGTTCCAACACTTCAATTCACTGTGGAAAGTGAATGGAGTGTTGCCTCACTTTCGAAATGCTGTCCTTTCAGAGAAAATCACTTTCCTTTGAAAGTGCCTTAAGCTACTTACAAGCATTCAACAGAAACTCCATGCATTTCTCTGAAAGAGAAGCAGTTTGTTCCAACACTTTAATTCACTGTGCGAAGTGAATGGAGTGTTGCTTCACTTTCTAAATTCTGTCCTTTCAGAGAAAATCACTTTCCATTGAAAGTGCCTTAAACTACTTTCAAGCATTCACCAGAAACTCACATGCGTTTCTCTGAAAGAGAAGCAGTCTGTTCCAACACTTCAATTCACTGTGCAAAGTGAATGGAGTGTTGCTTCACTTTCTAAATGCTGTCCTTTCAGAGAAAATCACTTTTCTTTGAAAGTGCCTTAAGCTACTTACAAGCATTCAACAGAAACTCACATGCGTTTCTCTGAAAGAGAAGCAGTCTGTTCCAACACTTCAATTCACTGTGCTTAGTGAATGGAGTGTTGCTTCACTTTCTAAATTCTGTCCTTTCAGAGAAAATCACTTTCCTTTGAATGTGCCTTAAGCAACTTGCAAGCATTCACAAGAAACACTAATGCGTTTCTATGAAAGAGAAGCACTCTGTTCCAACACTTCAATTCACTGCACGAAGGGAATGGAGTGTTGCTTCACTTTCTAAATGTTGTCCTTTCAGAGAAAATCACTTTCCTTTGATAGTGCCTTAAGGAACTTGCAAGCATTCACCAGAAACTCACATGCGTTTCTCTGAAAGAGAAGCAGTCTGTTCCAACACTTCAATTCACTGTGTGAAGTGAATAAAGTGCTGCCTCACTTTCTAAATGCTGTCCTTTCAGAGAAAATCACTTTCGTTTGAAAGTGCCTTAAGCTACTTACAAGAATTTAACAGAAACTCACATGCGTTTCTCTGAAAGAGAAGCAGTCTGTTCCAACACTTCAATTCACTGTGAGAAGTGAATGGAGTGTTGCTTCACTTTCTAAATGCTGTCCTTTCAGAGAAAATCACTTTCCTTTGAAAGTGCCTTAAGCTACTTGCAAGCATTAGGAAGAAACTCACATGCGTTTCTCTGAAAGAGAAGCAGTCTGTTCCAACACTTCAATTCACTGTGCGAAGTGAATGGAGTGTTGCTTCACTTTCTAAATGCTGTCCTTTCAGAGAAAATCACTTTCCTTTGAAAGTGCCTTAAGCTACTTGCAAGCTTTAGGAAGAAACTCACATGCGCTTCTCTGACAGAGAAGCAGTCTGTTCCAACACTTCAATTCACTGTGCGAAGTGAATGGAGTGTTGCCTCACTTTCTAAATGCTGTCCTTTCAGAGAAAATCACTTTCCATTGAAAGTGCCTTAAACTACTTTCAAGCATTCACAAAAAACTCAAATGCGTTTCTCTGAAAGAGAAGCAATCTGTTCCAACACTTCATTTCACTGTGCGAAGTGAATGCAGTGTTGCTTCACTTTCTAAATGCTGTCCTTTCAGAGAAAATCCCTTTCCTTTGAATGTGCCTTAAGCTACTTACAAGCATTCAACAGAAACTCACATGCGTTTCTCTGAAAGAGAAGCAGTCTGTTCCAACACTTCAATTCACTGTGCGAAGTGAATGGAATGTTACTTCACTTTCTAAATGCTGTCATTTCCGAGAAAATCACGTTCCTTTGAAAATGCCTTAAGATACTTACAAGCATTCACCAGAAACTCACATGTGTTTCTCTGAAAGAGAAGCAATCTGTTCCAACACTTCAATTCACTGTGGAAAGTGAATGGAGTGTTGCCTCACTTTCGAAATGCTGTCCTCTCAGAGAAAATCACTTTCCTTTGAAAGTGCCTTAAGCTACTTACAAGCATTCAACAGAAACTCCATGCATTTCTCTGAAAGAGAAGCAGTCTGTTCCAACACTTTAATTCACTGTGCGAAGTGAATGGAGTGTTGCTTCACTCTCTAAATTCTGTCCTTTCAGAGAAAATCACTTTCCATTGAAAGTGCCTTAAACTACTTTCAAGCATTCACCAGAAACTCACATGCGTTTCTCTGAAAGAGAAGCAGTCTGTTCCAACACTTCAATTCACTGTGCAAAGTGAATGGAGTGTTGCTTCACTTTCTAAATGATGTCCTTTCAGAGAAAATCACTTTCCTTTGAAAGTGCCTTAAGCAAATTGCAAGCATTCACAAGAAACACTAATGCGTTTATATGAAAGAGAAGCACTCTGTTCCAACACTTCAATTCACTGCACGAAGGGAATGGAGTGTTGCTTCACTTTCTAAATGCTGTCCTTTCAGAGAAAATCACTTTCCTTTGAAAGTGCCTTAAGCTACTTGCAAGCATTAGGAAGAAACTCACATGCGTTTCTCTGAAAGAGAAGCAGTCTGTTCCAAACTTCAATTCACTGTGCGAAGTGAATGGAGTGTTGCTTCACTTTCTAAATGCTGTCCTTTCAGAGAAAATCACTTTCCTTTGAAAGTGCCTTAAGCTACTTGCAAGCATTCACAAGAAACACTAATGCGTTTCTATGAAAGAGAAGCAGTCTGTTCCAACACTTCAATTCATTGCACGAAGGGAATGGAGTGTTGTTTTACTTTCTAAATGTTGTCCTTTCAGAGAAAATCACTTTCCTTTGAAAGAGCCTTGAGCTAATTACAAGCATTCAACAGAAGCTCACATGCGTTTCTCTGAAAGAGAAGCAGTCTCTTCCAACACTTCAATTCACTGTGTGAAGTGAATGGAGTGTTGCTTCACTTTCTAAATGCTGTCCTTTCAGAGAAAATCACTTTCCTTTGAAAGTGCCTTAAGCTACTTACAAGCATTCAACAGAAACTCACATGCGTTTCTCTGAAACAGATGCAGTCTGTTCCAACACTTCAATTCACTGTGTGAAGTGAATGGAGTGTTGCTTCACTTTCTAAATGCTGTCCTTTCAGAGAAAATCACTTTCTTTTGAAAGTGCCTTAAGCTACTTACAAGCATTCAACAGAAACTCACATGCGTTTCTCTGAAACAGAAGCAGTCTGTTCCAACACTTCAATTCACTGTGCGAAGTGAATGGAGTGTTGCTTCACTTTCTAAATGTTGTCTGTTCAGAGAAAATCAATTTCCTTTGAAAGTGCCTTAAGCTACTTACAAGCATTCAACAGAAACTCACATGCATTTCTCTGAAAGAGAAGAAGTCTGTTCCAACACTTCAATTCACTGTGCTTAGTGAATGGAGTGTTGCTTCACTTTCTAAATGCTGTCCTTTCAGAGAAAATCACTTTCCTTTGAAAGTGCCTTAAGCAAATTGCAAGCATTCACAAGAAACACTAATGCGTTTATATGAAAGAGAAGCACTCTTTTCCAACACTTCAATTCACTGCACGAAGGAAATGGAGTGTTGCTTCACTTTCTAAATGCTGTCCTTTCAGAGAAAATCACTTTCCTTAGAAAGTGCCTTAAGCTACTTGCAAGCATTAGGAAGAAACTCACATGCGTTTCTCTGAAAGAGAAGCAGACTGTTCCAACACTTCAATTCACTGTGTGAAGTGAATGGAGTGTTGCTTCACTTTCTAAATGCTGTCCTTTCAGAGAAAATCACTTTCCTTTGAAAGTGCCTTAAGCTACTTGCAAGCATTAGGAAGAAAATCACATGCGTCTCTCTGAAAGAAAAGCAGTCTGTTCCAACACTTCAATTCACTGTGCGAAGTGAATGGAGTGTTGCCTCACGTTCTAAATGCTGTCCTTTCAGAGAAAATCACTTTCCATTGAAAGTGCCTTAAACTACTCTCAAGCATTACCAAAAAACTCACATGCGTTTCTCTGAAAGAGAAGCAGTCTGTTCCAAAACTTCAATTCACTGTGCGAAGTGAATGGAGTGTTGCTTCACTTTCTAAATGCTGTCCTTTCAGAGAAAATCCCTTTCCTTTCAATGTGCCTTAAGCTACTTACAAGCATTCAACAGAAACTCACATTCATTTCTCTGAAAGAGTAGCAATCTGTTCCAACACTTCAATTCTCTGTGCGAAGTGAATGGAGTGTTACTTCACTTTCTAAATGCTGTCCTTTCAGAGAAAATCCCTTTCCTTTGAATGTGTCTTAAGCTACTTACAAGAATTCAACAGAAACTCACATGCATTTCTCTGAAAGAGAAGCAATCTGTTCCAACACTTCAATTCTCTGTGCGAAGTGAATGGAGTGTTGCTTCACTTTCTAAATGCTGTCCTTTCAGAGAAAATCACTTTCCTTTGAAAGTGCCTTAAGCTACTTGCAAGCATTCACAAGAAACACTAATGAGTTTCTATGAAAGAGAAGCAGTCTGTTTCAACACTTCAATTCATTGAACGAAGGGAATGGAGTGTTGCTTTACTTTCTAAATGCTGTCCTTTCAGTGAAAATCACTTTCCTTTGAAAGAGCCTTGAGCTAATTACAAGCATTCAACAGAAACTCACATGCATTTCTCTGAAAAAGAAGCAGTCTGTTCCTAAACTTCAATTCACTGTGCGAAGTGAGTGGAGTGATGCTTCACTTTCTAAATGCTGTCCTTTCAGAGAAAATCACTTTCCTTTGAAAGTGCCTTAAGCTACTTGCCAGGAAGAAGCTCACATGCGTTTCTCTGAAAGAGAAGCAGTCTGTTCCAACACTTCAATTCACTGTGTGAAGTGAATGGAGTGTTGCTTTACTTTCTAAATGCTGTCCTTTCAGAGAAAATCACTTTCCTTTGAAAGTGCCTTAAGCTACTTACAAGCATTCAACAGAAACTCACATGCGGTTCTCTGAAACAGAAGCCGTCTGTTCCAACACTTCAATTCACTGTGCGAAGTGAATGGAGTGTTGCTTCACTTTCTAAATGCTGTTCGTTCAGAGAAAATCACTTTCCTTTGAAAGTGCCTTAAGCTACTTATAAGCATTCAACAGAAACTCACATGCATTTCTCTGAAAGAGAAGCAGTCTGTTCCAACACTTCAATTCACTGTGCGAAGTGAATGGAGTGTTGCTTCACTTTCTATATTCTGTCCTTTCAGAGAAAATCACTTTCTTTTGAAAGTGCCTTAAACTACTTTCAACCATTCACAAAAAACTCACATGCGTATCTTTGAAAGAGGAGCAGTCTGTTCCAACACTTCAATTCACTGTGCAAATTGAATGGAGTGTTGCTTCACTTTCTAAATGCTGTCCTTTCAGAGAAAATCACTTTCCTTTGAAAGTGCCTTAAGCAAATTGCAAGCATTCACAAGAAACACTAATGCGTTTATATGAAAGAGAAGCACTCTGTTCCAACACATCAATTCACTGCACGAAGGGAGTGGAGTGTTGCTTCACTTTCTAAATGCTGTCCTTTCAGAGAAAATCACTTTCCTTTGAAAGTGCCTTAAGCTACTTACAAGCATTCAACAGAAACTCACATGCGTTTCTCTGAAACAGAAGCAGTCTGTTCCAACACTTCAATTCACTGTGCGAAGTGAATGGAGTCTTGCTTCACTTTCTAAATGCTGTCCGTTCAGAGAAAATCACTTTCCTTTGAAAGTGCCTTAAGCTACTTATAAGCATTAAACAGAAACTCACATGCATTTCTCTGAAAGAGAAGCAGTCTGTTCCAACACTTCAATTCACTGTGCGAAGTGAATGGAGTGTTGCTTCACTTTCTAAATGCTGTCCTTTCAGAGAAAATCACATTCCTTTGAAAGTGCCTTAAGCTACTTGCAAGCATTAGGAAGAAACTCACATGCGTTTCTCTGAAAGAGAAGCGGTCTGTTCCAAAACTTCAATTCACTGTGCGAAGTGAATGGAGTGTTGCCTCACTTTCTAAATGCTGTCCTTTCAGAGAAAATCACTTTCCATTGAAAGTGCCTTAAACTACTTTCAAGCATTCACAAAAAACTCACATGCGTTTCTCTGAAAGAGAAGCAGTCTGTTCCAACACTTCAATTCACTGTGCGAAGTGAATGGAGTGTTGTTTCACTTTCTAAATGCTGTCCTTTCAGAGAAAATCACTTTTCTTTGAAAGTGCATTAACCTACTTACAAGCATTCAACAGAAACTCACATGCGTTTCTCTGAAAGAGAAGCAGTCTGTTCCAACACTTCAATTCACTGTGCTTAGTGAATGGAGTGTTGCTTCACTTTCTAAATTCTGTCCTTTCTGAGAAAATCACTTTCCTTTGAAAGTGCCTTAAGCAACTTGCAAGCATTCACAAGAAACACTAATGCGTTTCTATGAAAGAGAAGCACTCTGTTCCAACACTTCAATTCACTGCACGAAGGGAATGGAGTGTTGCTTCACTTTCTAAATGTTGTCCTTTCAGAGAAAATCACTTTCCTTTGATAGTGCCTTAAGGAACTTGCAAGCATTCACCAGAAACTCACATGCGTTTCTCTGAAAGAGAAGCAGTCTGTTCCAACACTTCAATTCACTGTGTGAAGTGAATAAAGTGCTGCCTCACTTTCTAAATGCTGTCCTTTCAGAGAAAATCACTTTCCTTTGAAAGTGCCTTAAGCTACTTGCAAGCATTAGGAAGAAACTCACATGCGTTTCTCTGAAAGAGAAGCAGTCTGTTCCAACACTTCAATTCACTGTGCGAAGTGAATGGAGTGTTGCCTCACGTTCTAAATGCTGTCCTTTCAGAGAAAATCACTTTCCATTGAAAGTGCCTTAAACTACTCTCAAGCATTACCAAAAAACTCACATGCGTTTCTCTGAAAGAGAAGCAGTCTGTTCCAAAACTTCAATTCACTGTGCGAAGTGAATGGAGTGTTGCTTCACTTTCTAAATGCTGTCCTTTCAGAGAAAATCCCTTTCCTTTCAATGTGCCTTAAGCTACTTACAAGCATTCAACAGAAACTCACATTCATTTCTCTGAAAGAGTAGCAATCTGTTCCAACACTTCAATTCTCTGTGCGAAGTGAATGGAGTGTTACTTCACTTTCTAAATGCTGTCCTTTCAGAGAAAATCCCTTTCCTTTGAATGTGTCTTAAGCTACTTACAAGAATTCAACAGAAACTCACATGCATTTCTCTGAAAGAGAAGCAATCTGTTCCAACACTTCAATTCTCTGTGCGAAGTGAATGGAGTGTTGCTTCACTTTCTAAATGCTGTCCTTTCAGAGAAAATCACTTTCCTTTGAAAGTGCCTTAAGCTACTTGCAAGCATTCACAAGAAACACTAATGAGTTTCTATGAAAGAGAAGCAGTCTGTTTCAACACTTCAATTCATTGAACGAAGGGAATGGAGTGTTGCTTTACTTTCTAAATGCTGTCCTTTCAGTGAAAATCACTTTCCTTTGAAAGAGCCTTGAGCTAATTACAAGCATTCAACAGAAACTCACATGCATTTCTCTGAAAAAGAAGCAGTCTGTTCCTAAACTTCAATTCACTGTGCGAAGTGAGTGGAGTGATGCTTCACTTTCTAAATGCTGTCCTTTCAGAGAAAATCACTTTCCTTTGAAAGTGCCTTAAGCTACTTGCCAGGAAGAAGCTCACATGCGTTTCTCTGAAAGAGAAGCAGTCTGTTCCAACACTTCAATTCACTGTGTGAAGTGAATGGAGTGTTGCTTTACTTTCTAAATGCTGTCCTTTCAGAGAAAATCACTTTCCTTTGAAAGTGCCTTAAGCTACTTACAAGCATTCAACAGAAACTCACATGCGGTTCTCTGAAACAGAAGCCGTCTGTTCCAACACTTCAATTCACTGTGCGAAGTGAATGGAGTGTTGCTTCACTTTCTAAATGCTGTTCGTTCAGAGAAAATCACTTTCCTTTGAAAGTGCCTTAAGCTACTTATAAGCATTCAACAGAAACTCACATGCATTTCTCTGAAAGAGAAGCAGTCTGTTCCAACACTTCAATTCACTGTGCGAAGTGAATGGAGTGTTGCTTCACTTTCTATATTCTGTCCTTTCAGAGAAAATCACTTTCTTTTGAAAGTGCCTTAAACTACTTTCAACCATTCACAAAAAACTCACATGCGTATCTTTGAAAGAGGAGCAGTCTGTTCCAACACTTCAATTCACTGTGCAAATTGAATGGAGTGTTGCTTCACTTTCTAAATGCTGTCCTTTCAGAGAAAATCACTTTCCTTTGAAAGTGCCTTAAGCAAATTGCAAGCATTCACAAGAAACACTAATGCGTTTATATGAAAGAGAAGCACTCTGTTCCAACACATCAATTCACTGCACGAAGGGAGTGGAGTGTTGCTTCACTTTCTAAATGCTGTCCTTTCAGAGAAAATCACTTTCCTTTGAAAGTGCCTTAAGCTACTTACAAGCATTCAACAGAAACTCACATGCGTTTCTCTGAAACAAAAGCAGTCTGTTCCAACACTTCAATTCACTGTGCAAAGTGAATGGAGTCTTGCTTCACTTTCTAAATGCTGTCCGTTCAGAGAAAATCACTTTCCTTTGAAAGTGCCTTAAGCTACTTATAAGCATTAAACAGAAACTCACATGCATTTCTCTGAAAGAGAAGCAGTCTGTTCCAACACTTCAATTCACTGTGCGAAGTGAATGGAGTGTTGCTTCACTTTCTAAATGCTGTCCTTTCAGAGAAAATCACATTCCTTTGAAAGTGCCTTAAGCTACTTGCAAGCATTAGGAAGAAACTCACATGCGTTTCTCTGAAAGAGAAGCGGTCTGTTCCAAAACTTCAATTCACTGTGCGAAGTGAATGGAGTGTTGCCTCACTTTCTAAATGCTGTCCTTTCAGAGAAAATCACTTTCCATTGAAAGTGCCTTAAACTACTTTCAAGCATTCACAAAAAACTCACATGCGTTTCTCTGAAAGAGAAGCAGTCTGTTCCAACACTTCAATTCACTGTGCGAAGTGAATGGAGTGTTGTTTCACTTTCTAAATGCTGTCCTTTCAGAGAAAATCACTTTTCTTTGAAAGTGCATTAACCTACTTACAAGCATTCAACAGAAACTCACATGCGTTTCTCTGAAAGAGAAGCAGTCTGTTCCAACACTTCAATTCACTGTGCTTAGTGAATGGAGTGTTGCTTCACTTTCTAAATTCTGTCCTTTCTGAGAAAATCACTTTCCTTTGAAAGTGCCTTAAGCAACTTGCAAGCATTCACAAGAAACACTAATGCGTTTCTATGAAAGAGAAGCACTCTGTTCCAACACTTCAATTCACTGCACGAAGGGAATGGAGTGTTGCTTCACTTTCTAAATGTTGTCCTTTCAGAGAAAATCACTTTCCTTTGATAGTGCCTTAAGGAACTTGCAAGCATTCACCAGAAACTCACATGCGTTTCTCTGAAAGAGAAGCAGTCTGTTCCAACACTTCAATTCACTGTGTGAAGTGAATAAAGTGCTGCCTCACTTTCTAAATGCTGTCCTTTCAGAGAAAATCACTTTCGTTTGAAAGTGCCTTAAGCTACTTACAAGAATTTAACAGAAACTCACATGCGTTTCTCTGAAAGAGAAGCAGTCTGTTCCAACACTTCAATTCACTGTGCGAAGTGAATGGTGTGTTGCTTCACTTTCTAAATGCTGTCCTTTCAGAGAAAATCACTTTCCTTTGAAAGTGCCTTAAGCTACTTGCAAGCATTAGGAAGAAACTCACATGCGTTTCTCTGAAAGAGAAGCAGTCTGTTCCAACACTTCAATTCACTGTGCGAAGTGAATGGAGTGTTGCTTCACTTTCTAAATGCTGTCCTTTCAGAGAAAATCACTTTCCTTTGAAAGTGCCTTAAGCTACTTGCAAGCTTTAGGAAGAAACTCACATGAGCTTCTCTGACAGAGAAGCAGTCTGTTCCAACACTTCAATTCACTGTGCGAAGTGAATGGAGTGTTGCCTCACTTTCTAAATGCTGTCCTTTCAGAGAAAATCACTTTCCATTGAAAGTGCCTTAAACTACTTTCAAGCATTCACAAAAAACTCAAATGCGTTTCTCTGAAAGAGAAGCAATCTGTTCCAACACTTCATTTCACTGTGCGAAGTGAATGCAATGTTGCTTCACTTTCTAAATGCTGTCCTTTCAGAGAAAATCCCTTTCTTTGAATGTGCCTTAAGCTACTTACAAGCATTCAACAGAAACTCACATGCGTTTCTCTGAAAGAGAAGCAGTCTGTTCCAACACTTCAATTCACTGAGCGAAGTGAATGGAATGTTACTTCACTTTCTAAATGCTGTCTTTTCCGAGAAAATCACGTTCCTTTGAAAATGCCTTAAGCTACTTACAAGCATTCACCAGAAACTCACATGTGTTTCTCTGAAAGAGAAGCAATCTGTTCCAACACTTCAATTCACTGTGGAAAGTGAATGGAGTGTTGCCTCACTTTCGAAATGCTGTCCTTTCAGAGAAAATCGCTTTCCTTTGAAAGTGCCTTAAGCTACTTACAAGCATTCAACAGAAACTCCATGCATTTCTCTGAAAGAGAAGCAGTCTGTTCCAACACTTTAATTCACTGTGCGAAGTGAATGGAGTGTTGCTTCACTTTCTAAATTCTGTCCTTTCAGAGAAAATCACTTTCCATTGAAAGTGCCTTAAACTACTTTCAAGCATTCACAAAAAACTCACATGCGTTTCTCTGAAAGAGAAGCAGTCTGTTCCAACACTTCAATTCACTGTGCAAAGTGAATGGAGTGTTGCTTCACTTTCTAAATGCTGTCCTTTCAGAGAAAATCACTTTCCTTTGAAAGTGCCTTAAGCAAATTGCAAGCATTCACAAGAAACACTAATGCGTTTATATGAAAGAGAAGCACTCTGTTCCAACACTTCAATGCACTGCACGAAGGGAATGGAGTGTTGCTTCACTTTCTTAATGCTGTCCTTTCAGAGAAAATCACTTTCCTTTGAAAGTGCCTTAAGCTACTTGCAAGCATTAGGAAGAAACTCACATGCGTTTCTCTGAAAGAGAAGCAGTCTGTTCCAAACTTCAATTCACTGTGCGAAGTGAATGGAGTGTTGCTTCACTTTCTAAATGCTGTCCTTTCAGAGAAAATCACTTTCCTTTGAAAGTGCCTTAAGCTACTTGCAAGCATTAGGAAGAAACTCACATGCGTTTCTCTGAAAGAGAAGCAGTCTGTTCCAAACTTCAATTCACTGTGCGAAGTGAATGGAATGTTACTTCACTTTCTAAATGCTGTCTTTTCCGAGAAAATCACGTTCCTTTGAAAATGCCTTAAGCTACTTACAAGCATTCACCAGAAACTCACATGTGTTTCTCTGAAAGAGAAGCAGTCTGTTCCAACACTTCAATTCATTGCACGAAGGGAATGGAGTGTTGTTTTACTTTCTAAATGTTGTCCTTTCAGAGAAAATCACTTTCCTTTGAAAGAGCCTTGAGCTAATTACAAGCATTCAACAGAAATTCACATGCATTTCTCTGAAAAAGAAGCAGTCTGTTCCAACACTTCAATTCACTGTGCGAAGTGAATGGAGTGTTGCCTCACTTTCTAAATGCTGTCCTTTCAGAGAAAATCATTTTCCATTGAAAGTGCCTTAAACTACTTTCAAGCATTCACCAAAAACTCACATGCGTTTCTCTGAAAGAGAAGCAGTCTGTTCCAACACTTCAATTCACTGTGCGAAGTGAATGGAGTGTTGCTTCACTTTCTAAATGCTGTCCTTTCAGAGAAAATCACTTTCCTTTGAAAGTGCCTTAAGCTACTTACAAGCATTCAACAGAAACTCACATGCCTTTCTCTGAAAGAGAAGCAGTCTGTTCCAACACTTCAATTCACTGTGCTTAGTGAATGGAGTGTTACTTCACTTTCTAAATTCTGTCCTTTCAGAGAAAATCACTTTCCTTTGAAAGTGCCTTAAGCAACTTGCAAGCATTCACAAGAAACACTAATGCGTTTATATGAAAGAGAAGGACTCTGTTCCAACACTTCAATTCACTGCACGAAGGGAATGGAGTGTTGCTTCACTTTCTAAATGCTGTCCTTTCAGAGAAAACCACTTTCCTTTGAAAGTGCCTTAAGCTACTTACAAGCATTCAACAGAAACTCACATGCGTTTCTCTGAAAGAGAAGCAGTCTGTTCCAACACTTCAATTCACTGTGCGAAGTGAATGGAGTGTTGCTTCACTTTCTAAATGCTGTCCTTTCAGAGAAAATCACTTTCCTTTGAAAGTGCCTTAAGCTACTTGCAAGCATTAGGAAGAAACTAACATGCGTCTCTCTGAAAGAAAAGCAGTCTGTTGCAACACTTCAATTCACTGTGTGAAGTGAATGGAGTGTTGCCTCACTTTCTAAATGCTGTCCTTTCAGAGAAAATCACTTTCCATTGAAAGTGCCTTAAACTACTTTCAAGCATTAACAAAAAACTCACATGCGTTTCTCTGAAAGAGAAGCAGTCTGTTCCAACACTTCAATTCACTGTGCGAAGTGAATGGAGTGTTGCTTCACTTTCTAAATGCTGTCCTTTCAGAGATAATCCCTTTCCTTTCAATGTTCCTTAAGCTACTTACAAGCATTCAACAGAAACTCACATTCATTTCTCTGAAAGAGTAGCAATCTGTTCCAACACTTCAATTCTCTGTGCGAAGTGAATGGAGTGTTACTTCACTTTCTAAATGCTGTCCTTTCAGAGAAAATCCCTTTCCTTTGAATGTGTCTTAAGCTACTTACAAGAATTCAACAGAAACTCACATGCATTTCTCTGAAAGAGAAGCAATCTGTTCCAACACTTCAATTCTCTGTGCTTAGTGAATGGAGTGTTGCTTCACTTTCTAAATGCTGTCCTTTCAGAGAAAATCACTTTCCTTTGAAAGTGCCTTAAGCTACTTGCAAGCATTCACAAGAAACACTAATGCGTTTCTATGAAAGAGAAGCAGTCTGTTCCAACACTTCAATTCATTGAACGAAGGGAATGGAGTGTTGCTTTACTTTCTAAATGCTGTCCTTTCAGAGAAAATCACTTTCCTTTGAAAGAGCCTTGAGCTAATTACAAGCATTCAACAGAAACTCACATGCATTTCTCTGAAAAAGAAGCAGTCTGTTCCTAAACTTCAATTCACTGTGCTAAGTGAATGGAGTGATGCTTCACTTTCTAAATGCTGTCCTTTCAGAGAAAATCACTTTCCTTTGAAAGTGCCTTAAGCTACTTGCCAGGAAGAAGCTCACATGCGTTTCTCTGAAAGAGAAGCAGTCTGTTCCAACACTTCAATTCACTGTGTGAAGTGAATGGAGTTTTGCTTTACTTTCTAAATGCTGTCCTTTCAGAGAAAATCACTTTCCTTTGAAAGTGCCTTAAGCTACTTACAAGCATTCAACAGAAACTCACATGCGGTTCTCTAAAACAGAAGCCGTCTGTTCCAACACTTCAATTCACTGTGCGAAGTGAATGGAGTGTTGCTTCACTTTCTAAATGCTGTCCGTTCAGAGAAAATCACTTTCCTTTGAAAGTGCCTTAAGCTACTTATAAGCATTCAACAGAAACTCACATGCATTTCTCTGAAAGAGAAGCAGTCTGTTCCAACAGTTCAATTCACTGTGCGAAGTGAATGGAGTGTTGCTTCACTTTCTAAATTCTGTCCTTTCAGAGAAAATCACTTTCTTTTGAAAGTGCCTTAAACTACTTTCAACCATTCACAAAAAACTCACATGCGTATCTTTGAAAGAGGAGCAGTCTGTTCCAACACTTCAATTCACTGTGCAAATTGAATGGAGTGTTGCTTCACTTTCTAAATGCTGTCCTTTCAGAGAAAATCACTTTCCTTTGAAAGTGCCTTAAGCAAATTGCAAGCATTCACAAGAAACACTAATGCGTTTATATGAAAGAGAAGCACTCTGTTCCAACACTTCAATTCACTGCACGAAGGGAGTGGAGTGTTGCTTCACTTTCTAAATGCTGTCCTTTCAGAGAAAATCACTTTCCTTTGAAAGTGCCTTAAGCTACTTACAAGCATTCAACAGAAACTCACATGCGTTTCTCTGAAACAGAAGCAGTCTGTTCCAACACTTCAATTCACTGTGCGAAGTGAATGGAGTGTTGCTTCACTTTCTAAATGCTGTCCTTTCAGAGAAAATCACTTTCCTTTGAAAGTGCCTTAAACTACTTATAAGCATTAAACAGAAACTCACATGCATTTCTCTGAAAGAGAAGCAGTCTGTTCCAACACTTCAATTCACTGTGCGAAGTGAATGGAGTGTTGCTTCACTTTCTAAATTCTGTCCTTTCAGAGAAAATCACTTTCCATTGAAAGTGCCTTAAACTACTTTCAAGCATTCACAAAAAACTCACATGCGTTTCTCTGAAAGAGAAGCAGTCTGTTCCAACACTTCAATTCACTGTGCAAAGTGAATGGAGTGTTGCTTCACTTTCTAAATGCTGTCCTTTCAGAGAAAATCACTTTCCTTTGAAAGTGCCTTAAGCTACTTGCAAGCATTAGGAAGAAACTCACATGCGTTTCTCTGAAAGAGAAGCAGTCTGTTCCAAACTTCAATTCACTGTGCGAAGTGAATGGAGTGTTGCTTCACTTTCTAAATGCTGTCCTTTCAGAGAAAATCACTTTCCTTTGAAAGTGCCTTAAGCTACTTGCAAGCATTAGGAAGAAACTCACATGCGTTTCTCTGAAAGAGAAGCAGTCTGTTCCAAACTTCAATTCACTGTGCGAAGTGAATGGAATGTTACTTCACTTTCTAAATGCTGTCTTTTCCGAGAAAATCACGTTCCTTTGAAAATGCCTTAAGCTACTTACAAGCATTCACCGGAAACTCACATGTGTTTCTCTGAAAGAGAAGCAGTCTGTTCCAACACTTCAATTCATTGCACGAAGGGAATGGAGTGTTGTTTTACTTTCTAAATGTTGTCCTTTCAGAGAAAATCACTTTCCTTTGAAAGAGCCTTGAGCTAATTACAAGCATTCAACAGAAATTCACATGCATTTCTCTGAAAAAGAAGCAGTCTGTTCCAACACTTCAATTCACTGTGCGAAGTGAATGGAGTGTTGCCTCACTTTCTAAATGCTGTCCTTTCAGAGAAAATCATTTTCCATTGAAAGTGCCTTAAACTACTTTCAAGCATTCACAAAAAACTCACATGCGTTTCTCTGAAAGAGAAGCAGTCTGTTCCAACACTTCAATTCACTGTGCGAAGTGAATGGAGTGTTGCTTCACTTTCTAAATGCTGTCCTTTCAGAGAAAATCACTTTCCTTTGAAAGTGCCTTAAGCTACTTACAAGCATTCAACAGAAACTCACATGCCTTTCTCTGAAAGAGAAGCAGTCTGTTCCAACACTTCAATTCACTGTGCTTAGTGAATGGAGTGTTACTTCACTTTCTAAATTCTGTCCTTTCAGAGAAAATCACTTTCCTTTGAAAGTGCCTTAAGCAACTTGCAAGCATTCACAAGAAACACTAATGCGTTTATATGAAAGAGAAGGACTCTGTTCCAACACTTCAATTCACTGCACGAAGGGAATGGAGTGTTGCTTCACTTTCTAAATGCTGTCCTTTCAGAGAAAACCACTTTCCTTTGAAAGTGCCTTAAGCTACTTACAAGCATTCAACAGAAACTCACATGCGTTTCTCTGAAAGAGAAGCAGTCTGTTCCAACACTTCAATTCACTGTGCGAAGTGAATGGAGTGTTGCTTCACTTTCTAAATGCTGTCCTTTCAGAGAAAATCACTTTCCTTTGAAAGTGCCTTAAGCTACTTGCAAGCATTAGGAAGAAACTAACATGCGTCTCTCTGAAAGAAAAGCAGTCTGTTGCAACACTTCAATTCACTGTGTGAAGTGAATGGAGTGTTGCCTCACTTTCTAAATGCTGTCCTTTCAGAGAAAATCACTTTCCATTGAAAGTGCCTTAAACTACTTTCAAGCATTAACAAAAAACTCACATGCGTTTCTCTGAAAGAGAAGCAGTCTGTTCCAACACTTCAATTCACTGTGCGAAGTGAATGGAGTGTTGCTTCACTTTCTAAATGCTGTCCTTTCAGAGATAATCCCTTTCCTTTCAATGTTCCTTAAGCTACTTACAAGCATTCAACAGAAACTCACATTCATTTCTCTGAAAGAGTAGCAATCTGTTCCAACACTTCAATTCTCTGTGCGAAGTGAATGGAGTGTTACTTCACTTTCTAAATGCTGTCCTTTCAGAGAAAATCCCTTTCCTTTGAATGTGTCTTAAGCTACTTACAAGAATTCAACAGAAACTCACATGCATTTCTCTGAAAGAGAAGCAATCTGTTCCAACACTTCAATTCTCTGTGCTTAGTGAATGGAGTGTTGCTTCACTTACTAAATGCTGTCCTTTCAGAGAAAATCACTTTCCTTTGAAAGTGCCTTAAGCTACTTGCAAGCATTCACAAGAAACACTAATGCGGTTCTATGAAAGAGAAGCAGTCTGTTCCAACACTTCAATTCATTGAACGAAGGGAATGGAGTGTTGCTTTACTTTCTAAATGCTGTCCTTTCAGAGAAAATCACTTTCCTTTGAAAGAGCCTTGAGCTAATTACAAGCATTCAACAGAAACTCACATGCATTTCTCTGAAAAAGAAGCAGTCTGTTCCTAAACTTCAATTCACTGTGCTAAGTGAATGGAGTGATGCTTCACTTTCTAAATGCTGTCCTTTCAGAGAAAATCACTTTCCTTTGAAAGTGCCTTAAGCTACTTGCCAGGAAGAAGCTCACATGCGTTTCTCTGAAAGAGAAGCAGTCTGTTCCAACACTTCAATTCACTGTGTGAAGTGAATGGAGTGTTGCTTTACTTTCTAAATGCTGTCCTTTCAGAGAAAATCACTTTCCTTTGAAAGTGCCTTAAGCTACTTACAAGCATTCAACAGAAACTCACATGCGGTTCTCTAAAACAGAAGCCGTCTGTTCCAACACTTCAATTCACTGTGCGAAGTGAATGGAGTGTTGCTTCACTTTCTAAATGCTGTCCGTTCAGAGAAAATCACTTTCCTTTGAAAGTGCCTTAAGCTACTTATAAGCATTCAACAGAAACTCACATGCATTTCTCTGAAAGAGAAGCAGTCTGTTCCAACAGTTCAATTCACTGTGCGAAGTGAATGGAGTGTTGCTTCACTTTCTAAATTCTGTCCTTTCAGAGAAAATCACTTTCTTTTGAAAGTGCCTTAAACTACTTTCAACCATTCACAAAAAACTCACATGCGTATCTTTGAAAGAGGAGCAGTCTGTTCCAACACTTCAATTCACTGTGCAAATTGAATGGAGTGTTGCTTCACTTTCTAAATGCTGTCCTTTCAGAGAAAATCACTTTCCTTTGAAAGTGCCTTAAGCAAATTGCAAGCATTCACAAGAAACACTAATGCGTTTATATGAAAGAGAAGCACTCTGTTCCAACACTTCAATTCACTGCACGAAGGGAGTGGAGTGTTGCTTCACTTTCTAAATGCTGTCCTTTCAGAGAAAATCACTTTCCTTTGAAAGTGCCTTAAGCTACTTACAAGCATTCAACAGAAACTCACATGCGTTTCTCTGAAACAGAAGCAGTCTGTTCCAACACTTCAATTCACTGTGCGAAGTGAATGGAGTGTTGCTTCACTTTCTAAATGCTGTCCTTTCAGAGAAAATCACTTTCCTTTGAAAGTGCCTTAAACTACTTATAAGCATTAAACAGAAACTCACATGCATTTCACTGAAAGCGAAGCAGTCTGTTCCAACACTTCAATTCACTGTGCGAAGTGAATGGAGTGTTGCTTCACTTTCTAAATTCTGTCCATTCAGAGAAAATCACTTTCTTTTGAAAGTGCCTTAAACTACTTTCAACCATTCACAAAAAACTCACATGCGTATCTTTGAAAGAGGAGCAGTCTGTTCCAACACTTCAATTCACTATGCAAATTGAATGGAGTGTTGCTTCACTTTCTAAATGCTGTCCTTTCAGAGAAAATCACTTTCCTTTGAAAGTGCCTTAAGCTACTTGCAAGCATTAGGAAGAAACTCACATGCGTTTCTCTGAAAGAGAAGCAGTCTGTTCCAAAACTTCAATTCACTGTGCGAAGTGAATGGAGTGTTGCCTCACTTTCTAAATGCTGTCCTTTCAGAGAAAATCACTTTCCATTGAACGTGCCTTAAACTACTTTCAAGCATTCACAAAAAACTCACATGCGTTTCTCTGAAAGAGAAGCAGTCTGTTCCAACACTTCAATTCACTGTGCGAAGTGAATGGAGTGTTGCTTCACTTTCTAAATGCTGTCCTTTCAGAGAAAATCACTTTTCTTTGAAAGTGCCTTAAGCTACTTACAAGCATTCAACAGAAACTCACATGCGTTTCTCTGAAAGAGAAGCAGTCTGTTCCAACACTTCAATTCACTGTGCTTAGTGAATGGAGTGTTGCTTCACTTTCTAAATTCTGTCCTTTCAGAGAAAATCACTTTCCTTTGAAAGTGCCTTAAGCAACTTGCAAGCATTCACAAGAAACACTAATGCGTTTCTATGAAAGAGAAGCACTCTGTTCCAACACTTCAATTCACTGCACGAAGGGAATGGAGTGTTGCTTCACTTTCTAAATGCTGGCCTTTCAGAGAAAATCACTTTCCTTTGATAGTGCCTTAAGGAACTAGCAAGCATTCACCAGAAACTCACATGCGTTTCTCTGAAAGAGAAGCAGTCTGTTCCAACACTTCAATTCACTGTGTGAAGTGAATGGAGTGTTGCTTTACTTTCTAAATGCTGTCCTTTCAGAGAAAATCACTTTCCTTTGAAAGTGCCTTAAGCTACTTACAAGCATTCAACAGAAACTCACATGCGGTTCTCTGAAACAGAAGCCGTCTGTTCCAACACTTCAATTCACTGTGCGAAGTGAATGGAGTGTTGCTTTACTTTCTAAATGCTGTCCGTTCAGAGAAAATCACTTTCCTTTGAAAGTGCCTTAAGCTACTTATAAGCATTCAACAGAAACTCACATGCATTTCTCTGAAAGAGAAGCAGTCTGTTCCAACAGTTCAATTCACTGTGCGAAGTGAATGGAGTGTTGCTTCACTTTCTAAATTCTGTCCTTTCAGAGAAAATCACTTTCTTTTGAAAGTGCCTTAAACTACTTTCAACCATTCACAAAAAACTCACATGCGTATCTTTGAAAGAGGAGCAGTCTGTTCCAACACTTCAATTCACTGTGCAAATTGAATGGAGTGTTGCTTCACTTTCTAAATGCTGTCCTTTCAGAGAAAATCACTTTCCTTTGAAAGTGCCTTAAGCAAATTGCAAGCATTCACAAGAAACACTAATGCGTTTATATGAAAGAGAAGCACTCTGTTCCAACACTTCAATTCACTGCACGAAGGGAGTGGAGTGTTGCTTCACTTTCTAAATGCTGTCCTTTCAGAGAAAATCACTTTCCTTTGAAAGTGCCTTAAGCTACTTACAAGCATTCAACAGAAACTCACATGCGTTTCTCTGAAACAGAAGCAGTCTGTTCCAACACTTCAATTCACTGTGCGAAGTGAATGGAGTGTTGCTTCACTTTCTAAATGCTGTCCTTTCAGAGAAAATCACTTTCCTTTGAAAGTGCCTTAAACTACTTATAAGCATTAAACAGAAACTCACATGCATTTCTCTGAAAGAGAAGCAGTCTGTTCCAACACTTCAATTCACTGTGCGAAGTGAATGGAGTGTTGCTTCACTTTCTAAATTCTGTCCTTTCAGAGAAAATCACTTTCTTTTGAAAGTGCCTTAAACTACTTTCAACCATTCACAAAAAACTCACATGCGTATCTTTGAAAGAGGAGCAGTCTGTTCCAACACTTCAATTCACTATGCAAATTGAATGGAGTGTTGCTTCACTTTCTAAATGCTGTCCTTTCAGAGAAAATCACTTTCCTTTGAAAGTGCCTTAAGCTACTTGCAAGCATTAGGAAGAAACTCACATGCGTTTCTCTGAAAGAGAAGCAGTCTGTTCCAAAACTTCAATTCACTGTGCGAAGTGAATGGAGTGTTGCCTCACTTTCTAAATGCTGTCCTTTCAGAGAAAATCACTTTCCATTGAACGTGCCTTAAACTACTTTCAAGCATTCACAAAAAACTCACATGCGTTTCTCTGAAAGAGAAGCAGTCTGTTCCAACACTTCAATTCACTGTGCGAAGTGAATGGAGTGTTGCTTCACTTTCTAAATGCTGTCCTTTCAGAGAAAATCACTTTTCTTTGAAAGTGCCTTAAGCTACTTACAAGCATTCAACAGAAACTCACATGCGTTTCTCTGAAAGAGAAGCAGTCTGTTCCAACACTTCAATTCACTGTGCTTAGTGAATGGAGTGTTGCTTCACTTTCTAAATTCTGTCCTTTCAGAGAAAATCACTTTCCTTTGAAAGTGCCTTAAGCAACTTGCAAGCATTCACAAGAAACACTAATGCGTTTCTATGAAAGAGAAGCACTCTGTTCCAACACTTCAATTCACTGCACGAAGGGAATGGAGTGTTGCTTCACTTTCTCAATGCTGGCCTTTCAGAGAAAATCACTTTCCTTTGATAGTGCCTTAAGGAACTAGCAAGCATTCACCAGAAACTCACATGCGTTTCTCTGAAAGAGAAGCAGTCTGTTCCAACACTTCAATTCACTGTGTGAAGTGAATGGAGTGTTGCTTTACTTTCTAAATGCTGTCCTTTCAGAGAAAATCACTTTCCTTTGAAAGTGCCTTAAGCTACTTACAAGCCTTCAACAGAAACTCACCTGCGGTTCTCTGAAACAGAAGCCGTCTGTTCCAACACTTCAATTCACTGTGCGAAGTGAATGGAGTGTTGCTTTACTTTCTAAATGCTGTCCGTTCAGAGAAAATCACTTTCCTTTGAAAGTGCCTTAAGCTACTTATAAGCATTCAACAGAAACTCACATGCATTTCTCTGAAAGAGAAGCAGTCTGTTCCAACAGTTCAATTCACTGTGCGAAGTGAATGGAGTGTTGCTTCACTTTCTAAATTCTGTCCTTTCAGAGAAAATCACTTTCTTTTGAAAGTGCCTTAAACTACTTTCAACCATTCACAAAAAACTCACATGCGTATCTTTGAAAGAGGAGCAGTCTGTTCCAACACTTCAATTCACTGTGCAAATTGAATGGAGTGTTGCTTCACTTTCTAAATGCTGTCCTTTCAGAGAAAATCACTTTCCTTTGAAAGTGCCTTAAGCAAATTGCAAGCATTCACAAGAAACACTAATGCGTTTATATGAAAGAGAAGCACTCTGTTCCAACACTTCAATTCACTGCACGAAGGGAGTGGAGTGTTGCTTCACTTTCTAAATGCTGTCCTTTCAGAGAAAATCACTTTCCTTTGAAAGTGCCTTAAGCTACTTACAAGCATTCAACAGAAACTCACATGCGTTTCTCTGAAACAGAAGCAGTCTGTTCCAACACTTCAATTCACTGTGCGAAGTGAATGGAGTGTTGCTTCACTTTCTAAATGCTGTCCTTTCAGAGAAAATCACTTTCCTTTGAAAGTGCCTTAAACTACTTATAAGCATTAAACAGAAACTCACATGCATTTCTCTGAAAGAGAAGCAGTCTGTTCCAACACTTCAATTCACTGTGCGAAGTGAATGGAGTGTTGCTTCACTTTCTAAATTCTGTCCTTTCAGAGAAAATCACTTTCTTTTGAAAGTTCCTTAAACTACTTTCAACCATTCACAAAAAACTCACATACGTATCTTTGAAAGAGGAGCAGTCTGTTCCAACACTTCAATTCACTATGCAAATTGAATGGAGTGTTGCTTCACTTTCTAAATGCTGTCCTTTCAGAGAAAATCACTTTCCTTTGAAAGTGCCTTAAGCTACTTGCAAGCATTAGGAAGAAACTCCCATGCGTTTCTCTGAAAGAGAAGCAGTCTGTTCCAAAACTTCAATTCACTGTGCGAAGTGAATGGAGTGTTGCCTCACTTTCTAAATGCTGTCCTTTCAGAGAAAATCACTTTCCATTGAACGTGCCTTAAACTACTTTCAAGCATTCACAAAAAACTCACATGCGTTTCTCTGAAAGAGAAGCAGTCCGTTCCAACACTTCAATTCACTGTGCTTAGTGAATGGAGTGTTGCTTCACTTTCTAAATTCTGTCCTTTCAGAGAAAATCACTTTCCTTTGAAAGTGCCTTAAGCAACTTGCAAGCATTCACAAGAAACACTAATGCGTTTCTATGAAAGAGAAGCACTCTGTTCCAACACTTCAATTCACTGCACGAAGGGAATGGAGTGTTGCTTCACTTTCTAAATGCTGGCCTTTCAGAGAAAATCACTTTCCTTTGATAGTGCCTTAAGGAACTAGCAAGCATTCACCAGAAACTCACATGCGTTTCTCTGAAAGAGAAGCAGTCTGTTCCAACACTTCAATTCACTGTGTGAAGTGAATAAAGTGCTGCCTCACTTTCTAAATGCTGTCCTTTCAGAGAAAATCACTTTCGTTTGAAAGTGCCTTAAGCTACTTACAAGAATTTAACAGAAACTCACATGCGTTTCTCTGAAAGAGAAGCAGTCTGTTCCAACACTTCAATTCACTGTGCGAAGTGAATGGAGTGTTGCTTCACTATCTAAATGCTGTCCTTTCAGAGAAAATCACTTTCCTTTGAAAGTGCCTTAAGCTACTTGCAAGCATTAGGAAGAAACTCACATGCGTTTCTCTGAAAGAGAAGCAGTCTGTTCCAACACTTCAATTCACTGTGCGAAGTGAATGGAGTGTTGCTTCACTTTCTAAATGCTGTCCTTTCAGAGAAAATCACTTTCCTTTGAAAGTGCCTTAAGCTACTTGCAAGCTTTAGGAAGAAACTCACATGCGCTTCTCTGACAGAGAAGCAGTCTGTTCCAACACTTCAATTCACTGTGCGAAGTGAATGGAGTGTTGCCTCACTTTCTAAATGCTGTCCTTTCAGAGAAAATCACTTTCCATTGAAAGTGCCTTAAACTACTTTCAAGCATTCACAAAAAACTCAAATGCGTTTCTCTGAAAGAGAAGCAATCTGTTCCAACACTTCATTTCACTGTGCGAAGTGAATGCAATGTTGCTTCACTTTCTAAATGCTGTCCTTTCAGAGAAAATCACTTTCCTTTGAAAGTGCCTTAAGCTACTTACAAGCATTCAACAGAAACTCACATGCGTTTCTCTGAAACAGAAGCAGTCTGTTCCAACACTTCAATTCACTGTGCGAAGTGAATGGAGTGTTGCTTCACTTTCTAAATGCTGTCCTTTCAGAGAAAATCACTTTCCTTTGAAAGTGCCTTAAGCTACTTATAAGCATTAAACAGAAACTCACATGCATTTCTCTGAAAGAGAAGCAGTCTGTTCCAACACTTCAATTCACTGTGCGAAGTGAATGGAGTGTTGCTTCACTTTCTAAATTCTGTCCTTTCAGAGAAAATCACTTTCTTTTGAAAGTGCCTTAAACTACTTTCAACCATTCACAAAAAACTCACATGCGTATCTTTGAAAGAGGAGCAGTCTGTTCCAACACTTCAATTCACTATGCAAATTGAATGGAGTGTTGCTTCACTTTCTAAATGCTGTCCTTTCAGAGAAAATCACTTTCCTTTGAAAGTGCCTTAAGCTACTTGCAAGCATTAGGAAGAAACTCACATGCGTTTCTCTGAAAGAGAAGCAGTCTGTTCCAAAACTTCAATTCACTGTGCGAAGTGAATGGAGTGTTGCCTCACTTTCTAAATGCTGTCCTTTCAGAGAAAATCACTTTCCATTGAACGTGCCTTAAACTACTTTCAAGCATTCACAAAAAACTCACATGCGTTTCTCTGAAAGAGAAGCAGTCTGTTCCAACACTTCAATTCACTGTGCGAAGTGAATGGAGTGTTGCTTCACTTTCTAAATGCTGTCCTTTCAGAGAAAATCACTTTTCTTTGAAAGTGCCTTAAGCTACTTACAAGCATTCAACAGAAACTCACATGCGTTTCTCTGAAAGAGAAGCAGTCTGTTCCAACACTTCAATTCACTGTGCGAAGTGAATGGAGTGTTGCTTCACTTTCTAAATGCTGTCCTTTCAGAGAAAATCACTTTCCTTTGAAAGTGCCTTAAGCAACTTGCAAGCATTCACAAGAAACACTAATGCGTTTCTATGAAAGAGAAGCACTCTGTTCCAACACTTCAATTCACTGCACGAAGGGAATGGAGTGTTGCTTCACTTTCTAAATGCTGTCCTTTCAGAGAAAATCACTTTCTTTTGAAAGTGCCTTAAGCTACTTACAAGCATTCAACAGAAACTCACATGCGTTTCTCTGAAACAGAAGCAGTCTGTTCCAACACTTCAATTCACTGTGCGAAGTGAATGGAGTGTTGCTTCACTTTCTAAATGCTGTCTGTTCAGAGAAAATCAATTTCCTTTGAAAGTGCCTTAAGCTACTTACAAGCATTCAACAGAAACTCACATGCATTTCTCTGAAAGAGAAGAAGTCTGTTCCAACACTTCAATTCACTGTGCGAAGTGAATGGAGTGTTGCCTCACTTTCTAAATGTTGTCCTTTCAGAGAAAATCACTTTCCATTGAAAGTGCCTTAAACTACTTTCAAGCATTCACAAAAAACTCACATGCGTTTCTCTGAAAGAGAAGCAGGCTGTTCCAACACTTCTATTCACTGTGTGAAGTGAATACAGTGCTGCCTCACTTTCTAAATGCTGTCCTTTCAGAGAAAATCACTTTCGTTTGAAAGTGCCTTAAGCTACTTACAAGAATTTAACAGAAACTCACATGCGTTTCTCTGAAAGAGAAGCAGTCTGTTCCAACACTTCAATTCACTGTGCGAAGTGAATGGAGTGTTGCTTCACTTTCTAAATGCTGTCCTTTCAGAGAAAATCACTTTCCTTTGAAAGTGCCTTAAGCTACTTGCAAGCATTAAGAAGAAACTCACATGCGTTTCTCTGAAAGAGAAGCAGTCTGTTCCAACACTTCAATTCACTGTGCGAAGTGAATGGAGTGTTGCTTCACTTTCTAAATGCTGTCCTTTCATAGAAAATCACTTTCCTTTGAAAGTGCCTTAAGCTACTTGCAAGCTTTAGGAAGAAACTCACATGCGCTTCTCTGACAGAGAAGCAGTCGGTTCCAACACTTCAATTCACTGTGCGAAGTGAATGGAGTGTTGCCTCACTTTCTAAATGCTGTCCTTTCAGAGAAAATCACTTTCCATTGAAAGTGCCTTAAACTACTTTCAAGCATACACAAAAAACTCAAATGCGTTTCTCTGAAAGAGAAGCAATCTGTTCCAACACTTCATTTCACTGTGCGAAGTGAATGCAGTGTTGCTTCACTTTCTAAATGCTGTCCTTTCAGAGAAAATCCCTTTCCTTTGAATGTGCCTTAAGCTACTTACAAGCATTCAACAGAAACTCACATGCGTTTCTCTGAAAGAGAAGCAGTCTGTTCCAACACTTCAATTCACTGTGCGAAGTGAATGGAATGTTACTTCACTTTCTAAATGCTGTCTTTTCCGAGAAAATCACGTTCCTTTGAAAATGCCTTAAGCTACTTACAAGCATTCACCAGAAACTCACATGTGTTTCTCTGAAAGAGAAGCAATCTGTTCCAACACTTCAATTCACTGTGGAAAGTGAATGGAGTGTTGCCTCACTTTCGAAATGCTGTCCTTTCAGAGAAAATCACTTTCCTTTGAAAGTGCCTTAAGCTACTTACAAGCATTCAACAGAAACACCATGCATTTCTCTGAAAGAGAAGCAGTCTGTTGCAACACTTTAATTCACTGTGCGAAGTGAATGGAGTGTTGCTTCACTTTCTAAATTCTGTCCTTTCAGAGAAAATCACTTTCTTTTGAAAGTGCCTTAAACTACTTTCAACCATTCACAAAAAACTCACATGCGTATCTTTGAAAGAGGAGCAGTCTGTTCCAACACTTCAATTCACTATGCAAATTGAATGGAGTGTTGCTTCACTTTCTAAATGCTGTCCTTTCAGAGAAAATCACTTTCCTTTGAAAGTGCCTTAAGCTACTTGCAAGCATTAGGAAGAAACTCACATGCGTTTCTCTGAAAGAGAAGCAGTCTGTTCCAAAACTTCAATTCACTGTGCGAAGTGAATGGAGTGTTGCCTCACTTTCTAAATGCTGTCCTTTCAGAGAAAATCACTTTCCATTGAACGTGCCTTAAACTACTTTCAAGCATTCACAAAAAACTCACATGCGTTTCTCTGAAAGAGAAGCAGTCTGTTCCAACACTTCAATTCACTGTGCGAAGTGAATGGAGTGTTGCTTCACTTTCTAAATGCTGTCCTTTCAGAGAAAATCACTTTTCTTTGAAAGTGCCTTAAGCTACTTACAAGCATTCAACAGAAACTCACATGCGTTTCTCTGAAAGAGAAGCAGTCTGTTCCAACACTTCAATTCACTGTGCTTAGTGAATGGAGTGTTGCTTCACTTTCTAAATTCTGTCCTTTCAGAGAAAATCACTTTCCTTTGAAAGTGCCTTAAGCAACTTGCAAGCATTCACAAGAAACACTAATGCGTTTATATGAAAGAGAAGCACTCTGTTCCAACACTTCAATTCACTGTGTGAAGTGAATAAAGTGCTGCCTCACTTTCTAAATGCTGTCCTTTCAGAGAAAATCACTTTCGTTTGAAAGTGCCTTAAGCTACTTACAAGAATTTAACAGAAACTCACATGCGTTTCTCTGAAAGAGAAGCAGTCTGTTCCAACACTTCAATTCACTGTGTGAAGTGAATAAAGTGCTGCCTCACTTTCTAAATGCTGTCCTTTCAGAGAAAATCACTTTCGTTTGAAAGTGCCTTAAGCTACTTACAAGAATTTAACAGAAACTCACATGCGTTTCTCTGAAAGAGAAGCAGTCTGTTCCAACACTTCAATTCACTGTGCGAAGTGAATGGAGTGTTGCTTCACTTTCTAAATGCTGTCCTTTCAGAGAAAATCACTTTCCTTTGAAAGTGCCTTAAGCTACTTTCAAGCATTAAGAAGAAACTCACATGCGTTTCTCTGAAAGAGAAGCAGTCTGTTCCAACACTTCAATTCACTGTGCGAAGTGAATGGAGTGTTGCTTCACTTTCTAAATGCTGTCCTTTCAGAGAAAATCACTTTCCTTTGAAAGTGCCTTAAGCTACTTGCAAGCTTTAGGAAGAAACACACATGCGCTTCTCTGACAGAGAAGCAGTCGGTTCCAACACTTCAATTCACTGTGCGAAGTGAATGGAGTGTTGCCTCACTTTCTAAATGCTGTCCTTTCAGAGAAAATCACTTTCCATTGAAAGTGCCTTAAACTACTTTCAAGCATACACAAAAAACTCAAATGCGTTTCTCTGAAAGAGAAGCAATCTGTTCCAACACTTCATTTCACTGTGCGAAGTGAATGCAGTGTTGCTTCACTTTCTAAATGCTGTCCTTTCAGAGAAAATCCCTTTCCTTTGAATGTGCCTTAAGCTACTTACAAGCATTCAACAGAAACTCACATGCGTTTCTCTGAAAGAGAAGCAGTCTGTTCCAACACTTCAATTCACTGTGCGAAGTGAATGGAATGTTACTTCACTTTCTAAATGCTGTCTTTTCCGAGAAAATCACGTTCCTTTGAAAATGCCTTAAGCTACTTACAAGCATTCACCAGAAACTCACATGTGTTTCTCTGAAAGAGAAGCAATCTGTTCCAACACTTCAATTCACTGTGGAAAGTGAATGGAGTGTTGCCTCACTTTCGAAATGCTGTCCTTTCAGAGAAAATCACTTTCCTTTGAAAGTGCCTTAAGCTACTTACAAGCATTCAACAGAAACTCCATGCATTTCTCTGAAAGAGAAGCAGTCTGTTCCAACACTTTAATTCACTGTGCGAAGTGAATGGAGTGTTGCTTCACTTTCTAAATTCTGTCCTTTCAGAGAAAATCACTTTCCATTGAAAGTGCCTTTAACTACTTTCAAGCATTCCCCAGAAACTCACATGCATTTCTCTGAAAGAGAAGCAGTCTGTTCCAACACTTCAATTCACTGTGCGAAGTGAATGGAGTGTTGCTTCACTTTCTAAATTCTGTCCTTTCAGAGAAAATCACTTTCCTTTGAAAGTGCCTTAAGCAACTTGCAAGCATTCACAAGAAACACTAATGCGTTTATATGAAAGAGAAGGACTCTGTTCCAACACTTCAATTCACTGCACGAAGGGAATGGAGTGTTGCTTCACTTTCTAAATGCTCTCCTTTCAGAGAAAACCACTTTCCTTTGAAAGTGCCTTAAGCTTCTTACAAGCATTCACCAGAAACTCACATGCGTTTCTCTGAAAGAGAAGCAGTCTGTTCCAACACTTCAATTCACTGTGCGAAGTGAATGGAGTGTTGCTTCTCTTTCTAAATGCTGTCCTTTCAGAGAAAATCACTTTCCTTTGAAAGTGCCTTAAGCTACTTGCAAGCATTAGGAAGAAACTAACATGCGTCTCTCTGAAAGAAAAGCAGTCTGTTCCAGCACTTCAATTCACTGTGTGAAGTGAATGGAGTGTTGCCTCACTTTCTAAATGCTGTCCTTTCAGAGAAAATCACTTTCTATTGAAAGTGCCTTAAACTACTTTCAAGCATTAACAAAAAACTCACATGCGTTTCTCTGAAAGAGAAGCAGTCTGTTCCAACACTTCAATTCACTGTGCGAAGTGAATGGAGTGTTGCTTCACTTTCTAAATGCTGTCCTTTCAGAGAAAATCCCTTTCCTTTCAATGTGCCTTAAGCTACTTACAAGCATTCAACAGAAACTCACATTCATTTCTCTGAAAGAGTAGCAATCTGTTCCAACACTTCAATTCTCTGTGCGAAGTGAATGGAGTGTTACTTCACTTTCTAAATGCTGTCCTTTCAGAGAAAATCCCTTTCCTTTGAATGTGTCTTAAGCTACTTACAAGAATTCAACAGAAACTCACATGCATTTCTCTGAAAGAGAAGCAATCTGTTCCAACACTTCAATTCTCTGTGCGAAGTTAATGGAGTGTTGCTTCACTTTCTAAATGCTGTCCTTTCATAGAAAATCACTTTCCTTTGAAAGTGCCTTAAGCTACTTGCAAGCATTCACAAGAAACACTAATGCGTTTCTATGAAAGAGAAGCAGTCTGTTCCAACACTTCAATTCATTGAACGAAGGGAAAGGAGTGTTGCTTTACTTTCTAAATGCTGTCCTTTCAGAGAAAATCACTTTCCTTTGAAAGAGCCTTGAGCTAATTACAAGCATTCAACAGAAACTCACATGCATTTCTCTGAAAAAGAAGCAGTCTGTTCCAACACTTCAATTCACTGTGCGAAGTGAATGGAGTGTTGCTTCACTTTCTAAATGCTGACCTTTCAGAGAAAATCACTTTCCTTTGAAAGTGCCTTAAGCTACTTGCTAGGAAGAAGCTCACATGCGTTTCTCTGAAAGAGAAGCAGTCTCTTCCAACACTTCAATTCACTGTGCGAAGTGAATGGAGTGTTGCCTCACTTTCTAAATGCTGTCCTTTCAGAGAAAATCACTTTCCATTGAAAGTGCCTTAAACTACTTTCAAGCATTCACAAAAAACTCACATGCGTTTCTCTGAAAGAGAAGCAGTCTGCTCCAACACTTCAATTCACTGTGCGAAGTGAATGGAGTGTTGCTTCACTTTCTAAATGCTGTCCTTTCAGAGAAAATCACTTTCCATTGAAAGTGCCTTAAACTACTTTCAAGCATTCACAAAAAACTCACATGCGTTTCTCTGAAAGAGAAGCAGTCTGTTCCAACACTTCAATTCACTGTGTGAAGTGAATAAAGTGCTGCCTCACTTTCTAAATGCTGTCCTTTCAGAGAAAATCACTTTCCTTTGAAAGTGCCTTAAGCTACTTGCAAGCATTAGGAAGAAACTCACATGCGTTTCTCTGAAAGAGAAGCAGTCTGTTCCAACACTTCAATTCACTGTGCGAAGTGAATGGAGTGTTGCTTCACTTTCTAAATGCTGTCCTTTCATAGAAAATCACTTTCCTTTGAAAGTGCCTTAAGCTACTTGCAAGCTTTAGGAAGAAACTCACATGCGCTTCTCTGGCAGAGAAGCAGTCTGTTCCAACACTTCAATTCACTGTGCGAAGTGAATGGAGTGTTGCCTCACTTTCTAAATGCTGTCCTTTCAGAGAAAATCACTTTCCATTGAAAGTGCCTTAAACTACTTTCAAGCATACACAAAAAACTCAAATGCGTTTCTCTGAAAGAGAAGCAATCTGTTCCAACACTTCATTTCACTGTGCGAAGTGAATGCAGTGTTGCTTCACTTTCTAAATGCTGTCCTTTCAGAGAAAATCCCTTTCCTTTGAATGTGCCTTAAGCTACTTACAAGCATTCAACAGAAACTCACATGCGTTTCTCTGAAAGAGAAGCAGTCTGTTCCAACACTTCAATTCACTGTGCGAAGTGAATGGAATGTTACTTCACTTTCTAAATGCTGTCTTTTCCGAGAAAATCACGTTCCTTTGAAAATGCCTTAAGCTACTTACAAGCATTCACCAGAAACTCACATGTGTTTCTCTGAAAGAGAAGCAATCTGTTCCAACACTTCAATTCACTGTGGAAAGTGAATGGAGTGTTGCCTCACTTTCGAAATGCTGTCCTTTCAGAGAAAATCACTTTCCTTTGAAAGTGCCTTAAGCTACTTACAAGCATTCAACAGAAACTCCATGCATTTCTCTGAAAGAGAAGCAGTCTGTTCCAACACTTTAATTCACTGTGCGAAGTGAATGGAGTGTTGCTTCACTTTCTAAATTCTGTCCTTTCAGAGAAAATCACTTTCCATTGAAAGTGCCTTAAACTACTTTCAAGCATTCCCCAGAAACTCACATGCATTTCTCTGAAAGAGAAGCAGTCTGTTCCAACACTTCAATTCACTGTGCGAAGTGAATGGAGTGTTGCTTCACTTTCTAAATTCTGTCCTTTCAGAGAAAATCACTTTCCTTTGAAAGTGCCTTAAGCAACTTGCAAGCATTCACAAGAAACACTAATGCGTTTATATGAAAGAGAAGGACTCTGTTCCAACACTTCAATTCACTGCACGAAGGGAATGGAGTGTTGCTTCACTTTCTAAATGCTCTCCTTTCAGAGAAAACCACTTTCCTTTGAAAGTGCCTTAAGCTACTTACAAGCATTCACCAGAAACACACATGCGTTTCTCTGAAAGAGAAGCAGTCTGTTCCAACACTTCAATTCACTGTGCGAAGTGAATGGAGTGTTGCTTCTCTTTCTAAATGCTGTCCTTTCAGAGAAAATCACTTTCCTTTGAAAGTGCCTTAAGCTACTTGCAAACATTAGGAAGAAACTAACATGCGTCTCTCTGAAAGAAAAGCAGTCTGTTCCAGCACTTCAATTCACTGTGTGAAGTGAATGGAGTGTTGCCTCACTTTCTAAATGCTGTCCTTTCAGAGAAAATCACTTTCTATTGAAAGTGCCTTAAACTACTTTCAAGCATTAACAAAAAACTCACATGCGTTTCTCTGAAAGAGAAGCAGTCTGTTCCAACACTTCAATTCACTGTGCGAAGTGAATGGAGTGTTGCTTCACTTTCTAAATGCTGTCCTTTCAGAGAAAATCCCTTTCCTTTCAATGTGCCTTAAGCTACTTACAAGCATTCAACAGAAACTCACATTCATTTCTCTGAAAGAGTAGCAATCTGTTCCAACAATTCAATTCTCTGTGCGAAGTGAATGGAGTGTTACTTCACTTTCTAAATGCTGTCCTTTCAGAGAAAATCCCTTTCCTTTGAATGTGTCTTAAGCTACTTACAAGAATTCAACAGAAACTCACATGCATTTCTCTGAAAGAGAAGCAATCTGTTCCAACACTTCAATTCTCTGTGCGAAGTTAATGGAGTGTTGCTTCACTTTCTAAATGCTGTCCTTTCATAGAAAATCACTTTCCTTTGAAAGTGCCTTAAGCTACTTGCAAGCATTCACAAGAAACACTAATGCGTTTCTATGAAAGAGAAGCAGTCTGTTCCAACACTTCAATTCATTGAACGAAGGGAATGGAGTGTTGCTTTACTTTCTAAATGCTGTCCTTTCAGAGAAAATCACTTTCCTTTGAAAGAGCCTTGAGCTAATTACAAGCATTCAACAGAAACTCACATGCATTTCTCTGAAAAAGAAGCAGTCTGTTCCAACACTTCAATTCACTGTGCGAAGTGAATGGAGTGTTGCTTCACTTTCTAAATGCTGACCTTTCAGAGAAAATCACTTTCCTTTGAAAGTGCCTTAAGCTACTTGCTAGGAAGAAGCTCACATGCGTTTCTCTGAAAGAGAAGCAGTCTCTTCCAACACTTCAATTCACTGTGTGAAGTGAATGGAGTGTTGCTTCACTTTCTAAATGCTGTCCTTTCAGAGAAAATCACTTTCCTTTGAAAGTGCTTAAGCTACTTACAAGCATTCAACAGAAACTCACATGCGTTTCTCTGAAACAGAAGCAGTCTGTTCCAACACTTCAATTCACTGTGTGAAGTGAATGGAGTGTTGCTTCACTTTCTAAATGCTGTCCTTTCAGAGAAAATCACTTTCTTTTGAAAGTGCCTTAAGCTACTTACAAGCATTCAACAGAAACTCACATGCGTTTCTCTGAAAGAGAAGAAGTCTGTTCCAACACTTAAATTCACTGTGCGAAGTGAATGGAGTGTTGCCTCACTTTCTAAATGCTGTCCTTTCAGAGAAAATCACTTTCCATTGAAAGTGCCTTAAACTACTTTCAAGCATTCACAAAAAACTCACATGCGTTTCTCTGAAAGAGAAGCAGTCTGTTCCAACACTTCAATTCACTGTGTGAAGTGAATAAAGTGCTGCCTCACTTTCTAAATGCTGTCCTTTCAGAGAAAATCACTTTCGTTTGAAAGTGCCTTAAGCTACTTACAAGAATTTAACAGAAACTCACATGCGTTTCTCTGAAAGAGAAGCAGTCTGTTCCAACACTTCAATTCACTGTGCGAAGTGAATGGAGTGTTGCTTCACTTTCTAAATGCTGTCCTTTCAGAGAAAATCACTTTCCTTTGAAAGTGCCTTAAGCTACTTGCAAGCATTAGGAAGAAACTCACATGCGTTTCTCTGAAAGAGAAGCAGTCTGTTCCAACACTTCAATTCACTGTGCGAAGTGAATGGAGTGTTGCTTCACTTTCTAAATTCTGTCCTTTCAGAGAAAATCACTTTCCTTTGAAAGTGCCTTAAGCTACTTACAAGCATTCAACAGAAACTCCATGCATTTCTCTAAAAGAGAAGCAGTCTGTTCCAACACTTTAATTCACTGTGCGAAGTGAATGGAGTGTTGCTTCACTTTCTAAATTCTGTCCTTTCAGAGAAAATCACTTTCCATTGAAAGTGCCTTAAACTACTTTCAAGCATTCCCCAGAAACTCACATGCGATTCTCTGAAAGAGAAGCAGTCTGTTCCAACACTTCAATTCACTGTGCGAAGTGAATGGAGTGTTGCTTCACTTTCTAAATTCTGTCCTTTCAGAGAAAATCACTTTCCTTTGAAAGTGTCTTAAGCAACTTGCAAGCATTCACAAGAAACACTAATGCGTTTATATGAAAGAGAAGGACTCTGTTCCAACACTTCAATTCACTGCACGAAGGGAATGGAGTGTTGCTTCACTTTCTAAATGCTCTCCTTTCAGAGAAAACCACTTTCCTTTGAAAGTGCCTTAAGCTACTTACAAGCATTCACCAGAAACTCACATGCGTTTCTCTGAAAGAGAAGCAGTCTGTTCCAACACTTCAATTCACTGTGCGAAGTGAATGGAGTGTTGCTTCTCTTTCTAAATGCTGTCCTTTCAGAGAAAATCACTTTCCTTTGAAAGTGCCTTAAGCTACTTGCAAGCATTAGGAAGAAACTAACATGCGTCTCTCTGAAAGAAAAGCAGTCTGTTCCAGCACTTCAATTCACTGTGTGAAGTGAATGGAGTGTTGCCTCACTTTCTAAATGCTGTCCTTTCAGAGAAAATCACTTTCTATTGAAAGTGCCTTAAACTACTTTCAAGCATTAACAAAAAACTCACATGCGTTTCTCTGAAAGAGAAGCAGTCTGTTCCAACACTTCAATTCACTGTGCGAAGTGAATGGAGTGTTGCTTCACTTTCTAAATGCTGTCCTTTCAGAGAAAATCCCTTTCCTTTCAATGTGCCTTAAGCTACTTACAAGCATTCAACAGAAACTCACATTCATTTCTCTGAAAGAGTAGCAATCTGTTCCAACACTTCAATTCTCTGTGCGAAGTGAATGGAGTGTTACTTCACTTTCTAAATGCTGTCCTTTCAGAGAAAATCCCTTTCCTTTGAATGTGTCTTAAGCTACTTACAAGAATTCAACAGAAACTCACATGCATTTCTCTGAAAGAGAAGCAATCTGTTCCAACACTTCAATTCTCTGTGCGAAGTTAATGGAGTGTTGCTTCACTTTCTAAATGCTGTCCTTTCATAGAAAATCACTTTCCTTTGAAAGTGCCTTAAGCTACTTGCAAGCATTCACAAGAAACACTAATGCCTTTCTATGAAAGAGAAGCAGTCTGTTCCAACACTTCAATTCATTGAACGAAGGGAATGGAGTGTTGCTTTACTTTCTAAATGCTGTCCTTTCAGAGAAAATCACTTTCCTTTGAAAGAGCCTTGAGCTAATTACAAGCATTCAACAGAAACTCACATGCATTTCTCTGAAAAAGAAGCAGTCTGTTCCTAAACTTCAATTCACTGTGCGAAGTGAATGGAGTGATGCTTCACTTTCTAAATGCTGTTCTTTCAGAGAAAATCACTTTCCTTTGAAAGTGCCTTAAGCTACTTGCCAGGAAGAAGCTCACATGCGTTTCTCTGAAAGAGAAGCAGTCTGTTCCAACACTTCAATTCACTGTGCGAAGTGAATGGAGTGTTGCTTCACTTTCTAAATGCTGTCCTTTCAGAGAAAATCACTTTCCTTTGAAAGTGCCTTAAGCTACTTGCAAGCTTTAGGAAGAAACTCACATGCGCTTCTCTGACAGAGAAGCAGTCTGTTCCAACACTTCAATTCACTGTGCGAAGTGAATGGAGTGTTGCCTCACTTTCTAAATGCTGTCCTTTCAGAGAAAATCACTTTCCATTGAAAGTGCCTTAAACTACTTTCAAGCATTCACAAAAAACTCAAATGCGTTTCTCTGAAAGAGAAGCAATCTGTTCCAACACTTCATTTCACTGTGCGAAGTGAATGCAGTGTTGCTTCACTTTCTAAATGCTGTCCTTTCAGAGAAAATCCCTTTCCTTTGAATGTGCCTTAAGCTACTTACAAGCATTCAACAGAAACTCACATGTGTTTCTCTGAAAGAGAAGCAGTCTGTTCCAACACTTCAATTCACTGTGCGAAGTGAATGGAATGTTACTTCACTTTCTAAATGCTGTCTTTTCCGAGAAAATCACGTTCCTTTGAAAATGCCTTAAGCTACTTACAAGCATTCACAAGAAACTCACATGTGTTTCACTGAAAGAGAAGCAATCTGTTCCAACACTTCAATTCACTGTGGAAAGTGAATGGAGTGTTGCCTCACTTTCGAAATGCTGTCCTTTCAGAGAAAATCACTTTCCTTTGAAAGTGCCTTAAGCTACTTACAAGCATTCAACAGAAACTCCATGCATTTCTCTGAAAGAGAAGCAGTCTGTTCCAACACTTTAATTCACTGTGCGAAGTGAATGGAGTGTTGCTTCACTTTCTAAATTCTGTCCTTTCAGAGAAAATCACTTTCCATTGAAAGTGCCTTAAACTACTTTCAAGCATTCCCCAGAAACTCACATGCGTTTCTCTGAAAGAGAAGCAGTCTGTTCCAACACTTCAATTCACTGTGCAAAGTGAATGGAGTGTTGCTTCACTTTCTAAATGCTGTCCTTTCAGAGAAAATCACTTTCCTTTGAAAGTGCCTTAAGCAAATTGCAAGCATTCACAAGAAACACTAATGCGTTTATATGAAAGAGAAGCACTCTGTTCCAACACTTCAATTCACTGCACGAAGGGAATGGAGTGTTGCTTCACTTTCTAAATGCTGTCCTTTCAGAGAAAATCACTTTCCTTTGAAAGTGCCTTAAGCTACTTGCAAGCATTAGGAAGAAACTCACATGCATTTCTCTGAAAGAGAAGCAGTCTGTTCCAACACTTCAATTCACTGTGCGAAGTGAATGGAGTGTTGCTTCACTTTCTAAATACTGTCCTTTCAGAGAAAATCACTTTCCTTTGAAAGTGCCTTAAGCAAATTACAAGCATTCACAAGAAACACTAATGCGTTTATATGAAAGAGAAGCACTCTGTTCCAACACTTCAATTCACTGCACGAAGGGAGTGGAGTGTTGCTTCACTTTCTAAATGCTGTCCTTTCAGAGAAAATCACTTTCCTTTGAAAGTGCCTTAAGCTACTTACAAGCATTCAACAGAAACTCACATGCGTTTCTCTGAAACAGAAGCAGTCTGTTCCAACACTTCAATTCACTGTGCGAAGTGAATGGAGTGTTGCTTCACTTTCTAAATGCTGTCCTTTCAGAGAAAATCACTTTCCTTTGAAAGTGCTTAAGCTACTTATAAGCATTAAAAAGAAACTCACATGCATTTCTCTGAAATAGAAGCAGTCTGTTCCAACACTTCAATTCACTGTGCGAAGTGAATGGAGTGTTGCTTCACTTTCTAAATTCTGTCCTTTCAGAGAAAATCACTTTCTTTTGAAAGTGCCTTAAACTACTTTCAACCATTCACAAAAAACTCACATGCGTATCTTTGAAAGAGGAGCAGTCTGTTCCAACACTTCAATTCACTATGCAAATTGAATGGAGTGTTGCTTCATTTTCTAAATGCTGTCCTTTCAGAGAAAATCACTTTCCTTTGAAAGTGCCTTAAGCTACATGCAAGCATTAGGAAGAAACTCACATGCGTTTCTCTGAAAGAGAAGCAGTCTGTTCCAAAACTTCAATTCACTGTGCGAAGTGAATGGAGTGTTGCCTCACTTTCTAAATGCTGTCCTTTCAGAGAAAATCACTTTCCATTGAAAGTGCCTTAAACTACTTTCAAGCATTCACAAAAAACTCACATGCGTTTCTCTGAAAGAGAAGCAGTCTGTTCCAACACTTCAATTCACTGTGCGAAGTGAATGGAGTGTTGCTTCACTTTCTAAATGCTGTCCTTTCAGAGAAAATCACTTTTCTTTGAAAGTGCCTTAAGCTACTTACAAGCATTCAACAGAAACTCACATGCGTTTCTCTGAAAGAGAAGCAGTCTGTTCCAACACTTCAATTCACTGTGCTTAGTGAATGGAGTGTTGCTTCACTTTCTAAATTCTGTCCTTTCAGAGAAAATCACTTTCCTTTGAAAGTGCCTTAAGCAACTTGCAAGCATTCACAAGAAACACTAATGCGTTTCTATGAAAGAGAAGCACTCTGTTCCAACACTTCAATTCACTGCACGAAGGGAATGGAGTGTTGCTTCACTTTCTAAATGCTGTCCTTTCAGAGAAAATCACTTTCCTTTGATAGTGCCTTAAGGAACTTGCAAGCATTCACCAGAAACTCACATGCGTTTCTCTGAAAGAGAAGCAGTCTGTTCCAACACTTCAATTCACTGTGTGAAGTGAATAAAGTGCTGCCTCACTTTCTAAATGCTGTCCTTTCAGAGAAAATCACTTTCGTTTGAAAGTGCCTTAAGCCACTTACAAGAATTTAACAGAAACTCACATGCGTTTCTCTGAAAGAGAAGCAGTCTGTTCCAACACTTCAATTCACTGTGCGAAGTGAATGGAGTGTTGCTTCACTTTCTAAATGCTGTCCTTTCAGAGAAAATCACTTTCCTTTGAAAGTGCCTTAAGCAACTTGCAAGCATTAGGAAGAAACTCACATGCGTTTCTCTGAAAGAGAAGCAGTCTGTTCCAACACTTCAATTCACTGTGCGAAGTGAATGGAGTGTTGCTTCACTTTCTAAATGCTGTCCTTTCATAGAAAATCACTTTCCTTTGAAAGTGCCTTAAGCTACTTGCAAGCTTTAGGAAGAAACTCACATGCGCTTCTCTGACAGAGAAGCAGTCTGTTCCAACACTTCAATTCACTGTGTGAAGTGAATGGAGTGTTGCCTCACTTTCTAAATGCTGTCCTTTCAGAGAAAATCACTTTCCATTGAAAGTGCCTTAAACTACTTTCAAGCATACACAAAAAACTCAAATGCGTTTCTCTGAAAGAGAAGCAATCTGTTCCAACACTTCATTTCACTGTGCGAAGTGAATGCAGTGTTGCTTCACTTTCTAAATGCTGTCCTTTCAGAGAAAATCCCTTTCCTTTGAATGTGCCTTAAGCTACTTACAAGCATTCAACAGAAACTCACATGCATTTCTCTGAAAGAGAAGCAGTCTGTTCCAACACTTCAATTCACTGTGCGAAGTGAATGGAGTGTTGCTTCACTTTCTAAATGCTGTCCTTTCAGAGAAAATCACTTTTCTTTGAAAGTGCCTTAAGCTACTTACAAGCATTCAACAGAAACTCACATGCGTTTCTCTGAAAGTGAAGCAGTCTGTTCCAACACTTCAATTCACTGTGCTTAGTGAATGGAGTGTTGCTTCACTTTCTAAATTCTGTCCTTTCAGAGAAAATCACTTTCCTTTGAAAGTGCCTTAAGCAACTTGCAAGCATTCACAAGAAACACTAATGCGTTTCTACGAAAGAGAAGCACTCTGTTCCAACACTTCAATTCACTGCACGAAGGGAATGGAGTGTTGCTTCACTTTCTAAATGCTGTCCTTTCAGAGAAAATCACTTTCCTTTGATAGTGCCTTAAGGAACTTGCAAGCATTCACCAGAAACTCACATGCGTTTCTCTGAAAGAGAAGCAGTCTGTTCCAACACTTCAATTCACTGTGTGAAGTGAATAAAGTGCTGCCTCACTTTCTAAATGCTGTCCTTTCAGAGAAAATCACTTTCGTTTGAAAGTGCCTTAAGCTACTTACAAGAATTTAACAGAAACTCACATGCGTTTCTCTGAAAGAGAAGCAGTCTTTTCCAACACTTCAATTCACTGTGCGAAGTGAATGGAGTGTTGCTTCACTTTCTAAATGCTGTCCTTTCAGAGAAAATCACTTTCCTTTGAAAGTGCCTTAAGCTACTTGCAAGCATTAGGAAGAAACTCACATGCGTTTCTCTGAAAGAGAAGCAGTCTGTTCCAACACTTCAATTCACTGTGCGAAGTGAATGGAGTGTTGCTTCACTTTCTAAATGCTGTCCTTTCATAGAAAATCACTTTCCTTTGAAAGTGCCTTAAGCTACTTGCAAGCTTTAGGAAGAAACTCACATGTGCTTCTCTGACAGAGAAGCAGTCTGTTCCAACACTTCAATTCACTGTGCGAAGTGAATGGAGTGTTGCCTCACTTTCTAAATGCTGTCCTTTCAGAGAAAATCACTTTCCATTGAAAGTGCCTTAAACTACTTTCAAGCATACACAAAAAACTCAAATGCGTTTCTCTGAAAGAGAAGCAATCTGTTCCAACACTTCATTTCACTGTGCGAAGTGAATGCAGTGTTGCTTCACTTTCTAAATGCTGTCCTTTCAGAGAAAATCCCTTTCCTTTGAATGTGCCTTAAGCTACTTACAAGCATTCAACAGAAACTCACATGCGTTTCTCTGAAAGAGAAGCAGTCTGTTCCAACACTTCAATTCACTGTGCGAAGGGAATGGAATGTTACTTCACTTTCTAAATGCTGTCTTTTCCGAGAAAATCACGTTCCTTTGAAAATGCCTTAAGCTACTTACAAGCATTCACCAGAAACTCACATGTGTTTCTCTGAAAGAGAAGCAATCTGTTCCAACACTTCAATTCACTATGCAAATTGAATGGAGTGTTGCTTCATTTTCTAAATGCTGTCCTTTCAGAGAAAATCACTTTCCTTTGAAAGTGCCTTAAGCTACTTGCAAGCATTAGGAAGAAACTCACATGCGTTTCTCTGAAAGAGAAGCAGTCTGTTCCAAAACTTCAATTCACTGTGCGAAGTGAATGGAGTGTTGCCTCACTTTCTAAATGCTGTCCTTTCAGAGAAAATCACTTTCCATTGAAAGTGCCTTAAACTACTTTCAAGCATTCACAAAAAACTCACATGCGTTTCTCTGAAAGAGAAGCAGTCTGTTCCAACACTTCAATTCACTGTGCGAAGTGAATGGAGTGTTGCTTCACTTTCTAAATGCTGTCCTTTCAGAGAAAATCACTTTTCTTTGAAAGTGCCTTAAGCTACTTACAAGCATTCAACAGAAATTCACATGCGTTTCTCTGAAAGAGAAGCAGTCTGTTCCAACACTTCAATTCACTGTGCTTAGTGAATGGAGTGTTGCTTCACTTTCTAAATTCTGTCCTTTCAGAGAAAATCACTTTCCTTTGAAAGTGCCTTAAGCAACTTGCAAGCATTCACAAGAAACACTAATGCGTTTCTATGAAAGAGAAGCAGTCTGTTCCAACACTTCAATTCACTGTGCGAAGTGAATGGAATGTTACTTCACTTTCTAAATGCTGTCTTTTCCGAGAAAATCACGTTCCTTTGAAAATGCCTTAAGCTACTTACAAGCATTCACAAGAAACTCACATGTGTTTCTCTGAAAGAGAAGCAATCTGTTCCAACACTTCAATTCACTGTGGAAAGTGAATGGAGTGTTGCCTCACTTTCGAAATGCTGTCCTTTCAGAGAAAATCACTTTCCTTTGAAAGTGCCTTAAGCTACTTACAAGCATTCAACAGAAACTCCATACATTTCTCTGAAAGAGAAGCAGTCTGTTCCAACACTTTAATTCACTGTGCGAAGTGAATGGAGTGTTGCTTCACTTTCTAAATTCTGTCCTTTCAGAGAAAATCACTTTCCATTGAAAGTGCCTTAAACTACTTTCAAGCATTCCCCAGAAACTCACATGCGTTTCTCTGAAAGAGAAGCAGTCTGTTCCAACACTTCAATTCACTGTGCAAAGTGAATGGAGTGTTGCTTCACTTTCTAAATGCTGTCCTTTCAGAGAAAATCACTTTCCTTTGAAAGTGCCTTAAGCTACTTACAAGCATTCACAAGAAACACTAATGCGTTTATATGAAAGAGAAGCACTCTGTTCCAACACTTCAATTCACTGCACGAAGGGAATGGAGTGTTGCTTCACTTTCTAAATGCTGTCCTTTCAGAGAAAATCACTTTCCTTTGAAAGTGCCTTAAGCTACTTGCAAGCATTAGGAAGAAACTCACATGCGTTTCTCTGAAAGAGAAGCAGTCTGTTCCAAACTTCAATTCACTGTGCGAAGTGAATGGAGTGTTGCTTCACTTTCTAAATGCTGTCCTTACAGAGAAAATCACTTTCCTTTGAAAGTGCCTTAAGCTACTTGCAAGCATTAGGAAGAAACTCACATGCGTTTCTCTGAAAGAGAAGCAGTCTGTTCCAAACTTCAATTCACTGTGCGAAGTGAATGGAGTGTTGCCTCACTTTCGAAATGCTGTCCTTTCAGAGAAAATCACTTTCCTTTGAAAGTGCCTTAAGCTACTTACAAGCATTCAACAGAAACTCACATGCGGTTCTCTGAAACAGAAGCAGTCTGTTCCAACACTTCAATTCACTGTGCGAAGTGAATGGAGTGTTGCTTCACTTTCTAAATGCTGTCCGTTCAGAGAAAATCACTTTCCTTTGAAAGTGCCTTAAGCTACTTATAAGCATTCAACAGAAACTCACATGCATTTCTCTGAAAGAGAAGCAGTCTGTTCCAACACTTCAATTCACTGTGCGAAGTGAATGGAGTGTTGCTTCACTTTCTAAATTCTGTCCTTTCAGAGAAAATCACTTTCTTTTGAAAGTGCCTTAAACTACTTTCAACCATTCACAAAAAACTCACATGCGTATCTTTGAAAGAGGAGCAGTCTGTTCCAACACTTCAATTCACTGTGCAAATTGAATGGAGTGTTGCGTCACTTTCTAAATGCTGTCCTTTCAGAGAAAATCACTTTCCTTTGAAAGTGCCTTAAGCAAATTACAAGCATTCACAAGAAACACTAATGCGTTTATATGAAAGAGAAGCACTCTGTTCCAACACTTCAATTCACTGCACGAAGGGAGTGGAGTGTTGCTTCACTTTCTAAATGCTGTCCTTTCAGAGAAAATCACTTTCCTTTGAAAGTGCCTTAAGCTACTTACAAGCATTCAACAGAAACTCACATGCGTTTCTCTGAAACAGAAGCAGTCTGTTCCAACACTTCAATTCACTGTGCGAAGTGAATGGAGTGTTGCTTCACTTTCTAAATGCTGTCCTTTCAGAGAAAATCACTTTCCTTTGAAAGTGCCTTAAGCTACTTATAAGCATTAAACAGAAACTCACATGCATTTCTCTGAAAGAGAAGCAGTCTGTTCCAACAGTTCAATTCACTGTGCGAAGTGAATGGAGTGTTGCTTCACTTTCTAAATTCTGTCCTTTCAGAGAAAATCACTTTCTTTTGAAAGTGCCTTAAACTACTTTCAACCATTCACAAAAAACTCACATGCGTATCTTTGAAAGAGGAGCAGTCTGTTCCAACACTTCAATTCACTATCCAAATTGAATGGAGTGTTGCTTCACTTTCTAAATGCTGTCCTTTCAGAGAAAATCACTTTCCTTTGAAAGTGCCTTAAGCTACTTGCAAGCATTAGGAAGAAACTCACATGCGTTTCTCTGAAAGAGAAGCAGTCTGTTCCAACACTTCAATTCACTGTGCGAAGTGAATGGAGTGTTGCTTCACTTTCTAAATGCTGTCCTTTCAGAGAAAATCACTTTTCTTTGAAAGTGCCTTAAGCTACTTACAAGCATTCAACAGAAACTCACATGCGTTTCTCTGAAAGAGAAGCAGTCTGTTCCAACACTTCAATTCACTGTGTGAAGTGAATAAAGTGCTGCCTCACTTTCTAAATGCTGTCCTTTCAGAGAAAATCACTTTCGTTTGAAAGTGCCTTAAGCTACTTACAAGAATTTAACAGAAACTCACATGCGTTTCTCTGAAAGAGAAGCAGTCTGTTCCAACACTTCAATTCACTGTGCGAAGTGAATGGAGTGTTGCTTCACTTTCTAAATGCTGTCCTTTCAGAGAAAATCACTTTCCTTTGAAAGTGCCTTAAGCAACTTGCAAGCATTAGGAAGAAACTCACATGCGTTTCTCTGAAAGAGAAGCAGTCTGTTCCAACACTTCAATTCACTGTGCGAAGTGAATGGAGTGTTGCTTCACTTTCTAAATGCTGTCCTTTCATAGAAAATCACTTTCCTTTGAAAGTGCCTTAAGCTACTTGCAAGCTTTAGGAAGAAACTCACATGCGCTTCTCTGACAGAGAAGCAGTCTGTTCCAACACTTCAATTCACTGTGCGAAGTGAATGGAGTGTTGCCTCACTTTCTAAATGCTGTCCTTTCAGAGAAAATCACTTTCCATTGAAAGTGCCTTAAACTACTTTCAAGCATACACAAAAAACTCAAATGCGTTTCTGTGAAAGAAAAGCAATCTGTTCCAACACTTCATTTCACTGTTCGAAGTGAATGCAGTGTTGCTTCACTTTCTAAATGCTGTCCTTTCAGAGAAAATCCCTTTCCTTTGAATGTGCCTTAAGCTACTTACAAGCATTCAACAGAAACTCACATGCGTTTCTCTGAAAGAGAAGCAGTCTGTTCCAACACTTCAATTCACTGTGCGAAGTGAATGGAGTGTTGCTTCACTTTCTAAATGCTGTCCTTTCAGAGAAAATCACTTTTCTTTGAAAGTGCCTTAAGCTACTTACAAGCATTCAACAGAAACTCACATGCGTTTCTCTGAAAGAGAAGCAGTCTGTTCCAACACTTCAATTCACTGTGCTTAGTGAATGGAGTGTTGCTTCACTTTCTAAATTCTGTCCTTTCAGAGAAAATCACTTTCCTTTGAAAGTGCCTTAAGCAACTTGCAAGCATTCACAAGAAACACTAATGCGTTTCTATGAAAGAGAAGCACTCTGTTCCAACACTTCAATTCACTGCACGAAGGGAATGGAGTGTTGCTTCACTTTCTAAATGCTGTCCTTTCAGAGAAAATCACTTTCCTTTGATAGTGCCTTAAGGAACTTGCAAGCATTCACCAGAAACTCACATGCGTTTCTCTGAAAGAGAAGCAGTCTGTTCCAACACTTCAATTCACTGTGTGAAGTGAATAAAGTGCTGCCTCACTTTCTAAATGCTGTCCTTTCAGAGAAAATCACTTTCGTTTGAAAGTGCCTTAAGCTACTTACAAGAATTTAACAGAAACTCACATGCGTTTCTCTGAAAGAGAAGCAGTCTGTTCCAACACTTCAATTCACTGTGCGAAGTGAATGGAGTGTTGCTTCACTTTCTAAATGCTGTCCTTTCAGAGAAAATCACTTTCCTTTGAAAGTGCCTTACGCTACTTGCAAGCATTAGGAAGAAACTCACATGCGTTTCTCTGAAAGAGAAGCAGTCTGTTCCAACACTTCAATTCACTGTGCGAAGTGAATGGAGTGTTGCTTCACTTTCTAAATGCTGTCCTTTCATAGAAAATCACTTTCCTTTGAAAGTGCCTTAAGCTACTTGCAAGCTTTAGGAAGAAACTCACATGCGCTTCTCTGACAGAGAAGCAGTCTGTTCCAACACTTCAATTCACTGTGCGAAGTGAATGGAGTGTTGCCTCACTTTCTAAATGCTGTCCTTTCAGAGAAAATCACTTTCCATTGAAAGTGCCTTAAACTACTTTCAAGCATACACAAAAAACTCAAATGCGTTTCTCTGAAAGAGAAGCAATCTGTTCCAACACTTCATTTCACTGTGCGAAGTGAATGGAGTGTTGCTTCACTTTCTAAATGCTGTCCTTTCAGAGAAAATCCCTTTCCTTTGAATGTGCCTTAAGCTACTTACAAGCATTCAACAGAAACTCACATGCGTTTCTCTGAAAGAGAAGCAGTCTGTTCCAACACTTCAATTCACTGTGCGAAGTGAATGGAATGTTACTTCACTTTCTAAATGCTGTCTTTTCCGAGAAAATCACGTTCCTTTGAAAATGCCTTAAGCTACTTACAAGCATTCACCAGAAACTCACATGTGTTTCTCTGAAAGAGAAGCAATCTGTTCCAACACTTCAATTCACTGTGCAAAGTGAATGGAGTGTTGCTTCACTTTCTAAATGCTGTCCTTTCAGAGAAAGTCACTTTCCTTTGAAAGTGCCTTAAGCAAATTGCAAGCATTCACAAGAAACACTAATGCGTTTATATGAAAGAGAAGCACTCTGTTCCAACACTTCAATTCACTGCACGAAGGGAATGGAGTGTTGCTTCACTTTCTAAATGCTGTCCTTTCAGAGAAAATCACTTTCCTTTGAAAGTGCCTTAAGCTACTTGCAAGCATTAGGAAGAAACTCACATGCGTTTCTCTGAAAGAGAAGCAGTCTGTTCCAAACTTCAATTCACTGTGCGAAGTGAATGGAGTGTTGCTTCACTTTCTAAATGCTGTCCTTTCAGAGAAAATCACTTTCCTTTGAAAGTGCCTTAAGCTACTTGCAAGCATTCACAAGAAACACTAATGCGTTTCTATGAAAGAGAAGCAGTCTGTTCCAACACTTCAATTCATTGCACGAAGGGAATGGAGTGTTGTTTTACTTTCTAAATGTTGTCCTTTCAGAGAAAATCACTTTCCTTTGAAAGAGCCTTGAGCTACTTACAAGCATTCAACAGAAACTCACATGCATTTCTCTGAAAAAGAAGCAGTCTGTTCCAACACTTCAATTCACTGTGCGAAGTGAATGGAGTGTTGCTTCACTTTCTAAATGCTGACCTTTCAGAGAAAATCACTTTCCTTTGAAAGTGCCTTAAGCTACTTGCTAGGAAGAAGCTCACATGCGTTTCTCTGAAAGAGAAGCAGTCTCTTCCAACACTTCAATTCACTGTGTGAAGTGAATGGAGTGTTGCTTCACTTTCTAAATGCTGTCCTTTCAGAGAAAATCACTTTCCTTTGAAAGTGCCTTAAGCTACTTACAAGCATTCAAGAGAAACTCACATGCGTTTCTCTGAAACAGAAGCAGTCTGTTCCAACACTTCAATTCAGTGTGTGAAGTGAATGGAGTGTTGCTTCACTTTCTAAATGCTGTCCTTTCAGAGAAAATCACTTTCTTTTGAAAGTGCCTTAAGCTACTTACAAGCATTCAACAGAAACTCACATGCGTTTCTCTGAAACAGAAGCAGTCTGTTCCAACACTTCAATTCACTGTGCGAAGTGAATGGAGTGTTGCTTCACTTTCTAAATGCTGTCTGTTCAGAGAAAATCAATTTCCTTTGAAAGTGCCTTAAGCTACTTACAAGCATTCAACAGAAACTCACATGCATTTCTCTGAAAGAGAAGAAGTCTGTTCGAACACTTCAATTCACAGTGCTTAGTGAATGGAGTGTTACTTCACTTTCTAAATGCTGTCCTTTCAGAGAAAATCACTTTCCTTTGAAAGTGCCTTAAGCAAATTGCAAGCATTCACAAGAAACACTAATGCGTTTATATGAAAGAGAAGCACTCTTTTCCAACACTTCAATTCACTGCACGAAGGGAATGGAGTGTTGCTTCACTTTCTAAATGCTGTCCTTTCAGAGAAAATCACTTTCCTTTGAAAGTGCCTTAAGCTACTTGCAAGCATTAGGAAGAAACTCACATGCGTTTCTCTGAAAGAGAAGCAGACTGTTCCAACACTTCAATTCACTGTGCGAAGTGAATGGAGTGTTGCTTCACTTTCTAAATGCTGTCCTTTCAGAGAAAATCACTTTCCTTTGAAAGTGCCTTAAGCTACTTGCAAGCATTAGGAAGAAAATCACATGCGTTTCTCTGAAAGAGAAGCAGTCTGTTCCAACACTTCAATTCACTGTGCGAAGTGAATGGAGTGTTGCCTCACTTTCTAAATGCTGTCCTTTCAGAATAAATCACTTTCCTTTCAAAGTGCCTTAAGCTACTTTCAAGCATTCAACAGAAACTCACATGCCTTTCTCTGAAAGAGAAGCAGTCTGTTCCAACACTTCAATTCACTGTGCTTAGTGAATGGAGTGTTACTTCACTTTCTAAATTCTGTCCTTTCAGAGAAAATCACTTTCCTTTGAAAGTGCCTTAAGCAACTTGCAAGCATTCACAAGAAACACTAATGCGTTTATATGAGAGAGAAGCTCTCTGTTCCAACACTTCAATTCACTGCACGAAGGGAATGGAGTGTTGCTTCACTTTCAAATTCTGTCCTTTCAGAGAAAATCACTTTCCTTTGAAAGTGCCTTAAGCTACTTGCAAGCATTAGGAAGAAACTCACATGCGTTTCTCTGAAAGAGTAGCAATCTGTTCCAACACTTCAATTCTCTGTGCGAAGTGAATGGAGTGTTACTTCACTTTCTAAATGCTGTCCTTTCAGAGAAAATCCCTTTCCTTTCAATGTGCCTTAAGCTACTTACAAGCATTCAACAGAAACTCACATTCATTTCTCTGAAAGAGTAGCAATCTGTTCCAACACTTCAATTCTCTGTGCGAAGTGAATGGAGTGTTACTTCACTTTCTAAATGCTGTCCTTTCAGAGAAAATCCCTTTCCTTTGAATGTGTCTTAAGCTACTTACAAGAATTCAACAGAAACTCACATGCATTTCTCTGAAAGAGAAGCAATCTGTTCCAACACTTCAATTCTCTGTGCGAAGTGAATGGAGTGTTGCTTCACTTTCTAAATGCTGTCCTTTCAGAGAAAATCACTTTCCTTTGAAAGTGCCTTAAGCTACTTGCAAGCATTCACAAGAAACACTAATGCGTTTCTATGAAAGAGAAGCAGTCTGTTCCAACACTTCAATTCATTGAACGAAGGGAATGGAGTGTTGCTTTACTTTCTAAATGCTGTCCTTTCAGAGAAAATCACTTTCCTTTGAAAGAGCCTTGACCTAATTACAAGCATTCAACAGAAACTCACATGCATTTCTCTGAAAAAGAAGCAGTCTGTTCCTAAACTTCAATTCACTGTGCGAAGTGAATGGAGTGATGCTTCACTTTCTAAATGCTGTCCTTTCAGAGAAAATCACTTTCCTTTCAATGTGCCTTAAGCTACTTACAAGCATTCAACAGAAACTCACATTCATTTCTCTGAAAGAGTAGCAATCTGTTCCAACACTTCAATTCTCTGTGCGAAGTGAATGGAGTGTTACTTCACTTTCTAAATGCTGTCCTTTCAGAGAAAATCCCTTTCCTTTGAATGTGTCTTAAGCTACTTACAAGAATTCAACAGAAACTCACATGCATTTCTCTGAAAGAGAAGAAATCTGTTCCAACACTTCAATTCACTGTGCAAAGTGAATGGAGTGTTGCTTCACTTTCTAAATGCTGTCCTTTCAGAGAAAATCACTTTCCTTTGAAAGTGCCTTAAGCAAATTGCAAGCATTCACAAGAAACACTAATGCGTTTATATGAAAGAGAAGCACTCTGTTCCAACACTTCAATTCACTGCACGAAGGGAATGGAGTGTTGCTTCACTTTCTAAATGCTGTCCTTTCAGAGAAAATCACTTTCCTTTGAAAGTGCCTTAAGCTACTTGCAAGCATTAGGAAGAAACTCACATGCGTTTCTCTGAAAGAGAAGCAGTCTGTTCCAAACTTCAATTCACTGTGCGAGGTGAATGGAGTGTTGCCTCACTTTCGAAATGCTGTCCTTTCAGAGAAAATCACTTTCCTTTGAAAGTGCCTTAAGCTACTTACAAGCATTCAACAGAAACTCACATGCGGTTCTCTGAAACAGAAGCAGTCTGTTCCAACACTTCAATTCACTGTGCGAAGTGAATGGAGTGTTGCTTCACTTTCTAAATGCTGTCCGTTCAGAGAAAATCACTTTCCTTTGAAAGTGCCTTAAGCTACTTATAAGCATTCAACAGAAACTAACATGCATTTCTCTGAAAGAGAAGCAGTCTGTTCCAACACTTCAATTCACTGTGCGAAGTGAATGGAGTGTTGCTTCACTTTCTAAATTCTGTCCTTTCAGAGAAAATCACTTTCTTTTGAAAGTGCCTTAAACTACTTTCAACCATTCACAAAAAACTCACATGCGTATCTTTGAAAGAGGAGCAGTCTGTTCCAACACTTCAATTCACTGTGCAAATTGAATGGAGTGTTGCTTCACTTTCTAAATGCTGTCCTTTCAGAGAAAATCACTTTCCTTTGAAAGTGCCTTAAGCAAATTACAAGCATTCACAAGAAACACTAATGCGTTTATATGAAAGAGAAGCACTCTGTTCCAACACTTCAATTCACTGCACGAAGGGAGTGGAGTGTTGCTTCACTTTCTAAATGCTGTCCTTTCAGAGAAAATCACTTTCCTTTGAAAGTGCCTTAAGCTACTTACAAGCATTCAACAGAAACTCACATGCGTTTCTCTGAAACAGAAGCAGTCTGTTCCAACACTTCAATTCACTGTGCGAAGTGAATGGAGTGTTGCTTCACTTTCTAAATGCTGTCCTTTCAGAGAAAATCACTTTCCTTTGAAAGTGCCTTAAGCTACTTATAAGCATTAAACAGAAACTCACATGCATTTCTCTGAAAGAGAAGCAGTCTGTTCCAACACTTCAATTCACTGTGCGAAGTGAATGGAGTGTTGCTTCACTTTCTAAATTCTGTCCTTTCAGAGAAAATCACTTTCTTTTGAAAGTGCCTTAAACTACTTTCAACCATTCACAAAAAACTCACATGCGTATCTTTGAAAGAGGAGCAGTCTGTTCCAACACTTCAATTCACTATGCAAATTGAATGGAGTGTTGCTTCATTTTCTAAATGCTGTCCTTTCAGAGAAAATCACTTTCCTTTGAAAGTGCCTTAAGCTACTTGCAAGCATTAGGAAAAAACTCACATGCGTTTCTCTGAAAGAGAAGCAGTCTGTTCCAAAACTTCAATTCACTGTGCGAAGTGAATGGAGTGTTGCCTCACTTTCTAAATGCTGTCCTTTCAGAGAAAATCACTTTCCATTGAAAGTGCCTTAAACTACTTTCAAGCATTCACAAAAAACTCACATGCGTTTCTCTGAAAGAGAAGCAGTCTGTTCCAACACTTCAATTCACTGTGCGAAGTGAATGGAGTGTTGCTTCACTTTCTAAATGCTGTCCTTTCAGAGAAAATCACTTTTCTTTGAAAGTGCCTTAAGCTACTTACAAGCATTCAACAGAAACTCACATGCGTTTCTCTGAAAGAGAAGCAGTCTGTTCCAACACTTCAATTCACTGTGCTTAGTGAATGGAGTGTTGCTTCACTTTCTAAATTCTGTCCTTTCAGAGAAAATCACTTTCCTTTGAAAGTGCCTTAAGCAACTTGCAAGCATTCACAAGAAACACTAATGCGTTTCTATGAAAGAGAAGCACTCTGTTCCAACACTTCAATTCACTGCACGAAGGGAATGGAGTGTTGCTTCACTTTCTAAATGCTGTCCTTTCAGAGAAAATCACTTTCCTTTGATAGTGCCTTAAGGAACTTGCAAGCATTCACCAGAAACTCACATGCGTTTCTCTGAAAGAGAAGCAGTCTGTTCCAACACTTCAATTCACTGTGTGAAGTGAATAAAGTGCTGCCTCACTTTCTAAATGCTGTCCTTTCAGAGAAAATCACTTTCGTTTGAAAGTGCCTTAAGCTACTTACAAGAATTTAACAGAAACTCACATGCGTTTCTCTGAAAGAGAAGCAGTCTGTTCCAACACTTCAATTCACTGTGCGAAGTGAATGGAGTGTTGCTTCACTTTCTAAATGCTGTCCTTTCAGAGAAAATCACTTTCCTTTGAAAGTGCCTTAAGCTACTTGCAAGCATTAGGAAGAATCTCACATGCGTTTCTCTGAAAGAGAAGCAGTCTGTTCCAACACTTCAATTCACTGTGCGAAGTGAATGGAGTGTTGCTTCACTTTCTAAATGCTGTCCTTTCATAGAAAATCACTTTCCTTTGAAAGTGCCTTAAGCTACTTGCAAGCTTTAGGAAGAAACTCACATGCGCTTCTCTGACAGAGAAGCAGTCTGTTCCAACACTTCAATTCACTGTGCGAAGTGAATGGAGTGTTGCCTCACTTTCTAAATGCTGTCCTTTCAGAGAAAATCACTTTCCATTGAAAGTGCCTTAAACTACTTTCAAGCATACACAAAAAACTCAAATGCGTTTCTCTGAAAGAGAAGCAATCTGTTCCAACACTTCATTTCACTGTGCGAAGTGAATGCAGTGTTGCTTCACTTTCTAAATGCTGTCCTTTCAGAGAAAATCCCTTTCCTTTGAATGTGCCTTAAGCTACTTACAAGCATTCAACAGAAACTCACATGCGTTTCTCTGAAAGAGAAGCAGTCTGTTCCAACACTTCAATTCACTGTGCGAAGTGAATGGAGTGTTGCTTCACTTTCTAAATGCTGTCCTTTCAGAGAAAATCACTTTTCTTTGAAAGTGCCTTAAGCTACTTACAAGCATTTAACAGAAACTCACATGCGTTTCTCTGAAAGAGAAGCAGTCTGTTCCAACACTTCAATTCACTGTGCTTAGTGAATGTAGTGTTGCTTCACTTTCTAAATTCTGTCCTTTCAGAGAAAATCACTTTCCTTTGAAAGTGCCTTAAGCAACTTGCAAGCATTCACAAGAAACACTAATGCGTTTCTATGAAAGAGAAGCACTCTGTTCCAACACTTCAATTCACTGCACGAAGGGAATGGAGTGTTGCTTCACTTTATAAATGCTGTCCTTTCAGAGAAAATCACTTTCCTTTGATAGTGCCTTAAGGAACTTGCAAGCATTCACCAGAAACTCACATGCGTTTCTCTGAAAGAGAAGCAGTCTGTTCCAACACTTCAATTCACTGTGCGAAGTGAATGGAGTGTTGCTTCACTTTCTAAATGCTGTCCTTTCAGAGAAAATCACTTTCCTTTGAAAGTGCCTTAAGCTACTTATAAGCATTAAACAGAAACTCACATGCATTTCTCTGAAAGAGAAGCAGTCTGTTCCAACACTTCAATTCACTGTGCGAAGTGAATGGAGTGTTGCTTCACTTTCTAAATTCTGTCCTTTCAGAGAAAATCACTTTCTTTTGAAAGTGCCTTAAACTACTTTCAACCATTCACAAAAAACTCACATGCGTATCTTTGAAAGAGGAGCAGTCTGTTCCAACACTTCAATTCACTATGCAAATTGAATGGAGTGTTGCTTCATTTTCTAAATGCTGTCCTTTCAGAGAAAATCACTTTCCTTTGAAAGTGCCTTAAGCTACTTGCAAGCATTAGGAAAAAACTCACATGCGTTTCTCTGAAAGAGAAGCAGTCTGTTCCAAAACTTCAATTCACTGTGCGAAGTGAATGGAGTGTTGCCTCACTTTCTAAATGCTGTCCTTTCAGAGAAAATCACTTTCCATTGAAAGTGCCTTAAACTACTTTCAAGCATTCACAAAAAACTCACATGCGTTTCTCTGAAAGAGAAGCAGTCTGTTCCAACATTTCAATTCACTGTGCGAAGTGAATGGAGTGTTGCTTCACTTTCTAAATGCTGTCCTTTCAGAGAAAATCACTTTTCTTTGAAAGTGCCTTAAGCTACTTACAAGCATTCAACAGAAACTCACATGCGTTTCTCTGAAAGAGAAGCAGTCTGTTCCAACACTTCAATTCACTGTGCTTAGTGAATGGAGTGTTGCTTCACTTTCTAAATTCTGTCCTTTCAGAGAAAATCACTTTCCTTTGAAAGTGCCTTAAGCAACTTGCAAGCATTCACAAGAAACACTAATGCGTTTCTATGAAAGAGAAGCACTCTGTTCCAACACTTCAATTCACTGCACGAAGGGAATGGAGTGTTGCTTCACTTTCTAAATGCTGTCCTTTCAGAGAAAATCACTTTCCTTTGATAGTGCCTTAAGGAACTTGCAAGCATTCACCAGAAACTCACATGCGTTTCTCTGAAAGAGAAGCAGTCTGTTCCAACACTTCAATTCACTGTGTGAAGTGAATAAAGTGCTGCCTCACTTTCTAAATGCTGTCCTTTCAGAGAAAATCACTTTCGTTTGAAAGTGCCTTAAGCTACTTACAAGAATTTAACAGAAACTCACATGCGTTTCTCTGAAAGAGAAGCAGTCTGTTCCAACACTTCAATTCACTGTGCGAAGTGAATGGAGTGTTGCTTCACTTTCTAAATGCTGTCCTTTCAGAGAAAATCACTTTCCTTTGAAAGTGCCTTAAGCTACTTGCAAGCATTAGGAAGAATCTCACATGCGTTTCTCTGAAAGAGAAGCAGTCTGTTCCAACACTTCAATTCACTGTGCGAAGTGAATGGAGTGTTGCTTCACTTTCTAAATGCTGTCCTTTCATAGAAAATCACTTTCCTTTGAAAGTGCCTTAAGCTACTTGCAAGCTTTAGGAAGAAACTCACATGCGCTTCTCTGACAGAGAAGCAGTCTGTTCCAACACTTCAATTCACTGTGCGAAGTGAATGGAGTGTTGCCTCACTTTCTAAATGCTGTCCTTTCAGAGAAAATCACTTTCCATTGAAAGTGCCTTAAACTACTTTCAAGCATACACAAAAAACTCAAATGCGTTTCTCTGAAAGAGAAGCAATCTGTTCCAACACTTCATTTCACTGTGCGAAGTGAATGCAGTGTTGCTTCACTTTCTAAATGCTGTCCTTTCAGAGAAAATCCCTTTCCTTTGAATGTGCCTTAAGCTACTTACAAGCATTCAACAGAAACTCACATGCGTTTCTCTGAAAGAGAAGCAGTCTGTTCCAACACTTCAATTCACTGTGCGAAGTGAATGGAGTGTTGCTTCACTTTCTAAATGCTGTCCTTTCAGAGAAAATCACTTTTCTTTGAAAGTGCCTTAAGCTACTTACAAGCATTTAACAGAAACTCACATGCGTTTCTCTGAAAGAGAAGCAGTCTGTTCCAACACTTCAATTCACTGTGCTTAGTGAATGGAGTGTTGCTTCACTTTCTAAATTCTGTCCTTTCAGAGAAAATCACTTTCCTTTGAAAGTGCCTTAAGCAACTTGCAAGCATTCACAAGAAACACTAATGCGTTTCTATGAAAGAGAAGCACTCTGTTCCAACACTTCAATTCACTGCACGAAGGGAATGGAGTGTTGCTTCACTTTCTAAATGCTGTCCTTTCAGAGAAAATCACTTTCCTTTGATAGTGCCTTAAGGAACTTGCAAGCATTCACCAGAAACTCACATGCGTTTCTCTGAAAGAGAAGCAGTCTGTTCCAACACTTCAATTCACTGTGTGAAGTGAATAAAGTGCTGCCTCACTTTCTAAATGCTGTCCTTTCAGAGAAAATCACTTTCGTTTGAAAGTGCCTTAAGCTACTTACAAGAATTTAACAGAAACTCACATGCGTTTCTCTGAAAGAGAAGCAGTCTGTTCCAACACTTCAATTCACTGTGCGAAGTGAATGGAGTGTTGCTTCACTTTCTAAATGCTGTCCTTTCAGAGAAAATCACTTTCCTTTGAAAGTGCCTTAAGCTACTTGCAAGCATTAGGAAGAAACTCACATGCGTTTCTCTGAAAGAGAAGCAGTCTGTTCCAACACTTCAATTCACTGTGCGAAGTGAATGGAGTGTTGCTTCACTTTCTAAATGCTGTCCTTTCATAGAAAATCACTTTCCTTTGAAAGTGCCTTAAGCTACTTGCAAGCTTTAGGAAGAAACTCACATGCGCTTCTCTGACAGAGAAGCAGTCTGTTCCAACACTTCAATTCACTGTGCGAAGTGAATGGAGTGTTGCCTCACTTTCTAAATGCTGTCCTTTCAGAGAAAATCACTTTCCATTGAAAGTGCCTTAAACTACTTTCAAGCATACACAAAAAACTCAAATGCGTTTCTCTGAAAGAGAAGCAATCTGTTCCAACACTTCATTTCACTGTGCGAAGTGAATGCAGTGTTGCTTCCCTTTCTAAATGCTGTCCTTTCAGAGAAAATCCCTTTCCCTTGAATGTGCCTTAAGCTACTTACAAGCATTCAACAGAAACTCACATGCGTTTCTCTGAAAGAGAAGCAGTCTGTTCCAACACTTCAATTCACTGTGCGAAGTGAATGGAATGTTACTTCACTTTCTAAATGCTGTCTTTTCCGAGAAAATCACGTTCCTTTGAAAATGCCTTAAGCTACTTACAAGCATTCACCAGAAACTCACATGTGTTTCTCTGAAAGAGAAGCAATCTGTTCCAACACTTCAATTCACTATGCTAATTGAATGGAGTGTTGCTTCATTTTCTAAATGCTGTCCTTTCAGAGAAAATCACTTTCCTTTGAAAGTGCCTTAAGCTACTTACAAGCATTCAACAGAAACTCCATGCATTTCTCTGAAAGAGAAGCAGTCTGTTCCAACACTTTAATTCACTGTGCGAAGTGAATGGAGTGTTGCTTCACTTTCTAAATTCTGTCCTTTCAGAGAAAATCACTTTCCATTGAAAGTGCCTTAAACTACTTTCAAGCATTCCCCAGAAACTCACATGCGTTTCTCTGAAAGAGAAGCAGTCTGTTCCAACACTTCAATTCACTGTGCAAAGTGAATGGAGTATTGCTTCACTTTCTAAATGCTGTCCTTTCAGAGAAAATCACTTTCCTTTGAAAGTGCCTTAAGCAAATTGCAAGCATTCACAAGAAACACTAATGCGTTTATATGAAAGAGAAGCACTCTGTTCCAACACTTCAATTCACTGCACGAAGGGAATGGAGTGTTGCTTCACTTTCTAAATGCTGTCCTTTCAGAGAAAATCACTTTCCTTTGAAAGTGCCTTAAGCTACTTGCAAGCATTAGGAAGAAACTCACATGCGTTTCTCTGAAAGAGAAGCAGTCTGTTCCAAACTTCAATTCACTGTGCGAAGTGAATGGAGTGTTGCTTCACTTTCTAAATTCTGTCCTTTCAGAGAAAATCACTTTCCTTTGAAAGTGCCTTAAGCTACTTGCAAGCATTAGGAAGAAACTCACATGCGTTTCTCTGAAAGAGAAGCAGTCTGTTCCAACACTTCAATTCACTGTGCGAAGTGAATGGAGTGTTACTTCACTTTCTAAATGCTGTCCTTTCAGAGAAAATCACTTTCCTTTGAAAGTGCCTTAAGCTACTTGCAAGCATTAGGAAGAAACTAACATGCGTCTCTCTGAAAGAAAAGCAGTCTGTTCCAACACTTCAATTCACTGTGTGAAGTGAATGGAGTGTTGCCTCACTTTCTAAATGCTGTCCTTTCAGAGAAAATCACTTTCCATTGAAAGTGCCTTAAACTACTTTCAAGCATTAACAAAAAACTCACATGCGTTTCTCTGAAAGAGAAGCAGTCTGTTCCAACACTTCAATTCACTGTGCGAAGTGAATGGAGTGTTGTTTCACTTTCTAAATGCTGTCCTTTCAGAGAAAATCCCTTTCCTTTCAATGTGCCTTAAGCTACTTACAAGCATTCAACAGAAACTCACATTCATTTCTCTGAAAGAGTAGCAATCTGTTCCAACATTTCAATTCTCTGTGCGAAGTGAATGGAGTGTTACTTCACTTTCTAAATGCTGTCCTTTCAGAGAAAATCCCTTTCCTTTGAATGTGTCTTAAGCTACTTACAAGAATTCAACAGAAACTCACATGCATTTCTCTGAAAGAGAAGCAATCTGTTCCAACACTTCAATTCTCTGTGCGAAGTGAATGGAGTGTTGCTTCACTTTCTAAATGCTGTCCTTTCAGAGAAAATCACTTTCCTTTGAAAGTGCCTTAAGCTACTTGCAAGCATTCACAAGAAACACTAATGCGTTTCTATGAAAGAGAAGCAGTCTGTTCCAACACTTCAATTCATTGAACGAAGGGAATGGAGTGTTGCTTTACTTTCTAAATGCTGTCCTTTCAGAGAAAATCACTTTCCTTTGAAAGAGCCTTGACCTAATTACAAGCATTCAACAGAAACTCACATGCATTTCTCTGAAAAAGAAGCAGTCTGTTCCTAAACTTCAATTCACTGTGCGAAGTGAATGGAGTGATGCTTCACTTTCTAAATGCTGTCCTTTCAGAGAAAATCACTTTCTTTGAAAGTGCCTTAAGCTACTTGCAAGCATTCACAAGAAACACTAATGCGTTTCTATGAAAGAGAAGCAGTCTGTTCCTAAACTTCAATTCACTGTGTGTAGTGAATGGAGTGTTGCTTTACTTTCTAAATGCTGTCCTTTCAGAGAAAATCACTTTCCTTTGAAAGTGCCTTAAGCTACTTACAAGCATTCAACAGAAACTCACATGCGGTTCTCTGAAACAGATGCAGTCTGTTCCAACACTTCAGTTCACTGTGCGAAGTGAATGGAGTGTTGCTTCACTTTCTAAATGCTGTCCGTTCAGAGAAAATCACTTTCCTTTGAAAGTGCCTTAAGCTACTTTTAAGCATTCAACAGAAACTCACATGCATTTCTCTGAAAGAGAAGCAGTCTGTTCTCACACTTCAATTCACTGTGCGAAGTGAATGGAGTGTTGCTTCACTTTCTAAATGCTGTCCTTTCAGAGAAAATCACTTTCCTTTGAAAGTGCCTTAAGCTACTTGCAAGCATTAGGAAGAAACTCACATGCGTTTCTCTGAAAGAGAAGCAGTCTGTTCCAACACTTCAATTCACTGTGCGAAGTGAATGGAGTGTTGCCTCACTTTCTAAATGCTGTCCTTTCAGAGAAAATCACTTTCCATTGAAAGTGCCTTAAACTACTTTCAAGCATTCACAAAAAACTCACATGCGTTTCTCTGAAAGAGAAGCAGTCTGTTCCAACACTTCAATTCACTGTGCAAAGTGAATGGAGTGTTGCTTCACTTTCTAAATGCTGTCCTTTCAGAGAAAATCACTTTTCTTTGAAAGTGCCTTAAGCTACTTACAAGCATTCAACAGAAACTCACATGCGTTTCTCTGAAAGAGAAGCAGTCTGTTCCAACGCTTCAATTCACTGTGCTTAGTGAATGGAGTGTTGCTTCACTTTCTAAATTCTGTCCTTTCAGAGAAAATCACTTTCCATTGAAAGTGCCTTAAACTACTTTCAAGCATTCCCCAGAAACTCACATGCGTTTCTCTGAAAGAGAAGCAGTCTGTTCCAACACTTCAATTCACTGTGCAAAGTGAATGGAGTGTTGCTTCACTTTCTAAATGCTGTCCTTTCAGAGAAAATCACTTTCCTTTGAAAGTGCCTTAAGCAAATTGCAAGCATTCACAAGAAACACTAATGCGTTTATATGAAAGAGAAGCACTCTGTTCCAACACTTCAATTCACTGCACGAAGGGAATGGAGTGTTGCTTCACTTTCGAAATGCTGTCCTTTCAGAGAAAATCACTTTCCTTTGAAAGTGCCTTAAGCTACTTGCAAGCATTAGGAAGAAACTCACATGCGTTTCTCTGAAAGAGAAGCAGTCTGTTCCAAACTTCAATTCACTGTGCGAAGTGAATGGAGTGTTGCTTCACTTTCTAAATGCTATCCTTTCAGAGAAAATCACTTTCCTTTGAAAGTGCCTTAAGCTACTTGCAAGCATTCACAAGAAACACTAATGCGTTTCTATGAAAGAGAAGCAGTCTGTTCCAACACTTCAATTCATTGCACGAAGGGAATGGAGTGTTGTTTTGCTTTCTAAATGTGGTCCTTTCAGAGAAAATCACTTTCCTTTGAAAGAGCCTTGAGCTACTTACAAGCATTCAACAGAAACTCACATGCATTTCTCTGAAAAAGAAGCAGTCTGTTCCAACACTTCAATTCACTGTGCGAAGTGAATGGAGTGTTGCTTCACTTTCTAAATGCTGACCTTTCAGAGAAAATCACTTTCCTTTGAAAGTGCCTTAAGCTACTTGCTAGGAAGAAGCTCACATGCGTTTTTCTGAAAGAGAAGCAGTCTCTTCCAACACTTCAATTCACTGTGTGAAGTGAATGGAGTGTTGCTTCACTTTCTAAATGCTGTCCTTTCAGAGAAAATCACTTTCCTTTGAAAGTGCCTTAAGCTACTTACAAGCATTCAAGAGAAACTCACATGCGTTTCTCTGAAACAGAAGCAGTCTGTTCCAACACTTCAATTCACTGTGCGAAGTGAATGGAGTGTTGCTTCACTTTCTAAATGCTGTATTTCAGAGAAAATCACTTTCTTTTGAAAGTGCCTTAAGCTACTTACAAGCATTCAACAGAAACTCACATGCGTTTCTCTGAAACAGAAGCAGTCTGTTCCAACACTTCAATTCACTGTGCGAAGTGAATGGAGTGTTGCTTCACTTTCTAAATGCTGTCTGTTCAGAGAAAATCAATTTCCTTTGAAAGTGCCTTAAGCTACTTACAAGCATTCAACAGAAACTCACATGCATTTCTCTGAAAGAGAAGAAGTCTGTTCCAACACTTCAATTCACTGTGCTTAGTGAATGGAGTGTTACTTCACTTTCTAAATGCTGTCCTTTCAGAGAAAATCACTTTCCTTTGAAAGTGCCTTTAGCAAATTGCAAGCATTCACAAGAAACACTAATGCGTTTATATGAAAGAGAAGCACTCTTTTCCAACACTTCAATTCACTGCACGAAGGGAATGGAGTGTTGCTTCACTTTCTAAATGCTGTCCTTTCAGAGAAAATCACTTTCCTTTGAAAGTGCCTTAAGCTACTTGCAAGCATTAGGAAGAAACTCACATGCGTTTCTCTGAAAGAGAAGCAGAATGTTCCAACACTTCAATTCACTGTGCGAAGTGAATGGAGTGTTGCTTCACTTTCTAAATGCTGTCCTTTCAGAGAAAATCACTTTCCTTTGAAAGTGCCTTAAGCTACTTGCAAGCATTAGGAAGAAAATCACATGCGTTTCTCTGAAAGAGAAGCAGTCTGTTCCAACACTTCAATTCACTGTGCGAAGTGAATGGAGTGTTGCCTCACTTTCTAAATGCTGTCCTTTCAGAGAAAATCACTTTCCATTGAAAGTGCCTTAAACTACTTTCAAGCATTCACAAAAAACTCACATGCGTTTCTCTGAAAGAGAAGCAATCTGTTCCAACACTTCAATTCACTGTGCGAAGTGAATGGAGTGTTGCTTCACTTTCTAAATGCTGTCCTTTCAGAGAAAATCACTTTCCTTTCAAAGTGCCTTAAGCTACTTACAAGCATTCAACAGAAACTCACATGCCTTTCTCTGAAAGAGAAGCAGTCTGTTCCAACACTTCAATTCACTGTGCAAAGTGAATGGAGTGTTGCTTCACTTTCTAAATGCTGTCCTTTCAGAGAAAATCACTTTCCTTTGAAAGTGCCTTAAGCAAATTGCAAGCATTCACAAGAAACACTAATGCGTTTCTATGAAAGAGAAGCACTCTGTTCCAACACTTCAATTCACTGCACGAAGGGAATGGAGTGTTGCTTCACTTTCTAAATGCTGTCCTTTCAGAGAAAATCACTTTCCTTTGAAAGTGCCTTAAGCTACTTGCAAGCATTAGGAAGAAACGAACATGCGTTTCTCTGAAAGAGAAGCAGTCTGTTCCAAACTTCAATTCACTGTGCGAAGTGAATGGAGTGTTGCTTCACTTTCTAAATGCTGTCCTTTCAGAGAAAATCACTTTCCTTTGAAAGTGCCTTAAGCTACTTGCAAGCATTCACAAGAAACACTAATGCGTTTCTATGAAAGAGAAGCAGTCTGTTCCAACACTTCAATTCATTGCACGAAGGGAATGGAGTGTTGTTTTACTTTCTAAATGTGGTCCTTTCAGAGAAAATCACTTTCCTTTGAAAGAGCCTTGAGCTACTTACAAGCATTCAACAGAAACTCACATGCATTTCTCTGAAAAAGAAGCAGTCTGTTCCAACACTTCAATTCACTGTGCGAAGTGAATGGAGTGTTGCTTCACTTTCTAAATGCTGACCTTTCAGAGAAAATCACTTTCCTTTGAAAGTGCCTTAAGCTACTTGCTAGGAAGAAGCTCACATGCGTTTTTCTGAAAGAGAAGCAGTCTCTTCCAACACTTCAATTCATTGAACGAAGGGAATGGAGTGTTGCTTTACTTTCTAAATGCTGTCCTTTCAGAGAAAATCACTTTCCTTTGAAAGAGCCTTGACCTAATTACAAGCATTCAACAGAAACTCACATGCATTTCTCTGAAAAAGAAGCAGTCTGTTCCTAAACTTCAATTCACTGTGCGAAGTGAATGGAGTGATGCTTCACTTTCTAAATGCTGTCCTTTCAGAGAAAATCACTTTCCTTTGAAAGTGCCTTAAGCTACTTGCCAGGAAGAAGCTCACATGCGTGTCTCTGAAAGAGAAGCAGTCTGTTCCAACACTTCAATTCACTGTGTGAAGTGAATGGAGTGTTGCTTTACTTTCTAAAGGCTGTCCTTTCAGAGAAAATCACTTTACTTTGAAAGTGCCTTAAGCTACTTACAAGCATTCAACAGAAACTCACATGCGGTTCTCTGAAACAGATGCAGTCTGTTCCAACACTTCAGTTCACTGTGCGAAGTGAATGGAGTGTTGCTTCACTTTCTAAATGCTGTCCGTTCAGAGAAAATCACTTTCCTTTGAAAGTGCCTTAAGCTACTTTTAAGCATTCAACAGAAACTCACATGCATTTCTCTGAAAGAGAAGCAGTCTGTTCCAACACTTCAATTCACTGTGCGAAGTGAATGGAGTGTTGCTTCACTTTCTAAATGCTGTTCTTTCAGAGAAAATCACTTTCCTTTGAAAGTGCCTTAAGCAAATTGCAAGCATTCACAAGAAACACTAATGCGTTTATATGAAAGAGAAGCACTCTGTTCCAACACTTCAATTCACTGCACGAAGGGAGTGGAGTGTTGCTTCACTTTCTAAATGCTGTCCTTTCAGAGAAAATCACTTTCCTTTGAAAGTGCCTTAAGCTACTTTCAAGCATACACAAAAAACTCAAATGCGTTTCTCTGAAAGAGAAGCAATCTGTTCCAACACTTCATTTCACTGTGCGAAGTGAATGGAGTGTTGCTTCACTTTCTAAATGCTGTTCTTTCAGAGAAAATCACTTTCCTTTGAAAGTGCCTTAAGCAAATTGCAAGCATTCACAAGAAACACTAATGCGTTTATATGAAAGAGAAGCACTCTGTTCCAACACTTCAATTCACTGCACGAAGGGAGTGGAGTGTTGCTTCACTTTCTAAATGCTGTCCTTTCAGAGAAAATCACTTTCCTTTGATAGTGCCTTAAGGAACTTGCAAGCATTCACCAGAAACTCACATGCGTTTCTCTGAAAGAGAAGCAGTCTGTTCCAACACTTCAATTCACTGTGTGAAGTGAATAAAGTGCTGCCTCACTTTCTAAATGCTGTCCTTTCAGAGAAAATCACTTTCGTTTGAAAGTGCCTTAAGCTACTTACAAGAATTTAACAGAAACTCACATGCGTTTCTCTGAAAGAGAAGCAGTCTGTTCCAACACTTCAATTCACTGTGCGAAGTGAATGGAGTGTTGCTTCACTTTCTAAATGCTGTCCTTTCAGAGAAAATCACTTTCCTTTGAAAGTGCCTTAAGCTACTTGCAAGCATTAGGAAGAATCTCACATGCGTTTCTCTGAAAGAGAAGCAGTCTGTTCCAACACTTCAATTCACTGTGCGAAGTGAATGGAGTGTTGCTTCACTTTCTAAATGCTGTCCTTTCATAGAAAATCACTTTCCTTTGAAAGTGCCTTAAGCTACTTGCAAGCTTTAGGAAGAAACTCACATGCGCTTCTCTGACAGAGAAGCAGTCTGTTCCAACACTTCAATTCACTGTGCGAAGTGAATGGAGTGTTGCCTCACTTTCTAAATGCTGTCCTTTCAGAGAAAATCACTTTCCATTGAAAGTGCCTTAAACTACTTTCAAGCATACACAAAAAACTCAAATGCGTTTCTCTGAAAGAGAAGCAATCTGTTCCAACACTTCATTTCACTGTGCGAAGTGAATGCAGTGTTGCTTCACTTTCTAAATGCTGTCCTTTCAGAGAAAATCCCTTTCCTTTGAATGTGCCTTAAGCTACTTACAAGCATTCAACAGAAACTCACATGCGTTTCTCTGAAAGAGAAGCAGTCTGTTCCAACACTTCAATTCACTGTGCGAAGTGAATGGAGTGTTGCTTCACTTTCTAAATGCTGTCCTTTCAGAGAAAATCACTTTTCTTTGAAAGTGCCTTAAGCTACTTACAAGCATTTAACAGAAACTCACATGCGTTTCTCTGAAAGAGAAGCAGTCTGTTCCAACACTTCAATTCACTGTGCTTAGTGAATGTAGTGTTGCTTCACTTTCTAAATTCTGTCCTTTCAGAGAAAATCACTTTCCTTTGAAAGTGCCTTAAGCAACTTGCAAGCATTCACAAGAAACACTAATGCGTTTCTATGAAAGAGAAGCACTCTGTTCCAACACTTCAATTCACTGCACGAAGGGAATGGAGTGTTGCTTCACTTTCTAAATGCTGTCCTTTCAGAGAAAATCACTTTCCTTTGATAGTGCCTTAAGGAACTTGCAAGCATTCACCAGAAACTCACATGCGTTTCTCTGAAAGAGAAGCAGTCTGTTCCAACACTTCAATTCACTGTGTGAAGTGAATAAAGTGCTGCCTCACTTTCTAAATGCTGTCCTTTCAGAGAAAATCACTTTCCTTTGAAAGTGCCTTAAGCTACTTACAAGCATTCAACAGAAACTCACATGCGTTTCTCTGAAACAGAAGCAGTCTGTTCCAACACTTCAATTCACTGTGCGAAGTGAATGGAGTGTTGCTTCACTTTCTAAATGCTGTCCTTTCAGAGAAAATCACTTTCCTTTGAAAGTGCCTTAAGCTACTTATAAGCATTAAACAGAAACTCACATGCATTTCTCTGAAAGAGAAGCAGTCTGTTCCAACACTTCAATTCACTGTGCTTAGTGAATGGAGTGTTGCTTCACTTTCTAAATTCTGTCCTTTCAGAGAAAATCACTTTCTTTTGAAAGTGCCTTAAACTACTTTCAACCATTCACAAAAAACTCACATGCGTATCTTTGAAAGAGGAGCAGTCTGTTCCAACACTTCAATTCACTATGCAAATTGAATGGAGTGTTGCTTCATTTTCTAAATGCTGTCCTTTCAGAGAAAATCACTTTCCTTTGAAAGTGCCTTAAGCTACTTGCAAGCATTAGGAAAAAACTCACATGCGTTTCTCTGAAAGAGAAGCAGTCTGTTCCAATACTTCAATTCACTGTGCGAAGTGAATGGAGTGTTGCCTCACTTTCTAAATGCTGTCCTTTCAGAGAAAATCACTTTCCATTGAAAGTGCCTTAAACTACTTTCAAGCATTCACAAAAAACTCACATGCGTTTCTCTGAAAGAGAAGCAGTCTGTTCCAACACTTCAATTCACTGTGCGAAGTGAATGGAGTGTTGCTTCACTTTCTAAATGCTGTCCTTTCAGAGAAAATCACTTTTCTTTGAAAGTGCCTTAAGCTACTTACAAGCATTCAACAGAAACTCACATGCGTTTCTCTGAAAGAGAAGCAGTCTGTTCCAACACTTCAATTCACTGTGCTTAGTGAATGGAGTGTTGCTTCACTTTCTAAATTCTGTCCTTTCAGAGAAAATCACTTTCCTTTGAAAGTGCCTTAAGCAACTTGCAAGCATTCACAAGAAACACTAATGCGTTTCTATGAAAGAGAAGCACTCTGTTCCAACACTTCAATTCACTGCACGAAGGGAATGGAGTGTTGCTTCACTTTCTAAATGCTGTCCTTTCAGAGAAAATCACTTTCCTTTGATAGTGCCTTAAGGAACTTGCAAGCATTCACCAGAAACTCACATGCGTTTCTCTGAAAGAGAAGCAGTCTGTTCCAACACTTCAATTCACTGTGTGAAGTGAATAAAGTGCTGCCTCACTTTCTAAATGCTGTCCTTTCAGAGAAAATCACTTTCGTTTGAAAGTGCCTTAAGCTACTTACAAGAATTTAACAGAAACTCACATGCGTTTCTCTGAAAGAGAAGCAGTCTGTTCCAACACTTCAATTCACTGTGCGAAGTGAATGGAGTGTTGCTTCACTTTCTAAATGCTGTCCTTTCAGAGAAAATCACTTTCCTTTGAAAGTGCCTTAAGCTACTTGCAAGCATTAGGAAGAATCTCACATGCGTTTCTCTGAAAGAGAAGCAGTCTGTTCCAACACTTCAATTCACTGTGCGAAGTGAATGGAGTGTTGCTTCACTTTCTAAATGCTGTCCTTTCATAGAAAATCACTTTCCTTTGAAAGTGCCTTAAGCTACTTGCAAGCTTTAGGAAGAAACTCACATGCGCTTCTCTGACAGAGAAGCAGTCTGTTCCAACACTTCAATTCACTGTGCGAAGTGAATGGAGTGTTGCCTCACTTTCTAAATGCTGTCCTTTCAGAGAAAATCACTTTCCATTGAAAGTGCCTTAAACTACTTTCAAGCATACACAAAAAACTCAAATGCGTTTCTCTGAAAGAGAAGCAATCTGTTCCAACACTTCATTTCACTGTGCGAAGTGAATGCAGTGTTGCTTCACTTTCTAAATGCTGTCCTTTCAGAGAAAATCCCTTTCCTTTGAATGTGCCTTAAGCTACTTACAAGCATTCAACAGAAACTCACATGCGTTTCTCTGAAAGAGAAGCAGTCTGTTCCAACACTTCAATTCACTGTGCGAAGTGAATGGAGTGTTGCTTCACTTTCTAAATGCTGTCCTTTCAGAGAAAATCACTTTTCTTTGAAAGTGCCTTAAGCTACTTACAAGCATTTAACAGAAACTCACATGCGTTTCTCTGAAAGAGAAGCAGTCTGTTCCAACACTTCAATTCACTGTGCTTAGTGAATGGAGTGTTGCTTCACTTTCTAAATTCTGTCCTTTCAGAGAAAATCACTTTCCTTTGAAAGTGCCTTAAGCAACTTGCAAGCATTCACAAGAAACACTAATGCGTTTCTATGAAAGAGAAGCACTCTGTTCCAACACTTCAATTCACTGCACGAAGGGAATGGAGTGTTGCTTCACTTTCTAAATGCTGTCCTTTCAGAGAAAATCACTTTCCTTTGATAGTGCCTTAAGGAACTTGCAAGCATTCACCAGAAACTCACATGCGTTTCTCTGAAAGAGAAGCAGTCTGTTCCAACACTTCAATTCACTGTGTGAAGTGAATAAAGTGCTGCCTCACTTTCTAAATGCTGTCCTTTCAGAGAAAATCACTTTCGTTTGAAAGTGCCTTAAGCTACTTACAAGAATTTAACAGAAACTCACATGCGTTTCTCTGAAAGAGAAGCAGTCTGTTCCAACACTTCAATTCACTGTGCGAAGTGAATGGAGTGTTGCTTCACTTTCTAAATGCTGTCCTTTCAGAGAAAATCACTTTCCTTTGAAAGTGCCTTAAGCTACTTGCAAGCATTAGGAAGAAACTCACATGCGTTTCTCTGAAAGAGAAGCAGTCTGTTCCAACACTTCAATTCACTGTGCGAAGTGAATGGAGTGTTGCTTCACTTTCTAAATGCTGTCCTTTCATAGAAAATCACTTTCCTTTGAAAGTGCCTTAAGCTACTTGCAAGCTTTAGGAAGAAACTCACATGCGCTTCTCTGACAGAGAAGCAGTCTGTTCCAACACTTCAATTCACTGTGCGAAGTGAATGGAGTGTTGCCTCACTTTCTAAATGCTGTCCTTTCAGAGAAAATCACTTTCCATTGAAAGTGCCTTAAACTACTTTCAAGCATACACAAAAAACTCAAATGCGTTTCTCTGAAAGAGAAGCAATCTGTTCCAACACTTCATTTCACTGTGCGAAGTGAATGCAGTGTTGCTTCACTTTCTAAATGCTGTCCTTTCAGAGAAAATCCCTTTCCTTTGAATGTGCCTTAAGCTACTTACAAGCATTCAACAGAAACTCACATGCGTTTCTCTGAAAGAGAAGCAGTCTGTTCCAACACTTCAATTCACTGTGCGAAGTGAATGGAATGTTACTTCACTTTCTAAATGCTGTCTTTTCCGAGAAAATCACGTTCCTTTGAAAATGCCTTAAGCTACTTACAAGCATTCACCAGAAACTCACATGTGTTTCTCTGAAAGAGAAGCAATCTGTTCCAACACTTCAATTCACTATGCTAATTGAATGGAGTGTTGCTTCATTTTCTAAATGCTGTCCTTTCAGAGAAAATCACTTTCCTTTGAAAGTGCCTTAAGCTACTTACAAGCATTCAACAGAAACTCCATGCATTTCTCTGAAAGAGAAGCAGTCTGTTCCAACACTTTAATTCACTGTGCGAAGTGAATGGAGTGTTGCTTCACTTTCTAAATTCTGTCCTTTCAGAGAAAATCACTTTCCATTGAAAGTGCCTTAAACTACTTTCAAGCATTCCCCAGAAACTCACATGCGTTTCTCTGAAAGAGAAGCAGTCTGTTCCAACACTTCAATTCACTGTGCAAAGTGAATGGAGTATTGCTTCACTTTCTAAATGCTGTCCTTTCAGAGAAAATCACTTTCCTTTGAAAGTGCCTTAAGCAAATTGCAAGCATTCACAAGAAACACTAATGCGTTTATATGAAAGAGAAGCACTCTGTTCCAACACTTCAATTCACTGCACGAAGGGAATGGAGTGTTGCTTCACTTTCTAAATGCTGTCCTTTCAGAGAAAATCACTTTCCTTTGAAAGTGCCTTAAGCTACTTGCAAGCATTAGGAAGAAACTCACATGCGTTTCTCTGAAAGAGAAGCAGTCTGTTCCAAACTTCAATTCACTGTGCGAAGTGAATGGAGTGTTGCTTCACTTTCTAAATTCTGTCCTTTCAGAGAAAATCACTTTCCTTTGAAAGTGCCTTAAGCTACTTGCAAGCATTAGGAAGAAACTCACATGCGTTTCTCTGAAAGAGAAGCAGTCTGTTCCAACACTTCAATTCACTGTGCGAAGTGAATGGAGTGTTACTTCACTTTCTAAATGCTGTCCTTTCAGAGAAAATCACTTTCCTTTGAAAGTGCCTTAAGCTACTTGCAAGCATTAGGAAGAAACTAACATGCGTCTCTCTGAAAGAAAAGCAGTCTGTTCCAACACTTCAATTCACTGTGTGAAGTGAATGGAGTGTTGCCTCACTTTCTAAATGCTGTCCTTTCAGAGAAAATCACTTTCCATTGAAAGTGCCTTAAACTACTTTCAAGCATTAACAAAAAACTCACATGCGTTTCTCTGAAAGAGAAGCAGTCTGTTCCAACACTTCAATTCACTGTGCGAAGTGAATGGAGTGTTGTTTCACTTTCTAAATGCTGTCCTTTCAGAGAAAATCCCTTTCCTTTCAATGTGCCTTAAGCTACTTACAAGCATTCAACAGAAACTCACATTCATTTCTCTGAAAGAGTAGCAATCTGTTCCAACATTTCAATTCTCTGTGCGAAGTGAATGGAGTGTTACTTCACTTTCTAAATGCTGTCCTTTCAGAGAAAATCCCTTTCCTTTGAATGTGTCTTAAGCTACTTACAAGAATTCAACAGAAACTCACATGCATTTCTCTGAAAGAGAAGCAATCTGTTCCAACACTTCAATTCTCTGTGCGAAGTGAATGGAGTGTTGCTTCACTTTCTAAATGCTGTCCTTTCAGAGAAAATCACTTTCCTTTGAAAGTGCCTTAAGCTACTTGCAAGCATTCACAAGAAACACTAATGCGTTTCTATGAAAGAGAAGCAGTCTGTTCCAACACTTCAATTCATTGAACGAAGGGAATGGAGTGTTGCTTTACTTTCTAAATGCTGTCCTTTCAGAGAAAATCACTTTCCTTTGAAAGAGCCTTGACCTAATTACAAGCATTCAACAGAAACTCACATGCATTTCTCTGAAAAAGAAGCAGTCTGTTCCTAAACTTCAATTCACTGTGCGAAGTGAATGGAGTGATGCTTCACTTTCTAAATGCTGTCCTTTCAGAGAAAATCACTTTCCTTTGAAAGTGCCTTAAGCTACTTGCAAGCATTCACAAGAAACACTAATGCGTTTCTATGAAAGAGAAGCAGTCTGTTCCTAAACTTCAATTCACTGTGTGTAGTGAATGGAGTGTTGCTTTACTTTCTAAATGCTGTCCTTTCAGAGAAAATCACTTTCCTTTGAAAGTGCCTTAAGCTACTTACAAGCATTCAACAGAAACTCACATGCGGTTCTCTGAAACAGATGCAGTCTGTTCCAACACTTCAGTTCACTGTGCGAAGTGAATGGAGTGTTGCTTCACTTTCTAAATGCTGTCCGTTCAGAGAAAATCACTTTCCTTTGAAAGTGCCTTAAGCTACTTTTAAGCATTCAACAGAAACTCACATGCATTTCTCTGAAAGAGAAGCAGTCTGTTCTCACACTTCAATTCACTGTGCGAAGTGAATGGAGTGTTGCTTCACTTTCTAAATGCTGTCCTTTCAGAGAAAATCACTTTCCTTTGAAAGTGCCTTAAGCTACTTGCAAGCATTAGGAAGAAACTCACATGCGTTTCTCTGAAAGAGAAGCAGTCTGTTCCAACACTTCAATTCACTGTGCGAAGTGAATGGAGTGTTGCCTCACTTTCTAAATGCTGTCCTTTCAGAGAAAATCACTTTCCATTGAAAGTGCCTTAAACTACTTTCAAGCATTCACAAAAAACTCACATGCGTTTCTCTGAAAGAGAAGCAGTCTGTTCCAACACTTCAATTCACTGTGCAAAGTGAATGGAGTGTTGCTTCACTTTCTAAATGCTGTCCTTTCAGAGAAAATCACTTTTCTTTGAAAGTGCCTTAAGCTACTTACAAGCATTCAACAGAAACTCACATGCGTTTCTCTGAAAGAGAAGCAGTCTGTTCCAACGCTTCAATTCACTGTGCTTAGTGAATGGAGTGTTGCTTCACTTTCTAAATTCTGTCCTTTCAGAGAAAATCACTTTCCATTGAAAGTGCCTTAAACTACTTTCAAGCATTCCCCAGAAACTCACATGCGTTTCTCTGAAAGAGAAGCAGTCTGTTCCAACACTTCAATTCACTGTGCAAAGTGAATGGAGTGTTGCTTCACTTTCTAAATGCTGTCCTTTCAGAGAAAATCACTTTCCTTTGAAAGTGCCTTAAGCAAATTGCAAGCATTCACAAGAAACACTAATGCGTTTATATGAAAGAGAAGCACTCTGTTCCAACACTTCAATTCACTGCACGAAGGGAATGGAGTGTTGCTTCACTTTCGAAATGCTGTCCTTTCAGAGAAAATCACTTTCCTTTGAAAGTGCCTTAAGCTACTTGCAAGCATTAGGAAGAAACTCACATGCGTTTCTCTGAAAGAGAAGCAGTCTGTTCCAAACTTCAATTCACTGTGCGAAGTGAATGGAGTGTTGCTTCACTTTCTAAATGCTGTCCTTTCAGAGAAAATCACTTTCCTTTGAAAGTGCCTTAAGCTACTTGCAAGCATTCACAAGAAACACTAATGCGTTTCTATGAAAGAGAAGCAGTCTGTTCCAACACTTCAATTCATTGCACGAAGGGAATGGAGTGTTGTTTTGCTTTCTAAATGTGGTCCTTTCAGAGAAAATCACTTTCCTTTGAAAGAGCCTTGAGCTACTTACAAGCATTCAACAGAAACTCACATGCATTTCTCTGAAAAAGAAGCAGTCTGTTCCAACACTTCAATTCACTGTGCGAAGTGAATGGAGTGTTGCTTCACTTTCTAAATGCTGACCTTTCAGAGAAAATCACTTTCCTTTGAAAGTGCCTTAAGCTACTTGCTAGGAAGAAGCTCACATGCGTTTTTCTGAAAGAGAAGCAGTCTCTTCCAACACTTCAATTCACTGTGTGAAGTGAATGGAGTGTTGCTTCACTTTCTAAATGCTGTCCTTTCAGAGAAAATCACTTTCCTTTGAAAGTGCCTTAAGCTACTTACAAGCATTCAAGAGAAACTCACATGCGTTTCTCTGAAACAGAAGCAGTCTGTTCCAACACTTCAATTCACTGTGCGAAGTGAATGGAGTGTTGCTTCACTTTCTAAATGCTGTATTTCAGAGAAAATCACTTTCTTTTGAAAGTGCCTTAAGCTACTTACAAGCATTCAACAGAATCTCACATGCGTTTCTCTGAAACAGAAGCAGTCTGTTCCAACACTTCAATTCACTGTGCGAAGTGAATGGAGTGTTGCTTCACTTTCTAAATGCTGTCTGTTCAGAGAAAATCAATTTCCTTTGAAAGTGCCTTAAGCTACTTACAAGCATTCAACAGAAACTCACATGCATTTCTCTGAAAGAGAAGAAGTCTGTTCCAACACTTCAATTCACTGTGCTTAGTGAATGGAGTGTTACTTCACTTTCTAAATGCTGTCCTTTCAGAGAAAATCACTTTCCTTTGAAAGTGCCTTTAGCAAATTGCAAGCATTCACAAGAAACACTAATGCGTTTATATGAAAGAGAAGCACTCTTTTCCAACACTTCAATTCACTGCACGAAGGGAATGGAGTGTTGCTTCACTTTCTAAATGCTGTCCTTTCAGAGAAAATCACTTTCCTTTGAAAGTGCCTTAAGCTACTTGCAAGCATTAGGAAGAAACTCACATGCGTTTCTCTGAAAGAGAAGCAGAATGTTCCAACACTTCAATTCACTGTGCGAAGTGAATGGAGTGTTGCTTCACTTTCTAAATGCTGTCCTTTCAGAGAAAATCACTTTCCTTTGAAAGTGCCTTAAGCTACTTGCAAGCATTAGGAAGAAAATCACATGCGTTTCTCTGAAAGAGAAGCAGTCTGTTCCAACACTTCAATTCACTGTGCGAAGTGAATGGAGTGTTGCCTCACTTTCTAAATGCTGTCCTTTCAGAGAAAATCACTTTCCATTGAAAGTGCCTTAAACTACTTTCAAGCATTCACAAAAAACTCACATGCGTTTCTCTGAAAGAGAAGCAATCTGTTCCAACACTTCAATTCACTGTGCGAAGTGAATGGAGTGTTGCTTCACTTTCTAAATGCTGTCCTTTCAGAGAAAATCACTTTCCTTTCAAAGTGCCTTAAGCTACTTACAAGCATTCAACAGAAACTCACATGCCTTTCTCTGAAAGAGAAGCAGTCTGTTCCAACACTTCAATTCACTGTGCAAAGTGAATGGAGTGTTGCTTCACTTTCTAAATGCTGTCCTTTCAGAGAAAATCACTTTCCTTTGAAAGTGCCTTAAGCAAATTGCAAGCATTCACAAGAAACACTAATGCGTTTCTATGAAAGAGAAGCACTCTGTTCCAACACTTCAATTCACTGCACGAAGGGAATGGAGTGTTGCTTCACTTTCTAAATGCTGTCCTTTCAGAGAAAATCACTTTCCTTTGAAAGTGCCTTAAGCTACTTGCAAGCATTAGGAAGAAACGAACATGCGTTTCTCTGAAAGAGAAGCAGTCTGTTCCAAACTTCAATTCACTGTGCGAAGTGAATGGAGTGTTGCTTCACTTTCTAAATGCTGTCCTTTCAGAGAAAATCACTTTCCTTTGAAAGTGCCTTAAGCTACTTGCAAGCATTCACAAGAAACACTAATGCGTTTCTATGAAAGAGAAGCAGTCTGTTCCAACACTTCAATTCATTGCACGAAGGGAATGGAGTGTTGTTTTACTTTCTAAATGTGGTCCTTTCAGAGAAAATCACTTTCCTTTGAAAGAGCCTTGAGCTACTTACAAGCATTCAACAGAAACTCACATGCATTTCTCTGAAAAAGAAGCAGTCTGTTCCAACACTTCAATTCACTGTGCGAAGTGAATGGAGTGTTGCTTCACTTTCTAAATGCTGACCTTTCAGAGAAAATCACTTTCCTTTGAAAGTGCCTTAAGCTACTTGCTAGGAAGAAGCTCACATGCGTTTTTCTGAAAGAGAAGCAGTCTCTTCCAACACTTCAATTCATTGAACGAAGGGAATGGAGTGTTGCTTTACTTTCTAAATGCTGTCCTTTCAGAGAAAATCACTTTCCTTTGAAAGAGCCTTGACCTAATTACAAGCATTCAACAGAAACTCACATGCATTTCTCTGAAAAAGAAGCAGTCTGTTCCTAAACTTCAATTCACTGTGCGAAGTGAATGGAGTGATGCTTCACTTTCTAAATGCTGTCCTTTCAGAGAAAATCACTTTCCTTTGAAAGTGCCTTAAGCTACTTGCCAGGAAGAAGCTCACATGCGTGTCTCTGAAAGAGAAGCAGTCTGTTCCAACACTTCAATTCACTGTGTGAAGTGAATAAAGTGCTGCCTCACTTTCTAAATGCTGTCCTTTCAGAGAAAATCACTTTCCTTTGATAGTGCCTTAAGGAACTTGCAAGCATTCACCAGAAACTCACATGCGTTTCTCTGAAAGAGAAGCAGTCTGTTCCAACACTTCAATTCACTGTGTGAAGTGAATAAAGTGCTGCCTCACTTTCTAAATGCTGTCCTTTCAGAGAAAATCACTTTCCTTTGAAAGTGCCTTAAGCTACTTACAAGCATTCAACAGAAACTCACATGCGTTTCTCTGAAACAGAAGCAGTCTGTTCCAACACTTCAATTCACTGTGCGAAGTGAATGGAGTGTTGCTTCACTTTCTAAATGCTGTCCTTTCAGAGAAAATCACTTTCCTTTGAAAGTGCCTTAAGCTACTTATAAGCATTAAACAGAAACTCACATGCATTTCTCTGAAAGAGAAGCAGTCTGTTCCAACACTTCAATTCACTGTGCTTAGTGAATGGAGTGTTGCTTCACTTTCTAAATTCTGTCCTTTCAGAGAAAATCACTTTCTTTTGAAAGTGCCTTAAACAACTTTCAACCATTCACAAAAAACTCACATGCGTATCTTTGAAAGAGGAGCAGTCTGTTCCAACACTTCAATTCACTATGCAAATTGAATGGAGTGTTGCTTCATTTTCTAAATGCTGTCCTTTCAGAGAAAATCACTTTCCTTTGAAAGTGCCTTAAGCTACTTGCAAGCATTAGGAAAAAACTCACATGCGTTTCTCTGAAAGAGAAGCAGTCTGTTCCAATACTTCAATTCACTGTGCGAAGTGAATGGAGTGTTGCCTCACTTTCTAAATGCTGTCCTTTCAGAGAAAATCACTTTCCATTGAAAGTGCCTTAAACTACTTTCAAGCATTCACAAAAAACTCACATGCGTTTCTCTGAAAGAGAAGCAGTCTGTTCCAACACTTCAATTCACTGTGCGAAGTGAATGGAGTGTTGCTTCACTTTCTAAATGCTGTCCTTTCAGAGAAAATCACTTTTCTTTGAAAGTGCCTTAAGCTACTTACAAGCATTCAACAGAAACTCACATGCGTTTCTCTGAAAGAGAAGCAGTCTGTTCCAACACTTCAATTCACTGTGCTTAGTGAATGGAGTGTTGCTTCACTTTCTAAATTCTGTCCTTTCAGAGAAAATCACTTTCCTTTGAAAGTGCCTTAAGCAACTTGCAAGCATTCACAAGAAACACTAATGCGTTTCTTTGAAAGAGAAGCACTCTGTTCCAACACTTCAATTCACTGCACGAAGGGAATGGAGTGTTGCTTCACTTTCTAAATGCTGTCCTTTCAGAGAAAATCACTTTCCTTTGATAGTGCCTTAAGGAACTTGCAAGCATTCACCAGAAACTCACATGCGTTTCTCTGAAAGAGAAGCAGTCTGTTCCAACACTTCAATTCACTGTGTGAAGTGAATAAAGTGCTGCCTCACTTTCTAAATGCTGTCCTTTCAGAGAAAATCACTTTCGTTTGAAAGTGCCTTAAGCTACTTACAAGAATTTAACAGAAACTCACATGCGTTTCTCTGAAAGAGAAGCAGTCTGTTCCAACACTTCAATTCACTGTGCGAAGTGAATGGAGTGTTGCTTCACTTTCTAAATGCTGTCCTTTCAGAGAAAATCACTTTCCTTTGAAAGTGCCTTAAGCTACTTGCAAGCATTAGGAAGAATCTCACATGCGTTTCTCTGAAAGAGAAGCAGTCTGTTCCAACACTTCAATTCACTGTGCGAAGTGAATGGAGTGTTGCTTCACTTTCTAAATGCTGTCCTTTCATAGAAAATCACTTTCCTTTGAAAGTGCCTTAAGCTACTTGCAAGCTTTAGGAAGAAACTCACATGCGCTTCTCTGACAGAGAAGCAGTCTGTTCCAACACTTCAATTCACTGTGCGAAGTGAATGGAGTGTTGCCTCACTTTCTAAATGCTGTCCTTTCAGAGAAAATCACTTTCCATTGAAAGTGCCTTAAACTACTTTCAAGCATACACAAAAAACTCAAATGCGTTTCTCTGAAAGAGAAGCAATCTGTTCCAACACTTCATTTCACTGTGCGAAGTGAATGCAGTGTTGCTTCACTTTCTAAATGCTGTCCTTTCAGAGAAAATCCCTTTCCTTTGAATGTGCCTTAAGCTACTTACAAGCATTCAACAGAAACTCACATGCGTTTCTCTGAAAGAGAAGCAGTCTGTTCCAACACTTCAATTCACTGTGCGAAGTGAATGGAGTGTTGCTTCACTTTCTAAATGCTGTCCTTTCAGAGAAAATCACTTTTCTTTGAAAGTGCCTTAAGCTACTTACAAGCATTTAACAGAAACTCACATGCGTTTCTCTGAAAGAGAAGCAGTCTGTTCCAACACTTCAATTCACTGTGCTTAGTGAATGGAGTGTTGCTTCACTTTCTAAATTCTGTCCTTTCAGAGAAAATCACTTTCCTTTGAAAGTGCCTTAAGCAACTTGCAAGCATTCACAAGAAACACTAATGCGTTTCTATGAAAGAGAAGCACTCTGTTCCAACACTTCAATTCACTGCACGAAGGGAATGGAGTGTTGCTTCACTTTCTAAATGCTGTCCTTTCAGAGAAAATCACTTTCCTTTGATAGTGCCTTAAGGAACTTGCAAGCATTCACCAGAAACTCACATGCGTTTCTCTGAAAGAGAAGCAGTCTGTTCCAACACTTCAATTCACTGTGTGAAGTGAATAAAGTGCTGCCTCACTTTCTAAATGCTGTCCTTTCAGAGAAAATCACTTTCGTTTGAAAGTGCCTTAAGCTACTTACAAGAATTTAACAGAAACTCACATGCGTTTCTCTGAAAGAGAAGCAGTCTGTTCCAACACTTCAATTCACTGTGCGAAGTGAATGGAGTGTTGCTTCACTTTCTAAATGCTGTCCTTTCAGAGAAAATCACTTTCCTTTGAAAGTGCCTTAAGCTACTTGCAAGCATTAGGAAGAAACTCACATGCGTTTCTCTGAAAGAGAAGCAGTCTGTTCCAACACTTCAATTCACTGTGCGAAGTGAATGGAGTGTTGCTTCACTTTCTAAATGCTGTCCTTTCATAGAAAATCACTTTCCTTTGAAAGTGCCTTAAGCTACTTGCAAGCTTTAGGAAGAAACTCACATGCGCTTCTCTGACAGAGAAGCAGTCTGTTCCAACACTTCAATTCACTGTGCGAAGTGAATGGAGTGTTGCCTCACTTTCTAAATGCTGTCCTTTCAGAGAAAATCACTTTCCATTGAAAGTGCCTTAAACTACTTTCAAGCATACACAAAAAACTCAAATGCGTTTCTCTGAAAGAGAAGCAATCTGTTCCAACACTTCATTTCACTGTGCGAAGTGAATGCAGTGTTGCTTCACTTTCTAAATGCTGTCCTTTCAGAGAAAATCCCTTTCCTTTGAATGTGCCTTAAGCTACTTACAAGCATTCAACAGAAACTCACATGCGTTTCTCTGAAAGAGAAGCAGTCTGTTCCAACACTTCAATTCACTGTGCGAAGTGAATGGAATGTTACTTCACTTTCTAAATGCTGTCTTTTCCGAGAAAATCACGTTCCTTTGAAAATGCCTTAAGCTACTTACAAGCATTCACCAGAAACTCACATGTGTTTCTCTGAAAGAGAAGCAATCTGTTCCAACACTTCAATTCACTATGCTAATTGAATGGAGTGTTGCTTCATTTTCTAAATGCTGTCCTTTCAGAGAAAATCACTTTCCTTTGAAAGTGCCTTAAGCTACTTACAAGCATTCAACAGAAACTCCATGCATTTCTCTGAAAGAGAAGCAGTCTGTTCCAACACTTTAATTCACTGTGCGAAGTGAATGGAGTGTTGCTTCACTTTCTAAATTCTGTCCTTTCAGAGAAAATCACTTTCCATTGAAAGTGCCTTAAACTACTTTCAAGCATTCCCCAGAAACTCACATGCGTTTCTCTGAAAGAGAAGCAGTCTGTTCCAACACTTCAATTCACTGTGCAAAGTGAATGGAGTATTGCTTCACTTTCTAAATGCTGTCCTTTCAGAGAAAATCACTTTCCTTTGAAAGTGCCTTAAGCAAATTGCAAGCATTCACAAGAAACACTAATGCGTTTATATGAAAGAGAAGCACTCTGTTCCAACACTTCAATTCACTGCACGAAGGGAATGGAGTGTTGCTTCACTTTCTAAATGCTGTCCTTTCAGAGAAAATCACTTTCCTTTGAAAGTGCCTTAAGCTACTTGCAAGCATTAGGAAGAAACTCACATGCGTTTCTCTGAAAGAGAAGCAGTCTGTTCCAAACTTCAATTCACTGTGCGAAGTGAATGGAGTGTTGCTTCACTTTCTAAATTCTGTCCTTTCAGAGAAAATCACTTTCCTTTGAAAGTGCCTTAAGCTACTTGCAAGCATTAGGAAGAAACTCACATGCGTTTCTCTGAAAGAGAAGCAGTCTGTTCCAACACTTCAATTCACTGTGCGAAGTGAATGGAGTGTTACTTCACTTTCTAAATGCTGTCCTTTCAGAGAAAATCACTTTCCTTTGAAAGTGCCTTAAGCTACTTGCAAGCATTAGGAAGAAACTAACATGCGTCTCTCTGAAAGAAAAGCAGTCTGTTCCAACACTTCAATTCACTGTGTGAAGTGAATGGAGTGTTGCCTCACTTTCTAAATGCTGTCCTTTCAGAGAAAATCACTTTCCATTGAAAGTGCCTTAAACTACTTTCAAGCATTAACAAAAAACTCACATGCGTTTCTCTGAAAGAGAAGCAGTCTGTTCCAACACTTCAATTCACTGTGCGAAGTGAATGGAGTGTTGTTTCACTTTCTAAATGCTGTCCTTTCAGAGAAAATCCCTTTCCTTTCAATGTGCCTTAAGCTACTTACAAGCATTCAACAGAAACTCACATTCATTTCTCTGAAAGAGTAGCAATCTGTTCCAACATTTCAATTCTCTGTGCGAAGTGAATGGAGTGTTACTTCACTTTCTAAATGCTGTCCTTTCAGAGAAAATCCCTTTCCTTTGAATGTGTCTTAAGCTACTTACAAGAATTCAACAGAAACTCACATGCATTTCTCTGAAAGAGAAGCAATCTGTTCCAACACTTCAATTCTCTGTGCGAAGTGAATGGAGTGTTGCTTCACTTTCTAAATGCTGTCCTTTCAGAGAAAATCACTTTCCTTTGAAAGTGCCTTAAGCTACTTGCAAGCATTCACAAGAAACACTAATGCGTTTCTATGAAAGAGAAGCAGTCTGTTCCAACACTTCAATTCATTGAACGAAGGGAATGGAGTGTTGCTTTACTTTCTAAATGCTGTCCTTTCAGAGAAAATCACTTTCCTTTGAAAGAGCCTTGACCTAATTACAAGCATTCAACAGAAACTCACATGCATTTCTCTGAAAAAGAAGCAGTCTGTTCCTAAACTTCAATTCACTGTGCGAAGTGAATGGAGTGATGCTTCACTTTCTAAATGCTGTCCTTTCAGAGAAAATCACTTTCCTTTGAAAGTGCCTTAAGCTACTTGCAAGCATTCACAAGAAACACTAATGCGTTTCTATGAAAGAGAAGCAGTCTGTTCCTAAACTTCAATTCACTGTGTGTAGTGAATGGAGTGTTGCTTTACTTTCTAAATGCTGTCCTTTCAGAGAAAATCACTTTCCTTTGAAAGTGCCTTAAGCTACTTACAAGCATTCAACAGAAACTCACATGCGGTTCTCTGAAACAGATGCAGTCTGTTCCAACACTTCAGTTCACTGTGCGAAGTGAATGGAGTGTTGCTTCACTTTCTAAATGCTGTCCGTTCAGAGAAAATCACTTTCCTTTGAAAGTGCCTTAAGCTACTTTTAAGCATTCAACAGAAACTCACATGCATTTCTCTGAAAGAGAAGCAGTCTGTTCTCACACTTCAATTCACTGTGCGAAGTGAATGGAGTGTTGCTTCACTTTCTAAATGCTGTCCTTTCAGAGAAAATCACTTTCCTTTGAAAGTGCCTTAAGCTACTTGCAAGCATTAGGAAGAAACTCACATGCGTTTCTCTGAAAGAGAAGCAGTCTGTTCCAACACTTCAATTCACTGTGCGAAGTGAATGGAGTGTTGCCTCACTTTCTAAATGCTGTCCTTTCAGAGAAAATCACTTTCCATTGAAAGTGCCTTAAACTACTTTCAAGCATTCACAAAAAACTCACATGCGTTTCTCTGAAAGAGAAGCAGTCTGTTCCAACACTTCAATTCACTGTGCAAAGTGAATGGAGTGTTGCTTCACTTTCTAAATGCTGTCCTTTCAGAGAAAATCACTTTTCTTTGAAAGTGCCTTAAGCTACTTACAAGCATTCAACAGAAACTCACATGCGTTTCTCTGAAAGAGAAGCAGTCTGTTCCAACGCTTCAATTCACTGTGCTTAGTGAATGGAGTGTTGCTTCACTTTCTAAATTCTGTCCTTTCAGAGAAAATCACTTTCCATTGAAAGTGCCTTAAACTACTTTCAAGCATTCCCCAGAAACTCACATGCGTTTCTCTGAAAGAGAAGCAGTCTGTTCCAACACTTCAATTCACTGTGCAAAGTGAATGGAGTGTTGCTTCACTTTCTAAATGCTGTCCTTTCAGAGAAAATCACTTTCCTTTGAAAGTGCCTTAAGCAAATTGCAAGCATTCACAAGAAACACTAATGCGTTTATATGAAAGAGAAGCACTCTGTTCCAACACTTCAATTCACTGCACGAAGGGAATGGAGTGTTGCTTCACTTTCGAAATGCTGTCCTTTCAGAGAAAATCACTTTCCTTTGAAAGTGCCTTAAGCTACTTGCAAGCATTAGGAAGAAACTCACATGCGTTTCTCTGAAAGAGAAGCAGTCTGTTCCAAACTTCAATTCACTGTGCGAAGTGAATGGAGTGTTGCTTCACTTTCTAAATGCTGTCCTTTCAGAGAAAATCACTTTCCTTTGAAAGTGCCTTAAGCTACTTGCAAGCATTCACAAGAAACACTAATGCGTTTCTATGAAAGAGAAGCAGTCTGTTCCAACACTTCAATTCATTGCACGAAGGGAATGGAGTGTTGTTTTGCTTTCTAAATGTGGTCCTTTCAGAGAAAATCACTTTCCTTTGAAAGAGCCTTGAGCTACTTACAAGCATTCAACAGAAACTCACATGCATTTCTCTGAAAAAGAAGCAGTCTGTTCCAACACTTCAATTCACTGTGCGAAGTGAATGGAGTGTTGCTTCACTTTCTAAATGCTGACCTTTCAGAGAAAATCACTTTCCTTTGAAAGTGCCTTAAGCTACTTGCTAGGAAGAAGCTCACATGCGTTTTTCTGAAAGAGAAGCAGTCTCTTCCAACACTTCAATTCACTGTGTGAAGTGAATGGAGTGTTGCTTCACTTTCTAAATGCTGTCCTTTCAGAGAAAATCACTTTCCTTTGAAAGTGCCTTAAGCTACTTACAAGCATTCAAGAGAAACTCACATGCGTTTCTCTGAAACAGAAGCAGTCTGTTCCAACACTTCAATTCACTGTGCGAAGTGAATGGAGTGTTGCTTCACTTTCTAAATGCTGTATTTCAGAGAAAATCACTTTCTTTTGAAAGTGCCTTAAGCTACTTACAAGCATTCAACAGAATCTCACATGCGTTTCTCTGAAACAGAAGCAGTCTGTTCCAACACTTCAATTCACTGTGCGAAGTGAATGGAGTGTTGCTTCACTTTCTAAATGCTGTCTGTTCAGAGAAAATCAATTTCCTTTGAAAGTGCCTTAAGCTACTTACAAGCATTCAACAGAAACTCACATGCATTTCTCTGAAAGAGAAGAAGTCTGTTCCAACACTTCAATTCACTGTGCTTAGTGAATGGAGTGTTACTTCACTTTCTAAATGCTGTCCTTTCAGAGAAAATCACTTTCCTTTGAAAGTGCCTTTAGCAAATTGCAAGCATTCACAAGAAACACTAATGCGTTTATATGAAAGAGAAGCACTCTTTTCCAACACTTCAATTCACTGCACGAAGGGAATGGAGTGTTGCTTCACTTTCTAAATGCTGTCCTTTCAGAGAAAATCACTTTCCTTTGAAAGTGCCTTAAGCTACTTGCAAGCATTAGGAAGAAACTCACATGCGTTTCTCTGAAAGAGAAGCAGAATGTTCCAACACTTCAATTCACTGTGCGAAGTGAATGGAGTGTTGCTTCACTTTCTAAATGCTGTCCTTTCAGAGAAAATCACTTTCCTTTGAAAGTGCCTTAAGCTACTTGCAAGCATTAGGAAGAAAATCACATGCGTTTCTCTGAAAGAGAAGCAGTCTGTTCCAACACTTCAATTCACTGTGCGAAGTGAATGGAGTGTTGCCTCACTTTCTAAATGCTGTCCTTTCAGAGAAAATCACTTTCCATTGAAAGTGCCTTAAACTACTTTCAAGCATTCACAAAAAACTCACATGCGTTTCTCTGAAAGAGAAGCAATCTGTTCCAACACTTCAATTCACTGTGCGAAGTGAATGGAGTGTTGCTTCACTTTCTAAATGCTGTCCTTTCAGAGAAAATCACTTTCCTTTCAAAGTGCCTTAAGCTACTTACAAGCATTCAACAGAAACTCACATGCCTTTCTCTGAAAGAGAAGCAGTCTGTTCCAACACTTCAATTCACTGTGCAAAGTGAATGGAGTGTTGCTTCACTTTCTAAATGCTGTCCTTTCAGAGAAAATCACTTTCCTTTGAAAGTGCCTTAAGCAAATTGCAAGCATTCACAAGAAACACTAATGCGTTTCTATGAAAGAGAAGCACTCTGTTCCAACACTTCAATTCACTGCACGAAGGGAATGGAGTGTTGCTTCACTTTCTAAATGCTGTCCTTTCAGAGAAAATCACTTTCCTTTGAAAGTGCCTTAAGCTACTTGCAAGCATTAGGAAGAAACGAACATGCGTTTCTCTGAAAGAGAAGCAGTCTGTTCCAAACTTCAATTCACTGTGCGAAGTGAATGGAGTGTTGCTTCACTTTCTAAATGCTGTCCTTTCAGAGAAAATCACTTTCCTTTGAAAGTGCCTTAAGCTACTTGCAAGCATTCACAAGAAACACTAATGCGTTTCTATGAAAGAGAAGCAGTCTGTTCCAACACTTCAATTCATTGCACGAAGGGAATGGAGTGTTGTTTTACTTTCTAAATGTGGTCCTTTCAGAGAAAATCACTTTCCTTTGAAAGAGCCTTGAGCTACTTACAAGCATTCAACAGAAACTCACATGCATTTCTCTGAAAAAGAAGCAGTCTGTTCCAACACTTCAATTCACTGTGCGAAGTGAATGGAGTGTTGCTTCACTTTCTAAATGCTGACCTTTCAGAGAAAATCACTTTCCTTTGAAAGTGCCTTAAGCTACTTGCTAGGAAGAAGCTCACATGCGTTTTTCTGAAAGAGAAGCAGTCTCTTCCAACACTTCAATTCATTGAACGAAGGGAATGGAGTGTTGCTTTACTTTCTAAATGCTGTCCTTTCAGAGAAAATCACTTTCCTTTGAAAGAGCCTTGACCTAATTACAAGCATTCAACAGAAACTCACATGCATTTCTCTGAAAAAGAAGCAGTCTGTTCCTAAACTTCAATTCACTGTGCGAAGTGAATGGAGTGATGCTTCACTTTCTAAATGCTGTCCTTTCAGAGAAAATCACTTTCCTTTGAAAGTGCCTTAAGCTACTTGCCAGGAAGAAGCTCACATGCGTGTCTCTGAAAGAGAAGCAGTCTGTTCCAACACTTCAATTCACTGTGTGAAGTGAATGGAGTGTTGCTTTACTTTCTAAAGGCTGTCCTTTCAGAGAAAATCACTTTACTTTGAAAGTGCCTTAAGCTACTTACAAGCATTCAACAGAAACTCACATGCGGTTCTCTGAAACAGATGCAGTCTGTTCCAACACTTCAGTTCACTGTGCGAAGTGAATGGAGTGTTGCTTCACTTTCTAAATGCTGTCCGTTCAGAGAAAATCACTTTCCTTTGAAAGTGCCTTAAGCTACTTTTAAGCATTCAACAGAAACTCACATGCATTTCTCTGAAAGAGAAGCAGTCTGTTCCAACACTTCAATTCACTGTGCGAAGTGAATGGAGTGTTGCTTCACTTTCTAAATGCTGTTCTTTCAGAGAAAATCACTTTCCTTTGAAAGTGCCTTAAGCAAATTGCAAGCATTCACAAGAAACACTAATGCGTTTATATGAAAGAGAAGCACTCTGTTCCAACACTTCAATTCACTGCACGAAGGGAGTGGAGTGTTGCTTCACTTTCTAAATGCTGTCCTTTCAGAGAAAATCACTTTCCTTTGAAAGTGCCTTAAGCTACTTTCAAGCATACACAAAAAACTCAAATGCGTTTCTCTGAAAGAGAAGCAATCTGTTCCAACACTTCATTTCACTGTGCGAAGTGAATGGAGTGTTGCTTCACTTTCTAAATGCTGACCTTTCAGAGAAAATCACTTTCCTTTGAAAGTGCCTTAAGCTACTTGCTAGGAAGAAGCTCACATGCGTTTTTCTTAAAGAGAAGCAGTCTCTTCCAACACTTCAATTCATTGAACGAAGGGAATGGAGTGTTGCTTTACTTTCTAAATGCTGTCCTTTCAGAGAAAATCACTTTCCTTTGAAAGAGCCTTGACCTAATTACAAGCATTCAACAGAAACTCACATGCATTTCTCTGAAAAAGAAGCAGTCTGTTCCTAAACTTCAATTCACTGTGCGAAGTGAATGGAGTGATGCTTCACTTTCTAAATGCTGTCCTTTCAGAGAAAATCACTTTCCTTTGAAAGTGCCTTAAGCTACTTGCCAGGAAGAAGCTCACATGCTTGTCTCTGAAAGAGAAGCAGTCTGTTCCAACACTTCAATTCACTGTGTGAAGTGAATGGAGTGTTGCTTTACTTTCTAAAGGCTGTCCTTTCAGAGAAAATCACTTTACTTTGAAAGTGCCTTAAGCTACTTACAAGCATTCAACAGAAACTCACATGCGGTTCTCTGAAACAGATGCAGTCTGTTCCAACACTTCAGTTCACTGTGCGAAGTGAATGGAGTGTTGCTTCACTTTCTAAATGCTGTCCGTTCAGAGAAAATCACTTTCCTTTGAAAGTGCTTTAAGCAACTTGCAAGCATTCACAAGAAACACTAATGCGTTTCTATGAAAGAGAAGCACTCTGTTCCAACACTTCAATTCACTGCACGAAGGGAATGGAGTGTTGCTTCACTTTCTAAATGCTGTCCTTTCAGAGAAAATCACTTTCCTTTGATAGTGCCTTAAGGAACTTGCAAGCATTCACGAGAAACTCACATGCGTTTCTCTGAAAGAGAAGCAGTCTGTTGCAACACTTCAATTCAATGTGTGAAGTGTATAAAGTGCTGCCTCACTTTCTAAATGCTGTCCTTTCAGAGAAAATCACTTTCCATTGAAAGTGCCTTAAACTACTTTCAAGCATTCACAAAAAACTCAAATGCGTGTCTCTGAAAGAGAAGCAATCTGTTCCAACACTTCATTTCACTGTGCGAAGTGAATGCAGTGTTGCTTCACTTTCTAAATGCTGTCCTTTCAGAGAAAATCCCTTTCCTTTGAATGTGCCTTAAGCTACTTACAAGCATTCAACAGAAAATCACATGCGTTTCTCTGAAAGAGAAGCAGTCTGTTCCAACACTTCAATTCACTGTGCGAAGTGAATGGAATGTTACTTCACTTTCTAAATGCTGTCTTTTCCGAGAAAATCACGTTCCTTTGAAAATGCCTTAAGCTACTTACAAGCATTCACCAGAAACTCACATGTGTTTCTCTGAAAGAGAAGCAATCTGTTCCAACACTTCAATTCACTGTGGAAAGTGAATGGAGTGTTGCCTCACTTTCGAAATGCTGTCCTTTCAGAGAAAATCACTTTCCTTTGAAAGTGCCTTAATCTACTTACAAGCATTCAACAGAAACTCCATGCATTTCTCTGAAAGAGAAGCAGTCTGTTCCAACACTTTAATTCACTGTGCGAAGTGAATGGAGTGTTGCTTAACTTTCTAAATTCTGTCCTTTCAGAGAAAATCACTTTCCATTGAAAGTGCCTTAAACTACTTTCAAGCATTCACCAGAAACTCACATGCGTTTCTCTGAAAGAGAAGCAGTCTGTTCCAACACTTCAATTCACTGTGCGAAGTGAATGGAGTGTTCCTTCACTTTCTAAATTCTGTCCTTTCAGAGAAAATCACTTTCCTTTGTAAGTGCCTTAAACTTCTTTCAAGCATTCACCAGAAACTCACATGCGTGTCTCTTAAAGAGAAGTAGTCTGTTCCAACACTTCAATTCACTGTGCGAAGTGAATGGAGTGTTGCTTCAGTTTCTAAATGCTCTCCTTTCAGAGAAAATCACTTTCCTTTGATAGTGCCTTAAGCAACTTTCAAGCATTCACAAGAAACTCACATGCGTTTCTCTGAAAGAGAAGCAGTCTGTTCCAACACTTCAATTCACTGTGCGAAGTGAATGGAGTGTTGCTTCACTTTCTAAATGCTGTCCTTTCAGAGAAAATCACTTTCCTTTGAAAGTGCCTTTAGCTACTTGCAAGCATTAGGAAGAAACTCACATGCTTTTCTCTGAAAGAGAAGCAGTCTGTTCCAACACTTCAATTCACTGTGCGAAGTGAATGGAGTGTTGCTTCACTTTCTAAATGCTGTCCTTTCAGAGAAAATCCCTTTCCTTTGAATGTGCCTTAAGCTACTTACAAGCATTCAACAGAAACTCACATGCATTTCTCTGAAAGAGAAGCAATCTGTTCCAACACTTCAATTCTCTGTGCGAAGTGAATGGAGTGTTACTTCACTTTCTAAATGCTGTCCTTTCAGAGAAAATCCCTTTCCTTTGAATGTGCCTTAAGCTACTTACAAGAATTCAACAGAAAATCACATGCATTTCTCTGAAAGAGAAGCAATCTGTTCCAACACTTCAATTCTTTGTGCGAAGTGAATGGAGTGTTGCTTCACTTTCTAAATGCTGTCCTTTCAGAGAAAATCACTTTCCTTTGAAAGTGCCTTAAGCTACTTGCAAGCATTCACAAGAAACACTAATGCGTTTCTATGAAAGAGAAGCAGTCTGTTCCAACACTTCAATTCATTGCACGAAGGGAATGGAGTGTTGCTTTACTTTCTAAATGCTGTCCTTTCAGAGAAAATCACTTTCCTTTGAAAGAGCCTTGAGCTAATTACAAGCATTCAACAGAAACTCACATGCATTTCTCTGAAAAAGAAGCAGTCTGTTCCAACACTTCAATTCACTGTGTGAAGTGAATGGAGTGTTGCTTCATTTTCTAAATGCTGTCCTTTCAAATAAAATCACTTTCCTTTGAAAGTGCCTTAAGCTACTTGCTAGGAAGAAAGCTCACATGCGTTTCTCTGAAAGAGAAGCAGTCTGTTCCAACACTTCAATTCACTGTGTGAAGTGAATGGAGTGTTGCTTCACTTTCTAAATGCTGTCCTTTCAGAGAAAATCACTTTCCTTTGAAAGTGGCTTAAGCTACTTACAAGCATTCAACAGAAACTCACATGCATTTCTCTGAAACAGAAGCAGTCTGTTCCAACACTTCAATTCACTGTGCGAAGTGAATGGAGTGTTGCTTCACTTTCTAAATGCTGTCCTTTCAGAGAAAATCACTTTCCTTTGAAAGTGCCTTAAGCTACTTGCAAGCATTAGGAAGAAACTCACATGCGTTTCTCTGAAATAGAAGCAGTCTGTTCCAACACTTCAATTCACTGTGCGAAGTGAATGGAGTGTTGCTTCACTTTCTAAATGCTGTCCTTTCAGAGAAAATCACTTTTGTTTGAAAGTGCCTTAAGCAACTTTCAAGCATTCACAAGAAATTCACATGCATTTCTCTGAAAGAGAAGCCTTCTCTTCCAACACTTCAATTCACTGTGCGAAGTGAATGGAGTGTTGCTTCACTTTCTAAATGCTGTCCTTTCAGAGAAAATCACGTTCCTTTGAAATTGCCTTAAGCTACTTGCAAGCATTCACCAGAAACTCACATGCGTTTCTCTGAAAGAGAAGCAGTCTGTTCCAACACTTCAATTCACTGTGCGAAGTGAATGCAGTGTTGCTTTACTTACTAAATGCTGTCCTTTCAGAGAAAATCACTTTCCTTTGAAAGAGCCTTGAGCTACTTACAAGCATTCAACAGAAACTCACATGCATTTCTCTGAAAGAGAAGCAGTCTCTTCCAACACTTCAATTCACTGTGCGACGTGAATGGAATGTTACTTCACTTTTTAAATGCTGTCCTTTCAGAGAAAATCACTTTCTTTGAAAGTGCCTTAAGCTACTTTCTAGCATTCACAGGAAACACACATGCGTTTCTCTGAAAGAGAAGCAGTCTGTTCCAACACTTCAATTCACTGTGCGAAGTGAATGGAATGTTACTTCACTTTCTAAATGCTGTCCTTTCCGAGAAAATCACGTTCCTTTGAAAATGCCTTAAGCTACTTACAAGCATTCACCAGAAACTCACATGTGTTTCTCTGAAAGAGAAGCAATCTGTTCCAACACTTCAATTCACTGTGCGAAGTGAATGGAGTGTTGCTTCACTTTCTAAATGCTGTACGTTCAGAGAAAATCACTTTCCTTTGAAAGTACCTTAAGCTACTTATAAGTATTAAACAGAAACTCACATGCATTTCTCTGAAAGAGAAGCAGTCTGTTCCAACACTTCAATTCACTGTGCGAAGTGAATGGAGTGTTGCTTCACTTTCTAAATTCTGTCCTTTCAGAGAAAATCACTTTCTTTTGAAAGTGCCTTAAACTACTTTCAACCATTCACAAAAAACTCACATGCGTTTCTCTGAAAGAGAAGCAGTCTGTTCCAACACTTCAATTCACTGTGCGAAGTGAATGGAGTGTTGCTTCACTTTCTAAATGCTGTCCTTTCAGAGAAAATCACTTTCCTTTGAAAGTGCCTTAAGCTACTTGCAAGCTTTAGGAAGAAACTCACATGCGCTTCTCTGACAGAGAAGCAGTCTGTTCCAACACTTCAATTCACTGTGCGAAGTGAATGGAGTGTTGCCTCACTTTCTAAATGCTGTCCTTTCAGAGAAAATCACTTTCCATTGAAAGTGCCTTAAACTACTTTCAAGCATTCACAAAAAACTCAAATGCGTTTCTCTGAAAGAGAAGCAATCTGTTCCAACACTTCATTTCACTGTGCGAAGTGAATGCAGTGTTACTTCACTTTCTAAATGCTGTCCTTTCAGAGAAAATCCCTTTCCTTTGAATGTGCCTTAAGCTACTTACAAGCATTCAACAGAAACTCACATGCGTTTCTCTGAAAGAGAAGCAGTCTGTTCCAACACTTCAATTCACTGTGCGAAGTGAATGGAATGTTTCTTCACTTTCTAAATGCTGTCTTTTCCGAGAAAATCACGTTCCTTTGAAAATGCCTTAAGCTACTTACAAGCATTCACCAGAAACTCACATGTGTTTCTCTGAAAGAGAAGCAATCTGTTCCAACACTTCAATTCATTGTGTGAAGTGAATGGAGTGTTGCCTCACTTTCTAAATGCTGTCCTTTCAGAGAAAATCACTTTCCATTGAAAGTGCCTTAAACTACTTTCAAGCATTAACAAAAAACTCACATGCGTTTCTCTGAAAGAGAAGCAGTCTGTTCAAACACTTCAATTCACTGTGCGAAGTGAATGGAGTGTTGCTTCACTTTCTAAATTCTGTCCTTTCAGAGAAAATCCCTTTCCTTTGAATGTGCCTTAAGCTACTTACAAGAATTCACAGAAACTCACATGCATTTCTCTGAAAGAGAAGCAATCTGTTCCAACACTTCAATTCTCTGTGCGAAGTGAATGGAGTGTTGCTTCACTTTCTAAATGCTGTCCTTTCAGAAAAAATCACTTTCCTTTGAAAGTGCCTTAAGCTACTTGCAAGCATTCTCAAGAAACACTAATTCGTTTCTATGAAAGAGAAGCTGTCTGTTCCAACAATTCACTTCATTGCACGAAGGGAATGGAGTGTTGCTTTACTTTCTAAATGCTGTCCTTTCAGAGAAAATCACTTTCCTTTGAAAGAGCCTTGAGCTACTTACAAGCATTCAACAGAAACTCACATGCATTTCTCTGAAAAAGAAGCAGTCTGTTCCAACACTTCAATTCACTGTGCGAAGTGAATGGAGTGTTGCTTCACTTTCTAAATGCTGTCCTTTCAGAGAAAATCACTTTCCTTTGAAAGTGCCTTAAGCTACTTACAAGCATTCACCAGAAACTCACATGTGTTTCTTTGAAAGAGAAGCAGTCTGTTCCAACACTTCAATTCACTGTGCGAAGTGAATGGAGTGTTGCTTCACTTTCTAAATGCTGTCCTTTCAGAGAAAATCACTTTCCTTTGAAAGTGCCTTAAGCTACTTACAAGCATTCACCAGAAACTCACATGTGTTTCTTTGAAAGAGAAGCAGTCTGTTCCAACACTTCAATTCACTGTGCGAAGTGAATGGAGTGTTGCTTCACTTTCTAAATGCTGTCCTTTCAGAGAAAATCACTTTCCTTTGAAAGTGCCTTGAGCTACTTGCAAGCATTCACAAGAAACTCACATGCGTTTCTCTGAAAGAGAAGCAGTCTGTTCCAACACTTCAATTCACTGTGCGAAGTGAATGGAGTGTTGCTTCACTTTCTAAATGCTGTCCTTTCAGAGAAAATCACTTTCCTTTGAAAGTGCCTAAAGCTACTTTGAAGCATTCACAGGAAACACACATGCATTTCTCTGAAATAGAAGCAGTCTGTTCCAACACTTCAATTCACTGCACGAAGGGAGGGGAGTGTTGCTTCACTTTCTAAATGCTGTCCTTTCAGAGAAAATCACTTTCCTTTGAAAGTGCCTTAAGCTACTTGCAAGCATTAGGAAGAAACTCACATGCGTTTCTCTGAAAGAGAAGCAGTCTGTTCCAAAACTTCAATTCACTGTGCGAAGTGAATGGAGTGTTGCCTCACTTTCTAAATGCTGTCCTTTCAGAGAAAATCACTTTCCATTGAAAGTGCCTTAAACTACTTTCAAGCATTCACAAAAAACTCACATGCGTTTCTCTGAAAGAGAAGCAGTCTGTTCCAACACTTCAATTCACTGTGCGAAGTGAATGGAGTGTTGCTTCACTTTCTAAATGCTGTCCTTTCAGAGAAAATCACTTTTCTTTGAAAGTGCCTTAAGCTACTTACAAGCATTCAACAGAAACTCACATGCGTTTCTCTGAAAGAGAAGCAGTCTGTTCCAACACTTCAATTCACTGTGCTTAGTGAATGGAGTGTTGCTTCACTTTCTAAATTCTGTCCTTTCAGAGAAAATCACTTTCCTTTGAAAGTGCTTTAAGCAACTTGCAAGCATTCACAAGAAACACTAATGCGTTTCTATGAAAGAGAAGCACTCTGTTCCAACACTTCAATTCACTGCACGAAGGGAATGGAGTGTTGCTTCACTTTCTAAATGCTGTCCTTTCAGAGAAAATCACTTTCCTTTGATAGTGCCTTAAGGAACTTGCAAGCATTCACCAGAAACTCACATGCGTTTCTCTGAAAGAGAAGCAGTCTGTTCCAACACTTCAATTCACTGTGTGAAGTGAATAAAGTGCTGCCTCACTTTCTAAATGCTGTCCTTTCAGAGAAAATCACTTTCGTTTGAAAGTGCCTTAAGCTACTTACAAGAATTTAACAGAAACTCACATGCGTTTCTCTGAAAGAGAAGCAGTCTGTTCCAACACTTCAATTCACTGTGCGAAGTGAATGGAGTGTTGCTTCACTTTCTAAATGCTGTCCTTTCAGAGAAAATCACTTTCCTTTAAAGTGCCTTAAGCTACTTGCAAGCATTAGGAAGAAACTCACATGCGTTTCTCTGAAAGAGAAGCAGTCTGTTCCAACACTTCAATTCACTGTGCGAAGTGAATGGAGTGTTGCTTCACTTTCTAAATGCTGTCCTTTCAGAGAAAATCACTTTCCTTTGAAAGTGCCTTAAGCTACTTGCAAGCTTTAGGAAGAAACTCACATGCGCTTCTCTGACAAAGAAGCAGTCTGTTCCAACACTTCAATTCACTGGGCGAAGTGAATGGAGTCTTGCCTCACTTTCTAAATGCTGTCCTTTCAGAGAAAATCACTTTCCATTGAAATTGCCTTAAACTACTTTCAAGCATTCACAAAAAACTCAAATGCGTTTCTCTGAAAGAGAAGCAATCTGTTCCAACACTTCATTTCACTGTGCGAAGTGAATGCAGTGTTGCTTCACTTTCTAAATGCTGTCCTTTCAGAGAAAATCCCTTTCCTTTGAATGTGCCTTAAGCTACTTGCAAGCATTCAACAGAAACTCACATGCGTTTCTCTGAAAGAGAAGCAGTCTGTTCCAACACTTCAATTCACTGTGAGAAGTGAATGGAATGTTACTTCACTTTCTAAATGCTGTCTTTTCCGAGAAAATCACGTTCCTTTGAAAATGCCTTAAGCTACTTACAAGCACTCAACAGAAACTCACATGCGTTTCTCTGAAAGAGAAGCAGTCTGTTCCAACACTTCAATTCCCTGTGCAAAGTGAAAAGAGTGTTGCTTCACTTTCTAAATGCTGTCCTTTCAGAGAAAATCACTTTCCTTTGAAAGTGCCTTAAGCTACTTACAAGCACTCAACAGAAACTCACATGCGTTTCTCTGAAAGAGATGCAGTCGGTTCCACCACTTCAATTCAATGTGCGAAGTGAATGGAGTGTTGCCTCACTTTCTAAATGCTGTCCTTTCAGAGAAAATCACTTTCCTTTGAAAGTGCCTTAAGCTACTTGCAAGCATTAGGAAGAAACTCACATGCGTTTCTCTGAAAGAGAAGCAGTCTGTTCCAACACTTCAATTCACTGTGCGAAGTGAATGGAGTGTTGCTTCACTTTCTAAATGCTGTCCTTTCAGAGAAAATCACTTTCCTTTGAAAGTGCCTTAAGCTACTTGCAAGCATTAGGAAGAAACTCACATGCGTGTCTCTGAAAGAAAAGCAGTCTGTTCCAACACTTCAATTCACTGTGTGAAGTGAATGGAGTGTTGCCTCACTTTCTAAATGCTGTCCTTTCAGAGAAAATCACTTTCCATAGAAAGTGCCTTAAACTACTTTCAAGCATTAACAAAAAACTCACATGCGTTTCTCTGAAAGAGAAGCAGTCTGTTCCAACACTTCAATTCACTGAGCGAAGTGAATGGAGTGTTGCTTCACTTTCTAAATGCTGTCCTTTCAGAGAAAATCCCTTTCCTTTGAATGTGCCTTAAGCTACTTACAAGCATTCAACAGAAACTCACATGCATTTCTCTGAAAGAGAAGCAATCTGTTCCAACACTTCAATTCTCTGTGCGAAGTGAATGGAGTGTTTCTTCACTTTCTAAATGCAGTCCTTTCAGAGAAAATCACTTTCCTTTGAAAGTGCCTTAAGCTACTTGCAAGCATTCACAAGAAACACTAATGCGTTTCTATGAAAGAGAAGCAGTCTGTTCCAACACTTCAATTCATTGCACGAAGGGAATGGAGTGTTGCTTTACTATCTAAATGCTGTCCTTTCAGAGAAAATCATTTTCCTTTGAAAGAGCCTTGAGCTAATTACAAGCATTTAACTGAAACTCACATGCATTTCTCTGAAAAAGAAGCAGTCTGTTCCAACACTTCAATTCACTGTGCGAAGTGAATGGAGTGTTGCTTCACTTTCTAAATGCTGTCCTTTCAAAGAAAATCACTTTCCTTTGAAAGTGCCTTAAGCTACTTGCTAGGAAGAAAGCTCACATGCGTTTCTCTGAAAGAGAAGCAGTCTGTTCCAACACTTCAATTCACTGTGTGAAGTGAATGGAGTGTTGCTTCACTTTCTAAATGCTGTCCTTTCAGAGAAAATCACTTTCCTTTGAAAGTGCCTTAAGCTACTTACAAGCATTCAACAGAAACTCACATGCGTTTCTCTGAAACAGAAGCAGTCTGTTCCAACACTTCAATTCACTGTGCGAAGTGAATGGAGTGTTGCTTCACTTTCTAAATGCTGTCCTTTCAGAGAAAATCACTTTCCTTTGAAAGTGCCTTAAGCTACTTGCAAGCATTAGGAAGAAACTCACATGCGTTTCTCTGAAAGAGAAGCAGTCTGTTCCAACACTTCAATTCACTGTGCGAAGTGAATGGAGTGTTGCTTCACTTTCTAAATGCTGTCCTTTCAGAGAAAATTACTTTTGTTTGAAAGTGCCTTAAGCAACTTTCAAGCATTCACAAGAAATTCACATGCATTTCTCTGAAAGAGAAGCCTTCTCTTCCAACACTTCAGTTCACTGTGCGAAGTGAATGGAGTGTTGCTTCACTTTCTAAATGCTGTCCTTTCAGAGAAAATCACGTTCCTTTGAAATTGCCTTAAGATACTTGCAAGCATTCACCAGAAACTCACATGCGTTTCTCTGAAAGAGAAGCAGTCTGTTCCAACACTTCAATTCACTGTGCGAAGTGAATGGAGTGTTGCTTCACTTTCTAAATGCTGTCCTTTCAGAGAAAATCACTTTCCTTTGATAGTGCCTTAAGCTACTTGCAAGCATTAGGAAGAAACTCACATGCGTTTCTCTGAAAGAGAAGCAGTCTGTTCCAACACTTCAATTCACTGTCCGAAGTGAATGGAGTGTTGCTTCACTTTCTAAATGCTGTCCTTTCAGAGAAAATCACTTTCCTTTGAAAGTGCCTTAAGCTACTTGCAAGCATTCACAAGAAACATTAATGCGTTTCTATGAAAGAGAAGCAGTCTGTTCCAACACTTCAATTCATTGCGCGAAGGGAATGGAGTGTTGCTTTACTTAGTAAATGCTGTCCTTTCCGAGAAAATCACGTTCCTTTGAAAATGCCTTAAGCTACTTACAAGCATTCACCAGAAACTCACATGTGTTTCTCTGAAAGAGAAGCAATCTGTTCCAACACTTCAATTCACTGTGCGAAGTGAATGGAGTGTTGCCTCACTTTCGAAATGCTGTCCTTCATAGAAAATCACTTTCCTTTGAAAGTGCCTTAAGCTACTTACAAGCATTCAACAGAAACTCACATGCATTTCTCTGAAAGAGAAGCAGTCTGTTCCAACACTTCAATTCACTGTGCGAAGTGAATGGAGTGTTGCTTCACTTTCTAAATTCTGTCCTTTCAGAGAAAATCACTTTCCATAGAAAGTGCCTTAAACTACTTTCAAGCATTCACCAGAAACTCACATGCGTTTCTCTGAAAGAGAAGCAGTCTGTTCCAACACTTCAATTCACTGTGCAAAGTGAAAAGAGTGTTGCTTCACTTTCTAAATGCTGTCCTTTCAGAGAAAATCACTTTCCTTTGAAAGTGCCTTAAGCTACTTACAAGCACTCAACAGAAACTCACATGCGTTTCTCTGAAAGAGATGCAGTCGGTTCCACCACTTCAATTCAGTGTGCGAAGTGAATGGAGTGTTGCCTCACTTTCTAAATGCTGTCCTTTCAGAGAAAATCACTTTCCTTTGAAAGTGCCTTAAGCTACTTGCAAGCATTAGAAAGAAACTCACATGCGTTTCTCTGAAAGAGAAGCAGTCTGTTCCAACACTTCAATTCACTGTGCGAAGTGAATGGAGTGTTGCTTCACTTTCTAAATGCTGTCCTTTCAGAGAAAATCACTTTCCTTTGAAAGTGCCTTAAGCTACTTACAAGCATTCACCAGAAACTCACATGTGTTTCTTTGAAAAAGAAGCAGTCTGTTCCAACACTTTAATTCACTGTGCGAAGTGAATGGAGTGTTGCTTCACTTTCTAAATGCTGTCCTTTCAGAGAAAATCACTTTCCTTTGAAAGTGCCTTGAGCTACTTGCAAGCATTCACAAGAAACTCACATGCGTTTCTCTGAAAGAGAAGCAGTCTGTTCCAGCACTTCAATTCACTATGCGAAGTGAATGGAGTGTTGCTTCACTTTCTAAATGCTGTCCTTTCAGAGAAAATCACTTTCCTTTGAAAGTGCCTAAAGCTACTTTGAAGCATTCACAGGAAACACACATGCGTTTCTCTGAAATAGAAGCAGTCTGTTCCAACACTTCAATTCACTGTGCGAAGTGAATGGAGTGTTGCTTCACTTTCTAAATGCTGTCCTTTCAGAGAAAATCACTTTCCTTTGAAAGTGCCTTAAGCTACTTGCAAGCATTAGGAAGAAACTCACATGCGTTTCTCTGAAAGAGAAGCAGTCTGTTCCAACACTTCAATTCACTGTGCGAAGTGAATGGAGTGTTGCTTCACTTTCTAAATGCTGTCCTTTCAGAGAAAATCACTTTCCTTTGAAAGTGCCTTAAGCTACTTGCAAGCATTAGGAAGAAACTCACATGCGTGTCTCTGAAAGAAAAGCAGTCTGTTCCAACACTTCAATTCACTGTGTGAAGTGAATGGAGTGTTGCCTCACTTTCTAAATGCTGTCCTTTCAGAGAAAATCACTTTCCATTGAAAGTGCCTTAAACTACTTTCAAGCATTAACAAAAAACTCACATGCGTTTCTCTGCAAGAGAAGCAGTCTGTTCCAACACTTCAATTCACTGAGCGAAGTGAATGGAGTGTTGCTTCACTTTCTAAATGCTGTCCTTTCAGAGAAAATCCCTTTCCTTTGAATGTGCCTTAAGCTACTTACAAGCATTCAACAGAAACTCACATGCATTTCTCTGAAAGAGAAGCAATCTGTTCCAACACTTCAATTCTCTGTGCGAAGTGAATGGAGTCTTACTTCACTTTCTAAATGCTGTCCTTTCAGAGAAAATCCCTTTCCTTTGAATGTGCCTTAAGCTACTTACAAGAATTCACCAGAAAATCACATGCATTTCTCTGAAAGAGAAGCAATCTGTTCCAACACTTCAATTCTCTGTGCGAAGTGAATGGAGTGTTGCTTCACTTTCTAAATGCTGTCCTTTCAGAGAAAATCACTTTCCTTTGAAAGTGCCTTAAGCTACTTACAAGCATTCAACAGAAACTCACATGCGTTTCTCTGAAACAGAAGCAGTCTGTTCCAACACTTCAATTCACTGTGCGAAGTGAATGGAGTGTTGCTTCACTTTCTAAATGCTGTCCTTTCAGAGAAAATCACTTTCCTTTGAAAGTGCCTTAAGCTACTTGCAAGCATTAGGAAGAAACTCACATGCGTTTCTCTGAAAGAGAAGCAGTCTGTTCCAACACTTCAATTCACTGTGCGAAGTGAATGGAGTGTTGCTTCACTTTCTAAATGCTGTCCTTTCAGAGAAAATCACTTTCCTTTGAAAGTGCCTTAAGCTACTTGCAAGCATTAGGAAGAAACTCACATGCGTGTCTCTGAAAGAAAAGCAGTCTGTTCCAACACTTCAATTCACTGTGTGAAGTGAATGGAGTGTTGCCTCACTTTCTAAATACTGTCCTTTCAGAGAAAATCACTTTCCTTTGAAAGTGCCTTAAGCTACTTTCAAGCATTAACAAAAAACTCACATGCGTTTCTCTGAAAGAGAAGCAGTCTGTTCCAACACTTCAATTCATTGTGCGAAGTGAATGGAGTGTTGCTTCACTTTCTAAATGCTGTCCTTTCAGAGAAAATCCCTTTCCTTTGAATGTGCCTTAAGCTACTTACAAGCATTCAACAGAAACTCACATGCATTTCTCTGAAAGAGAAGCAATCTGTTCCAACACTTCAATTCTCTGTGCGAAGTGAATGGAGTGTTACTTCACTTTCTAAATGCTGTCCTTTCAGAGAAAATCCCTTTCCTTTGAATGTGCCTTAAGCTACTTACAAGAATTCACCAGAAAATCACATGCATTTCTCTGAAAGAGAAGCAATCTGTTCCAACACTTCAATTCTCTGTGCGAAGTGAATGGAGTGTTGCTTCACTTTCTAAATGCTGTCCTTTCAGAGAAAATCACATTCCTTTGAAAGTGCCTTAAGCTACTTGCAAGCATTCACAAGAAACACTAATGCGTTTCTATGAAAGAGAAGCAGTCTGTTCCAACACTTCAATTCATTGCACGAAGGGAATGGAGTGTTGCTTTACTTTCTAAATGCTGTCCTTTCAGAGAAAATCACTTTCCTTTGAAAGAGCCTTGAGCTAATTACAAGCATTCAACAGAAACTCACATGCATTTCTCTGAAAAAGAAGCAGTCTGTTCCAACACTTCAATTCACTGTGCGAAGTGAATGGAGTGTTGCTTCACTTTCTAAATGCTGTCCTTTCAAAGAAAATCACTTTCCTTTGAAAGTGCCTTAAGCTACTTGCTAGGAAGAAAGCTCACATGCGTTTCTCTGAAAGAGAAGCAGTCTGTTCCAACACTTCAATTCACTGTGTGAAGTGAATGGAGTGTTGCTTCACTTTCTAAATGCTGTCCTTTCAGAGAAAATCACTTTCCTTTGAAAGTGCCTTAAGCTACTTACAAGCATTCAACAGAAACTCACATGCGTTTCTCTGAAACAGAAGCAGTCTGTTCCAACACTTCAATTCACTGTGCGAAGTGAATGGAGTGTTGCTTCACTTTCTAAATGCTGTCCTTTCAGAGAAAATCACTTTCCTTTGAAAGTGCCTTAAACTACTTTCAAGCATTCACCAGAAACTCACATGGGTTTCTCTGAAAGAGAAGCAGTCTGTTCCAACACTTCAATTCACTGTGCAAAGTGAAAGGAGTGTTGCTTCACTTTCTAAATGCTGTCCTTTCAGAGAAAATCACTTTCCTTTGAAAGTGCCTTAAGCTACTTACAAGCACTCAACAGAAACTCACATGCGTTTCTCTGAAAGAGATGCTGTCGGTTCCACCACTTCAATTCAATGTGCGAAGTGAATGGAGTGTTGCTTCACTTTCTAAATGCTGTCCTTTCAGAGAAAATCACTTTCCTTTGAAAGTGCCTTAAGCTACTTACAAGCATTCAACAGAAACTCACATGCATTTCTCTGAAAGAGAAGCAGTCTGTTCCAACACTTCAATTCACTGCGCGAAGTGAATGGAGTGTTGCTTCACTTTCTAAATTCTGTCCTTTCAGAGAAAATCACTTTCCTTTGAAAGTGCCTTAAACTACTTTCAAGCATTCATAAAAAACTCACATGCGTTTCTTTGAAAGAGAGCAGTCTGTTCCAACACTTCAATTCACTGTGCAAAGTGAATGGAGTGTTGCTTCACTTTCTAAATGCTGTCCTTTCAGAGAAATCCCTTTCCTTTGAATGTGCCTTAAGCTACTTACAAGCATTCAACAGAAACTCACATGCATTTCTCTGAAAGAGAAGCAGTCTGTTCCAACACTTCAATTCACTGTGCGAAGTGAATGGAGTGTTGCTTCACTTTCTAAATCATGTCCTTTCAGAGAAAATCACTTTCCTTTGAAAGTGCCTTAAGCTACTTACAAGCATTCACCAGAAACTCACATGCGTTTCTCTGAAAGAGAAGCACTCTGCTCCAACACTTCAATTCACTGTGCGAAGTGAATGGAGTGTTGCTTCACTTTCTAAATTCTGTCCTTTCAGAGAAAATCACTTTCCTTTGAAAGTGCCTTAAACTACTTTCAAGCATTCACAAAAAACTCACATGCGTTTCTCTTAAAGAGAAGCAGTCTGTTCCAACACTTCAATTCACTGTGCGAAGTGAATGGAGTGTTTCTTCACTTTCTAAATGCTGTCCTTTCAGAGAAAATCCCTTTCCTTTGAATGTGCCTTAAGCTACTTACAAGCATTCAACAGAAACTCACATGCATTTCTCTGAAAGAGAAGCAATCTGTTCCAACACTTCAATTCTCTGTGCGAAGTGAATGGAGTGTTGCTTCACTTTCTAAATGCTGTCCTTTCAGAGAAAATCACTTTCCTTTGAAAGTTCCTTAAGCTACTTGCAAGCATTCACAAGAAACACTAATGCGTTTCTATGAAAGAGAAGCAGTCTGTTCCAACACTTCAATTCATTGCGCGAAGGGAATGGAGTGTTGCTTTACTTTCTAAATGCTGTCCTTTCAGAGAAAATCACTTTCCTTTGAAAGAGCCCTGAGCTACTTACAAGCATTCAACAGAAACTCACATGCATTTCTCTGAAAGAGAAGCAGTCTGTTCCAACACTTCAATTCATTGTGCGAAGTGAATGGAGTGTTGCTTCACTTTCTAAATACTGTCCTTTCAGAGAAAATCACTTTCCTTTGAAAGTGCCTTAAACTACTTTCAAGCATTCATAAAAAACTCACATGCGTTTCTCTGAAAGAGAAGCAGTCTGTTCCAACACTTCAATTCACTGTGCGAAGTGAATGGAGTGTTGCTTCACTTTCTAAAGGCTGTCCTTTCAGAGAAAATCACTTTCCTTTGATAGTGCCTTAAGATACTTGCAAGCATTAGGAAGAAACTCACATGTGTTTCTCTGAAAGAGAAGCAGTCTGTTCCAACACTTCAATTCACTGTGCAAAGTGAATGGAGTGTTGCTTCACTTTCTAAATGCTGTCCTTTCAGAGAAAATCCCTTTCCTTTGAAAGTGCCTTAAGCTACTTACAAGCATTCAACAGAAACTCACATGCATTTCTCTGAAAGAGAAGCAGTCTGTTCCAACACTTCAATTCACTGTGCGAAGTGAATGGAGTGTTGCTTCACTTTCTAAATCATGTCCTTTCAGAGAAAATCACTTTCCTTTGAAAGTGCCTTAAGCTACTTGCAAGCATTAGGAAGAAACTCACATGCGTTTGTCTGAAAGAGAAGCACTCTGCTCCAACACTTCAATTCACTGTGCAAAGTGAATGGAGTGTTGCCTCACTTTCTAAATGCTGTCCTTTCAGAGAAAATCACTTTCCTTTGAAAGTGCCTTAAGCTACTTGCAAGCATTCACAAGAAACACTAATCCGTTTCTATGAAAGAGAAGCAGTCTGTTCCAACACTTCAATTCACTGTGAGAAGTGAATGGAGTGTTGCTTCACTTTCTAAATGCTGTTCTTTCAGAGAAAATCACTTTCCTTTGAAAGTGCCTTAAGCTACTTGCAAGCATTCACAAGAAACTCACATGCGTTTCTCTGAAAGAGAAGCAGTCTGTTCCAATACTTCAATTCACTGTGCGAAGTGAATGGAGTGTTGCTTCACTTTCTAAATGCTGTCCTTTCAGAGAAAATCACTTTCCTTTGAACGTGCCTTAAGCTACTTACAAGCATTCACCAGAAACTCACATGCGTTTCTCTGAAAGAGAAGCGGTCTGTTCCAACACTTCAATTCACTGTGCGAAGTGAATGGAGTGTTGCTTCACTTTCTAAATACTGTCCTTTCAGAGAAAATCACTTTCCTTTGAAAGTGCCTTAAACTACTTTCAAGCATTCATAAAAAACTCACATGCGTTTCTCTTAAAGAGAAGCAGTCTGTTCCAACACTTCAATTCACTGTGCGAAGTGAATGGAGTGTTGCTTCACTTTCTAAATACTGTCCTTTCAGAGAAAATCACTTTCCTTTGAACGTGCCTTAGGCTACTTGCAAGCATTCACCAGAAACTCACATGCGTTTCTCTGAAAGAGAAGCGTCTGTTCCAACACTTCAATTCACTGTGCGAAGTGAATGGAGTGTTGCTTCACTTTCTAAATGCTGTCCTTTCAGAGAAAATCACTTTCCTTTGAAAGTGCCTTAAGCTACTTGCAAGCATCAGGAAGAAACTCACATGCGTTTCTCTGAAAGAGAAGCAGTCTGTTCCAACACTTCAATTCACTGTGCGAAGTGAATGGAGTGTTGCTTCACTTTCTAAATGCTGTCCTTTCAGAGAAAATCACTTTCCTTTGAAAGTGCCTTAAGCTACTTGCAAGCATTAGGAAGAAACTCACATGCGTTTGTCTGAAAGAGAAGCACTCTGCTCCAACACTTCATTTCACTGTGCGAAGTGAATGGAGTGTTGCTTCACTTTCTAAATGCTGTCCTTTCAAAGAAAATCACTTTCCTTTGAAAGTGCCTTAAGCTACTTACAAGCATTCACCAGAAACTCACATGCGTTTCTCTGAAAGAGAAGCAGTCTGTTCCAACACTTCAATTCACTGTGCAAAGTGAATGGAGTGTTGCCTCACTTTGGAAATGCTGTCCTTTCAAAGAAAATCGCTTTCCTTTGAATGTGCCTTATCTAATTACAAGCATTCAACAGAAACTCACATGCGTTTCTCTGAAAGAGAAGCACTCTGCTCCAACACTTCAATTCACTGTGCGAAGTGAATGGAGTGTTGCTTCACTTTCTAAATTCTGTCCTTTCAGAGAAAATCACTTTCCTTTGAAAGTGCCTTAAACTACTTTCAAGCATTCACAAAAAACTCACAGGCGTTTCTCTGAAAGAGAAGCAGTCTTTTCCAACACTTCAATTCACTGTGCGAAGTGAATGGAGTGTTGCTTCACTTTCTAAATGCTGTCCTTTCAGAGAAAATCCCTTTCCTTTGAATGTGCCTTAAGCTACTTACAAGCATTCAACGGAAACTCACATGCATTTCTCTGAAAGAGAAGCAATCTGTTCCAACACTTCAATTCTCTGTGCCAAGTGAATGGAGTGTTGCTTCACTTTCTAAATGCTGTCCTTTCAGAGAAAATCACTTTCCTTTGAAAGTTCCTTAAGCTACTTGCAAGCATTCACAAGAAACACTAATGCGTTTCTATGAAAGAGAAGCAGTCTGTTCCAACACTTCAATTCATTGCGCGAAGGGAATGGAGTGTTGCTTTACTTTCTAAATGCTGTCCTTTCAGAGAAAATCACTTTCCTTTGAAAGAGCCCTGAGCTACTTACAAGCATTCAACAGAAACTCACATGCATTTCTCTGAAAGAGAAGCAGTCTGTTCCAACACTTCAATTCACTGTGCGAAGTGAATGGAATGTTACTTCACTTTCTAAATGCTGTCCTTTCAGAGAAAATCACTTTCCTTTGAAAGTGCCTTAAACTACTTTCAAGCATTCATAAAAAACTCACATGCCTTTCTCTGAAAGAGAAGCAGTCTGTTCCAACTCTTCAATTCACTGGGCGAAGTGAATGGATTGTTGCTTCACTTTCTAAATTCTGTCCTTTCAGAGAAAATCACTTTCCTTTGATAGTGCCTTAAGCTACTTGCAAGCATTAGGAAGAAACTCACATGCGTTTCTCTGAAAGAGAAGCAGTCTGTTACAACACTTCATTTCACTGTGCGAAGTGAATGGAGTGTTGCCTCACTTTCTAAATGCTGTCCTTTCAGAGAAAATCACTTTCCTTTGATAGTGCCTTAAGCTACTTGCAAGCATTCACAAGAAAAACTAATCCGTTTCTATGAAAGAGAAGCAGTCTGTTCCAACACTTCAATTCACTGTGTGAAGTGAATGGAGTATTGACTCACTTTCTAAATGCTGTCCTTTCAGAGAAAATCACTTTCCTTTGAAAGTGCCTTAAGCTACTTACAAGCATTCAACAGAAACTCACATGCGTTTCTCAGAAAAAGATGCAGTCTGTTCCAACACTTCAATTCAATGTGCGAAGTGAATGGAGTGTTGCTTCACTTTCTAAATGCTGTCCTTTCAGAGAAAATCACTTTCCTTTGAAAGTGCCTTAAGCTACTTACAAACATTCAACAGAAACTCACATGCGTTTCTCTGAAAGAGATGCAGTCTGTTCGAACACTTCAATTCAATGTGCGAAGTGAATGGATTGTTGCTTCACTTTCTAAATGCTGTCCTTTCAGAGAAAATCACTTTCCTTTGAAAGTCTCTTAAGCTACTTGCAAGCATTAGGAAGAAACTCACATGCATTTCTCTGAAAGAGAAGCAGTCTGTTCCAACACTTCATTTCACTGTGCGAAGTGAATGGAGTGTTGCTTCACTTCCTAATTATGTCCTTTCAGAGAAAGTTACTTTCCTTTGAAAGTGCCTTCAGCAACTTGCAAGCATTCACAAGAAACACTAATCCGTTTCTATGAAAGAGAAGCAGTCTGTTCCAACACTTCAATTCACTGTGAGAAGTGAATGGAGTGTTGCTTCAATTTCTAAATGCTGTTCTTTCAGAGAAAATCACTTTCCTTTGAAAGTGCCTTAAGCTACTTGCAAGCATTCACAAGAAACTCACATGCGTTTCTCTGAAAGAGAAGCAGTCTGTTCCAATACTTCAATTCACTGTGCGAAGTGAATGGAGTGTTGCTTCACTTTCTAAATGCTGTCCTTTCAGAGAACATCACTTTCCTCTGAACGTGCCTTAAGCTACTTACAAGCATTCACCAGAAACTCACATGCGTTTCTCTGAAAGAGAAGCAGTCTGTTCCAACACTTCAATTCACTGTGCAAAGTGAATGGAGTGTTGCCTCACTTTGGAAATGCTGTCCTTTCAAAGAAAATCGCTTTCTTTTGAATGTGCCTTATCTAATTACAAGCATTCAACAGAAACTCACATGCGTTTCTCTGAAAGAGAAGCACTCTGCTCCAACACTTCAATTCACTGTGCGAAGTGAATGGAGTGTTGCTTCACTTTCTAAATTCTGTCCTTTCAGAGAAAATCACTTTCCTTTGAAAGTGCCTTAAACTACTTTCAAGCATTCACAAAAAACTCACAGGCGTTTCTCTGAAAGAGAAGCAGTCTTTTCCAACACTTCAATTCACTGTGCGAAGTGAATGGAGTGTTGCTTCACTTTCTAAATGCTGTCCTTTCAGAGAAAATCCCTTTCCTTTGAATGTGCCTTAAGCTACTTACAAGCATTCAACGGAAACTCACATGCATTTCTCTGAAAGAGAAGCAATCTGTTCCAACACTTCAATTCTCTGTGCCAAGTGAATGGAGTGTTGCTTCACTTTCTAAATGCTGTCCTTTCAGAGAAAATCACTTTCCTTTGAAAGTTCCTTAAGCTACTTGCAAGCATTCACAAGAAACACTAATGCGTTTCTATGAAAGAGAAGCAGTCTGTTCCAACACTTCAATTCATTGCGCGAAGGGAATGGAGTGTTGCTTTACTTTCTAAATGCTGTCCTTTCAGAGAAAATCACTTTCCTTTGAAAGAGCCCTGAGCTACTTACAAGCATTCAACAGAAACTCACATGCATTTCTCTGAAAGAGAAGCAGTCTGTTCCAACACTTCAATTCACTGTGCGAAGTGAATGGAATGTTACTTCACTTTCTAAATGCTGTCCTTTCAGAGAAAATCACTTTCCTTTGAAAGTGCCTTAAACTACTTTCAAGCATTCATAAAAAACTCACATGCCTTTCTCTGAAAGAGAAGCAGTCTGTTCCAACTCTTCAATTCACTGGGCGAAGTGAATGGAGTATTGACTCACTTTCTAAATGCTGTCCTTTCAGAGAAAATCACTTTCCTTTGAAAGTGCCTTAAGCTACTTACAAGCATTCAACAGAAACTCACATGCGTTTCTCTGAAAAAGATGCAGTCTGTTCCAACACTTCAATTCAATGTGCGAAGTGAATGGAGTGTTGCTTCACTTTCTAAATGCTGTCCTTTCAGAGAAAATCACTTTCCTTTGAAAGTGCCTTAAGCTACTTACAAACATTCAACAGAAACTCACATGCGTTTCTCTGAAAGAGATGCAGTCTGTTCGAACACTTCAATTCAATGTGCGAAGTGAATGGATTGTTGCTTCACTTTCTAAATGCTGTCCTTTCAGAGAAAATCACTTTCCTTTGAAAGTGCCTTAAGCTACTTGCAAGCATTAGGAAGAAACTCACATGCGTTTCTCTGAAAGAGATGCAGTCTGTTCCAACACTTCAATTCACTGTGCGAAGTGAATGGAGTGTTGCTTCACTTTGTAAATGCTGTCCTTTCAGAGAAAATCACTTTCCTTTGAAAGTGCCTTCAGCTACTTGCAAGCATTAGGAAGAAACTCACATGCGTTTCTCTGAAAGAGAAGCAGTCTGTTCCAACACTTCAATTCACTGTGTGAAGTGAATGGAGTATTGACTCACTTTCTAAATGCTGTCCTTTCAGAGAAAATCACTTTCCTTTGAAAGTGCCTTAAGCTACCTACAAGCATTCAACAGAAACTCACATGCGTTTCTCTGAAAGAGATGCAGTCTGTTCCAACACTTCAATTCAATGTGCGAAGTGAATGGAGTGTTGCTTCACTTTCTAAATGCTGTCCTTTCAGAGAAAATCACTTTCCTTTGAAAGTGCCTTAAGCTACTTACAAGCATTCAACAGGAACTCACATGCGTTTCTCTGAAAGAGATGCAGTCTGTTCGAACACTTCAATTCAATGTGCGAAGTGAATGGATTGTTGTTTCACTTTCTAAATGCTGTCCTTTCAGAGAAAATCACTTTCCTTTGAAAGTCCCTTAAGCTACTTGCAAGCATTAGGAAGAAACTCACATGCATTTCTCTGAAAGAGAAGCAGTCTGTTCCAACACTTCATTTCACTGTGCGAAGTGAATGGAGTGTTGCTTAACTTCCTAATTATGTCCTTTCAGAGAAAATTACTTTCCTTTGAAAGTGCCTTAAGCAACTTGCAAGCATTCACAAGAAACACTAATGCGTTTATATGAAAGAGAAGCACTCTGTTCCAACACTTCAATTCACTGCACGAAGGGAATGGAGTGTTGCTTCACTTTCTAAATGCTGTCCTTTCAGAGAAAATCACTTTCCTTTGAAAGTGCCTTAAGCTACTTACAAGCATTCACCAGAAAATCACATGCGTTTCTCTGAAAGAGAAGCAGTCTGTTCCAACACTTCAATTCACTGTGCGAAGTGAATGGAGTGTTGCTACACTTTCTAAATGCTGTCCTTTCAGAGAAAATCACTTTCCTTTGAAAGTGCCTTAAGCTACTTGCAAGCATTAGGAAGAAACTCACATGCGTTTCTCTGAAAGAGAAGCAATCTGTTCCAACACTTCAATTCACTGTGCGAAGTGAATGGAGTGTTGCTTCACTTTCTAAATGCTGTCCTTTCAGAGAAAATCACTTTCCTTTGAAAGTGCCTTAAGCTACTTACAAGCATTCAACAGAAACTCACATGCGTTTCTCTGAAAGAGAAGCAGTCTGTTCCAACACTTCAATTCACTGTGCGAAGTGAATGGAATGTTACTTCACTTTCTAAATGCTGTCTTTTCCGAGAAAATCACATTCCTTTGAAAATGCCTTAAGCTACTTACAAGCATTCACCAGAAAATCACATATGTTTCTCTGAAAGAGAAGCAATCTGTTCCAACACTTCAATTCTCTGTGCGAAGTGAATGGAGTGTTGCTTCACTTTCTAAATGCTGTCCTTTCAGAGAAAATCACTTTCCTTTGAAAGTTCCTTAAGCTACTTGCAAGCATTCACAGGAAACACTAATGCGTTTCTATGAAAGAGAAGCAGTCTGTTCCAACACTTCAATTCATTGCGCGAAGGGAATGGAGTGTTGCTTTACTTTCTAAATGCTGTCCTTTCAGAGAAAATCACTTTCCTTTGAAAGAGCCCTGAGCTACTTACAAGCATTCAACAGAAACTCACATGCATTTCTCTGAAAGAGAAGCAGTCTGTTCCAACACTTCAATTCACTGTGCGAAGTGAATGGAATGTTACTTCACTTTCTAAATGCTGTCCTTTCAGAGAAAATCACTTTCCTTTGAAAGTGCCTTAAACTACTTTCAAGCATTCATACAAAACTCACATGCGTTTCTCTGAAAGAGAAGCAGTCTGTTCCAACACTTCAATTCACTGTGCGAAGTGAATGGAGTGTTGCTTCACTTTCTAAATGCTGTCCTTTCAGAGAAAATCACTTTCCTTTGATAGTGCCTTAAGCTACTTGCAAGCATTAGGAAGAAACTCACATGCGTTTCTCTGAAATAGAAGCAGTCTGTTACAACACTTCAATTCACTGTGCGAAGTGAATGGAGTGTTGCCTCACCTTCTAAATGCTGTCCTTTCAGAGAAAATCACTTTCCTTTGAAAGTGCCTTAAGCTACTTGCAAGCATTCACAAGAAACACTAATCCGTTTCTATGAAAGAGAAGCAGTCTGTTCCAACACTTCAATTCACTGTGAGAAGTGAATGGAGTGTTGCTTCACTTTCTAAATGCTGTTCTTTCAGAGAAAATCACTTTCCTTTGAAAGTGCCTTAAGCTACTTGCAAGCATTCACAAGAAACTCACATGCGTTTCTCTGAAAGAGAAGCAGTCTGTTCCAATACTTCAATTCACTGTGCGAAGTGAATGGAGTGTTGCTTCACTTTCTAAATGCTGTCCTTTCAGAGAAAATCACTTTCCTTTGAACGTGCCTTAAGCTACTTACAAGCATTCACCAGAAACTCACATGCGTTTCTCTGAAAGAGAAGCGGTCTGTTCCAACACTTCAATTCACTGTGCGAAGTGAATGGAGTGTTGCTTCACTTTCTAAATACTGTCCTTTCAGAGAAAATCACTTTCCTTTGAAAGTGCCTTAAACTACTTTCAAGCATTCATAAAAAACTCACATGCGTTTCTCTGAAAGAGAAGCAGTCTGTTCCAACACTTCAATTCGCTGTGCGAAGTGAATGGAGTGTTGCTTCACTTTCTAAATACTGTCCTTTCAGAGAAAATCACATTCCTTTGAACGTGCCTTAAGCTACTTACAAGCATTCACCAGAAACTCACAAGCGTTTCTCTGAAAGAGAAGCGGTCTGTTCCAACACTTCAATTCACTGTGCGAAGTGAATGGAGTGTTGCTTCACTTTCTAAATGCTGTCCTTTCAGAGAAAATCACTTTCCTTTGAAAGTGCCTTAATCTACTTGCAAGCATCAGGAAGAAACTCACATGCGTTTCTCTGAAAGAGAAGCAGTCTGTTCCAACACTTCAATTCACTGTGCGAAGTGAATGGAGTGTTGCTTTACTTTCTAAATGCTGTCCTTTCAGAGAAAATCACTTTCCTTTGAAAGAGCCCTGAGCTACTTACAAGCATTCAACAGAAACTCACATGCATTTCTCTGAAAGAGATGCAGTCTGTTTGAACACTTCAATTCAATGTGCGAAGTGAATGGATTGTTGCTTCACTTTCTAAATGCTGTCCTTTCAGAGAAAATCACTTTCCTTTGAAAGAGCCCTGAGCTACTTACAAGCATTCAACAGAAACTCACATGTGTTTCTCTGAAAGAGAAGCAATCTGTTCCAACACTTCAATTCTCTGTGCGAAGTGAATGGAGTGTTGCTTCACTTTCTAAATGCTGTCCTTTCAGAGAAAATCACTTTCCTTTGAAAGTTCCTTAAGCTACTTGCAAGCATTCACAGGAAACACTAATGCGTTTCTATGAAAGAGAAGCAGTCTGTTCCAACACTTCAATTCATTGCGCGAAGGGAATGGAGTGTTGCTTTACTTTCTAAATGCTGTCCTTTCAGAGAAAATCACTTTCCTTTGAAAGAGCCCTGAGCTACTTACAAGCATTCAACAGAAACTCACATGCATTTCTCTGAAAGAGAAGCAGTCTGTTCCAACACTTCAATTCACTGTGCGAAGTGAATGGAATGTTACTTCACTTTCTAAATGCTGTCCTTTCAGAGAAAATCACTTTCCTTTGAAAGTGCCTTAAACTACTTTCAAGCATTCATAAAAAACTCACATGCGTTTCTCTGAAACAGAAGCAGTCTGTTCCAACACTTCAATTCACTGTGCGAAGTGAATGGAGTGTTGCTTCACTTTCTAAATGCTGTCCTTTCAGAGAAAATCACTTTCCTTTGATAGTTCCTTAAGCTACTTGCAAGCATTAGGAAGAAACTCACATGCGTTTCTCTGAAAGAGAAGCAATCTGTTCCAACACTTCAATTCACTGTGTGAAGTGAATAGAGTGTTGCCTTACTTTCTAAATGCTGTCCTTTCAGAGAAAATCACTTTCCTTTGAAAGTGCCTTAAGCAACTTGCAAGCATTCACAAGAAACTCACATGCGTTTCTCTGAAAGAGAAGCAGTCTGTTCCAATACTTCATTTCACTGTGCGAAGTGAATGGAGTGTTGCTTCACTTTCTAAATGCTGTCCTTTCAGAGAAAATCACTTTCCTTTGAAATTGCCTTAAGCTACTTACAAGCATTCACCAGAAACTCACATGCGTTTCTCTGAAAGAGAAGCGGTCTGTTCCAACACTTCAATTCACTGTGCGAAGTGAATGGAGTGTTGCTTCACTTTCTAAATGCTGTCCTTTCAGAGAAAATCACTTTCCTTTGAAAGTGCCTTAAGCTACTTGCAAGCATCAGGAAGAAACTCACATGCGTTTCTCTGAAAGAGAAGCAGTCTGTTCCAACACTTCAATTCACTGTGCGAAGTGAATGGAGTGTTGCTTCACTTTCTAAATGCTGTCCTTTCAGAGAAAATCACTTTCCTTTGAAAGTGCCTTAAGCTACTTGCAAGCATTAGGAAGAAACTCACATGCGTTTCTCTGAAAGAGAAGCAGTCTGTTCCAACACTTCAATTCACTGTGCGAAGTGAATAGAGTGTTGCTTCACTTTCTAAATGCTGTCCTTTCAGAGAAAATCACTTTCCTTTGAAAGTGCCTTAAGCTACTTGCAAGCATTAGGAAGAAACTCACATGCGTTTCTCTGAAAGAGAAGCAGTCTGTTCCAACACTTCAATTCACTGTGCAAAGTGAATGGAGTGTTGCCTCACTTTCGAAATGCTGTCCTTTCAGAGAAAATCACTTTCCTTTGAAAGTGCCTTAAGCTACTTACAAGCATTCAGCAGAAACTCACATGCGTTTCTCTGAAAGAGATGCAGTCTGTTCGAACACTTCAATTCAATGTGCGAAGTGAATGGATTGTTGTTTCACTTTCTAAATGCTGTCCTTTCAGAGAAAATCACTTTCGTTTGAAAGTCCCTTAAGCTACTTGCAAGCATTAGGAAGAAACTCACATGCATTTCTCTGAAAGAGAAGCAGTCTGTTCCAACACTTCATTTCACTGTGCGAAGGGAATGGAGTGTTGCTTAACTTCCTAATTATGTCCTTTCAGAGAAAATTACTTTCCTTTGAAAGTGCCTTAAGCAACTTGCAAGCATTCACAAGAAACACTAATGCGTTTATATGAAAGAGAAGCACTCTGTTCCAACACTTCAATTCACTGCACGAAGGGAATGGAGTGTTGCTTCACTTTCTAAATGCTGTCCTTTCAGAGAAAATCACTTTCCTTTGAAAGTGCCTTAAGCTACTTACAAGCATTCACCAGAAAATCACATGCGTTTCTCTGAAAGAGAAGCAGTCTGTTCCAACACTTCAATTCACTGTGCGAAGTGAATGGAGTGTTGCTACACTTTCTAAATGCTGTCCTTTCAGAGAAAATCACTTTCCTTTGAAAGTGCCTTAAGCTTCTTGCAAGCATTAGGAAGAAACTCACATGCGTTTCTCTGAAAGAGAAGCAATCTGTTCCAACACTTCAATTCACTGTGCGAAGTGAATGGAGTGTTGCTTCACTTTCTAAATGCTGTCCTTTCAGAGAAAATCACTTTCCTTTGAAAGTGCCTTAAGCTACTTACAAGCATTCAACAGAAACTCACATGCGTTTCTCTGAAACAGAAGCAGTCTGTTCCAACACTTCAATTCACTGTGCGAAGTGAATGGAGTGTTGCTTCACTTTCTAAATTCTGTCCTTTCAGAGAAAATCACTTTCCTTTGATAGTGCCTTAAGCTACTTGCAAGCATTAGGAAGAAACTCACATGTGTTTCTCTGAAAGAGAAGCAATCTGTTCCAACACTTCAATTCACTGTGTGAAGTGAATAGAGTGTTGCCTCACTTTCTAAATGCTGTCCTTTCAGAGAAAATCACTTTCCTTTGAAAGTGCCTTAAGCAACTTGCAAGCATTCACAAGAAACTCACATGCGTTTCTCTGAAAGAGAAGCAGTCTGTTCCAATACTTCATTTCACTGTGCGAAGTGAATGGAGTGTTGCTTCACTTTCTAAATGCTGTCCTTTCAGAGAAAATCACTTTCCTTTGAACGTGCCTTAAGCTACTTACAAGCATTCCCCAGGAACTCACATGCGTTTCTCTGAAAGAGAAGCGGTCTGTTCCAACACTTCAATTTACTGTGCGAAGTGAATGGAGTGTTGCTTCACTTTCTAAATGCTGTCCTTTCAGAGAAAATCACTTTCCTTTGAAAGTGCCTTAAGCTACTTGCAAGCATCAGGAAGAAACTCACATGCGTTTCTCTGAAAGAGAAGCAGTCTGTTCCAACACTTCAATTCACTGTGCGAAGTGAATGGAGTGTTGCTTCACTTTCTAAATGCTGTCCTTTCAGAGAAAATCACTTTCCTTTGAAAGTGCCTTAAGCTACTTGCAAGCATTAGGAAGAAACTCACATGCGTTTCTCTGAAAGAGAAGCAGTCTGTTCCAACACTTCAATTCACTGTGCGAAGTGAATAGAGTGTTGCTTCACTTTCTAAATGCTGTCCTTTCAGAGAAAATCACTTTCCTTTGAACGTGCCTTAAGCTACTTGCAAGCATTAGGAAGAAACTCACATGCGTTTCTCTGAAAGAGAAGCAGTCTGTTCCAACACTTCAATTCACTGTGCAAAGTGAATGGAGTGTTGCCTCACTTTCGAAATGCTGTCCTTTCAGAGAAAATCACTTTCCTTTGAAAGTGCCTTAAGCTACTTACAAGAATTCAACAGAAACTCACATGCATTTCTCTGAAAGAGAAGCAGTCTGTTCCAACACTTCAATTCACTGTGAGAAGTGAATGGAGTGTTGCTTCACTTTCTAAATGCTGTCCTTTCAGAGAAAATCACTTTCCTTTGAAAGTGACTTAAACTACTTTCAAGCATTCATAAAAAACTCACATGCATTTCTCTGAAAGAGAAGCAGTCTGTTCCAACACTTCAATTCACTGTGCGAAGTGAATGGAGTGTTGCTTCACTTTCGAAATGCTGTCCTTTCAGAGAAAATCACTTTCTATTGAAAGTGCCTTAAGCTACTTACAAGCAATCACCAGAAACTCACATGCGTTTCTCTGAAAGAGAAGCGGTCCGTTCCAACACTTCAATTCACTGTGCGAAGTGAATGGAGTGTTGCTTCACTTTCTAAATACTGTCCTTTCAGAGAAAATCACTTTCCTTTGAAAGTGTCTTAAACTACTTTCAAGCATTCATAAAAAATTCACATGCGTTTCTCTGAAAGATAAGCAGTCTGTTCCAACACTTCAATTCACTGTGCGAAGTGAATGGAGTGTTGCTTCACTTTCTAAAGGTTGTCCTTTCAGAGAAAATCACTTTCCTTTGATAGTGCCTTAAGCTCCTTGCAAGCATTATGAAGAAACTCACATGTGTTTCTCTGAAAGTGAAGCAGTCTGTTCCAACACTTCATTTCACTGTGCGAAGCGAATGGAGTGTTGCTTCACTTCCTAATTATGTCCTTTCAGAGAAAGTTACTTTCCTTTGAAAGTGCCTTAAGCAACTTGCAAGCATTCACAAGAAACACTAATGCGTTTATATGAAAGAGAAGCACTCTGTTCCAACTCTTCAATTCACTGCACGAAGGGAATGGAGTGTTGCTTCACTTTCTAAATGCTGTCCTTTCAGAGAAAATCACTTTCCTTTGAAAGTGCCTTAAACTACTTTCAAGCATTCATAAAAAACTCATATGCCTTTCTCTGAAAGAGAAGCAGTCTGTTCCAACCCTTCAATTCACTGGGCGAAGTGAATGGAGTATTGTTTCACTTTCTAAATTCTGTCCTTTCAGAGAAAATCACTTTCCTTTGATAGTGCCTTAAGCTACTTGCAAGCATTAGGAAGAAACTCACATGCGTTTCTCTGAAAGAGAAGCAGTCTGTTCCAACACTTCAATTCACTGGGCGAAGTGAATGGAGTGTTGCTTCACTTTCTAAATGCTGTCCTTTCAGAAAAAATCACTTTCCTTTGAAAGTGCCTTAAGCTACTTGCAAGCATTCACAAGAAACAATAATCCGTTTCTATGAAAGAGAAGCAGTCTGTTCCAACACTTCAATTCACTGTGAGAAGTGAATGGAGTGTTGCTTCACTTTCTAAATGCTGTCCTTTCAGAGAAAATCACTTTCCTTTGAAAGTGCCTTAAGCTACTTACAAGCATTCAACAGAAACTCACATGCGTTTCTCTGAAAGAGAAGCAGTCTGTTCCAACACTTCAATTCACTGTGTGAAGTGAATAGAGTGTTGCCTCACTTTCTAAATGCTGTCCTTTCAGAGAAAATCACTTTCCTTTGAAAGTGCCTTAAGCAAATTGCAAGCATTCACAAGAAACTCACATGCGTTTCTCTGAAAGAGAAGCAGTCTGTTCCAATATTTCAATTCACTGTGCGAAGTGAATGGAGTGTTGCTTCACTTTCTAAATGCTGTCCTTTCAGAGAAAATCACTTTCCTTTGAACGTGCCTTAAGCTACTTACGAGCATTCAACAGAAACTCACATGCGTTTCTCTGAAAGAGAAGCGGTCTGTTCCAACACTTCAATTCACTGTGCGAAGTGAATGGAGTGGTGCTTCACTTTCTAAATACTGTCCTTTCAGAGAAAATCACTTTCCTTTGAAAGTGCCTTAAACTACTTTCAAGCATTCATAAAAAACTCACATGCGTTTCTCTGAAAGAGAAGCAGTCTGTTCCAACACTTCAATTCACTGTGCGAAGTGAATGGAGTGTTGCTTCACTTTCTAAATTCTGTCCTTTCAGAGAAAATCACTTTCCTTTGATAGTGCCTTAAGCTACTTGCAAGCATTAGGAAGAAACTCACATGTGTTTCTCTGAAAGAGAAGCAATCTGTTCCAACACTTCAATTCACTGTGCAAAGTGAATGGAGTGTTGCCTCACTTTCGAAATGCTGTCCTTTCAGAGAAAATCACTTTCCTTTGAAAGTGCCTTAAGCTACTTGCAAGCATTCACAAGAAACTCACATGCGTTTCTCTGAAAGAGAAGCAGTCTGTTCCAACACTTCAATTCACTGTGCGAAGTGAATGGAGTGTTGCTTCACTTTCTAAATTCTGTCCTTTCAGAGAAAATCACTTTCCTTTGAAAGTGCCTTAAACTACTTTCAAGCATTCACAAAAAACTCACATGCGTTTCTCTTAAAGAGAAGCAGTCTGTTCCAACACTTCAATTCACTGTGTGAAGTGAATAGAGTGTTGCCTCACTTTCTAAATGCTGTCCTTTCAGAGAAAATCACTTTCCTTTGAAAGTGCCTTAAGCAACTTGCAATCATTCACAAGAAACTCACATGCGTTTCTCTGAAAGAGAAGCAGTCGGTTCCAATACTTCAATTCACTGTGCCAAGTGAATGGAGTGTTGCTTCACTTTCTAAATGCTGTCCTTTCAGAGAAAAACACTTTCCTTTGAACGTGCCTTAAGCTACTTGCAAGCATTAGGAAGAAACTCACATGCGTTTCTCTGAAAGAGAAGCAGTCTGTTCCAACACTTCAATTCACTGTGCGAAGTGAATGGAGTGTTGCTTCACTTTCTAAATGCTGTCCTTTCAGAGAAAATCACTTTCCTTTGAAAGTGCCTTAAGCTACTTGCAAGCATTAGGAAGAAACTCACATGCGTTTCTCTGAAAGAGAAGCAGTCTGTTCCAACACTTCAATTCACTGTGTGAAGTGAATGGAGTATTGACTCACTATCTAAATGCTGTCCTTTCAGAGAAAATCACTTTCCTTTGAAAGTGCCTTAAGCTACTTACAAACATTCAACAGAAACTCACATGCGTTTCTCTGAAAGAGATGCAGTCTGTTCCAACACTTCAATTCAATGTGCGAAGTGAATGGAGTGTTGCTTCACTATCTAAATGCTGTCCTTTCAGAGAAAATCACTCTCCTTTGAAAGTGCCTTAAGCTACTTACAAGCATTCAACAGAAACTCACATGCGTTTCTCTGAAAGAGATGCAGTCTGTTCGAACACTTCAATTCAATGTGCGAAGTGAATGGATTGTTGCTTCACTTTCTAAATGCTGTCCTTTCAGAGAAAATCACTTTCCTTTGAAAGTCCCTTAAGCTACTTGCAAGCATTAGGAAGAAACTCACATGCATTTCTCTGAAAGAGAAGCAGTCTGTTCCAACACTTCATTTCACTGTGCGAAGTGAATGGAGTGTTGCTTAACTTCCTAATTATGTCCTTTCAGAGAAAATTACTTTCCTTTGAAAGTGTCTTAAGCAACTTGCAAGCATTCACAAGAAACACTAATGCGTTTATTTGAAAGAGAAGCACTCTGTTCCAACACTTCAATTCACTGCACGAAGGGAATGGAGTGTTGCTTCACTTTCTAAATGCTGTCCTTTCAGAGAAAATCACTTTCCTTTAAAAGTGCCTTAAGCTACTTACAAGCATTCACTAGAAAATCACATGCGTTTCTCTGAAAGAGAAGCAGTCTGTTCCAAAACTTCAATTCACTGTGCGAAGTGAATGGAGTGTTGCTACACTTTCTAAATGCTGTCATTTCTGAGAAAATCACTTTCCTTTAAAGTGCCTTAAGCTACTTGCAAGCATTAGGAAGAAAATCACATGCGTTTCTCTGAAAGAGAAACAATCTGTTCCAACCCTTCAATTCACTGTGCGAAGTGAATGGAGTGTTGCTTCACTTTCTAAATGCTGTCCTTTCAGAGAAAATCCCTTTCCCTTGAATGTGCCTTAAGCTACTAACAAGCATTCAACAGAAACTCACATGTGTTTCTCTGAAAGAGAAGCAGTCTGTTCCAACACTTCAATTAACTGTGCGAAGTGAATGTAATGTTACTTCACTTTCTAAATGCTGTCTTTTCCGAGAAAATCACGTTCCTTTGAAAATGCCTTAAGCTACTTACAAGCATTCACCAGAAACTGACATGTGTTTCTCTGAAAGAGAAGCAATCTGTTCCAACACTTCAATTCACTGTGCAAAGTGAATGGAGTGTTGCCTCACTTTCGAAATGCTGTCCTTTCAGAGAAAATGACTTTCCTTTGAAAGTGCCTTAAGCTACTTACAAGCATTCAACAGAAACTCACATGCATTTCTCTGAAAGAGAAGCAGTCTGTTCCAACACTTCAATTCACTGTGCGAAGTGAATGGAGTGTTGCTTCACTTTCTAAATTCTGTACTTTCAGAGAAATTCACTTTCCATTGAAAGTGCCTTAAACTACTTTCAAGCATTCACCAGAAACTCACATGCGTTTCTCTGAAAGAGAAGCAGTCTGTTCCAACACTTCAATTCACTGTGCGAAGTGAATGGAGTGTTGCTTCACTTTCTAAATCCTGTCCTTTCAGAGAAAATCACTTTCCTTTGAAAGTGCCTTTAGCAACTTGCAAGCATTCACAAGAAACTCACATGCGTTTCTCTGAAAGAGAAGCAGTCTGTTCCAACACTTCAATTCACTGTAGGAAGTGAATGGAGTGTTACTTCACTTTCTAAATGGTGTCCTTTCAGAGAAAATCACTTTCCTTTGAATGTGCCTTAAGCTACTTACAAGAATTCAACAAAAAGTCACATGCATTTCTCTGAAAGAGAAGCAATCTGTTCCAACACTTCAATTCTCTGTGCGAAGTGAATGGAGTGTTGCTTCACTTTCTAAATGCTGTCCTTTCAGAGACAATCACTTTCCTTTGAAAGTGACTTAAGCTACTTGCCAGGAAGAAGCTCACATGCGTTTCTCTGAAAGAGAAGCAGTCTGTTCCAACACTTCAATTCACTGTGTGAAGTGAATGGAGTGTTGCTTCACTTTCTAAATGCTGTCCTTTCAGAGAAAATCACTTTCCTTTGAAAGTGCCTTAAGCTACTTACAAGCATTCAACAGAAACTCACATGCGTTTCTCTGAAACAGAAGCAGTCTGTTCCAACACTTCAATTCACTGTGCGAAGTGAATGGAGTGTTGCTTCACTTTCTAAATGCTGTCCGTTCAGAGAAAATCACTTTCCTTTGAAAGTGCCTTAAGCTATTTGCAAGCATTAGGAAGAAACTCACATGCGTTTCTCTGAAAGAGAAGCAGTCTGTTCCAACACTTCAATTCACTGTGCGAAGTGAATGGAGTGTTGCTTCACTTTCTAAATGCTGTCCTTTCAGAAAAAATCACTTTCCTTTGAAAGTGCCTTAAGCTACTTGCAAGCATTAGGAAGAAACTCACATGCGTTTCTCTGAAAGAGAAGCAGTCTGTTCCAACACTTCAATTCACTGTGCGAAGTGAGTGGAGTGTTGCCTCACTTTCTAAATGCTGTCCTTTCAGAGAAAATCACTTTCCATTGAAAGTGCCTTAAACTACTTTCAAGCATTCACAAAATACTCACATGCGTTTCTCTGAAAGAGAAGCAGCCTGTTCCAACACTTCAATTCACTGTGCGAAGTGAATGGAGTGTTGCTTCACTTTCTAAATGCTGTCCTTTCAGAGAAAATCACTTTCCTTTGATAGTGCCTTAAGCTACTTGCAAGCATTAGGAAGAAACTCACATGCGTTTCTCTGAAAGAGAAGCAGTCTGTTCGAACACTTCAATTCACTGTGTGAAGTGAATAGAGTGCTGCCTCACTTTCTAAATGCTGTCCTTTCAGAGAAAATCACTTTCCTTTGAAAGTGCCTTAAGCTACTTACAAGAATTTAACAGAAACTCACATGCGTTTCTCTGAAAGAGAAGCAGTCTGTTCCAACACTTCAATTCACTGTGCGAAGTGAATGGAGTGTTGCTTCACTTTCTAAATGCTGTTCTTTCAGAGAAAATCACTTTCCTTTGACAGTGCCTTAAGCTACTTGCAAGCATTAGGAAGAAACTCACATGCGTTTCTCTGAAAGAGAAGCAGTCTGTTCCAACACTTCAATTCACTGTGCGAAGTGAATGGAGTGTTGCTTCACTTTCTAAATGCTGTCCTTTCAGAGAAAATCACTTTCCTTTGAAAGTGCCTTAAGCTACTTTGAAGCATTCACAGGAAACACACATGCGTTTCTCTGAAATAGAAGCAGTCTGTACCAACACTTCAATTCACTGTGCGAAGTGAATGGAGTGTTGCTTCACTTTCTAAATGCTGTCCTTTCAGAGAAAATCCCTTTCCTTTGAATGTGCCTTAAGCTACTTACAAGAATTCAACAGAAACTCACATGCATTTCTCTGAAAGAGAAGCAATCTGTTCCAACACTTCAATTCTCTGTGCGAAGAGAATGGAGTGTTGCTTCACGTTCTAAATGCTGTCCTTTCAGAGAAAATCACTTTCCTTTGAAAGTGCCTTAAGCTACTTGCAAGCATTCTCAAGAAACACTAATTCGTTTCTATGAAAGAGAAGCAGTCTGTTCCAACACTTCAATTCATTGCACGAAGGGAATGGAGTGTTGCTTTACTTTCTAAATGCTGTCCTTTCAGAGAAAATCACTTTCCTTTGAAAGAGTCTTGAGCTAATTACAAGCATTCAACAGAAACTCACATGCATTCTCTGAAAAAGAAGCAGTCTGTTCCAACACTTCAATTCACTGTGCGAAGTGAATGGAGTGTTGCTTCACTTTCTAAATGCTGTCCTTTCAGAGAAAATCACTTTCCTTTGAAAGTGCCTTAAGCTACTTGCAAGCATTAGGAAGAAACTCACATGCGTTTCTCTGAAAGAGAAGCAGTCTGTTCCAACACTTCAATTCACTGTGTGAAGTGAATGGAGTGTTGCTTCACTTTCTATATGCTGTCCTTTCAGAGAAAATCACTTTCCTTTGAAAGTGCCTTAAGCTACTTGCAAGCATTAGGAAGAAACTCACATGCGTTTCTCTGAAAGAGAAGCAGTCTGTTCCAACACTTCAATTCACTGTGCGAAGTGAATGGAGTGTTGCTTCACTTTCTAAATGCTGTCCGTTCACAGAAAATCACTTTCCTTTGAAAGTGCCTTAAGCTACTTACAAGCATTCAACAGAAACTCACATGCATTTCTCTGAAAGAGAAGAAGTGTGTTCCAACACTTCAATTCACTGTGCGAAGTGAATGGAGTGTTGCTTCACTTTCTAAATTCTGTCCTTTCAGAGAAAATCACTTTCTTTTGAAAGTGCCTTAAACTACTTTCAAGCATTCACAAAAAACTCACATGCGTTTCTCTGAAAGTGAAGCAGTCTGTTCCAACACTTCAATTCACTGTGCAAAATGAATGGAGTGTTGCTTCACTTTCTAAATGCTGTCCTTTCAGAGAAAATCACTTTCCTTTGAAAGTGCCTTAAGCAAATTGCAAGCATTCACAAGAAACACTTATGCATTTATATGAAGGAGAAGCACTCTGTTCCAACACTTCAATTCACTGCACGAAGGGAATGGAGTGTTGCTTCACTTTCAAATTCTGTCCTTTCAGAGAAAATCACTTTCCTTTGAAAGTGCCTTAAGCTACTTGCAAGCATTAGGAAGAAACTCACATGCGTTTCTCTGAAAGAGAAGCAGTCTGTTCCAACACTTCAATTCACTGTGCGAAGTGAATGGAGTGTTGCTTCACTTTCTAAATGCTGTCCTTTCAGAGAAAATCACTTTCCTTTGAAAGTGCCTTAAGCTACTTGCAAGCATTAGGAAGAAACTCACATGCGTTTCTCTGAAAGAGAAGCAGTCTGTTCCAACACTTCAATTCACTGTGCGAAGTGAATGGAGTGTTGCCTCACTTTCTAAATGCTGTCCTTTCAGAGAAAATCACTTTCCATTGAAAGTGCCTTAAACTACTTTCAAGCATTCATAAAAAACTCACATGCGTTTCTCTGAAAGAGAAGCAGTCTGTTCCAACACTTCAATTCACTGTGCGAAGTGAATGGAGTGTTGCTTCACTTTCTAAATGCTGTTCTTTCAGAGAAAATCACTTTCCTTTGAAAGTGCCTTAAGCTACTTGCAAGCATTAGGAAGAAACTCACAGGCGTTTCTCTGAAAGAGAAGCAGTCTGTTCCAACACTTCAATTCACTGTGCGAAGTGAATGGAGTGTTGCTTCACTTTCTAAATGCTGTCCTTTCAGAGAAAATCACTTTCCTTTGAAAGTGCCTAAAGCTACTTTGAAGCATTCACAGGAAACACACATGCATTTCTCTGAAATAGAAGCAGTCTGTACCAACACTTCAATTCATTGTGCGAAGTGAATGGAGTGTTGCTTCACTTTCTAAATGCTGTCCTTTCAGAGAAAATCACTTTCCGTTGAAAGTGCCTTAAGCTACTTGCAAGCATTAGGAAGAAACTCACATGCGTTTCTCTGAAAGAGAAGCAGTCTGTTCCAACACTTCAATTCACTGTGCGAAGTGAATGGAGTGTTGCTTCACTTTCTAAATGCTGTCCTTTCAGAGAAAATCACTTTCCTTTGAAAGTGCCTTAAGCTACTTGCAAGCATTAGGAAGAAACTCACATGCGTTTCTCTGAAAGAAAAGCAGTCTGTTCCAACACTTAAATTCACTGTGTGAAGTGAATGGAGTGTTGCCTCACTTTCTAAATGCTGTCCTTTCAGAGAAAATCACTTTCCATTGAAAGTGCCTTAAACTACTTTCAAGCATTAACAAAAAACTCACATGCGTTTCTCTGAAAGAGAAGCAATCAGTTCCAACCCTTCAATTCTCTCTGCGAAGTGAATGGAGTGTTACTTCACTTTCTAAATGCTGTCCTTTCAGAGAAAATCCCTTTCCTTTGAATGTGCTTTAAGCTACTTACAAGAATTCAACAGAAACTCACATGCATTTCTCTGAAAGAGAAGCAATCTGTTCCAACACTTCAATTCTCTGTGCGAAGTGAATGGAGTGTTGCTTCACGTTCTAAATGCTGTCCTTTCAGAGAAAATCACTTTCCTTTGAAAGTGCCTTAAGCTACTTGCAAGCATTCTCAAGAAACACTAATTCGTTTCTATGAAAGAGAAGCAGTCTGTCCCAACACTTCAATTCATTGCACGAAGGGAATGGAGTGTTGCTTTACTTTCTAAATGCTGTCCTTTCAGAGAAAATCACTTTCCTTTGAAAGAGTCTTGAGCTAATTACAAGCATTCAACAGAAACTCACATGCATTTCTCTGAAAAAGAAGCAGTCTGTTCCAACACTTCAATTCACTGTGCGAAGTGAATGGAGTGTTGCTTCACTTTCTAAATGCTGTCCTTTCAGAGAAAATCACTTTCCTTTGAAAGTGCCTTAAGCTACTTGCTAGGAAGAAGCTCACATGCGTTTCTCTGAAAGAGAAGCAGTCTGTTCCAACACTTCAATTCACTGTGTGAAGTGAATGGAGTGTTGCTTCACTTTCTATATGCTGTTCTTTCAGAGAAAATCACTTTCCTTTGAAAGTGCCTTAAGCTACTTGCAAGCATTAGGAAGAAACTCACATGCGTTTCTCTGAAAGAGAAGCAGTCTGTTCCAAAACTTCAATTCACTGTGCGAAGTGAATGGAGTGTTGCTTCACTTTCTAAATGCTGTCCGTTCAGAGAAAATCACTTTCCTTTGAAAGTGCCTTAAGCTACTTACAAGCATTCAACAGAAACTCACATGCATTTCTCTGAAAGAGAAGAAGTCTGTTCCAACACTTCAATTCACTGTGCGAAGTGAACGGAGTGTTGCTTCACTTTCTAAATTCTGTCCTTTCAGAGAAAATCACTTTCTTTTGAAAGTGCCTTAAACTACTTTCAAGCATTCACAAAAAACTCACATGCGTATCTCTGAAAGAGAAGCAGTCTGTTCCAACACTTCAATTCACTGTGCAAAGTGAATGGAGTGTTGCTTCACTTTCTAAATGCTGTCCTTTCAGAGAAAATCACTTTCCTTTGAAAGTGCCTTAAGCAAATTGAAAGCATTCACAAGAAACACTTATGCATTTATATGAAAGAGAAGCACTCTGTTCCAACACTTCAATTCACTGCACGAAGGGAATGGAGTGTTGCTTCACTTTCAATTTCTGTCCTTTCAGAGAAAATCACTTTTCTTTGAAAGTGCCTTAAGCTACTTGCAAGCATTAGGAAGAAACTCACATGCGTTTCTCTGAAAGAGAAGCAGTCTGTTCCAACACTTCAATTCACTGTGCAAAGTGAATGGAGTGTTGCTTCACTTTCTAAATGCTGTCTTTTCAGAGAAAATCACTTTCCTTTGAATGTGCCTTAAGCTACTTGCAAGCATTCACAAGAAACACTAATGCGTTTCTATGAAAGAGAAGCAGTCTGTTCCAACACTTCAATTCATTGCACGAAGGGAATGGAGTGTTGCTTTACTTTCTAAATGTTGTCCTTTCAGAGAAAATCACTTTCCTTTGAAAGAGCCTTGAGCTAATTACAAGCATTCAACAGAAACTCACATGCATTTCTCTGAAAAAGAAGCAGTCTGTTCCAACACTTCAATTCACTGTGCGAAGTGAATGGAGTGTTGCTTCACTTTCTAAATGCTGTCCTTTCAGAGAAAATCACATTCCTTTGAAAGTGCCTTAAGCTACTTGCTAGGAAGAAGCTCACATGCGTTTCTCTGAAAGAGAAGCAGTCTGTTCGAACACTTCAATTCACTGTGTGAAGTGAATGGAGTGTTGCTTCACTTTCTAAATGCTGTCCTTTCAGAGAAAATCACTTTCCTTTGAAAGTGCCTTAAGCTACTTACAAGCATTCAACAGAAACTCACATGCGTTTCTCTGAAACAGAAGCAGTCTGTTCCAACACTTCAATTCACTGTGTGAAGTGAATGGAGTGTTGCTTCACTTTCTAAATGCTGTCCTTTCAGAGAAAATCACTTTCTTTTGAAAGTGCCTTAAGCTACTTACAAGCATTCAACAGAAACTCACATGCGTTTCTCTGCAAGAGAAGCAGTCTGTTCCAAAACTTCAATTCACTGTGCGAAGTGAATGGAGTGTTGCTTCACTTTCTAAATGTTGTCCGTTCAGAGAAAATCACTTTCCTTGGAAAGTGCCTTAAGCTACTTACAAGCATTCAACAGAAACTCACATGCATTTCTCTGAAAGAGAAGAAGTCTGTTCCAACACTTCAATTCACTGTGCGAAGTGAATGGAGTGTTGCTTCACTTTCTAAATGCTGTCTTTTCAGAGAAAATCACTTTCTTTTGAAAGTGCCTTAAACTACTTTCAAGCATTCACACAAAACTCACATGCGTATCTCTGAAAGAGAAGCAGTCTGTTCCAACACTTCAATTCACTGTGCAAAGTGAATGGAGTGTTGCTTCACTTTCTAAATGCTGTCCTTTCGGAGAAAATCACTTTACTTTGAAAGTGCCTTAAGCAAATTGCAAGCATTCACAAGAAACACTAATGCGTTTATATGAAAGAGAAGCACTCTGTTCCAACACTTCAATTCACTGCACAAAGGGAATGGAGTGTTGCTTCACTTTCTAAATGCTGTCCTTTCAGAGAAAATCACTTTCCTTTGAAAGCGCCTTAAGCTACTTGCAAGCATTAGGAAGAAACTCACATGCGTTTCTCTGAAAGAGAAGCAGTCTGTTCCAAACTTCAATTCACTGTGCGAAGTGAATGGAGTGTTGCTTCACTTTCTAAATGCTGTCCTTTCAGAGAAAATCACTTTCCTTTGAAAGTGCCTTAAGCTACTTGCAAGCATTCACAAGAAACACTAATGCGTTTCTATGAAAGAGAAGCAGTCTGTTCCAACACTTCAATTCATTGCACGAAGGGAATGGAGTGTTGCTTTACTTTCTAAATGTTGTCCTTTCAGAGAAAATCACTTTCCTTTGAAAGAGCCTTGAGCTAATTACAAGCATTCAACAGAAACTCACATGCATTTCTCTGAAAAAGAAGCAGTCTCTTCCAACACTTCAATTCACTGAGCGAAGTGAATGGAGTGTTGCTTCACTTTCTAAATGCTGTCCTTTCAGAGAAAATCACTTTCCTTTGAAAGTGCCTTAAGCTACTTGCTAGGAAGAAGCTCACATGCGTTTCTCTGAAAGAGAAGCAGTCTGTTCCAACACTTCAATTCACTGTGTGAAGTGAATGGAGTGTTGCTTCACTTTCTAAATGCTGTCCTTTCAGAGAAAATCACTTTACTTTGAAAGTGCCTTAAGCTACTTACAAGCATTCAACAGAAACTCACATGCGTTTCTCTGAAACAGAAGCAGTCTGTTCCAACACTTCAATTCACTGTGTGAAGTGAATGGAGTGTTGCTTCATTTTCTAAATGCTGTCCTTTCAGAGAAAATCACTTTTTTGAAAGTGCCTTAAGCTACTTACAAGCATTAGGAAGAAACTCACATGCGTTTCTCTGAAAGAAAAGCAGTCTGTTCCAACACTTCAATTCACTGTGCGAAGTGAATGTAGTGTTGCTTCACTTTCTAAATGCTGTCCTTTCAGAGAAAATCACTTTCCTTTGAAAGTGCCTTAAGCTCCTTGCAAGCATTAGGAAGAAACTCACATGCGTTTTTCTGAAAGAAAAGCAGTCTGTTCCAACACTTCAATTCACTGTGTGAAGTGAATGGAGTGTTGCTTCACTTTCTAAATTCTGTCCTTTCAGAGAAAATCACTTTCTTTTGAAAGTGCCTTAAACTACTTTCAAGCATTCACAAAAAACTCACATGCGTATCTTTGAAAGAGGAGCAGTCTGTTCCAACACTTCAATTCACTATGCGAAGTGAATGGAGTGTTGCTTCACATTCTAAATGCTGTCCTTTCAGAGACAATCACTTTCCTTTGAAAGTCACTTAAGCTACTTGCCAGGAAGAAGCTCACATGCGTTTCTCTGAAAGAGAAGCAGTCTGTTCCAACACTTCAATTCACTGTGTGAAGTAAATGGAGTGTTGCTTCACTTTCTAAATGCTGTCCTTTCAGAGAAAATCACTTTCCTTTGAAAGTGCCTTAAGCTACTTACAAGCATTCAACAGAAACTCACATGCGTTTCTCTGAAACAGAAGCAGTCTGTTCCAACACTTCAATTCACTGTGCGAAGTGAATGGAGTGTTGCTTCACTTTCTAAATGCTGTCCGTTCAGAGAAAATCACTTTCCTTTGAAAGTGCCTTAAGCTACTTACAAGCATTCAACAGAAACTCACATGCATTTCTCTGAAAGAGAAGTCTGTTCCAACACTTCAATTCACTGTCCGAAGTGAATGGAGTGTTGCTTCACTTTCTAAATTCAGTCCTTTCAGAGAAAATCACTTTCTTTTGAAAGTGCCTTAAACTACTTTCAAGCATTCACAAAAAACTCACATGCGTATCTCTGAAAGAGAAGCAGTCTGTTCCAACACTTCAATTCACTGTGCAAAGTGAATGGAGTGTTGCTTCACTTTCTAAATGCTGTCCTTTCAGAGAAAATCACTTTCCTTTGAAAGTGCCTTAAGCAAATTGCAAGCATTCACAAGAAACACTAATGCGTTTATATGAAAGAGAAGCACTCTGTTCCAACACTTCAATTCACTGCACTAAGGGAATGGAGTGTTGTTTCACTTTCTAAATGCTGTCCTTTCAGAGAAAATCACTTTCCTTTGAAAGTGCCTTAAGCTACTTGCAAGCATTAGGAAGAAACTCACATGCGTTTCTCTGAAAGAGAAGCAGTCTGTTCCAACACTTCAATTCACTGTGCGAAGTGAATGGAGTGTTGCTTCACTTTCTAAATGCTGTCTTTTCAGAGAAAATCACTTTCTTTTGAAAGTGCCTTAAACTACTTTCAAGCATTCACACAAAACTCACATGCGTATCTCTGAAAGAGAAGCAGTCTGTTCCAACACTTCAATTCACTGTGCAAAGTGAATGGAGTGTTGCTTCACTTTCTAAATGCTGTCCTTTCGGAGAAAATCACTTTACTTTGAAAGTGCCTTAAGCAAATTTCAAGCATTCACAAGAAACACTAATGCGTTTATATGAAAGAGAAGCACTCTGTTCCAACACTTCAATTCACTGCACGAAGGGAATGGAGTGTTGCTTCACTTTCTAAATGCTGTCCTTTCAGAGAAAATCACTTTCCTTTGAAAGTGCCTTAAGCTACTTGCAAGCATTAGGAAGAAACTCACATGCGTTTCTCTGAAAGAGAAGCAGTCTGTTCCAAACTTCAATTCACTGTGCGAAGTGAATGGAGTGTTGCTTCACTTTCTAAATGCTGTCCTTTCAGAGAAAATCACTTTCCTTTGAATGTGCCTTAAGCTACTTACAAGCATTCAACAGAAACTCACATGCATTTCTCTGAAAGAGAAGCAATCTGTTCCAACACTTCAATTCACTGTGGAAAGTGAATGGAGTGTTGCCTCACTTTCGAAATGCTGTCCTTTCAGAGAAAATCCCTTTCCTTTGAATGTGCCTTAAGCTACTTACAAGAATTCAACAGAAAATCACATGCATTTCTCTGAAAGAGAAGCAATCTGTTCCAACACTTCAATTCTCTGTGCGAAGTGAATGGAGTGTTGCTTCAGTTTCTAAATGCTGTCCTTTCAGAGAAAATCACTTTCCTTTGAAAGTGCCTTAAGCTACTTGCAAGCATTCACAAGAAACACTAATGCGTTTCTATGAAAGAGAAGCAGTCTGTTCCAACACTTCAATTCATTGCACGAAGGGAATGGAGTGTTGCTTTACTTTCTAAATGTTGTCCTTTCAGAGAAAATGACTTTCCTTTGAAAGAGCCTTGAGCTAATTACAAGCATTCAACAGAAACTCACATGCATTTCTCTGAAAAAGAAGCAGTCTCTTCCAACACTTCAATTCACTGAGCGAAGTGAATGGAGTGTTGCTTCACTTTCTAAATGCTGTCCTTTCAGAGAAAATCACTTTCCTTTGAAAGTGCCTTAAGCTACTTGCTAGGAAGAAGCTCACATGCGTTTCTCTGAAAGAGAAGCAGTCTGTTCCAACACTTCAATTCACTGTGTGAAGTGAATGGAGTGTTGCTTCACTTTCTAAATGCTGTCCTTTCAGAGAAAATCACTTTACTTTGAAAGTGCCTTAAGCTACTTACAAGCATTCAACAGAAACTCACATGCGTTTCTCTGAAACAGAAGCAGTCTGTTCCAACACTTCAATTCACTGTGTGAAGTGAATGGAGTGTTGCTTCATTTTCTAAATGCTGTCCTTTCAGAGAAAATCACTTTTTTGAAAGTGCCTTAAGCTACTTACAAGCATTAGGAAGAAACTCACATGCGTTTCTCTGAAAGAAAAGCAGTCTGTTCCAACACTTCAATTCACTGTGCGAAGTGAATGTAGTGTTGCTTCACTTTCTAAATGCTGTCCTTTCAGAGAAAATCACTTTCCTTTGAAAGTGCCTTAAGCTCCTTGCAAGCATTAGGAAGAAACTCACATGCGTTTCTCTGAAAGAAAAGCAGTCTGTTCCAACACTTCAATTCACTGTGTGAAGTGAATGGAGTGTTGCTTCACTTTCTAAATTCTGTCCTTTCAGAGAAAATCACTTTCTTTTGAAAGTGCCTTAAACTACTTTCAAGCATTCACAAAAAACTCACATGCGTATCTTTGAAAGAGGAGCAGTCTGTTCCAACACTTCAATTCACTATGCGAAGTGAATGGAGTGTTGCTTCACTTTCTAAATGCTGTCCTTTCAGAGACAATCACTTTCCTTTGAAAGTGACTTAAGCTACTTGCCAGGAAGAAGCTCACATGCGTTTCTCTGAAAGAGAAGCAGTCTGTTCCAACACTTCAATTCACTGTGTGAAGTGAATGGAGTGTTGCTTCACTTTCTAAATGCTGTCCTTTCAGAGAAAATCTCTTTCCTTTGAAAGTGCCTTAAGCTACTTACAAGCATTCAACAGAAACTCACATGCATTTCTCTGAAACAGAAGCAGTCTGTTCCAACACTTCAATTCACTGTGCGAAGTGAATGGAGTGTTGCTTCACTTTCTAAATGTTGTCCGTTCAGAGAAAATCACTTTCCTTTGAAAGTGCCTTAAGCTACTTACAAGCATTCAACAGAAACTCACATGCGTTTCTCTGAAACAGAAGCAGTCTGTTCCAACACTTCAATTCACTGTGTGAAGTGAATGGAGTGTTGCTTCATTTTCTAAATGCTGTCCTTTCAGAGAAAATCACTTTTTTGAAAGTGCCTTAAGCTACTTACAAGCATTAGGAAGAAACTCACATGCGTTTCTCTGAAAGAAAAGCAGTCTGTTCCAACACTTCAATTCACTGTGCGAAGTGAATGTAGTGTTGCTTCACTTTCTAAATGCTGTCCTTTCAGAGAAAATCACTTTCCTTTGAAAGTGCCTTAAGCTCCTTGCAAGCATTAGGAAGAAACTCACATGCGTTTCTCTGAAAGAAAAGCAGTCTGTTCCAACACTTCAATTCACTGTGTGAAGTGAATGGAGTGTTGCTTCACTTTCTAAATTCTGTCCTTTCAGAGAAAATCACTTTCTTTTGAAAGTGCCTTAAACTACTTTCAAGCATTCACAAAAAACTCACATGCGTATCTTTGAAAGAGGAGCAGTCTGTTCCAACACTTCAATTCACTATGCGAAGTGAATGGAGTGTTGCTTCACTTTCTAAATGCTGTCCTTTCAGAGACAATCACTTTCCTTTGAAAGTGACTTAAGCTACTTGCCAGGAAGAAGCTCACATGCGTTTCTCTGAAAGAGAAGCAGTCTGTTCCAACACTTCAATTCACTGTGTGAAGTGAATGGAGTGTTGCTTCACTTTCTAAATGCTGTCCTTTCAGAGAAAATCTCTTTCCTTTGAAAGTGCCTTAAGCTACTTACAAGCATTCAACAGAAACTCACATGCATTTCTCTGAAACAGAAGCAGTCTGTTCCAACACTTCAATTCACTGTGCGAAGTGAATGGAGTGTTGCTTCACTTTCTAAATGTTGTCCGTTCAGAGAAAATCACTTTCCTTTGAAAGTGCCTTAAGCTACTTACAAGCATTCAACAGAAACTCACATGCATTTCTCTGAAAGAGAAGTCTGTTCCAACACTTCATATCACTGTGCAAAGTGAATGGAGTGTTGCTTCACTTTCAAAATGCTGTCCTTTCGGAGAAAATCACTTTACTTTGAAAGTGCCTTAAGCAAATTGCAAGCATTCACAAGAAACACTAATGCGTTTATATGAAAGAGAAGCACTCTGTTCCAACACTTCAATTCACTGCACGAAGGGAATGGAGTGTTGCTTCACTTTCTAAATGCTGTCCTTTCAGAGAAAATCACTTTCCTTTGAAAGTGCCTTAAGCTACTTGCAAGCATTAGGAAGAAACTCACATGCGTTTCTCTGAAAGAGAAGCAGTCTGTTCCAAACTTCAATTCACTGTGCGAAGTGAATGGAGTGTTGCTTCACTTTCTAAATGCTGTCCTTTCAGAGAAAATCACTTTCCTTTGAATGTGCCTTAAGCTACTTACAAGCATTCAACAGAAACTCACATGCATTTCTCTGAAAGAGAAGCAATCTGTTCCAACACTTCAATTCACTGTGGAAAGTGAATGGAGTGTTGCCTCACTTTCGAAATGCTGTCCTTTCAGAGAAAATCCCTTTCCTTTGAATGTGCCTTAAGCTACTTACAAGAATTCAACAGAAAATCACATGCATTTCTCTGAAAGAGAAGCAATCTGTTCCAACACTTCAATTCTCTGTGCGAAGTGAATGGAGTGTTGCTTCAGTTTCTAAATGCTGTCCTTTCAGAGAAAATCACTTTCCTTTGAAAGTGCCTTAAGCTACTTGCAAGCATTCACAAGAAACACTAATGCGTTTCTATGAAAGAGAAGCAGTCTGTTCCAACACTTCAATTCATTGCACGAAGGGAATGGAGTGTTGCTTTACTTTCTAAATGCTGTCCTTTTAGAGAAAATCACTTTCCTTTGAAAGAGCCTTGAGCTAATTACAAGCATTCAACAGAAACTCACATGCATTTCTCTGAAAAAGAAGCAGTCTGTTCCAACACTTCAATTCACTGTGCGAAGTGAATGGAGTGTTGCTTCACTTTCTAAATGCTGTCCTTTCAAAGAAAATCACTTTCCTTTGAAAGTGCCTTAAGCTACTTGCAAGCATTCACAAGAAACACTAATGCGTTTCTATGAAAGAGAAGCAGTCTGTTCCATCACTTCAATTCATTGCACGAAGGGAATGGAGTGTTGCTTTACTTTCTAAATGCTGTCCTTTCAGAGAAAATCACTTTCCTTTCAAAGAGCCTTGAGCTACTTACAAGCATTCAACAGAAACTCACATGCATTTCCCTGGAATAGAAGCAGTCTGTTCCAACACTTCAATTCTCTGTGCGAAGTGAATGGAGTGTTGCGTCACTTTTTAAATGCTGTCCTTTCAGAGAAAATCACTTTCCATTGAAAGTGCCTTAAACTACTTTCAAGCATTCACAAAAAACTCACATGCGTTTCTCTAAAAGAGAAGCAGTCTGTTCCAACACTTCAATTCACTTTCCGAAGTGAATGTAGTGTTGCTTCACTTTCTAAATGCTGTCCTTTCAGAGAAAATCCCTTTCCTTTGAATGTGCCTTAAGCTACATACAAGCATTCAACAGAAACTCACATGCGTTTCTCTGAAAGAGAAGAAATTTGTTCCAACAGTTCAATTCTCTGTGCGAAGTGAATGGAGTGTTGCTTCACTTTCTAAATGCTGTCCTTTCAGAGAAAATCACTTTCCTTTGAAAGTGCCTTAAGCTACTTGCAAGCATTCACAAGAAACACTAATGCGTTTCTATGAAAGAGAAGCAGTCTGTTCCAACACTTCAAATCATTGCGCGAAGGGAATGGAGTGTTGCTTTACTTTCTAAATGCTGTCCTTTCAGAGAAAATCACTTTCCTTTGAAAGAGCCTTAAGCTACTTACAAGCATTCAACAGAAACTCACATGCGTTTCTCTGAAAGAGAAGCAGTCTGTTCCAACACTTCAATTCACTGTGCGAAGTGAATGGAGTGTTGCTTCACTTTCTAAATGCTGTCCTTTCAGAGAAAATCACTTTCCTTTGAAAGTGCCTTAAGCTACTTGCAAGCATTAGGAAGAAACTCACATGCGTTTCTCTGAAAGAGAAGCAGTCTGTTCCAACACTTCAATTCACTGTGTGAAGTGAATGGAGTGTTGCCTCACTTTCTAAATGCTGTCCATTCAGAGAAAATCACTTTCCTTTAAAAGAGCCTTAAGCTACTTACAAGCATTCAACAGAAACTCACATGCATTTCTCTGAAAGAGAAGCAGTCTGTTCCAACACTTCAATTCACTGTGAGAAGTGAATGGAGTGTTGCTTCACTTTCTAAATTCTGTCTTTTCAGATAAAATCACTTTCCTTTGAAAGTGCATACGCAACTTGCAAGCATTCACAAAAAACACTAATGCGTTTATATGAAAGAGAAGCACTCTGTTCCAACACTTCAATTCACTGCACGAAGGGAATGGAGTGTTGCTTCACTTTCTAAATGCTGTCCTTTCAGAGAAAACCACTTTCCTTTGAAAGTGCCTTAAGCTACTTACATGCATTCACCAGAAACTCACATGCGTTTCTCTGAAAGAAAAGCAGTCTGTTCCAACACTTCAATTCACTGTGCGAAGTGAATGGAGTGTTGCTTCACTTTCTAAATGCTGTCCTTTCAGAGAAAATCACTTTCCTTTGAAAGTGCCTTAAGCTACTTGCAAGCATTCACAAGAAACACTAATGCGTTTATATGAAAGAGAAGCACTCTGTTCCAACACTTCAATTCACTGCACGAAGGGAATGGAGTGTTGCTTCACTTTCTAAATGCTGTCCTTTCAGAGAAAACCACTTTCCTTTGAAAGTGCCTTAAGCTACTTACAAGCATTCACCAGAAACTCACATGCGTTTCTCTGAAAGAGAAGCAGTCTGTTCCAACACTTCAATTCACTTTGCGAAGTGAATGGAGTGTTGCTTCACTTTCTAAATGCTGTCCTTTCAGAGAAAATCACTTTCCTTTGAAAGTGCCTTAAGCTACTTGCAAGCATTTGGAAGAAACTCACATGCGTTTCTCTGAAAGAGAAGCAGTCTGTTAAAACACTTCAATTCACTGTGCGAAGTGAATGGAGTGTTGCTTCACTTTCTAAATGCTGTCCTTTCAGAGAAAATCACTTTCCTTTGAAAGTGCCTTAAGATACTTGCAAGCATTAGGAAGAAACTCACATGCTTTTCTCTGAAAGAGAAGCAGTCAGTTCCAACACTTCAATTCACTGTGTGAAGTGAATGGAGTGTTGCCTCACTTTCTAAATGCTGTCCTTTCAGAGAAAATCACTTTCCATTGAAAGTGCCTTAAACTACTTTCAAGCATTAACAAAAAACTCACATGCGTTTCTCTGAAAGAGAAGCAGTCTGTTCCAACACTTCAATTCACTGTGCCAAGTGAATGGAGTGTTGCTTCACTTTCTAAATGCTGTCCTTTCAGAGAAAATCCCTTTCCTTTGAATGTGCCTTAAGCTACTTACAAGCATTCAACAGAAACTCACATGCATTTCTCTGAAAGAGAAGCAATCTGTTCCAACACTTCAATTCTCTGTGCGAAGTGAATGGAGTGTTACTTCACTTTCTAAATGCTGTCCTTTCAGAGAAAATCCCTTTCCTTTGAATGTGTCTTAAGCTACTTACAAGAATTCAACAGAAACTCACATGCATTTCTCTGAAAGAGAAGCAATCTGTTCCAACACTTCAATTCTCTGTGCGAAGTGAATGGAGTGTTGCTTCACTTTCTAAATGCTGTCCTTTCAGAGAAAATCACTTTCCTTTGAAAGTGCCTTAAGCTACTTGCAAGCATTCACAAGAAACACTAATGCGTTTCTATGAAAGAGAAGCAGTCTGTTCCAACACTTCAATTCATTGCACGAAGGGAATGGAGTGTTGCTTTACTTTCTAAATGTTGTCCTTTCAGAGAAAATCACTTTCCTTTGAAAGAGCCTTGAGCTAATTACAAGCATTCAACAGAAACTCACATGCATTTCTCTGAAAAAGAAGCAGTCTGTTCCAACACTTCAATTCACTGTGCGAAGTGAATGGAGTGTTGCTTCACTTTCTAAATGCTGTCCTTTCAGAGAAAATCACTTTCCTTTGAAAGTGCCTTAAGCTACTTGCTAGGAAGAAGCTCACATGCGTTTCTCTGAAAGAGAAGCAGTCTGTTCGAACACTTCAATTCACTGTGTGAAGTGAATGGAGTGTTGCTTCACTTTCTAAATGCTGTCCTTTCAGAGAAAATCACTTTCCTTTGAAAGTGCCTTAAGCTACTTACAAGCATTCAACAGAAACTCACATGCGTTTCTCTGAAACAGAAGCAGTCTGTTCCAACACTTCAATTCACTGTGTGAAGTGAATGGAGTGTTGCTTCACTTTCTAAATGCTGTCCTTTCAGAGAAATCACTTTCTTTTGAAAGTGCCTTAAGCTACTTACAAGCATTCAACAGAAACTCACATGCGTTTCTCTGAAACAGAAGCAGTCTGTTCCAACACTTCAATTCACTGTGCGAAGTGAATGGAGTGTTGCTTCACTTTCTAAATGTTGTCCGTTCAGAGAAAATCACTTTCCTTTGAAAGTGCCTTAAGCTACTTACAAGCATTCAACAGAAACTCACATGCATTTCTCTGAAAGAGAAGAAGTCTGTTCCAACACTTCAATTCACTGTGCGAAGTGAATGGAGTGTTGCTTCACTTTCTAAATGCTGTCTTTTCAGAGAAAATCACTTTCTTTTGAAAGTGCCTTAAACTACTTTCAAGCATTCACAAAACTCACATGCGTATCTCTGAAAGAGAAGCAGTCTGTTCCAACACTTCAATTCACTGTGCAAAGTGAATGGAGTGTTGCTTCACTTTCTCAATGCTGTCCTTTCGGAGAAAATCACTTTACTTTGAAAGAGCCTTAAGCAAATTGCAAGCATTCACAAGAAACACTAATGCGTTTATATGAAAGAGAAGCACTCTGTTCCAACACTTCAATTCACTGCACGAAGGGAATGGAGTGTTGCTTCACTTTCTAAATGCTGTCCTTTCAGAGAAAATCACTTTCCTTTGAAAGTGCCTTAAGCTACTTGCAAGCATTAGGAAGAAACTCACATGCGTTTCTCTGAAAGAGAAGCAGTCTGTTCCAACACTTCAATTCACTGTGCGAAGTGAATGGAGTGTTGCTTCACTTTCTAAATGCTGTCCTTTCAGAGAAAATCACTTTCCTTTGAAAGTGCCTTAAGCTACTTGCAAGCATTCACAAGAAACACTAATGCGTTTCTATGAAAGAGAAGCAGTCTGTTCCAACACTTCAATTCATTTCACGAAGGGAATGGAGTGTTGCTTTACTTTCTAAATGTTGTCCTTTCAGAGAAAATCACTTTCCTTTGAAAGAGCCTTGAGTTAATTACAAGCATTCAACAGAAACTCAAATGCATTTCTCTGAAAAAGAAGCAGTCTCTTCCAACACTTCAATTCACTGAGAGAAGTGAATGGAGTGTTGCTTCACTTTCTAAATGCTGTCCTTTCAGAGAAAATCACTTTCCTTTGAAAGTGCCTTAAGCTACTTGCTAGGAAGAAGCTCACATGCGTTTCTCTGAAAGAGAAGCAGTCTGTTCCAACACTTCAATTCACTGTGTGAAGTGAATGGAGTGTTGCTTCACTTTCTAAATGCTGTCCTTTCAGAGAAAATCACTTTCCTTTGAAAGTGCCTTAAGCTACTTACAAGCATTCAACAGAAACTCCCATACGTTTCTCTGAAACAGAAGCAGTCTGTTCCAACACTTCAATTCACTGTGTGAAGTGAATGGAGTGTTGCTTCATTTTCTAAATGCTGTCCTTTCAGAGAAAATCACTTTTTTGAAAGTGCCTTAAGCTACTTACAAGCATTAGGAAGAAACTCACATGCGTTTCTCTGAAAGAAAAGCAGTCTGTTCCAACACTTCAATTCACTGTGCGAAGTGAATGGAGTGTTGCTTCACTTTCTAAATGCTGTCCTTTCAGAGAAAATCACTTTCCTTTGAAAGTGCCTTAAGCTCCTTGCAAGCATTAGGAAGAAACTCACATGCGTTTCTCTGAAAGAAAAGCAGTCTGTTCCAACACTTCAATTCACTGTGTGAAGTGAATGGAGTGTTGCTTCACTTTCTAAATTCTGTCCTTTCAGAGAAAATCACTTTCTTTTGAAAGTGCCTTAAACTACTTTCAAGCATTCACAAAAAACTCACATGCGTATCTTTGAAAGAGGAGCAGTCTGTTCCAACACTTCAATTCACTATGCGAAGTGAATGGAGTGTTGCTTCACTTTCTAAATGCTGTCCTTTCAGAGACAATCACTTTCCTTTGAAAGTGACTTAAGCTACTTGCCAGGAAGAAGCTCACATGCGTTTCTCTGAAAGAGAAGCAGTCTGTTCCAACACTTCAATTCACTGTGTGAAGTGAATGGAGTGTTGCTTCACTTTCTAAATGCTGTCCTTTCAGAGAAAATCACTTTCCTTTGAAAGTGCCTTAAGCTACTTACAAGCATTCAACAGAAACTCACATGCGTTTCTCTGAAAGAGAAGCAGTCTGTTCCAACACTTCAGTTCACTGTGCGAAGTGAATGGAGTGTTGCTTCACTTTCTAAATGCTGTCCGTTCAGAGAAAATCACTTTCCTTTGAAAGTGCCTTAAGCTACTTACAAGCATTCAACAGAAACTCACATGCATTTCTCTGAAAGAGAAGTCTGTTCCAACACTTCAATTCACTGTCCGAAGTGAATGGAGTGTTGCTTCACTTTCTAAATTCAGTCCTTTCAGAGAAAATCACTTTCTTTTGAAAGTGCCTTAAACTACTTTCAAGCATTCACAAAAAACTCACATGCGTATCTCTGAAAGAGAAGCAGTCTGTTCCAACACTTCAATTCACTGTGCAAAGTGAATGGAGTGTTGCTTCACTTTCTAAATGCTGTCCTTTCAGAGAAAATCACTTTCCTTTGAAAGTGCCTTAAGCAAATTGCAAGCATTCACAAGAAACACTAATGCGTTTATATGAAAGAGAATCACTCTGTTCCAACACTTCAATTCACTGCACTAAGGGAATGGAGTGTTGTTTCACTTTCTAAATGCTGTCCTTTCAGAGAAAATCACTTTCCTTTGAAAGTGCCTTAAGCTACTTGCAAGCATTAGGAAGAAATTCACATGCGTTTCTCTGAAAGAGAAGCAGTCTGTTCCAACACTTCAATTCACTGTGCGAAGTGAATGGAGTGTTGCTTCACTTTCTAAATGCTGTCTTTTCAGAGAAAATCACTTTCTTTTGAAAGTGCCTTAAACTACTTTCAAGCATTCACACAAAACTCACATGCGTATCTCTGAAAGAGAAGCAGTCTGTTCCAACACTTCATATCACTGTGCAAAGTGAATGGAGTGTTGCTTCACTTTCAAAATGCTGTCCTTTCGGAGAAAATCACTTTACTTTGAAAGTGCCTTAAGCAAATTGCAAGCATTCACAAGAAACACTAATGCGTTTATATGAAAGAGAAGCACTCTGTTCCAACACTTCAATTCACTGCACGAAGGGAATGGAGTGTTGCTTCACTTTCTAAATGCTGTCCTTTCAGAGAAAATCACTTTCCTTTGAACGTGCCTTAAGCTACTTGCAAGCATTAGGAAGAAACTCACATGCGTTTCTCTGAAAGAGAAGCAGTCTGTTCCAAACTTCAATTCACTGTGCGAAGTGAATGGAGTGTTGCTTCACTTTCTAAATGCTGTCCTTTCAGAGAAAATCACTTTCCTTTGAATGTGCCTTAAGCTACTTACAAGCATTCAACAGAAACTCACATGCATTTCTCTGAAAGAGAAGCAATCTGTTCCAACACTTCAATTCACTGTGGAAAGTGAATGGAGTGTTGCCTCACTTTCGAAATGCTGTCCTTTCAGAGAAAATCCCTTTCCTTTGAATGTGCCTTAAGCTACTTACAAGAATTCAACAGAAAATCACATGCATTTCTCTGAAAGAGAAGCAATCTGTTCCAACACTTCAATTCTCTGTGCGAAGTGAATGGAGTGTTGCTTCAGTTTCTAAATGCTGTCCTTTCAGAGAAAATCACTTTCCTTTGAAAGTGCCTTAAGCTACTTGCCAGCATTCACAAGAAACACTAATGCGTTTCTATGAAAGAGAAGCAGTCTGTTCCAACACTTCAATTCATTGCACGAAGGGAATGGAGTGTTGCTTTACTTTCTAAATGCTGTCCTTTTAGAGAAAATCACTTTCCTTTGAAAGAGCCTTGAGCTAATTACAAGCATTCAACAGAAACTCACATGCATTTCTCTGAAAAAGAAGCAGTCTGTTCCAACACTTCAATTCACTGTGCGAAGTGAATGGAGTGTTGCTTCACTTTCTAAATGCTGTCCTTTCAAAGAAAATCACTTTCCTTTGAAAGTGCCTTAAGCTACTTGCAAGCATTCACAAGAAACACTAATGCGTTTCTATGAAAGAGAAGCAGTCTGTTCCATCACTTCAATTCATTGCACGAAGGGAATGGAGTGTTGCTTTACTTTCTAAATGCTGTCCTTTCAGAGAAAATCACTTTCCTTTCAAAGAGCCTTGAGCTACTTACAAGCATTCAACAGAAACTCACACGCATTTCCCTGGAATAGAAGCAGTCTGTTCCAACACTTCAATTCTCTGTGCGAAGTGAATGGAGTGTTGCGTCACTTTTTAAATGCTGTCCTTTCAGAGAAAATCACTTTCCATTGAAAGTGCCTTAAACTACTTTCAAGCATTCACAAAAAACTCACATGCGTTTCTCTAAAAGAGAAGCAGTCTGTTCCAACACTTCAATTCACTGTGCGAAGTGAATGTAGTGTTGCTTCACTTTCTAAATGCTGTCCTTTCAGAGAAAATCCCTTTCCTTTGAATGTGCCTTAAGCTACATACAAGCATTCAACAGAAACTCACATGCGTTTCTCTGAAAGAGAAGAAATTTGTTCCAACCGTTCAATTCTCTGTGCGAAGTGAATGGAGTGTTGCTTCACTTTCTAAATGCTGTCCTTTCAGAGAAAATCACTTTCCTTTGAAAGTGCCTTAAGCTACTTGCAAGCATTCACAAGAAACACTAATGCGTTTCTATGAAAGAGAAGCAGTCTGTTCCAACACTTCAAATCATTGCGCGAAGGGAATGGAGTGTTGCTTTACTTTCTAAATGCTGTCCTTTCAGAGAAAATCACTTTCCTTTGAAAGAGCCTTAAGCTACTTACAAGCATTCAACAGAAACTCACATGCGTTTCTCTGAAAGAGAAGCAGTCTGTTCCAACACTTCAATTCAGTGTGCGAAGTGAATGGAGTGTTGCTTCACTTTCTAAATGCTGTCCTTTCAGAGAAAATCACTTTCCTTTGAAAGTGCCTTAAGCTACTTGCAAGCATTAGGAAGAAACTCACATGCGTTTCTCTGAAAGAGAAGCAGTCTGTTCCAACACTTCAATTCACTGTGTGAAGTGAATGGAGTGTTGCCTCACTTTCTAAATGCTGTCCATTCAGAGAAAATCACTTTCCTTTAAAAGAGCCTTAAGCTACTTACAAGCATTCAACAGAAACTCACATGCATTTCTCTGAAAGAGAAGCAGTCTGTTCCAACACTTCAATTCACTGTGAGAAGTGAATGGAGTGTTGCTTCACTTTCTAAATTCTGTCTTTTCAGATAAAATCACTTTCCTTTGAAAGTGCCTTAAGCTACTTGCAAGCATTCACAAAAAACACTAATGCGTTTATATGAAAGAGAAGCACTCTGTTCCAACACTTCAATTCACTGCACGAAGGGAATGGAGTGTTGCTTCACTTTCTAAATGCTGTCCTTTCAGAGAAAACCACTTTCCTTTGAAAGTGCCTTAAGCTACTTACATGCATTCACCAGAAACTCACATGCGTTTCTCTGAAAGAAAAGCAGTCTGTTCCAACACTTCAATTCACTGTGCGAAGTGAATGGAGTGTTGCTTCACTTTCTAAATGCTGTCCTTTCAGAGAAAATCACTTTCCTTTGAAAGTGCCTTAAGCTACTTGCAAGCATTCACAAGAAACACTAATGCGTTTATATGAAAGAGAAGCACTCTGTTCCAACACTTCAATTCACTGCACGAAGGGAATGGAGTGTTGCTTCACTTTCTAAATGCTGTCCTTTCAGAGAAAACCACTTTCCTTTGAAAGTGCCTTAAGCTACTTACAAGCATTCACCAGAAACTCACATGCGTTTCTCTGAAAGAGAAGCAGTCTGTTCCAACACTTCAATTCACTGTGCGAAGTGAATGGAGTGTTGCTTCACTTTCTAAATGCTGTCCTTTCAGAGAAAATCACTTTCCTTTGAAAGTGCCTTAAGCTACTTGCAAGCATTTGGAAGAAACTCTCATGCGTTTCTCTGAAAGAGAAGCTGTCTGTTAAAACACTTCAGTTCATTGTGCGAAGTGAATGGAGTGTTGCTTCACTTTCTAAATGCTGTCCTTTCAGAGAAAATCACTTTCCTTTGAAAGTGCCTTAAGATACTTGCAAGCATTAGGAAGAAACTCACATGCTTTTCTCTGAAAGAGAAGCAGTCTGTTCCAACACTTCAATTCACTGTGTGAAGTGAATGGAGTGTTGCCTCACTTTCTAAATGCTGTCCTTTCAGAGAAAATCACTTTCCATTGAAAGTGCCTTAAACTACTTTCAAGCATTAACAAAAAACTCACATGCGTTTCTCTGAAAGAGAAGCAGTCTGTTCCAACACTTCAATTCACTGTGCCAAGTGAATGGAGTGTTGCTTCACTTTCTAAATGCTGTCCTTTCAGAGAAAATCCCTTTCCTTTGAATGTGCCTTAAGCTACTTACAAGCATTCAACAGAAACTCACATGCATTTCTCTGAAAGAGAAGCAATCTGTTCCAACACTTCAATTCTCTGTGCGAAGTGAATGGAGTGTTACTTCACTTTCTAAATGCTGTCCTTTCAGAGAAAATCCCTTTCCTTTGAATGTGTCTTAAGCTACTTACAAGAATTCAACAGAAACTCACATGCATTTCTCTGAAAGAGAAGCAATCTGTTCCAACACTTCAATTCTCTGTGCGAAGTGAATGGAGTGTTGCTTCACTTTCTAAATGCTGTCCTTTCAGAGAAAATCACTTTCCTTTGAAAGTGCCTTAAGCTACTTGCAAGCATTCACAAGAAACACTAATGCGTTTCTATGAAAGAGAAGCAGTCTGTTCCAACACTTCAATTCATTGCACGAAGGGAATGGAGTGTTCCTTTACTTTCTAAATGTTGTCCTTTCAGAGAAAATCACTTTCCTTTGAAAGAGCCTTGAGCTAATTACAAGCATTCAACAGAAACTCACATGCATTTCTCTGAAAAAGAAGCAGTCTGTTCCAACACTTCAATTCACTGTGCGAAGTGAATGGAGTGTTGCTTCACTTTCTAAATGCTGTCCTTTCAGAGAAAATCACTTTCCTTTGAAAGTGCCTTAAGCTACTTGCTAGGAAGAAACTCACATGCGTTTCTCTGAAAGAGAAGCAGTCTGTTCGAACACTTCAATTCACTGTGTGAAGTGAATGGAGTGTTGCTTCACTTTCTAAATGCTGTCCTTTCAGAGAAAATCACTTTCCTTTGAAAGTGCCTTAAGCTACTTACAAGCATTCAACAGAAACTCACATGCGTTTCTCTGAAACAGAAGCAGTCTGTTCCAACACTTCAATTCACTGTGTGAAGTGAATGGAGTGTTGCTTCACTTTCTAAATGCTGTCCTTTCAGAGAAAATCACTTTCCTTTGAAAGTGCCTTAAGCTACTTACAAGCATTCAACAGAAACTCACATGCATTTCTCTGAAAGAGAAGAAGTCTGTTCCAACACTTCAATTCACTGTGCGAAGTGAATGGAGTGTTGCTTCACTTTCTAAATGCTGTCTTTTCAGAGAAAATCACTTTCTTTTGAAAGTGCCTTAAACTACTTTCAAGCATTCACAAAACTCACATGCGTATCTCTGAAAGAGAAGCAGTCTGTTCCAACACTTCAATTCACTGTGCAAAGTGAATGGAGTGTTGCTTCACTTTCTAAATGCTGTCCTTTCGGAGAAAATCACTTTACTTTGAAAGTGCCTTAAGCAAATTGCAAGCATTCACAAGAAACACTAATGCGTTTATATGAAAGAGAAGCACTCTGTTCCAACACTTCAATTCACTGCACGAAGGGAATGGAGTGTTGCTTCACTTTCTAAATGCTGTCCTTTCAGAGAAAATCACTTTCCTTTGAAAGTGCCTTAAGCTACTTGCAAGCATTAGGAAGAAACTCACATGCGTTTCTCTGAAAGAGAAGCAGTCTGTTCCAAACTTCAATTCACTGTGCGAAGTGAATGGAGTGTTGCTTCACTTTCTAAATGCTGTCCATTCAGAGAAAATCACTTTCCTTTGAAAGTGCCTTAAGCTACTTGCAAGCATTCACAAGAAACACTAATGCGTTTCTATGAAAGAGAAGCAGTCTGTTCCAACACTTCAATTCATTTCACGAAGGGAATGGAGTGTTGCTTTACTTTCTAAATGTTGTCCTTTCAGAGAAAATCACTTTCCTTTGAAAGAGCCTTGAGCTAATTACAAGCATTCAACAGAAACTCACATGCATTTCTCTGAAAAAGAAGCAGTCTCTTCCAACACTTCAATTCACTGAGCGAAGTGAATGGAGTGTTGCTTCACTTTCTAAATGCTGTCCTTTCAGAGAAAATCACTTTCCTTTGAAAGAGCCTTGAGCTAATTACAAGCATTCAACAGAAACTCACATGCATTTCTCTGAAAAAGAAGCAGTCTCTTCCAACACTTCAATTCACTGAGCGAAGTGAATGGAGTGTTGCTTCACTTTCTAAATGCTGTCCTTTCAGAGAAAATCACTTTCCTTTGAAAGTGCCTTAAGCTACTTGCTAGGAAGAAGCTCACATGCGTTTCTCTGAAAGAAAAGCAGTCTGTTCCAACACTTCAATTCACTGTGCGAAGTGAATGTAGTGTTGCTTCACTTTCTAAATGCTGTCCTTTCAGAGAAAATCACTTTCCTTTGAAAGTGCCTTAAGCTCCTTGCAAGCATTAGGAAGAAACTCACATGCGTTTCTCTGAAAGAAAAGCAGTCAGTTCCAACACTTCAATTCACTGTGTGAAGTGAATGGAGTGTTGCTTCACTTTCTAAATTCTGTCCTTTCAGAGAAAATCACTTTCTTTTGAAAGTGCCTTAAACTACTTTCAAGCATTCACCAAAAACTCACATGCGTATCTTTGAAAGAGGAGCAGTCTGTTCCAACACTTCAATTCACTATGCGAAGTGAATGGAGTGTTGCTTCACTTTCTAAATGCTGTGCTTTCAGAGACAATCACTTTCCTTTGAAAGTGACTTAAGCTACTTGCCAGGAAGAAGCTCACATGCGTTTCTCTGAAAGAGAAGCAGTCTGTTCCAACACTTCAATTCACTGTGTGAAGTGAATGGAGTGTTGCTTCACTTTCTAAATGCTGTCCTTTCAGAGAAAATCACTTTCCTTTGAAAGTGCCTTAAGCTACTTACAAGCATTCAACAGAAACTCACATGCGTTTCTCTGAAACAGAAGCAGTCTGTTCCAACACTTCAATTCACTGTGCGAAGCGAATGGAGTGTTGCTTCACTTTCTAAATGCTGTCCGTTCAGAGAAAATCACTTTCCTTTGAAAGTGTCTTAAGCTACTTACAAGCATTCAACAGAAACTCACATGCATTTCTCTGAAAGAGAAGTCTGTTCCAACACTTCAATTCACTGTCCGAAGTGAATGGAGTGTTGCTTCACTTTCTAAATGCTGTCCTTTCAGAGAAAATCACTTTCTTTTGAAAGTGCCTTAAACTACTTTCAAGCATTCACAAAAAACTCACATGCGTATCTCTGAAAGAGAAGCAGTCTGTTCCAACACTTCAATTCACTGTGCAAAGTGAATGGAGTGTTGCTTCACTTTCTAAATGCTGTCCTTTCAGAGAAAATCACTTTCCTTTGAAAGTGCCTTAAGCAAATTGCAAGCATTCACAAGAAACACTAATGCGTTTATATGAAAGAGAAGCACTCTGTTCCAACACTTCAATTCACTGCACTAAGGGAATGGAGTGTTGTTTCACTTTCTAAATGCTGTCCTTTCAGAGAAAATCACTTTCCTTTGAAAGTGCCTTAAGCTACTTGCAAGCATTAGGAAGAAACTCACATGCGTTTCTCTGAAAGAGAAGCAGTCTATTCCAACACTTCAATTCACTGTGCGAAGTGAATGGAGTGTTGCTTCACTTTCTAAATGCTGTCTTTTCAGAGAAAATCACTTTCTTTTGAAAGTGCCTTAAACTACTTTCAAGCATTCACACAAAACTCACATTCGTATCTCTGAAAGAGAAGCAGTCTGTTCCAACACTTCAATTCACTGTGCAAAGTGAATGGAGTGTTGCTTCACTTTCTAAATGCTGTCCTTTCGGAGAAAATCACTTTACTTTGAAAGTGCCTTAAGCAAATTGCAAGCATTCACAAGAAACACTAATGCGTTTATATGAAAGAGAAGCACTCTGTTCCAACACTTCAATTCACTGCACGAAGGGAATGGAGTGTTGCTTCACTTTCTAAATGCTGTCCTTTCAGAGAAAATCACTTTCCTTTGAAAGTGCCTTAAGCTACTTGCAAGCATTAGGAATAAACTCACATGCGTTTCTCTGAAAGAGAAGCATTCTGTTCCAAACTTCAATTCACTGTGCGAAGTGAATGGAGTGTTGCTTCACTTTCTAAATGCTGTCCTTTCAGAGAAAATCACTTTCCTTTGAATGTGCCTTAAGCTACTTACAAGCATTCAACAGAAACTCACATGCATTTCTCTGAAAGAGAAGCAATCTGTTCCAACACTTCAATTCCCTGTGGAAAGTGAATGGAGTGTTGCCTCACTTTCTAAATGCTGTCCTTTCAGAGAAAATCCCTTTCCTTTGAATGTGCCTTAAGCTACTTACAAGAATTCAACAGAAAATCACATGCATTTCTCTGAAAGAGAAGCAATCTGTTCCAACACTTCAATTCTCTGTGCGAAGTGAATGGAGTGTTGCTTCAGTTTCTAAATGCTGTCCTTTCAGAGAAAATCACTTTCCTTTGAAAGTGCCTTAAGCTACTTGCAAGCATTCGCAAGAAACACTAATGCGTTTCTATGAAAGAGAAGCAGTCTGTTCCAACACTTCAATTCATTGCACGAAGGGAATGGAGTGTTGCTTCACTTTCTAAATGCTGTCCTTTCAGAGAAAATCACTTTCCTTTGAATGTGCCTTAAGCTACTTACAAGCATTCAACAGAAACTCACATGCATTTCTCTGAAAGAGAAGCAATCTGTTCCAACACTTCAATTCACTGTGGAAAGTGAATGGAGTGTTGCCTCACTTTCGAAATGCTGTCCTTTCAGAGAAAATCCCTTTCCTTTGAATGTGCCTTAAGCTACTTACAAGAATTCAACAGAAAATCACATGCATTCCTCTGAAAGAGAAGCAATCTGTTCCAACACTTCAATTCTCTGTGCGAAGTGAATGGAGTGTTGCTTCAGTTTCTAAATGCTGTCCTTTCAGAGAAAATCACTTTCCTTTGAAAGTGCCTTAAGCTACTTGCAAGCATTCACAAGAAACACTAGTGCGTTTCTATGAAAGAGAAGCAGTCTGTTCCAACACTTCAATTCATTGCACGAAGGGAATGGAGTGTTGCTTTACTTTCTAAATGCTGTCCTTTCAGAGAAAATCACTTTCCTTTGAAAGAGCCTTGAGCTAATTACAAGCATTCAACAGAAACTCACATGCGTTTCTCTGAAAAAGAAGCAGTCTGTTTCAACACTTCAATTCACTGTGCGAAGTGAATGGAGTGTTGCTTCACTTTCTAAATGCTGTCCTTTCAAAGAAAATCACTTTCCTTTGAAAGTGCCTTAAGCTACTTGCAAGCATTCACAAGAAACACTAATGCGTTTCTATGAAAGAGAAGCAGTCTGTTCCATCACTTCAATTTATTGCACGAAGGGAATGGAGTGTTGCTTTACTTTCTAAATGCTGTCCTTTCAGAGAAAATCACTTTCCTTTCAAAGAGCCTTGAGCTACTTACAAGCATTCAACAGAAACTCACATGCATTTCCCTGGAATAGAAGCAGTCTGTTCCAACACTTCAATTCTCTGTGCGAAGTGAATGGAGTGTTGCGTCACTTTTTAAATGCTGTCCTTTCAGAGAAAATCACTTTCCATTGAAAGTGCCTTAAACTACTTTCAAGCATTCACAAAAAACTCACATGCGTTTCTCTAAAAGAGAAGCAGTCTGTTCCAACACTTCAATTCACTGTGCGAAGTGAATGTAGTGTTGCTTCACTTTCTAAATGCTGTCCTTTCAGAGAAAATCCCTTTCCTTTGAATGTGCCTTAAGCTACATACAAGCATTCAACAGAAACTCACATGCGTTTCTCTGAAAGAGAAGAAATTTGTTCCAACAGTTCAATTCTCTGTGCGAAGTGAATGGAGTGTTGCTTCACTTTCTAAATGCTGTCCTTTCAGAGAAAATCACTTTCCTTTGAAAGTGCCTTAAGCTACTTGCAAGCATTCACAAGAAACACTAATGCGTTTCTATGAAAGAGAAGCAGTCTGTTCCAACACTTCAAATCATTGCGCGAAGGGAATGGAGTGTTGCTTTACTTTCTAAATGCTGTCCTTTCAGAGAAAATCACTTTCCTTTGAAAGAGCCTTAGGCTACTTACAAGCATTCAACAGAAACTCACATGCGTTTCTCTGAAAGAGAAGCAGTCTGTTCCAACACTTCAATTCACTGTGCGAAGTGAATGGAGTGTTGCTTCACTTTCTAAATGCTGTCCTTTCAGAGAAAATCACTTTCCTTTGAAAGTGCCTTAAGCTACTTGCAAGCATTAGGAAGAAACTCACATGCGTTTCTCTGAAAGAGAAGCAGTCTGTTCCAACACTTCAATTCACTGTGTGAAGTGAATGGAGTGTTGCCTCACTTTCTAAATGCTGTCCATTCAGAGAAAATCACTTTCCTTTGAAAGAGCCTTAAGCTACTTACAAGCATTCAACAGAAACTCACATGCATTTCTCTGAAAGAGAAGCAGTCTGTTCCAACACTTCAATTCACTGTGAGAAGTGAATGGAGTGTTGCTTCACTTTCTAAATTCTGTCTTTTCAGATAAAATCACTTTTCTTTGAAAGTGCATATGCAACTTGCAAGCATTCACAAAAAACACTAATGCGTTTATATGAAAGAGAAGCACTCTGTTCCAACACTTCAATTCACTGCACGAAGGGAATGGAGTGTTGCTTCACTTTCTAAATGCTGTCCTTTCAGAGAAAACCACTTTCCTTTGAAAGTGCCTTAAGCTACTTACATGCATTCACCAGAAACTCACATGCGTTTCTCTGAAAGAAAAGCAGTCTGTTCCAACACTTCAATTCACTGTGCGAAGTGAATGGAGTGTTGCTTCACTTTCTAAATGCTGTCCATTCAGAGAAAATCACTTTCCTTTGAAAGTGCCTTAAGCTACTTGCAAGCATTCACAAGAAACACTAATGCGTTTATATGAAAGAGAAGCACTCTGTTCCAACACTTCAATTCACTGCACGAAGGGAATGGAGTGTTGCTTCACTTTCTAAATGCTTTCCTTTCAGAGAAAATCACTTTCCTTTGAAAGTGCCTTAAGCTACTTACAAGCATTCACCAGAAACTCACATGCGTTTCTCTGAAAGAGAAGCAGTCTGTTCCAACACTTCAATTCACTGTGCGAAGTGAATGGAGTGTTGCTTCACTTTCTAAATGCTGTCCTTTCAGAGAAAATCACTTTCCTTTGAAAGTGCCTTAAGCTACTTGCAAGCATTTGGAAGAAACTCACATGCGTTTCTCTGAAAGAGAAGCAGTCTGTTAAAACACTTCAATTCACTGTGCGAAGTGAATGGAGTGTTGCTTCACTTTCTAAATGCTGTCCTTTCAGAGAAAATCACTTTCCTTTGAAAGTGCCTTAAGATACTTGCAAGCATTAGGAAGAAACTCACATGCTTTTCTCTGAAAGAGAAGCAGTCTGTTCCAACACTTCAATTCACTGTGTGAAGTGAATGGAGTGTTACTTCACTTTCTAAATGCTGTCCTTTCAGAGAAAATCACTTTCCTTTGAAAGTGCCTTAAGCTACTTACAAGCATTCAACAGAAACTCACATGCATTTCTCTGAAAGAGAAGCAATCTGTTCCAACACTTCAATTCTCTGTGCGAAGTGAATGGAGTGTTGCTTCACTTTCTAAATGCTGTCCTTTCAGAGAAAATCACTTTCCTTTGAAAGTGCCTTAAGCTACTTGCAAGCATTCACAAGAAACACTAATGCGTTTCTATGAAAGAGAAGCAGTCTGTTCCAACACTTCAATTCATTGCACGAAGGGAATGGAGTGTTGCTTTACTTTCTAAATGCTGTCCTTTCAGAGAAAATCACTTTCCTTTGAAAGAGCCTTGAGCTAATTACAAGCATTCAACAGAAACTCACATGCATTTCTCTGAAAAAGAAGCAGTCTGTTCCAACACTTCAATTCACTGTGCGAAGTGAATGGAGTGTTGCTTCACTTTCTAAATGCTGTCCTTTCAGAGAAAATCACTTTCCTTTGAAAGTGCCTTAAGCTACTTGCCAGGAAGAAGCTCACATGCATTTCTCTGAAAGAGAAGCAGTCTGTTCCAACACTTCAATTCACTGTGTGAAGTGAATGGAGTGTTGCTTCACTTTCTAAATGCTGTCCTTTCAGAGAAAATCACTTTCCATTGAAAGTGCCTTCAACTACTTTCAAGCATTAACAAAAAACTCACATGCGTTTCTCTGAAAGAGAAGCAGTCTGTTCCAACACTTCAAGTCACTGTGCGAAGTGAATGGAGTCTTGCTTCACTTTCTAAATGCTGTCCTTTCAGAGAAAATCCCTTTCCTTTGAATGTGCCTTAAGCTACTTACAAGCATTCAACAGAAACTCACATGCATTTCTCTGAAAGAGAAGCAATCTGTTCCAACACTTCAATTCTCTGTGCGAAGTGAATGGAGTGTTACTTCACTTTCTAAATGCTGTCCTTTCAGAGAAAATCCCTTTTCTTTGAATGTGTCTTAAGCTACTTACAAAAATTCAACAGAAACTCACATGCATTTCTCTGAAAGAGAAGCAATCTGTTCCAACACTTCAATTCTCTGTGCGAAGTGAATGGAGTGTTGCTTCACTTTCTAAATGCTGTCCTTTCAGAGAAAATCACTTTCCTTTGAAAGTGCCTTAAGCTACTTGCAAGCATTCACAAGAAACACTAATGCGTTTCTATGAAAGAGAAGCAGTCTGTTCCAACACTTCAATTCATTGCACGAAGGGAATGGAGTGTTGCTTTACTTTCTAAATGCTGTCCTTTCAGAGAAAATCACTTTCCTTTGAAAGAGCCTTGAGCTAATTACAAGCATTCAACAGAAACTCACATGCATTTCTCTGAAAAAGAAGCAGTCTGTTCCAACACTTCAATTCACTGTGCGAAGTGAATGGAGTGTTGCTTCACTTTCTAAATGCTGTCCTTTCAGAGAAAATCACTTTCCTTTGAAAGTGCCTTAAGCTACTTGCCAGGAAGAAACTCACATGCATTTCTCTGAAAGAGAAGCAGTCTGTTCCAACACTTCAATTCACTGTGTGAAGTGAATGGAGTGTTGCTTCACTTTCTAAATGCTGTCCTTTCAGAGAAAATCACTTTCCTTTGAAAGTGCCTTAAGCAAATTGCAAGCATTCACAAGAAACACTAATGCGTTTATATGAAAGAGAAGCACTCTGTTCCAACACTTCAATTCACTGCACGAAGGGAATGGAGTGTTGCTTCACTTTCTAAATGCTGTCCTTTCAGAGAAAGTCACTTTCCTTTGAAAGTGCCTTAAGCTACTTGCAAGCATTAGGAAGAAACTCACATGCGTTTCTCTGAAAGAGAAGCAGTCTGTTCCAACACTTCAATTCACTGTGCGAAGTGAATGGAGTGTTGCTTCACTTTCTAAATGCTGTCCTTTCAGAGAAAATCACTTTCCTTTGAAAGTGCCTTAAGCTACTTGCAAGCATTAGGAAGAAACTCACATGCGTTTCTCTGAAAGAGAAGCAGTCTGTTCCAACACTTCAATTCACTGTGCGAAGTGAATGGAGTGTTGCCTCACTTTCTAAATGCTGTCCTTTCAGAGAAAATCACTTTCCATTGAAAGTGCCTTAAACTACTATCAAGCATTCACAAAAAACTCACATGCGTTTCTCTGAAAGAGAAGCAGTCTGTTCCAACACTTCAATTCACTGTGCGAAGTGAATGGAGTGTTGCTTCACTTTCTAAATGCTGTCCTTTCAGAGAAAATCACTTTCCTTTGAAAGTGCCTTAAGCTACTTACAAGCATTCAACAGAAACTCACATGCCTTTCTCTGAAAGAGAAGCAGTCTGTTCCAACACTTCAATTCACTGTGCTTAGTGAATGGAGTGTTGCTTCACTTTCTAAATTCTGTCCTTTCAGAGAAAATCACTTTCCTTTGAAAGTGCCTTAGGCAACTTGCAAGCATTCACAAGAAACACTAATGCGTTTATATGAACGAGAAGCACTCTGTTCCAACACTTCAATTCACTGCACGAAGGGAATGGAGTGTTGCTTCACTTTCTAAATGCTGTCCTTTCAGAGAAAACCACTCTCCTTTGAAAGTGCCTTAAGCTACTTGCAAGCATTAGGAAGAAACTCACATGCGTTTCTCTGAAAGAGAAGCAGTCTGTTCCAACACTTCAATTGACTGTGCGAAGTGAATGGAGTGTTGCTTCACTTTCTAAATGCTGTCCTTTCAGAGAAAATCACTTTCCTTTGAAAGTGCCTTAAGCTACTTGCAAACATTCACAAGAAACACTAATGCGTTTCTATGAAAGAGAAGCAGTCTGTTCCAACACTTCAATTCATTGCACGAAGGGAATGGAGTGTTGCTTTACTTTCTAAATGCTGTCCTTTCAGAGAAAATCACTTTCGTTTGAAAAGCCTTGAGCTAATTACAAGCATTCAACAGAAACTCACATGCTTTTCTCTGAAAAAGAAGCAGTCTGTTCTAACACTTCAATTCACTGTGCGAAGTGAATGGAGTGTTGCTTCACTTTCTAAATGCTGTCCTTTCAGAGAAAATCACTTTCCTTTGATAGTGCCTTAAGCTACTTACAAGCATTCAACAGAAACTCACATGCGTTTCTCTGAAACAGAAGCAGTCTGTTCCAACACTTCAATTCACTGTGCGAAGTGAATGGAGTGTTGCTTCACTTTCTAAATGCTGTCCGTTCAGAGAAAATCACTTTCCTTTGAAAGTGCCTTAAGCTACTTACAAGCATTCAACAGAAACTCACATGCATTTCTCTGAAAGAGAAGTCCGTTCCAACACTTCAATTCACTGTGCGAAGTGAATGGAGTGTTGCTTCACTTTCTAAATTCTGTCCTTTCAGTGAAAATCACTTTCCTTTGAAAGTGCCTTAAGCAACTTGCAAGCATTCACAAGAAACACTAATGCGTTTATATGAAAGAGAAGCACTCTGCTCCAACACTTCAATTCACTGCACGAAGGGAATGGAGTGTTGCTTCACTTTCTAAATGCTGTCCTTTCAGAGAAAACCACTTTCCTTTGAAAGTGCCTTAAGCTACTAGCAAGCATTAAGAAGAAACTCACATGCGTTTCTCTGAAAGAGAAGCAGTCTGTTCCAACACTTCAATTCACTGTGCGAAGTGAATGGAGTGTTGCTTCACTTTCTAAATGATGTCCTTTCAGAGAAAATCACTTTCCTTTGAAAGTGCCTTAAGCTACTTTGAAGCATTCACAGGAAACACACATGCGTTTCTCTGAAATAGAAGCAGTCTGTTCCAACACTTCAATTCACTGTGCGAAGTGAATGGAGTGTTGCTTCACTTTCTAAATGCTGTCTTTCAGAGAAAATCACTTTCCTTTGAAAGTGCCTTAAGCTACTTGAAAGCATTAGGAAGAAACTCACATGCGTTTCTCTGAAAGAGAAGCAGTCTGTTCCAACACTTCAATTCACTGTGCGAAGTGAATGGAGTGTTGCTTCACTTTCTAAATGCTGTCCTTTCAGAGAAAATCACTTTCCTTTGAAAGTGCCTAAAGCTCCTTGTAAGCATTAGGAAGAAACTCACATGCGTTTCTCTGAAAGAAAAGCAGTCTGTTCCAACACTTCAATTCACTGTGTGAAGTGAATGGAGTGTTGCCTCACTTTCTAAATGCTGTCCTTTCAGAGAAAATCACTTTCCATTGAAAGTGACTTAAACTACTTTCAAGCATTAACAAAAAACTCACATTCGTTTCTCTGAAAGAGAAGCAGTCTATTCCAACACTTCAATTCACTGTGCGAAGTGAATGGAGTGTTGCTTCACTTTCTAAATGCTGTCCTTTCAGAGAAAATCACTTTCCTTTGAAAGTGCCTTAAGCTACTTACAAGCATTCACAGGAAACACACATGCGTTTCTCTGAAAAAGAAGCAGTCTGTTCCAACACTTCAATACACTGTGCGAAGTGAATGGTGTGTTGCTTCACTTTCTAAATGCTGTCCTTTCAGAGAAAATCACTTTCGTTTGAAAGTGCCTTAAGCTACTTGAAAGCATTAGGAAGAAACTCACATGCGTTTCTCTGAAAGAGAAGCAGTCTCTTCCAACACTTCAATTCACTGTGCGAAGTGAATGGAGTGTTGCTTCACTTTCTAAATGCTGTCCTTTCAGAGAAAATCACTTTCCTTTGAAAGTGCCTTAAGCTCGTTGCAAGCATTAGGAAGAAACTCACATGCGTTTCTCTGAAAGAAAAGCAGTCTGTTCCAACACTTCAATTCACTGTGTGAAGTGAATGGAGTGTTGCCTCACTTTCTAAATGCTGTCCTTTCAGAGAAAATCACTTTCCATTGAAAGTGCCTTAAACTACTTTCAAGCATTAACAAAAAACTCACATGCGTTTCTCTAAAAGAGAAGCAGTGTGTTCCAACACTTCAATTCACTGTGCCAAGTGAATGGAGTGTTGCTTCACTTTCTAAATGCTGTTCTTTCAGAGAAAATCCCTTTCCTTTGAATGTGCCTTAAGCTACTTGCAAGCATTCAACAGAAACTCACATGCATTTCTCTGAAAGAGAAGCAGTCTGTTCCAACACTGCAAATCATTGCGCGAAGGGAATGGAGTGTTGCTTTACTTTCTAAATGCTGTTCTTTCAGAGAAAATCACTTTCCTTTGAAAGAGCCTTAAGCTACTTACAAGCATTCAACAGAAACTCACATGCGTTTCTCTGAAAGAGAAGCAGTCTGTTCCAACACTTCAATTCACTGTGCGAAGTGAATGGAGTGTTGCTTCACTTTCTAAATGCTGTCCTTTCAGAGAAAATCACTTTCCTTTGAAAGTGCCTTAAGCTACTTGCAAGCATTAGGAAGAAACTCACATGCGTTTCTCTGAAAGAGAAGCAGTCTGTTCCCACACTTCAATTCACTGTGTGAAGTGAATGGAGTGTTGCCTCACTTTCTAAATGCTGTCCATTCAGAGAAAATCACTTTCCTTTGAAAGAGCCTTAAGCTACTTACAAGCATTCAACAGAAACTCACATGCATTTCTCTGAAAGAGAAGCAGTCTGGTCCAACACTTCAATTCACTGTGAGAAGTGAATGGAGTGTTGCTTCACTTTCTAAATTCTGTCTTTTCAGATAAAATCACTTTCCTTTGAAAGTGCATACGCAACTTGCAAGCATTCACAAAAAACACTAATGCGTTTATATGAAAGAGAAGCACTCTGTTCCAACACTTCAATTCACTGCACGAAGGGAATGGAGTGTTGCTTCACTTTCTAAATGCTGTCCTTTCAGAGAAAACCACTTTCCTTTGAAAGTGCCTTAAGCTACTTACATGCATTCACCAGAAACTCACATGCGTTTCTCTGAAAGAAAAGCAGTCTGTTCCAACACTTCAATTCACTGTGCGAAGTGAATGGAGTGTTGCTTCACTTTCTAAATGCTGTCCTTTCAGAGAAAATCACTTTACTTTGAAAGTGCCTTAAGCTACTTGCAAGCATTTGGAAGAAACTCACATGCGTTTCTCTGAAAGAGAAGCAGTCTGTTAAAACACTTCAATTCACTGTGCGAAGTGAATGGAGTGTTGCTTCACTTTCTAAATGCTGTCCTTTCAGAGAAAATCACTTTCCTTTGAAAGTGCCTTAAGATACTTGCAAGCATTAGGAAGAAACTCACATGCTTTTCTCTGAAAGAGAAGCAGTCTGTTCCAACACTTCAATTCACTGTGTGAAGTGAATGGAGTGTTACTTCACTTTCTAAATGCTGTCCTTTCAGAGAAAATCACTTTCCTTTGAAAGTGCCTTAAGCTACTTACAAGCATTCAACAGAAACTCACATGCATTTCTCTGAAAGAGAAGCAATCTGTTCCAACACTTCAATTCTCTGTGCGAAGTGAATGGAGTGTTGCTTCACTTTCTAAATGCTGTCCTTTCAGAGAAAATCACTTTCCTTTGAAAGTGCCTTAAGCTACTTGCAAGCATTCACAAGAAACACTAATGCGTTTCTATGAAAGAGAAGCAGTCTGTTCCAACACTTCAATTCATTGCACGAAGGGAATGGAGTGTTGCTTTACTTTCTAAATGCTGTCCTTTCAGAGAAAATCACTTTCCTTTGAAAGAGCCTTGAGCTAATTACAAGCATTCAACAGAAACTCACATGCATTTCTCTGAAAAAGAAGCAGTCTGTTCCAACACTTCAATTCACTGTGCGAAGTGAATGGAGTGTTGCTTCACTTTCTAAATGCTGTCCTTTCAGAGAAAATCACTTTCCTTTGAAAGTGCCTTAAGCTACTTGCCAGGAAGAAGCTCACATGCATTTCTCTGAAAGAGAAGCAATCTGTTCCAACACTTCAATTCTCTGTGCGAAGTGAATGGAGTGTTGCTTCACTTTCTAAATGCTGTCCTTTCAGAGAAAATCACTTTCCATTGAAAGTGCCTTAAACTACTTTCAAGCATTAACAAAAAACTCACATGCGTTTCTCTGAAAGAGAAGCAGTCTGTTCCAACACTTCAATTCACTGTGCGAAGTGAATGGAGTGTTGCTTCACTTTCTAAATGCTGTCCTTTCAGAGAAAATCCCTTTCCTTTGAATGTGCCTTAAGCTACTTACAAGCATTCAACAGAAACTCACATGCATTTCTCTGAAAGAGAAGCAATCTGTTCCAACACTTCAATTCTCTGTGCGAAGTGAATGGAGTGTTACTTCACTTTCTAAATGCTGTCCTTTCAGAGAAAATCCCTTTTCTTTGAATGTGTCTTAAGCTACTTACAAGAATTCAACAGAAACTCACATGCATTTCTCTGAAAGAGAAGCAATCTGTTCCAACACTTCAATTCTCTGTGCGAAGTGAATGGAGTGTTGCTTCACTTTCTAAATGCTGTCCTTTCAGAGAAAATCACTTTCCTTTGAAAGTGCCTTAAGCTACTTGCAAGCATTCACAAGAAACACTAATGCGTTTCTATGAAAGAGAAGCAGTCTGTTCCAACACTTCAATTCATTGCACGAAGGGAATGGAGTGTTGCTTTACTTTCTAAATGCTGTCCTTTCAGAGAAAATCACTTTCCTTTGAAAGAGCCTTGAGCTAATTACAAGCATTCAACAGAAACTCACATGCATTTCTCTGAAAAAGAAGCAGTCTGTTCCAACACTTCAATTCACTGTGCGAAGTGAATGGAGTGTTGCTTCACTTTCTAAATGCTGTCCTTTCAGAGAAAATCACTTTCCTTTGAAAGTGCCTTAAGCTACTTGCCAGGAAGAAACTCACATGCATTTCTCTGAAAGAGAAGCAGTCTGTTCCAACACTTCAATTCACTGTGTGAAGTGAATGGAGTGTTGCTTCACTTTCTAAATGCTGTCCTTTCAGAGAAAATCACTTTCCTTTGAAAGTGCCTTAAGCAAATTGCAAGCATTCACAAGAAACACTAATGCGTTTATATGAAAGAGAAGCACTCTGTTCCAACACTTCAATTCACAGCACGAAGGGAATGGAGTGTTGCTTCACTTTATAAATGCTGTCCTTTCAGAGAAAATCACTTTCCTTTGAAAGTGCCTTAAGCTACTTGCAAGCATTAGGAAGAAACTCACATGCGTTTCTCTGAAAGAGAAGCAGTCTCTTCCAACACTTCAATTCACTGTGCGAAGTGAATGGAGTGTTGCTTCACTTTCTAAATGCTGTCCTTTCAGAGAAAATCACTTTCCTTTGAAAGTGCCTTAAGCTACTTACAAGCATTCACAGGAAACACACATGCGTTTCTCTGAAATAGAAGCAGTCTGTTCCAACACTTCAATACACTGTGCGAAGTGAATGGTGTGTTGCTTCACTTTCTAAATGCTGTCCTTTCAGAGAAAATCACTTTCGTTTGAAAGTGCCTTAAGCTACTTGAAAGCATTAGGAAGAAACTCACATGCGTTTCTCTGAAAGAGAAGCAGTCTCTTCCAACACTTCAATTCACTGTGCGAAGTGAATGGAGTGTTGCTTCACTTTCTAAATGCTGTCCTTTCAGAGAAAATCACTTTCCTTTGAAAGTGCCTTAAGCTCGTTGCAAGCATTAGGAAGAAACTCACATGCGTTTCTCTGAAAGAAAAGCAGTCTGTTCCAACACTTCAATTCACTGTGTGAAGTGAATGGAGTGTTGCCTCACTTTCTAAATGCTGTCCTTTCAGAGAAAATCACTTTCCATTGAAAGTGCCTTAAACTACTTTCAAGCATTAACAAAAAACTCACATGCGTTTCTCTAAAAGAGAAGCAGTGTGTTCCAACACTTCAATTCACTGTGCCAAGTGAATGGAGTGTTGCTTCACTTTCTAAATGCTGTTCTTTCAGAGAAAATCCCTTTCCTTTGAATGTGCCTTAAGCTACTTGCAAGCATTCAACAGAAACTCACATGCATTTCTCTGAAAGAGAAGCAGTCTGTTCCAACACTGCAAATCATTGCGCGAAGGGAATGGAGTGTTGCTTTACTTTCTAAATGCTGTTCTTTCAGAGAAAATCACTTTCCTTTGAAAGAGCCTTAAGCTACTTACAAGCATTCAACAGAAACTCACATGCGTTTCTCTGAAAGAGAAGCAGTCTGTTCCAACACTTCAATTCACTGTGCGAAGTGAATGGAGTGTTGCTTCACTTTCTAAATGCTGTCCTTTCAGAGAAAATCACTTTCCTTTGAAAGTGCCTTAAGCTACTTGCAAGCATTAGGAAGAAACTCACATGCGTTTCTCTGAAAGAGAAGCAGTCTGTTCCCACACTTCAATTCACTGTGTGAAGTGAATGGAGTGTTGCCTCACTTTCTAAATGCTGTCCATTCAGAGAAAATCACTTTCCTTTGAAAGAGCCTTAAGCTACTTACAAGCATTCAACAGAAACTCACATGCATTTCTCTGAAAGAGAAGCAGTCTGGTCCAACACTTCAATTCACTGTGAGAAGTGAATGGAGTGTTGCTTCACTTTCTAAATTCTGTCTTTTCAGATAAAATCACTTTCCTTTGAAAGTGCATACGCAACTTGCAAGCATTCACAAAAAACACTAATGCGTTTATATGAAAGAGAAGCACTCTGTTCCAACACTTCAATTCACTGCACGAAGGGAATGGAGTGTTGCTTCACTTTCTAAATGCTGTCCTTTCAGAGAAAACCACTTTCCTTTGAAAGTGCCTTAAGCTACTTACATGCATTCACCAGAAACTCACATGCGTTTCTCTGAAAGAAAAGCAGTCTGTTCCAACACTTCAATTCACTGTGCGAAGTGAATGGAGTGTTGCTTCACTTTCTAAATGCTGTCCTTTCAGAGAAAATCACTTTACTTTGAAAGTGCCTTAAGCTACTTGCAAGCATTTGGAAGAAACTCACATGCGTTTCTCTGAAAGAGAAGCAGTCTGTTAAAACACTTCAATTCACTGTGCGAAGTGAATGGAGTGTTGCTTCACTTTCTAAATGCTGTCCTTTCAGAGAAAATCACTTTCCTTTGAAAGTGCCTTAAGATACTTGCAAGCATTAGGAAGAAACTCACATGCTTTTCTCTGAAAGAGAAGCAGTCTGTTCCAACACTTCAATTCACTGTGTGAAGTGAATGGAGTGTTACTTCACTTTCTAAATGCTGTCCTTTCAGAGAAAATCACTTTCCTTTGAAAGTGCCTTAAGCTACTTACAAGCATTCAACAGAAACTCACATGCATTTCTCTGAAAGAGAAGCAATCTGTTCCAACACTTCAATTCTCTGTGCGAAGTGAATGGAGTGTTGCTTCACTTTCTAAATGCTGTCCTTTCAGAGAAAATCACTTTCCTTTGAAAGTGCCTTAAGCTACTTGCAAGCATTCACAAGAAACACTAATGCGTTTCTATGAAAGAGAAGCAGTCTGTTCCAACACTTCAATTCATTGCACGAAGGGAATGGAGTGTTGCTTTACTTTCTAAATGCTGTCCTTTCAGAGAAAATCACTTTCCTTTGAAAGAGCCTTGAGCTAATTACAAGCATTCAACAGAAACTCACATGCATTTCTCTGAAAAAGAAGCAGTCTGTTCCAACACTTCAATTCACTGTGCGAAGTGAATGGAGTGTTGCTTCACTTTCTAAATGCTGTCCTTTCAGAGAAAATCACTTTCCTTTGAAAGTGCCTTAAGCTACTTGCCAGGAAGAAGCTCACATGCATTTCTCTGAAAGAGAAGCAATCTGTTCCAACACTTCAATTCTCTGTGCGAAGTGAATGGAGTGTTGCTTCACTTTCTAAATGCTGTCCTTTCAGAGAAAATCACTTTCCATTGAAAGTGCCTTAAACTACTTTCAAGCATTAACAAAAAACTCACATGCGTTTCTCTGAAAGAGAAGCAGTCTGTTCCAACACTTCAATTCACTGTGCGAAGTGAATGGAGTGTTGCTTCACTTTCTAAATGCTGTCCTTTCAGAGAAAATCCCTTTCCTTTGAATGTGCCTTAAGCTACTTACAAGCATTCAACAGAAACTCACATGCATTTCTCTGAAAGAGAAGCAATCTGTTCCAACACTTCAATTCTCTGTGCGAAGTGAATGGAGTGTTACTTCACTTTCTAAATGCTGTCCTTTCAGAGAAAATCCCTTTTCTTTGAATGTGTCTTAAGCTACTTACAAGAATTCAACAGAAACTCACATGCATTTCTCTGAAAGAGAAGCAATCTGTTCCAACACTTCAATTCTCTGTGCGAAGTGAATGGAGTGTTGCTTCACTTTCTAAATGCTGTCCTTTCAGAGAAAATCACTTTCCTTTGAAAGTGCCTTAAGCTACTTGCAAGCATTCACAAGAAACACTAATGCGTTTCTATGAAAGAGAAGCAGTCTGTTCCAACACTTCAATTCATTGCACGAAGGGAATGGAGTGTTGCTTTACTTTCTAAATGCTGTCCTTTCAGAGAAAATCACTTTCCTTTGAAAGAGCCTTGAGCTAATTACAAGCATTCAACAGAAACTCACATGCATTTCTCTGAAAAAGAAGCAGTCTGTTCCAACACTTCAATTCACTGTGCGAAGTGAATGGAGTGTTGCTTCACTTTCTAAATGCTGTCCTTTCAGAGAAAATCACTTTCCTTTGAAAGTGCCTTAAGCTACTTGCCAGGAAGAAACTCACATGCATTTCTCTGAAAGAGAAGCAGTCTGTTCCAACACTTCAATTCACTGTGTGAAGTGAATGGAGTGTTGCTTCACTTTCTAAATGCTGTCCTTTCAGAGAAAATCACTTTCCTTTGAAAGTGCCTTAAGCAAATTGCAAGCATTCACAAGAAACACTAATGCGTTTATATGAAAGAGAAGCACTCTGTTCCAACACTTCAATTCACAGCACGAAGGGAATGGAGTGTTGCTTCACTTTATAAATGCTGTCCTTTCAGAGAAAATCACTTTCCTTTGAAAGTGCCTTAAGCTACTTGCAAGCATTAGGAAGAAACTCACATGCGTTTCTCTGAAAGAGAAGCAGTCTGTTCCAATACTTCAATTCACTGTGCGAAGTGAATGGAGTGTTGCTTCACTTTCTAAATGCTGTCCTTTCAGAGAAAATCACTTTCCTTTGAAAGTGCCTTAAGCTACTTGCAAGCATTAGGAAGAAACTCACATGCGTTTCTCTGAAAGAGAAGCAGTCTGTTCCAACACTTCAATTCACTGTGCGAAGTGAATGGAGTGTTGCCTCACTTTCTAAATGCTGTCCTTTCAGAGAAAATCACTTTCCATTGAAAGTGCCTTAAACTACTATCAAGCATTCACAAAAAACTCACATGCGTTTCTCTGAAAGAGAAGCAGTCTGTTCCAACACTTCAATTCAATGTGCGAAGTGAATGGAGTGTTGCTTCACTTTCTAAATGCTGTCCTTTCAGAGAAAATCACTTTCCTTTGAAAGTGCCTTAAGCTACTTACAAGCATTCAACAGAAACTCACATGCCTTTCTCTGAAAGAGAAGCAGTCCGTTCCAACACTTCAATTCACTGTGCTTAGTGAATGGAGTGTTGCTTCACTTTCTAAATTCTGTCCTTTCAGAGAAAATCACTTTCCTTTGAAAGTGCCTTAAGCAACTTGCAAGCATTCACAAGAAACACTAATGCGTTTCTATGAAAGAGAAGCACTCTGTTCCAACACTTCAATTCACTGCACGAAGGGAATGGAGTGTTGCGTCACTTTCTAAATGCTGTCCTTTCAGAGAAAACCACTTTCCTTTGAAAGTGCCTTAAGCTACTTGCAAGCATTAGCAAGAAACTCACATGCGTTTCTCTGAAAGAGAAGCAGTCTGTTACAACACTTCAATTGACTGTGCGAAGTGAATGGAGTGTTGCTTCACTTTCTAAATGCTGTCCTTTCAGAGAAAATCACTTTCCTTTGAAAGTGCCTTAAGCTACTTACAAGCATTCAACAGAAACTCACATGCCTTTCTCTGAAAGAGAAGCAGTCTGTTCCAACACTTCAATTCACTGTGCTTAGTGAATGGAGTGTTGCTTCACTTTCTAAATGCTGTCCTTTCAGAGAAAATCACTTTCCTTTGAAAGTGCCTTAAGCTACTTGCAAACATTCACAAGAAACACTAATGCGTTTCTATGAAAGAGAAGCAGTCTGTTCCAACACTTCAATTCATTGCACGAAGGGAATGGAGTGTTGCTTTACTTTCTAAATGCTGTCCTTTCAGAGAAAATCACTTTCGTTTGAAAAGCCTTGAGCTAATTACAAGCATTCAACAGAAACTCACATGCTTTTCTCTGAAAAAGAAGCAGTCTGTTCTAACACTTCAATTCACTGTGCGAAGTGAATGGAGTGTTGCTTCACTTTCTAAATGCTGTCCTTTCAGAGAAAATCACTTTCCTTTGAAAGTGCCTTAAGCTACTTGTCAGGAAGAAGCTCACATGCGTTTCTCTGAAAGAGAAGCAGTCTGTTCCAACACTTCAATTCACTGTGCGAAGTGAATGGAGTGTTGCCTCACTTTCTAAATGCTGTCCTTTCAGAGAAAATCACTTTCCATTGAAAGTGCCTTAAACTACTTTCAAGCATTCACAAAAAACACACATGCGTTTCTCTGAAAGAGAAGCAGTCTGTTCCAACACTTCAGTTCACTGTGCGAAGTGAATGGAGTGTTGCTTCACTTTCTAAATGCTGTCCTTTCAGAGAAAATCACTTTCCTTTGAAAGTGCCTTAAGCTACTTACAAGCATTCAACAGAAACTCACATGCCTTTCTCTGAAAGAGAAGCAGTCTGTTCCAACACTTCAATTCACTGTGCTTAGTGAATGGAGTGTTGCTTCACTTTCTAAATTCTGTCCGTTCAGAGAAAATCACTTTCCTTTGAAAGTGCCTTAAGCTACCTACAAGCATTCAACAGAAACTCACATGCATTTCTCTGAAAGAGAAGTCTGTTCCAACACTTCAATTCACTGTGCGAAGTTAATGGAGTGTTGCTTCACTTTCTAAATTCTGTCCTTTCAGAGAAAATCACTTTCTTTTGAAAGTTCCTTAAACTACTTTCAAGCATTCACAAAAAACTCACATGCGTATCTCTGAAAGAGAAGCAGTCTGTTCCAACACTTCAATTCAGTGTATAAAGTGAATGGAGTGTTGCTTCACTTTCTAAATGCTGTCCTTTCAGAGAAAATCACATTCCTTTGAAAGTGCCTTAATCAAATTGCAAGCATTCACAAGAAACAATAATGCATTCATATGAAAGAGAAGCACTCTGTTCCAACACTTCAATTCACTGCACGAAGGGAATGGGGTCTTGCTTTACTTTCTAAATGCTGTCCTTTCAGAGAAAATCACTTTCCATTGAAAGTGCCTTAAACTACTTTCAAGCATTAACAAAAAACTCACATGCGTTTCTCTGAAAGAGAAGCAGTCTGTTCCAACACTTCAATTCACTGTGCGAAGTGAATGGAGTGTTGCTTCACTTTCTAAATGCTGTCCTTTCAGAGAAAATCACTTTCCTTTGAAAGTGCCTTAAGCTACTTTGAAGCATTCACAGGAAACACACATGCGTTTCTCTGAAAGAGAAGCAGTCTGTTCCAACACTTCAATTCACTGTGCGAAGTGAATGGAGTGTTGCTTCACTTTCTAAATGCTGTCCTTTCAGAGAAAATCACTTTCCTTTGAAAGTTCCTTAAGCTACTTGAAAGCATTAGGAAGAAACTCACATGCGTTTCTCTGAAAGAGAAGCAGTCTGTTCCAACACTTCAATTCACTGTGCGAAGTGAATGGAGTGTTGCTTCACTTTCTAAATGCTGTCCTTTCAGAGAAAATCACTTTCCTTTGAAAGTGCCTTAAGCTACTTACAAGCATTCAACAGAAACTCACATGCATTTCTCTGAAAGAGAAGCAATCTGTTCCAACACTTCAATTCACTATGCGAATTGAATGGAGTGTTGCTTCACTTTCTAAATGCTGTCCTTTCAGAGAAAATCACTTTCCTTTGAAAGTGCCTTAAGCTACTTGCAAGCATTCACAAGAAACACTAATGCGTTTCTATGAAAGAGAAGCAGTCTGTTCCAACACTTCAATTCATTGCACGAAGGGAATGGAGTGTTGCTTTACTTTCTAAATGCTGTCCTTTCAGAGAAAATCACTTTCCTTTGAAAAGCCTTGAGCTAATTACAAGCATTCAACAGAAACTCACATGCATTTCTCTGAAAAAGAAGCAGTCTGTTCCAACACTTCAATTCACTGTGCGAAGTGAATGGAGTGTTGCTTCACTTTCTAAATGCTGTCCTTTCAGAGAAAATCACTTTCCTTTGAAAGTGCCTTAAGCTACTTGCAAGGAAGAAGCTCACATGCGTTTCTCTGAAAGAGAAGCAGTCTGTTCCAACACTTCAATTCACTGTGAAAAGTGAATGGAGTGTTGCTTCACTTTCTAAATGCTGTCCTTTCAGAGAAAATCACTTTCCTTTGAAAGTGCCTTATGCAAATTGCAAGCATTCACAAGAAATACTAATGCGTTTATATGAAAGAGAAGCACTCTGTTCCAACACTTCAATTCACTGCACGAAGGGAATGGAGTGTTGCTTTACTTTCTAAATGCTGTCTTTTCATAGAAAATCACTTTCCATTGAAAGTGCCTTAAACTACTTTCAAGCATTCACAAAAAACTCACATGCGTTTCTCTGAAAGAGAAGCAGTCTGTTCCAACACTTCAATTCACTGTGCGAAGTGAATGGAGTGTTGCTTCACTTTCTAAATGCTGTCCTTTCAGAGAAAATCACTTTCCTTTGAAAGTGCCTTAAGCTACTTACAAGCATTCAACAGAAACTCACATGCCTTTCTCTGAAAGAGAAGCAGTCTGTTCCAACACTTCAATTCACTGTGCTTAGTGAATGGAGTGTTGCTTCACTTTCTAAATTCTGTCCGTTCAGAGAAAATCACTTTCCATTGAAAGTGCCTTAAACTACTTTCAAGCATTAACAAAAAACTCACATGCGTTTCTCTGAAAGAGAAGCAGTCTGTTCCAACACTTCAATTCACTGGGCGAAGTGAATGGAGTGTTGCTTCACTTTCTAAATGCTGTCCTTTCAGAGAAAATCACTTTCCTTTGAAAGTGCCTTAAGCTACTTTGAAGCATTCACAGGAAACACACATGCGTTTCTCTGAAATAGAAGCAGTCTGTTCCAACACTTCAATTCACTGTGCGAAGTGAATGGAGTGTTGCTTCACTTTCTAAATGCTGTCCTTTCAGGGAAAATCACTTTCCTTTGAAAGTGCCTTAAGCTACTTGAAAGCATTAGGAAGAAACTCACATGCGTTTCTCTGAAAGAGAAGCAGTCTGTTCCAACACTTCAATTCACTGTGCGAAGTGAATGGAGTGTTGCTTCACTTTCTAAATGCGTTCCTTTCAGAGAAAATTACTTTCCTTTGAAAGTGCCTTAAGCTCCTTGCAAGCATTAGAAAGAAACTCACATGCGTTTCTCTGAAAGAAAAGCAGTCTGTTCCAACACTTCAATTCACTGTGTGAAGTGAATGGAGTGTTGCCTCACTTTCTAAATGCTGTCCTTTCAGAGAAAATCACTTTCCATTGAAAGTGCCTTAAACTACTTTCAAGCATTAACAAAAAACTCACATGCGTTTCTCTGAAAGAGAAGCAGTCTGTTCCAACACTTCAATTCACTGTGCGAAGTGAATGGAGTGTTGCTTCACTTTCTAAATGCTGTTCTTTCAGAGAAAATCCCTTTCCTTTGAATGTGCCTTAAGCTACTTACAAGCATTCAACAGAAACTCACATGCATTTCTCTGAAAGAGAAGCAATCTGTTCCAACACTTCAATTCACTATGCGAAGTGAATGGAGTGTTGCTTCACTTTCTAAATGCTGTCCTTTCAGAGAAAATCACTGTCCATTGAAAGTGCCTTAAACTACTTTCAAGCATTAACAAAAAACTCACATTCGTTTCTCTGAAAGAGAAGCAGTCTATTCCAACACTTCAATTCACTGTGCGAAGTGAATGGAGTGTTGCTTCACTTTCTAAATGCTGTCCTTTCAGAGAAAATCACTTTCCTTTGAAAGTGCCTTAAGCTACTTACAAGCATTCACAGGAAACACACATGCGTTTCTCTGAAATAGAAGCAGTCTGTTCCAACACTTCAATACACTGTGCGAAGTGAATGGAGTGTTGCTTCACTTTCTAAATGCTGTCCTTTCAGAGAAAATCACTTTCGTTTGAAAGTGCCTTAAGCTACTTGAAAGCATTAGGAAGAAACTCACATGCGTTTCTCTGAAAGAGAAGCAGTCTGTTCCAACACTTCAATTCACTGTGCGAAGTGAATGGAGTCTTGCTTCACTTTCTAAATGCTGTCCTTTCAGAGAAAATCACTTTCCTTTGAAAGTGCCTTAAGCTACTTACAAGCATTCAACAGAAACTCACATGCATTTCTCTGAAAGAGAAGCAATCTGTTCCAACACTTCAATTCACTATGCGAATTGAATGGAGTGTTGCTTCACTTTCTAAATGCTGTCCTTTCAGAGAAAATCACTTTCCTTTGAAAGTGCCTTAAGCTACTTGCAAGCATTCACAAGAAACACTAATGCGTTTCTATGAAAGAGAAGCAGTCTGTTCCAACACTTCAATTCATTGCACGAAGGGAATGGAGTGTTGCTTTACTTTCTAAATGCTGTCCTTTCAGAGAAAATCACTTTCCTTTGAAAAGCCTTGAGCTAATTACAAGCATTCAACAGAAACTCACATGCATTTCTCTGAAAAAGAAGCAGTCTGTTCCAACACTTCAATTCACTGTGCGAAGTGAATGGAGTGTTGCTTCACTTTCTAAATGCTGTCCTTTCAGAGAAAATCACTTTCCTTTGAAAGTGCCTTAAGCTACTTGCAAGGAAGAAGCTCACATGCGTTTCTCTGAAAGAGAAGCAGTCTTTTCCAACACTTCAATTCACTGTGAAAAGTGAATGGAGTGTTGCTTCACTTTCTAAATGCTGTCCTTTCAGAGAAAATCACTTTCCTTTGAAAGTGCCTTATGCAAATTGCAAGCATTCACAAGAAATACTAATGCGTTTATATGAAAGAGAAGCACTCTGTTCCAACACTACAATTCACTGCACGAAGGGAATGGAGTGTTGCTTTACTTTCTAAATGCTGTCTTTTCATAGAAAATCACTTTCCATTGAAAGTGCCTTAAACTACTTTCAAGCATTCACAAAAAACTCACATGCGTTTCTCTGAAAGAGAAGCAGTCTGTTCCAACACTTCAATTCACTGTGCGAAGTGAATGGAGTGTTGCTTCACTTTCTAAATGCTGTCCTTTCAGAGAAAATCACTTTCCTTTGAAAGTGCCTTAAGCTACTTACAAGCATTCAACAGAAACTCACATGCCTTTCTCTGAAAGAGAAGCAGTCTGTTCCAACACTTCAATTCACTGTGCTTAGTGAATGGAGTGTTGCTTCACTTTCTAAATTCTGTCCGTTCAGAGAAAATCACTTTCCATTGAAAGTGCCTTAAACTACTTTCAAGCATTAACAAAAAACTCACATGCGTTTCTCTGAAAGAGAAGCAGTCTGTTCCAACACTTCAATTCACTGGGCGAAGTGAATGGAGTGTTGCTTCACTTTCTAAATGCTGTCCTTTCAGAGAAAATCACTTTCCTTTGAAAGTGCCTTAAGCTACTTTGAAGCATTCACAGGAAACACACATGTGTTTCTCTGAAATAGAAGCAGTCTGTTCCAACACTTCAATTCACTGTGCGAAGTGAATGGAGTGTTGCTTCACTTTCTAAATGCTGTCCTTTCAGAGAAAATCACTTTCCTTTGAAAGTGCCTTAAGCTACTTTGAAGCATTCACAGGAAACACACATGTGTTTCTCTGAAATAGAAGCAGTCTGTTCCAACACTTCAATTCACTGTGCGAAGTGAATGGAGTGTTGCTTCACTTTCTAAATGCTGTCCTTTCAGAGAAAATCACTTTCCTTTGAAAGTGCCTTAAGCTACTTGCAAGCATTAGGAAGAAACTCACATGCGTTTCTCTGAAAGAGAAGCAGTCTGTTCCAACACTTCAATTCACTGTGCGAAGTGAATGGAGTGTTGCCTCACTTTCTAAATGCTGTCCTTTCAGAGAAAATCACTTTCCATTGAAAGTGCCTTAAACTACTATCAAGCATTCACAAAAAACTCACATGCGTTTCTCTGAAAGAGAAGCAGTCTGTTCCAACACTTCAATTCAGTGTGCGAAGTGAATGGAGTGTTCCTTCACTTTCTAAATGCTGTCCTTTCAGAGAAAATCACTTTCCTTTGAAAGTGCCTTAAGCTACTTACAAGCATTCAACAGAAACTCACATGCCTTTCTCTGAAAGAGAAGCAGTCCGTTCCAACACTTCAATTCACTGTGCTTAGTGAATGGAGTGTTGCTTCACTTTCTAAATTCTGTCCTTTCAGAGAAAATCACTTTCCTTTGAAAGTGCCTTAAGCAACTTGCAAGCATTCACAAGAAACACTAATGCGTTTCTATGAAAGAGAAGCACTCTGTTCCAACACTTCAATTCACTGCACGAAGGGAATGGAGTGTTGCGTCACTTTCTAAATGCTGTCCTTTCAGAGAAAACCACTTTCCTTTGAAAGTGCCTTAAGCTACTTGCAAGCATTAGCAAGAAACTCACATGCGTTTCTCTGAAAGAGAAGCAGTCTGTTACAACACTTCAATTGACTGTGCGAAGTGAATGGAGTGTTGCTTCACTTTCTAAATGCTGTCCTTTCAGAGAAAATCACTTTCCTTTGAAAGTGCCTTAAGCTACTTACAAGCATTCAACAGAAACTCACATGCCTTTCTCTGAAAGAGAAGCAGTCTGTTCCAACACTTCAATTCACTGTGCTTAGTGAATGGAGTGTTGCTTCACTTTCTAAATGCTGTCCTTTCAGAGAAAATCACTTTCCTTTGAAAGTGCCTTAAGCTACTTGCAAACATTCACAAGAAACACTAAAGCGTTTCTATGAAAGAGAAGCAGTCTGTTCCAACACTTCAATTCATTGCACGAAGGGAATGGAGTGTTGCTTTACTTTCTAAATGCTGTCCTTTCAGAGAAAATCACTTTCGTTTGAAAAGCCTTGAGCTAATTACAAGCATTCAACAGAAACTCACATGCTTTTCTCTGAAAAAGAAGCAGTCTGTTCTAACACTTCAATTCACTGTGCGAAGTGAATGGAGTGTTGCTTCACTTTCTAAATGCTGTCCTTTCAGAGAAAATCACTTTCCTTTGAAAGTGCCTTAAGCTATTTGCCAGGAAGAAGCTCACATGCGTTTCTCTGAAAGAGAAGCAGTCTGTTCCAACACTTCAATTCACTGTGTGAAGTGAATGGAGTGTTGCTTCACTTTCTAAATGCTGTCCTTTCAGAGAAAATCACTTTCCTTTGATAGTGCCTTAAGCTACTTACAAGCATTCAACAGAAACTCACATGCGTTTCTCTGAAACAGAAGCAGTCTGTTCCAACACTTCAATTCACTGTGCGAAGTGAATGGAGTGTTGCTTCACTTTCTAAATTCTGTCCTTTCAGAGAAAATCACTTTCCTTTGAAAGTGCCTTAAGCAACTTGCAAGCATTCACAAGAAACACTAATGCGTTTATATGAAAGAGAAGCACTCTGCTCCAACACTTCAATTCACTGCACGAAGGGAATGGAGTGTTGCTTCACTTTCTAAATGCTGTCCTTTCAGAGAAAACCACTTTCCTTTGAAAGTGCCTTAAGCTACTTGCAAGCATTAAGAAGAAACTCACATGCGTTTCTCTGAAAGAGAAGCAGTCTGTTCCAACACTTCAATTCACTGTGCGAAGTGAATGGAGTGTTGCTTCACTTTCTAAATGCTGTCCTTTCAGAGAAAATCACTTTCCTTTGAAAGTGCCTTAAGCTACTTTGAAGCATTCACAGGAAACACACATGCGTTTCTCTGAAATAGAAGCAGTCTGTTCCAACACTTCAATTCACTGTGCGAAGTGAATGAAGTGTTGCTTCACTTTCTAAATGCTGTCCTTTCAGAGAAAATCACTTTCCTTTGAAAGTGCCTTAAGCTACTTGAAAGCATTAGGAAGAAACTCACATGCGTTTCTCTGAAAGAGAAGCAGTCTGTTCCAACACTTCAATTCACTGTGCGAAGTGAATGGAGTGTTGCTTCACTTTCTAAATGCTGTCCTTTCAGAGAAAATCACTTTCCTTTGAAAGTGCCTAAAGCTCCTTGTAAGCATTAGGAAGAAACTCACATGCGTTTCTCTGAAAGAAAAGCAGTCTGTTCCAACACTTCAATTCACTGTGTGAAGTGAATGGAGTGTTGCCTCACTTTCTAAATGCTGTCCTTTCAGAGAAAATCACTTTCCTTTGAAAGTGCCTTAAACTACTTTCAAGCATTAACAAAAAACTCACATTCGTTTCTCTGAAAGAGAAGCAGTCTATTCCAACACTTCAATTCACTGTGCGAAGTGAATGGAGTGTTGCTTCACTTTCTAAATGCTGTCCTTTCAGAGAAAATCACTTTCCTTTGAAAGTGCCTTAAGCTACTTACAAGCATTCACAGGAAACACACATGCGTTTCTCTGAAATAGAAGCAGTCTGTTCCAACACTTCAATACACTGTGCGAAGTGAATGGAGTGTTGCTTCACTTTCTAAATGCTGTCCTTTCAGAGAAAATCTCTTTCGTTTGAAAGTGCCTTAAGCTACTTGAAAGCATTAGGAAGAAACTCACATGCGTTTCTCTGAAAGAGAAGCAGTCTGTTCCAACACTTCAATTCACTGTGCGAAGTGAATGGAGTGTTGCTTCACTTTCTAAATGCTGTCCTTTCAGAGAAAATCACTTTCCTTTGAAAGTGCCTTAAGCTCCTTGCAAGCATTAGGAGGAAACTCACATGCGTTTCTCTGAAAGAAAAGCAGTCTGTTCCAACACTTCAATTCACTGTGTGAAGTGAATGGAGTGTTGCTTCACTTTCTAAATGCTGTCCTTTCAGAGAAAATCACTTTCCATTGAAAGTACTTTAAACTGCTTTCAAGCATTAACAAAAAACTCACATGCGTTTCTCTAAAAGAGAAGCAGTCTGTTCCAACACTTCAATTCACTGTGCCAAGTGAATGGAGTGTTGCTTCACTTTCTAAATGCTGTTCTTTCAGAGAAAATCCCTTTCCTTTGAATGTGCCTTAAGCTACTTACAAGCATTCAACAGAAACTCACATGCATTTCTCTGAAAGAGAAGCAATCTGTTCCAACACTTCAATTCACTATGTGAAGTGAATGGAGTGTTGCTTCACTTTATAAATTCTGTCCTTTCAGAGAAAATCACTTTCCTTTGAAAGTGCCTTAAACTACTTGCAAGCATTCACAAGAAACACTAATGCGTTTCTATGAAAGAGAAGCAGTCTGTTCCAACACTTCAATTCATTGCACGAAGGGAATGGAGTGTTGCTTTACTTTCTAAATGCTGTCCTTTCAGAGAAAATCACTTTCCTTTGAAAAGCCTTGAGCTAATTACAAGCATTCAACAGAAACTCACATGCATTTCTCTGAAAAAGAAGCAGTCTGTTCCAACACTTCAATTCACTGTGCGAAGTGAATGGAGTGTTGCTTCACTTTCTAAATGCTGTCCTTTCAGAGAAAATCACTTTCCTTTGAAAGTGCCTTAAGCTACTTGTCAGGAAGAAGCTCACATGCGTTTCTCTGAAAGAGAAGCAGTCTGTTCCAACACTTCAATTCACTGTGCGAAGTGAATGGAGTGTTGCCTCACTTTCTAAATGCTGTCCTTTCAGAGAAAATCACTTTCCATTGAAAGTGCCTTAAACTACTTTCAAGCATTCACAAAAAACACACATGCATTTCTCTGAAAGAGAAGCAGTCTGTTCCAACACTTCAGTTCACTGTGCGAAGTGAATGGAGTGTTGCTTCACTTTCTAAATGCTGTCCTTTCAGAGAAAATCACTTTCCTTTGAAAGTGCCTTAAGCTACTTACAAGCATTCAACAGAAACTCACATGCCTTTCTCTGAAAGAGAAGCAGTCTGTTCCAACACTTCAATTCACTGTGCTTAGTGAATGGAGTGTTGCTTCACTTTCTAAATTCTGTCCGTTCAGAGAAAATCACTTTCCTTTGAAAGTGCCTTAAGCTACCTACAAGCATTCAACAGAAACTCACATGCATTTCTCTGAAAGAGAAGTCTGTTCCAACACTTCAATTCACTGTGCGAAGTTAATGGAGTGTTGCTTCACTTTCTAAATTCTGTCCTTTCAGAGAAAATCACTTTCTTTTGAAAGTTCCTTAAACTACTTTCAAGCATTCACAAAAAACTCACATGCGTATCTCTGAAAGAGAAGCAGTCTGTTCCAACACTTCAATTCAGTGTATAAAGTGAATGGAGTGTTGCTTCACTTTCTAAATGCTGTCCTTTCAGAGAAAATCACATTCCTTTGAAAGTGCCTTAATCAAATTGCAAGCATTCACAAGAAACAATAATGCATTCATATGAAAGAGAAGCACTCTGTTCCAACACTTCAATTCACTGCACGAAGGGAATGGAGTCTTGCTTTACTTTCTAAATGCTGTCCTTTCAGAGAAAATCACTTTCCATTGAAAGTGCCTTAAACTACTTTCAAGCATTAACAAAAAACTCACATGCGTTTCTCTGAAAGAGAAGCAGTCTGTTCCAACACTTCAATTCACTGTGCGAAGTGAATGGAGTGTTGCTTCACTTTCTAAATGCTGTCCTTTCAGAGAAAATCACTTTCCTTTGAAAGTGCCTTAAGCTACTTTGAAGCATTCACAGGAAACACACATGCGTTTCTCTGAAAGAGAAGCAGTCTGTTCCAACACTTCAATTCACTGTGCAAAGTGAATGGAGTGTTGCTTCACTTTCTAAATGCTGTCCTTTCAGAGAAAATCACTTTCCTTTGAAAGTTCCTTAAGCTACTTGAAAGCATTAGGAAGAAACTCACATGCGTTTCTCTGAAAGAGAAGCAGTCTGTTCCAACACTTCAATTCACTGTGCGAAGTGAATGGAGTGTTGCTTCACTTTCTAAATGCTGTCCTTTCAGAGAAAATCACTTTCCTTTGAAAGTGCCTTAAGCTACTTACAAGCATTCAACAGAAACTCACATGCATTTCTCTGAAAGAGAAGCAATCTGTTCCAACACTTCAATTCACTATGCGAATTGAATGGAGTGTTGCTTCACTTTCTAAATGCTGTCCTTTCAGAGAAAATCACTTTCCTTTGAAAGTGCCTTAAGCTACTTGCAAGCATTCACAAGAAACACTAATGCGTTTCTATGAAAGAGAAGCAGTCTGTTCCAACACTTCAATTCATTGCACGAAGGGAATGGAGTGTTGCTTTACTTTCTAAATGCTGTCCTTTCAGAGAAAATCACTTTCCTTTGAAAAGCCTTGAGCTAATTACAAGCATTCAACAGAAACTCACATGCATTTCTCTGAAAAAGAAGCAGTCTGTTCCAACACTTCAATTCACTGTGCGAAGTGAATGGAGTGTTGCTTCACTTTCTAAATGCTGTCCTTTCAGAGAAAATCACTTTCCTTTGAAAGTGCCTTAAGCTACTTGCAAGGAAGAAGCTCACATGCGTTTCTCTGAAAGAGAAGCAGTCTGTTCCAACACTTCAATTCACTGTGAAAAGTGAATGGAGTGTTGCTTCACTTTCTAAATGCTGTCCTTTCAGAGAAAATCACTTTCCTTTGAAAGTGCCTTATGCAAATTGCAAGCATTCACAAGAAATACTAATGCGTTTATATGAAAGAGAAGCACTCTGTTCCAACACTTCAATTCACTGCACGAAGGGAATGGAGTGTTGCTTTACTTTCTAAATGCTGTCTTTTCATAGAAAATCACTTTCCATTGAAAGTGCCTTAAACTACTTTCAAGCATTCACAAAAAACTCACATGCGTTTCTCTGAAAGAGAAGCAGTCTGTTCCAACACTTCAATTCACTGTGCGAAGTGAATGGAGTGTTGCTTGACTTTCTAAATGCTGTCCTTTCAGAGAAAATCACTTTCCTTTGAAAGTGCCTTAAGCTACTTACAAGCATTCAACAGAAACTCACATGCCTTTCTCTGAAAGAGAAGCAGTCTGTTCCAACACTTCAATTCACTGTGCTTAGTGAATGGAGTGTTGCTTCACTTTCTAAATTCTGTCCGTTCAGAGAAAATCACTTTCCATTGAAAGTGCCTTAAACTACTTTCAAGCATTAACAAAAAACTCACATGCGTTTCTCTGAAAGAGAAGCAGTCTGTTCCAACACTTCAATTCACTGGGCGAAGTGAATGGAGTGTTGCTTCACTTTCTAAATGCTGTCCTTTCAGAGAAAATCACTTTCCTTTGAAAGTGCCTTAAGCTACTTTGAAGCATTCACAGGAAACACACATGCGTTTCTCTGAAATAGAAGCAGTCTGTTCCAACACTTCAATTCACTGTGCGAAGTGAATGGAGTGTTGCTTCACTTTCTAAATGCTGTCCTTTCAGGGAAAATCACTTTCCTTTGAAAGTGCCTTAAGCTACTTGAAAGCATTAGGAAGAAACTCACATGCGTTTCTCTGAAAGAGAAGCAGTCTGTTCCAACACTTCAATTCACTGTGCGAAGTGAATGGAGTGTTGCTTCACTTTCTAAATGCGTTCCTTTCAGAGAAAATCACTTTCCTTTGAAAGTGCCTTAAGCTCCTTGCAAGCATTAGAAAGAAACTCACATGCGTTTCTCTGAAAGAAAAGCAGTCTGTTCCAACACTTCAATTCACTGTGTGAAGTGAATGGAGTGTTGCCTCACTTTCTAAATGCTGTCCTTTCAGAGAAAATCACTTTCCATTGAAAGTGCCTTAAACTACTTTCAAGCATTAACAAAAAACTCACATGCGTTTCTCTGAAAGAGAAGCAGTCTGTTCCAACACTTCAATTCACTGTGCGAAGTGAATGGAGTGTTGCTTCACTTTCTAAATGCTGTTCTTTCAGAGAAAATCCCTTTCCTTTGAATGTGCCTTAAGCTACTTACAAGCATTCAACAGAAACTCACATGCATTTCTCTGAAAGAGAAGCAATCTGTTCCAACACTTCAATTCACTATGCGAAGTGAATGGAGTGTTGCTTCACTTTCTAAATGCTGTCCTTTCAGAGAAAATCACTTTCCTTTGAAAGTGCCTTAAACTACTTTCAAGCATTAACAAAAAACTCACATTCGTTTCTCTGAAAGAGAAGCAGTCTATTCCAACACTTCAATTCACTGTGCGAAGTGAATGGAGTGTTGCTTCACTTTCTAAATGCTGTCCTTTCAGAGAAAATCACTTTCCTTTGAAAGTGCCTTAAGCTACTTACAAGCATTCACAGGAAACACACATGCGTTTCTCTGAAATAGAAGCAGTCTGTTCCAACACTTCAATACACTGTGCGAAGTGAATGGAGTGTTGCTTCACTTTCTAAATGCTGTCCTTTCAGAGAAAATCACTTTCGTTTGAAAGTGCCTTAAGCTACTTGACAGCATTAGGAAGAAACTCACATGCGTTTCTCTGAAAGAGAAGCAGTCTGTTCCAACACTTCAATTCACTGTGCGAAGTGAATGGAGTGTTGCTTCACTTTCTAAATGCTGTCCTTTCAGAGAAAATCACTTTCCTTTGAAAGTGCCTTAAGCTACTTACAAGCATTCAACAGAAACTCACATGCATTTCTCTGAAAGAGAAGCAATCTGTTCCAACACTTCAATTCACTATGCGAATTGAATGGAGTGTTGCTTCACTTTCTAAATGCTGTCCTTTCAGAGAAAATCACTTTCCTTTGAAAGTGCCTTAAGCTACTTGCAAGCATTCACAAGAAACACTAATGCGTTTCTATGAAAGAGAAGCAGTCTGTTCCAACACTTCAATTCATTGCACGAAGGGAATGGAGTGTTGCTTTACTTTCTAAATGCTGTCCTTTCAGAGAAAATCACTTTCCTTTGAAAAGCCTTGAGCTAATTACAAGCATTCAACAGAAACTCACATGCATTTCTCTGAAAAAGAAGCAGTCTGTTCCAACACTTCAATTCACTGTGCGAAGTGAATGGAGTGTTGCTTCACTTTCTAAATGCTGTCCTTTCAGAGAAAATCACTTTCCTTTGAAAGTGCCTTAAGCTACTTGCAAGGAAGAAGCTCACATGCGTTTCTCTGAAAGAGAAGCAGTCTGTTCCAACACTTCAATTCACTGTGAAAAGTGAATGGAGTGTTGCTTCACTTTCTAAATGCTGTCCTTTCAGAGAAAATCACTTTCCTTTGAAAGTGCCTTATGCAAATTGCAAGCATTCACAAGAAATACTAATGCGTTTATATGAAAGAGAAGCACTCTGTTCCAACACTTCAATTCACTGCACGAAGGGAATGGAGTGTTGCTTTACTTTCTAAATGCTGTCTTTTCATAGAAAATCACTTTCCATTGAAAGTGCCTTAAACTACTTTCAAGCATTCACAAAAAACTCACATGCGTTTCTCTGAAAGAGAAGCAGTCTGTTCCAACACTTCAATTCACTGTGCGAAGTGAATGGAGTGTTGCTTCACTTTCTAAATGCTGTCCTTTCAGAGAAAATCACTTTCCTTTGAAAGTGCCTTAAGCTACTTACAAGCATTCAACAGAAACTCACATGCCTTTCTCTGAAAGAGAAGCAGTCTGTTCCAACATTTCAATTCACTGTGCTTAGTGAATGGAGTGTTGCTTCACTTTCTAAATGCTGTCCTTTCAGAGAAAATCACTTTCCTTTGAAAGTGCCTTAAACTACTTTCAAGCATTAACAAAAAACTCACATGCGTTTCTCTGAAAGAGAAGCAGTCTGTTCCAACACTTCAATTCACTGGGCGAAGTGAATGGAGTGTTGCTTCACTTTCTAAATGCTGTCCTTTCAGAGAAAATCACTTTCCTTTGAAAGTGCCTTAAGCTACTTTGAAGCATTCACAGGAAACACACATGTGTTTCTCTGAAATAGAAGCAGTCTGTTCCAACACTTCAATTCACTGTGCGAAGTGAATGGAGTGTTGCTTCACTTTCTAAATGCTGTCCTTTCAGGGAAAATCACTTTCCTTTGAAAGTGCCTTAAGCTACTTGAAAGCATTAGGAAGAAACTCACATGCGTTTCTCTGAAAGAGAAGCAGTCTGTTCCAACACTTCAATTCACTGTGCGAAGTGAATGGAGTGTTGCTTCACTTTCTAAATGCGTTCCTTTCAGAGAAAATCACTTTCCTTTGAAAGTGCCTTAAGCTCCTTGCAAGCATTAGAAAGAAACTCACATGCGTTTCTCTGAAAGAAAAGCAGTCTGTTCCAACACTTCAATTCACTGTGTGAAGTGAATGGAGTGTTGCCTCACTTTCTAAATGCTGTCCTTTCAGAGAAAATCACTTTCCATTGAAAGTGCCTTAAACTACTTTCAAGCATTAACAAAAAACTCACATGCGTTTCTCTGAAAGAGAAGCAGTCTGTTCCAACACTTCAATTCACTGTGCGAAGTGAATGGAGTGTTGCTTCACTTTCTAAATGCTGTTCTTTCAGAGAAAATCCCTTTCCTTTGAATGTGCCTTAAGCTACTTACAAGCATTCAACAGAAACTCACATGCATTTCTCTGAAAGAGAAGCAATCTGTTCCAACACTTCAATTCACTATGCGAAGTGAATGGAGTGTTGCTTCACTTTCTAAATGCTGTCCTTTCAGAGAAAATCACTTTCCATTGAAAGTGCCTTAAACTACTTTCAAGCATTAACAAAAAACTCACATTCGTTTCTCTGAAAGAGAAGCAGTCTATTCCAACACTTCAATTCACTGTGCGAAGTGAATGGAGTGTTGCTTCACTTTGTAAATGCTGTCCTTTCAGAGAAAATCACTTTCCTTTGAAAGTGCCTTAAGCTACTTACAAGCATTCACAGGAAACACACATGCGTTTCTCTGAAATAGAAGCAGTCTGTTCCAACACTTCAATACACTGTGCGAAGTGAATGGAGTGTTGCTTCACTTTCTAAATGCTGTCCTTTCAGAGAAAATCACTTTCGTTTGAAAGTGCCTTAAGCTACTTGAAAGCATTAGGAAGAAACTCACATGCGTTTCTCTGAAAGAGAAGCAGTCTGTTCCAACACTTCAATTCACTGTGCGAAGTGAATGGAGTGTTGCTTCACTTTCTAAATGCTGTCCTTTCAGAGAAAATCACTTTCCTTTGAAAGTGCCTTAAGCTCCTTGCAAGCATTAGGAAGAAACTCACATGCGTTTCTCTGAAAGAAAAGCAGTCTGTTCCAACACTTCAATTCACTGTGTGAAGTGAATGGAGTGTTGCCTCACTTTCTAAATGCTGTCCTTTCAGAGAAAATCACTTTCCATTGAAAGTGCCTTAAACTACTTTCAAGCATTAACAAAAAACTCACATGCGTTTCTCTAAAAGAGAAGCAGTCTGTTCCAACACTTCAATTCACTGTGCCAAGTGAATGGAGTGTTGCTTCACTTTCTAAATGCTGTTCTTTCAGAGAAAATCCCTTTCCTTTGAATGTGCCTTAAGCTACTTACAAGCATTCAACAGAAACTCACATGCATTTCTCTGAAAGAGAAGCAATCTGTTCCAACACTTCAATTCACTATGTGAAGTGAATGGAGTGTTGCTTCACTTTATAAATGCTGTCCTTTCAGAGAAAATCACTTTCCTTTGAAAGTGCCTTAAACTACTTGCAAGCATTCACAAGAAACACTAATGCGTTTCTATGAAAGAGAAGCAGTCTGTTCCAACACTTCAATTCATTGCACGAAGGGAATGGAGTGTTGCTTTACTTTCTAAATGCTGTCCTTTCAGAGAAAATCACTTTCCTTTGAAAAGCCTTGAGCTAATTACAAGCATTCAACAGAAACTCACATGCATTTCTCTGAAAAAGAAGCAGTCTGTTCCAACACTTCAATTCACTGTGCAAAGTGAATGGAGTGTTGCTTCACTTTCTAAATGCTGTCCTTTCAGAGAAAATCACTTTCCTTTGAAAGTGCCTTAAGCTACTTGTCAGGAAGAAGCTCACATGCGTTTCTCTGAAAGAGAAGCAGTCTGTTCCAACACTTCAATTCACTGTGCGAAGTGAATGGAGTGTTGCCTCACTTTCTAAATGCTGTCCTTTCAGAGAAAATCACTTTCCATTGAAAGTGCCTTAAACTACTTTCAAGCATTCACAAAAAACACACATGCGTTTCTCTGAAAGAGAAGCAGTCTGTTCCAACACTTCAGTTCACTGTGCGAAGTGAATGGAGTGTTGCTTCACTTTCTAAATGCTGTCCTTTCAGAGAAAATCACTTTCCTTTGAAAGTGCCTTAAGCTACTTACAAGCATTCAACAGAAACTCACATGCCTTTCTCTGAAAGAGAAGCAGTCTTTTCCAACACTTCAATTCACTGTGCTTAGTGAATGGAGTGTTGCTTCACTTTCTAAATTCTGTCCGTTCAGAGAAAATCACTTTCCTTTGAAAGTGCCTTAAGCTACTTACAAGCATTCAACAGAAACTCACATGCATTTCTCTGAAAGAGAAGTCTGTTCCAACACTTCAATTCACTGTGCGAAGTTAATGGAGTGTTGCTTCACTTTCTAAATTCTGTCCTTTCAGAGAAAATCACTTTCTTTTGAAAGTTCCTTAAACTACTTTCAAGCATTCACAAAAAACTCACATGCGTATCTCTGAAAGAGAAGCAGTCTGTTCCAACACTTCAATTCAGTGTATAAAGTGAATGGAGTGTTGCTTCACTTTCTAAATGCTGTCCTTTCAGAGAAAATCACATTCCTTTGAAAGTGCCTTAATCAAATTGCAAGCATTCACAAGAAACAATAATGCATTCATATGAAAGAGAAGCACTCTGTTCCAACACTTCAATTCACTGCACGAAGGGAATGGAGTCTTGCTTTACTTTCTAAATGCTGTCCTTTCAGAGAAAATCACTTTCCATTGAAAGTGCCTTAAACTACTTTCAAGCATTAACAAAAAACTCACATGCGTTTCTCTGAAAGAGAAGCAGTCTGTTCCAACACTTCAATTCACTGTGCGAAGTGAATGGAGTGTTGCTTCACTTTCTAAATGCTGTCCTTTCAGAGAAAATCACTTTCCTTTGAAAGTGCCTTAAGCTACTTTGAAGCATTCACAGGAAACACACATGCGTTTCTCTGAAAGAGAAGCAGTCTGTTCCAACACTTCAATTCACTGTGCGAAGTGAATGGAGTGTTGCTTCACTTTCTAAATGCTGTCCTTTCAGAGAAAATCACTTTCCTTTGAAAGTTCCTTAAGCTACTTGAAAGCATTAGGAAGAAACTCACATGCGTTTCTCTGAAAGAGAAGCAGTCTGTTCCAACACTTCAATTCACTGTGCGAAGTGAATGGAGTGTTGCTTCACTTTCTAAATGCTGTCCTTTCAGAGAAAATCACTTTCCTTTGAAAGTGCCTTAAGCTACTTACAAGCATTCAACAGAAACTCACATGCATTTCTCTGAAAGAGAAGCAATCTGTTCCAACACTTCAATTCACTATGCGAAGTGAATGGAGTGTTGCTTCACTTTCTAAATGCTGTCCTTTCAGAGAAAATCACTTTCCTTTGAAAGTGCCTTAAGCTACTTGCAAGCATTCACAAGAAACACTAATGCGTTTCTATGAAAGAGAAGCAGTCTGTTCCAACACTTCAATTCATTGCACGAAGGGAATGGAGTGTTGCTTTACTTTCTAAATGCTGTCCTTTCAGAGAAAATCACTTTCCTTTGAAAAGCCTTGAGCTAATTACAAGCATTCAACAGAAACTCACATGCATTTCTCTGAAAAAGAAGCAGTCTGTTCCAACACTTCAATTCACTGTGCGAAGTGAATGGTGTGTTGCTTCACTTTCTAAATGCTGTCCTTTCAGAGAAAATCACTTTCCTTTGAAAGTGCCTTAAGCTACTTGCCAGGAAGAAGCTCACATGCGTTTCTCTGAAAGAGAAGCAGTCTGTTCCAACACTTCAATTCACTGTGAAAAGTGAATGGAGTGTTGCTTCATTTTCTAAATGCTGTCCTTTCAGAGAAAATCACTTTCCTTTGAAAGTGCCTTAAGCAAATTGCAAGCATTCACAAGAAACACTAATGCGTTTATATGAAAGAGAAGCACTCTGTTCCAACACTTCAATTCACTGCACGAAGGGAATGGAGTGTTGCTTTACTTTCTAAATGCTGTCCTTTCAGAGAAAATCACTTTCCATTGAAAGTGCCTTAAACTACTTTCAAGCATTAACAAAAAACTCACATGCGTTTCTCTGAAAGAGAAGCAGTCTGTTCCAACACTTCAATTCACTGTGCGAAGTGAATGGAGTGTTGCCTCACTTTCTAAATGCTGTCCTTTCAGAGAAAATCACTTTCCATTGAAAGTGCCTTAAACTACTTTCAAGCATTCACAAAAAACTCACATGCGTTTCTCTGAAAGAGAAGCAGTCTGTTCCAACACTTCAATTCACTGTGCGAAGTGAATGGAGTGTTGCTTCACTTTCTAAATGCTGTCCTTTCAGAGAAAATCACTTTCCTTTGAAAGTGCCTTAAGCTACTTACAAGCATTCAACAGAAACTCACATGCCTTTCTCTGAAAGAGAAGCAGTCTGTTCCAACACTTCAATTCACTGTGCTTAGTGAGTGGAGTGTTGCTTCACTTTCTAAATGCTGTCCGTTCAGAGAAAATCACTTTCCTTTGAAAGTGCCTTAAGCTACTTACAAGCATTCAACAGAAACTCACATGCATTTCTCTGAAAGAGAAGTCTGTTCCAACACTTCTATTCACTGTGCGAAGTGAATGGAGTGTTGCTTCACTTTCTAAATTCTGTCCTTTCAGAGAAAATCACTTTCTTTTGAAAGTGCCTTAAACTACTTTCAAGCATTCACAAAAAACTCACATGCGTATCTGAAAGAGAAGAAGTCTGTTCCAAAACTTCAATTCAGTGTATAAATTGAATGGAGTGTTGTTCACTTTCTAAATCCTGTCCTTTCACAGAAAATCACTTTCCTTTGAAAGTGCCTTAATCAAATTGCAAGCATTCACAAGAAACACTAATGCGTTTATATGAAAGAGAAGCACTCTGTTCCAACACTTCAATTCACTGCACGAAGGGAATGGAGTCTTGCTTTACTTTCTAAATGCTGTCCTTTCAGAGAAAATCACTTTCCATTGAAAGTGCCTTAAACTTCTTTAAAGCATTAACAAAAAACTCACATGCGTTTCTCTGAAAGAGAAGCAGTCTGTTCCAACACTTCAATTCACTGTGCGAAGTGAATGGAGTGTTGCTTCACTTTCTAAATGCTGTCCTTTCAGAGAAAATCACTTTCCTTTGAAAGTGCCTTTAGCTCCTTGTAAGCATTAGGAAGAAACTCACATGCGTTTCTCTGAAAGAAAAGCAGTCTGTTCCAACACTTCAATTCACTGTGTGAAGTGAATGGAGTGTTGCCTCACTTTCTAAATGCTGTCCTTTCAGAGAAAATCACTTTCCATTGAAAGTGCCTTAAACTACTTTCAAGCATTAACAAAAAACTCACATGCGTTTCTCTGAAAGAGAAGCAGTCTGTTCCAACACTTCAATTCACTGTGCGAAGTGAATGGAGTGTTGCTTCACTTTCTAAATGCTGTTCTTTCAGAGAAAATCCCTTTCCTTTGAATGTGCCTTAAGCTACTTACAAGCATTCAACAGAAACTCACATGCATTTCTCTGAAAGAGAAGCAATCTGTTCCAACACTTCAATTCACTATGCGAAGTGAATGGAGTGTTGCTTCACTTTCTAAATGCTGTCCTTTCAGAGAAAATCACTTTCCTTTGAAAGTGCCTTAAGCTACTTGCAAGCATTCACAAGAAACACTAATGCGCTTCTATGAAAGAGAAGCAGTCTGTTCCAACACTTCAATTCATTGCACGAAGGGAATGGAGTGTTGCTTTACTTTCTAAATGCTGTCCTTTCAGAGAAAATCACTTTCCTTTGAAAAGTCTTGAGCTAATTACAAGCATTCAACAGAAACTCACATGCATTTCTCTGAAAAAGAAGCAGTCTGTTCCAACACTTCACTTCACTGTGCGAAGTGAATGGAGTGTTGCTTCACTTTCTAAATGCTGTCCTTTCAGAGAAAATCACTTTCCTTTGAAAGTGCCTTAAGCTCCTTGCAAGCATTAGGAAGAAACTCACATGCGTTTCTCTGAAAGAAAAGCAGTCTGTTCCAACACTTCAATTCACTGTGTGAAGTGAATGGAGTGTTGCCTCACTTTCTAAATGCTGTCCTTTCAGAGAAAATCACTTTCCATTGAAAGTGCCTTAAACTACTTTCAAGCATTAACAAAAAACTCACATGCGTTTCTCTAAAAGAGAAGCAGTCTGTTCCAACACTTCAATTCACTGTGCCAAGTGAATGGAGTGTTGCTTCACTTTCTAAATGCTGTTCTTTCAGAGAAAATCCCTTTCCTTTGAATGTGCCTTAAGCTACTTACAAGCATTCAACAGAAACTCACATGCATTTCTCTGAAAGAGAAGCAATCTGTTCCAACACTTCAATTCACTATGTGAAGTGAATGGAGTGTTGCTTCACTTTATAAATGCTGTCCTTTCAGAGAAAATCACTTTCCTTTGAAAGTGCCTTAAACTACTTGCAAGCATTCACAAGAAACACTAATGCGTTTCTATGAAAGAGAAGCAGTCTGTTCCAACACTTCAATTCATTGCACGAAGGGAATGGAGTGTTGCTTTACTTTCTAAATGCTGTCCTTTCAGAGAAAATCACTTTCCTTTGAAAAGCCTTGAGCTAATTACAAGCATTCAACAGAAACTCACATGCATTTCTCTGAAAAAGAAGCAGTCTGTTCCAACACTTCAATTCACTGTGCAAAGTGAATGGAGTGTTGCTTCACTTTCTAAATGCTGTCCTTTCAGAGAAAATCACTTTCCTTTGAAAGTGCCTTAAGCTACTTGTCAGGAAGAAGCTCACATGCGTTTCTCTGAAAGAGAAGCAGTCTGTTCCAACACTTCAATTCACTGTGCGAAGTGAATGGAGTGTTGCCTCACTTTCTAAATGCTGTCCTTTCAGAGAAAATCACTTTCCATTGAAAGTGCCTTAAACTACTTTCAAGCATTCACAAAAAACACACATGCGTTTCTCTGAAAGAGAAGCAGTCTGTTCCAACACTTCAGTTCACTGTGCGAAGTGAATGGAGTGTTGCTTCACTTTCTAAATTCTGTCCGTTCAGAGAAAATCACTTTCCTTTGAAAGTGCCTTAAGCTACTTACAAGCATTCAACAGAAACTCACATGCATTTCTCTGAAAGAGAAGTCTGTTCCAACACTTCAATTCACTGTGCGAAGTTAATGGAGTGTTGCTTCACTTTCTAAATTCTGTCCTTTCAGAGAAAATCACTTTCTTTTGAAAGTTCCTTAAACTACTTTCAAGCATTCACAAAAAACTCACATGCGTATCTCTGAAAGAGAAGCAGTCTGTTCCAACACTTCAATTCAGTGTATAAAGTGAATGGAGTGTTGCTTCACTTTCTAAATGCTGTCCTTTCAGAGAAAATCACATTCCTTTGAAAGTGCCTTAATCAAATTGCAAGCATTCACAAGAAACAATAATGCATTCATATGAAAGAGAAGCACTCTGTTCCAACACTTCAATTCACTGCACGAAGGGAATGGAGTCTTGCTTTACTTTCTAAATGCTGTCCTTTCAGAGAAAATCACTTTCCATTGAAAGTGCCTTAAACTACTTTCAAGCATTAACAAAAAACTCACATGCGTTTCTCTGAAAGAGAAGCAGTCTGTTCCAACACTTCAATTCACTGTGCGAAGTGAATGGAGTGTTGCTTCACTTTCTAAATGCTGTCCTTTCAGAGAAAATCACTTTCCTTTGAAAGTGCCTTAAGCTACTTTGAAGCATTCACAGGAAACACACATGCGTTTCTCTGAAAGAGAAGCAGTCTGTTCCAACACTTCAATTCACTGTGCGAAGTGAATGGAGTGTTGCTTCACTTTCTAAATGCTGTCCTTTCAGAGAAAATCACTTTCCTTTGAAAGTTCCTTAAGCTACTTGAAAGCATTAGGAAGAAACTCACATGCGTTTCTCTGAAAGAGAAGCAGTCTGTTCCAACACTTCAATTCACTGTGCGAAGTGAATGGAGTGTTGCTTCACTTTCTAAATGCTGTCCTTTCAGAGAAAATCACTTTCCTTTGAAAGTGCCTTAAGCTACTTACAAGCATTCAACAGAAACTCACATGCATTTCTCTGAAAGAGAAGCAATCTGTTCCAACACTTCAATTCACTATGCGAAGTGAATGGAGTGTTGCTTCACTTTCTAAATGCTGTCCTTTCAGAGAAAATCACTTTCCTTTGAAAGTGCCTTAAGCTACTTGCAAGCATTCACAAGAAACACTAATGCGTTTCTATGAAAGAGAAGCAGTCTGTTCCAACACTTCAATTCATTGCACGAAGGGAATGGAGTGTTGCTTTACTTTCTAAATGCTGTCCTTTCAGAGAAAATCACTTTCCTTTGAAAAGCCTTGAGCTAATTACAAGCATTCAACAGAAACTCACATGCATTTCTCTGAAAAAGAAGCAGTCTGTTCCAACACTTCAATTCACTGTGCGAAGTGAATGGTGTGTTGCTTCACTTTCTAAATGCTGTCCTTTCAGAGAAAATCACTTTCCTTTGAAAGTGCCTTAAGCTACTTGCCAGGAAGAAGCTCACATGCGTTTCTCTGAAAGAGAAGCAGTCTGTTCCAACACTTCAATTCACTGTGAAAAGTGAATGGAGTGTTGCTTCATTTTCTAAATGCTGTCCTTTCAGAGAAAATCACTTTCCTTTGAAAGTGCCTTAAGCAAATTGCAAGCATTCACAAGAAACACTAATGCGTTTATATGAAAGAGAAGCACTCTGTTCCAACACTTCAATTCACTGCACGAAGGGAATGGAGTGTTGCTTTACTTTCTAAATGCTGTCCTTTCAGAGAAAATCACTTTCCATTGAAAGTGCCTTAAACTACTTTCAAGCATTAACAAAAAACTCACATGCGTTTCTCTGAAAGAGAAGCAGTCTGTTCCAACACTTCAATTCACTGTGCGAAGTGAATGGAGTGTTGCCTCACTTTCTAAATGCTGTCCTTTCAGAGAAAATCACTTTCCATTGAAAGTGCCTTAAACTACTTTCAAGCATTCACAAAAAACTCACATGCGTTTCTCTGAAAGAGAAGCAGTCTGTTCCAACACTTCAATTCACTGTGCGAAGTGAATGGAGTGTTGCTTCACTTTCTAAATGCTGTCCTTTCAGAGAAAATCACTTTCCTTTGAAAGTGCCTTAAGCTACTTACAAGCATTCAACAGAAACTCACATGCCTTTCTCTGAAAGAGAAGCAGTCTGTTCCAACACTTCAATTCACTGTGCTTAGTGAGTGGAGTGTTGCTTCACTTTCTAAATGCTGTCCGTTCAGAGAAAATCACTTTCCTTTGAAAGTGCCTTAAGCTACTTACAAGCATTCAACAGAAACTCACATGCATTTCTCTGAAAGAGAAGTCTGTTCCAACACTTCTATTCACTGTGCGAAGTGAATGGAGTGTTGCTTCACTTTCTAAATTCTGTCCTTTCAGAGAAAATCACTTTCTTTTGAAAGTGCCTTAAACTACTTTCAAGCATTCACAAAAAACTCACATGCGTATCTGAAAGAGAAGAAGTCTGTTCCAAAACTTCAATTCAGTGTATAAATTGAATGGAGTGTTGTTCACTTTCTAAATCCTGTCCTTTCACAGAAAATCACTTTCCTTTGAAAGTGCCTTAATCAAATTGCAAGCATTCACAAGAAACACTAATGCGTTTATATGAAAGAGAAGCACTCTGTTCCAACACTTCAATTCACTGCACGAAGGGAATGGAGTCTTGCTTTACTTTCTAAATGCTGTCCTTTCAGAGAAAATCACTTTCCATTGAAAGTGCCTTAAACTTCTTTAAAGCATTAACAAAAAACTCACATGCGTTTCTCTGAAAGAGAAGCAGTCTGTTCCAACACTTCAATTCACTGTGCGAAGTGAATGGAGTGTTGCTTCACTTTCTAAATGCTGTCCTTTCAGAGAAAATCACTTTCCTTTGAAAGTGCCTTTAGCTCCTTGTAAGCATTAGGAAGAAACTCACATGCGTTTCTCTGAAAGAAAAGCAGTCTGTTCCAACACTTCAATTCACTGTGTGAAGTGAATGGAGTGTTGCCTCACTTTCTAAATGCTGTCCTTTCAGAGAAAATCACTTTCCATTGAAAGTGCCTTAAACTACTTTCAAGCATTAACAAAAAACTCACATGCGTTTCTCTGAAAGAGAAGCAGTCTGTTCCAACACTTCAATTCACTGTGCGAAGTGAATGGAGTGTTGCTTCACTTTCTAAATGCTGTTCTTTCAGAGAAAATCCCTTTCCTTTGAATGTGCCTTAAGCTACTTACAAGCATTCAACAGAAACTCACATGCATTTCTCTGAAAGAGAAGCAATCTGTTCCAACACTTCAATTCACTATGCGAAGTGAATGGAGTGTTGCTTCACTTTCTAAATGCTGTCCTTTCAGAGAAAATCACTTTCCTTTGAAAGTGCCTTAAGCTACTTGCAAGCATTCACAAGAAACACTAATGCGCTTCTATGAAAGAGAAGCAGTCTGTTCCAACACTTCAATTCATTGCACGAAGGGAATGGAGTGTTGCTTTACTTTCTAAATGCTGTCCTTTCAGAGAAAATCACTTTCCTTTGAAAAGTCTTGAGCTAATTACAAGCATTCAACAGAAACTCACATGCATTTCTCTGAAAAAGAAGCAGTCTGTTCCAACACTTCACTTCACTGTGCGAAGTGAATGGAGTGTTGCTTCACTTTCTAAATGCTGTCCTTTCAGAGAAAATCACTTTCATTTGAAAGTGCTTTAAGCTACTTGCCAGGAAGAAGCTCACATGCGTTTCTCTGAAAGAGAAGCAGTCTCTTCCAACACTTCAATTCACTGTGAAAAGTGAATGGAGTGTTGCTTCACTTTCTAAATGCTGTCCTTTCAGAGAAAATCACTTTCCTTTGAAATTGCCTTAAGCAAATTGCAAGCATTCACAAGAAACACTAATGCGTTTATATGAAAGAGAAGCACTCTGTTCCAACACTTCAATTCACTGCACGAAGGGAATGGAGTGTTGCTTTACTTTCTAAATGCTGTCCTTTCAGAGAAAATCACTTTCCATTGAAAGTGCCTTAAACTACTTTCAAGCATTAACAAAAAAGTCACATGCGTTTCTCTGAAAGAGAAGCAGTCTGTTCCAACACTTCAATTCACTGTGCGAAGTGAATGGAGTGTTGCCTCACTTTCTAAATGCTGTCTTTCAGAGAAAATCACTTTCCATTGAAAGTGCCTTAAACTACTTTCAAGCATTCACAAAAAACTCACATGCGTTTCTCTGAAAGAGAAGCAGTCTGTTCCAACACTTCAATTCACTGTGCAAAGTGAATGGAGTGTTGCTTCACTTTCTAAATGCTGTCCTTTCAGAGAAAATCACTTTCCTTTGAAAGTGCCTTAAGCTACTTACAAGCATTCAACAGAAACTCACATGCCTTTCTCTGAAAGAGAAGCAGTCTGTTCCAACACTTCAATTCACTGTGCTTAGTGAATGGAGTGTTGCTTCACTTTCTAAATTCTGTCCTTTCAGAGAAAATCACTTTCCTTTGAAAGTGCCTTAAGCAACTTGCAAGCATTCACAAGAAACACTAATGCGTTTATATGAAAGAGAAGCACTCTGTTCCAACACTTCAATTCACTGTACGAAGGGAATGGAGTGTTGCTTCACTTTCTAAATGCTGTCCTTTCCGAAAAAAACCACTTTCCTTTGAAAGTGCCTTAAGCTACTTGCAAGCATTAAGAAGAAACTCACATGCGTTTCTCTGAAAGAGAAGCAGTCTGTTCCAACACTTCAATTCACTGTGCGAAGTGAATGGAGTGTTGCTTCACTTTCTAAATGCTGTCCTTTCAGAGAAAATCACTTTCCTTTGAAAGTGCCTTAAGCTACTTTGAAGCATTCACAGGAAACACACATGCGTTTCTCTGAAATAGAAGCAGTCTGTTCCAACACTTCAATTCACTGTGCGAAGTGAATGGAGTGTTGCTTCACTTTCTAAATGCTGTCCTTTCAGAGAAAATCACTTTCCTTTGAAAGTGCCTTAAGCTACTTGAAAGCATTAGGAAGAAACTCACATGCGTTTCTCTGAAAGAGAAGCAGTCTGTTCCAACACTTCAATTCACTGTGCGAAGTGAATGGAGTGTTGCTTCACTTTCTAAATGCTGTACTTTCAGAGAAAATCACTTTCCTTTGAAAGTGCCTTAAGCTCCTTGCAAGCATTAGGAAGAAACTCACATGCGTTTCTCTGAAAGAAAAGCAGTCTGTTCCAACACTTCAATTCACTGTGTGAAGTGAATGGAGTGTTGCCTCACTTTCTAAATGCTGTCCTTTCAGAGAAAATCACTTTCCATTGAAAGTGCCTTAAACTACTTTCAACCATTAACAAAAAACTCACATGCGTTTCTCTGAAAGAGAAGCAGTCTGTTCCAACACTTCAATTCACTGTGCGAAGTGAATGGAGTGTTGCTTCACTTTCTAAATGCTGTTCTTTCAGAGAAAATCCCTTTCCTTTGAATGTGCCTTAAGCTACTTACAAGCATTCAACAGAAACTCACATGCATTTCTCTGAAAGAGAAGCAATCTGTTCCAACACTTCAATTCACTATGCGAAGTGAATGGAGTCTTGCTTCACTTTCTAAATGCTGTCCTTTCAGAGAAAATCACTTTCCTTTGAAAGTGCCTTAAGCTACTTGCAAGCATTCACAAGAAACACTAATGCGTTTCTGTGAAAGAGAAGCAGTCTGTTCCAACACTTCAATTCATTGCACGAAGGGAATGGAGTGTTTCTTTACTTTCTAAATGCTGTCCTTTCAGAGAAAATAACTTTCCTTTGAAAAGCCTTGAGCTAATTACAAGCATTCAACAGAAACTCACATGCATTTCTCTGAAAAAGAAGCAGTCTGTTCCAACACTTCAATTCACTGTGCGAAGTGAATGGAGTGTTGCTTCACTTTCTAAATGCTGTCCTTTCAGAGAAAATCACTTTCCTTTGAAAGTGCCTTAAGCTACTTGCCAGGAAGAAGCTCACATGCGTTTCTCTGAAAGAGAAGCAGTCTCTTCCAACACTTCAATTCACTGTGTGAAGTGAATGGAGTGTTGCTTCACTTTCTAAATGCTGTCCTTTCAGAGAAAATCACTTTCCTTTGAAAGTGCCTTAAGCTACTTACAAGCATTCAACAGAAACTCACATGCGTTTCTCTGAAACAGAAGCAGTCTGTTCCAACACTTCAATTCACTGCGCGAAGTGAATGGAGTGTTGCTTCACTTTCTAAATGCTGTCCGTTCAGAGAAAATCACTTTCCTTTGAAAGTGCCTTAAGCTACTTACAAGCATTCAACAGAAACTCACATGTATTTCTCTGAAAGAGAAGTCTGTTCCAACACTTCAATTCACTGTGCGAAGTGAATGGAGTGTTGCTTCACTTTCTAAATTCTGTCCTTTCAGAGAAAATCACTTTCTTTTGAAAGTGCCTTAAACTACTTTCAAGCTTTTACAAAAAACTCACATGCGTATCTCTGAAAGAGAAGCAGTCTGTTCCAACACTTCAATTCCCTGTGCAAAGTGAATGGAGTGTTGCTTCACTTTCTAAATGCTGTCCGTTCAGAGAAAATCACTTTCCTTTGAAAGTGCCTTAAGCAAATTGCAAGCATTCACAAGAAACACTAATGCGTTTATATGAAAGAGAAGCACTCTGTTCCAACACTTCAATTCACTGCACGAAGGGAATGGAGTGTTGCTTCACTTTCTAAATGCTGTCCTTTCAGAGAAAATCACTTTCCTTTAAAAGTGCCTTAAGCTACTGGCAAGCATTAGGAAGAAACTCACATGCGTTTCTCTGAAAGAGAAACAGTCTGTTCCAACACTTCAATTCACTGTGCGAAGTGAATGGAGTGTTGCTTCACTTTCTAAATGCTGTCCTTTCAGAGAAAATCACTTTCCTTTGAAAGTGCCTTAAGCTACTTGCAAGCATTAGGAAGAAACTCACATGCGTTTCTCTGAAAGAGAAGCAGTCTGTTCCAACACTTCAATTCACTGTGTGAAGTGAATGGAGTGTTGCCTCACTTTCTAAATGCTGTCCTTTCAGAGAAAATCACTTTTCATTGAAAGTGCCTTAAACTACTTTCAAGCATTAACAAAAAACTCACATGCGTTTCTCTGAAAGAGAAGCAGTCTGTTCCAACACTTCAATTCACTGTGCGAAGTTTATGGAGTGTTGCCTCACTTTCTAAATGCTGTCTTTCAGAGAAAATCACTTTCCATTGAAAGTGCCTTAAACTACTTTCAAGCATTCACAAAAAACTCACATGTGTTTCTCTGAAAGAGAAGCAGTCTGTTCCAACACTTCAATTCACTGTGCGAAGTGAATAGAGTGTTGCTTCACTTTCTAAATTCTGTCCTTTCAGAGAAAATCACTTTCCTTTGAAAGTGCCTTAAGCTACTTACAAGCATTCAACAGAAACTCACATGCCTTACTCTGAAAGAGAAGCAGTCTGTTCCAACACTTCAATTCACTGTGCTTAGTGAATGGAGTGTTGCTTCACTTTCTAAATTCTGTCCTTTCAGAGAAAATCACTTTCTTTTGAAAGTGCTTTAAACTACTTTCAAGCTTTTACAAAAAACTCACATGCGTATCTCTGAAAGAGAAGCAGTCTGTTCCAACACTTCAATTCACTGTGCAAAGTGAATGGAGTGTTGCTTCACTTTCTAAATGCTGTCCGTTCAGAGAAAATCACTTTCCTTTGAAAGTGCCTTAAGCAAATTGCAAGCATTCACAAGAAACACTAATACGTTTATATGAAAGAGAAGCACTCTGTTCCAACACTTCAATTCACTGCACGAAGGGAATGGAGTGTTGCTTCACTTTCTAAATGCTGTCCTTTCAGAGAAAATCACTTTCCTTTGAAAGTGCCTTAAGCTACTTGCAAGCATTAGGAAGAAACTCACATGCGTTTCTCTGAAAGAGAAACAGTCTGTTCCAACACTTCAATACACTGTGCGAAGTGAATGGAGTGTTGCTTCACTTTCTAAATGCTGTCCTTTCAGAGAAAATCACTTTCCTTTGAAAGTGCCTTCAGCTACTTGCAAGCATTAGGAAGAAACTCACATGCGTTTCTCTGAAAGAGAATCAGTCTGTTCCAACACTTCAATTCACTGTGCGAAGTGAATGGAGTGTTGCCTCACTTTCTAAATGCTGTCCTTTCAGAGAAAATCACTTTCCATTGAAAGTGCCTTTAGCTCCTTGTAAGCATTAGGAAGAAACTCACATGCGTTTCTCTGAAAGAAAAGCAGTCTGTTCCAACACTTCAATTCACTGTGTGAAGTGAATGGAGTGTTGCCTCACTTTCTAAATGCTGTCCTTTCAGAGAAAATCACTTTCCATTGAAAGTGCCTTAAACTACTTTCAAGCATTAACAAAAAACTCACATGCGTTTCTCTGAAAGAGAAGCAGTCTGTTCCAACACTTCAATTCACTGTGCGAAGTGAATGGAGTGTTGCTTCACTTTCTAAATGCTGTTCTTTCAGAGAAAATCCCTTTCCTTTGAATGTGCCTTAAGCTACTTACAAGCATTCAACAGAAACTCACATGCATTTCTCTGAAAGAGAAGCAATCTGTTCCAACACTTCAATTCACTATGCGAAGTGAATGGAGTGTTGCTTCACTTTCTAAATGCTGTCCTTTCAGAGAAAATCACTTTCCTTTGAAAGTGCCTTAAGCTACTTGCAAGCATTCACAAGAAACACTAATGCGCTTCTATGAAAGAGAAGCAGTCTGTTCCAACACTTCAATTCATTGCACGAAGGGAATGGAGTGTTGCTTTACTTTCTAAATGCTGTCCTTTCAGAGAAAATCACTTTCCTTTGAAAAGCCTTGAGCTAATTACAAGCATTCAACAGAAACTCACATGCATTTCTCTGAAAAAGAAGCAGTCTGTTCCAACACTTCACTTCACTGTGCGAAGTGAATGGAGTGTTGCTTCACTTTCTAAATGCTGTCCTTTCAGAGAAAATCACTTTCATTTGAAAGTGCCTTAAGCTACTTGCCAGGAAGAAGCTCACATGCGTTTCTCTGAAAGAGAAGCAGTCTCTTCCAACACTTCAATTCACTGTGAAAAGTGAATGGAGTGTTGCTTCACTTTCTAAATGCTGTCCTTTCAGAGAAAATCACTTTCCTTTGAAATTGCCTTAAGCAAATTGCAAGCATTCACAAGAAACACTAATGCGTTTATATGAAAGAGAAGCACTCTGTTCCAACACTTCAATTCACTGCACGAAGGGAATGGAGTGTTGCTTTACTTTCTAAATGCTGTCCTTTCAGAGAAAATCACTTTCCATTGAAAGTGCCTTAAACTACTTTCAAGCATTAACAAAAAAGTCACATGCGTTTCTCTGAAAGAGAAGCAGTCTGTTCCAACACTTCAATTCACTGTGCGAAGTGAATGGAGTGTTGCCTCACTTTCTAAATGCTGTCTTTCAGAGAAAATCACTTTCCATTGAAAGTGCCTTAAACTACTTTCAAGCATTCACAAAAAACTCACATGCGTTTCTCTGAAAGAGAAGCAGTCTGTTCCAACACTTCAATTCACTGTGCAAAGTGAATGGAGTGTTGCTTCACTTTCTAAATGCTGTCCTTTCAGAGAAAATCACTTTCCTTTGAAAGTGCCTTAAGCTACTTACAAGCATTCAACAGAAACTCACATGCCTTTCTCTGAAAGAGAAGCAGTCTGTTCCAACACTTCAATTCACTGTGCTTAGTGAATGGAGTGTTGCTTCACTTTCTAAATTCTGTCCTTTCAGAGAAAATCACTTTCCTTTGAAAGTGCCTTAAGCAACTTGCAAGCATTCTCAAGAAACACTAATGCGTTTATATGAAAGAGAAGCACTCTGTTCCAACACTTCAATTCACTGTACGAAGGGAATGGAGTGTTGCTTCACTTTCTAAATGCTGTCCTTTCAGAAAAAAACCACTTTCCTTTGAAAGTGCCTTAAGCTACTTGCAAGCATTAAGAAGAAACTCACATGCGTTTCTCTGAAAGAGAAGCAGTCTGTTCCAACACTTCAATTCACTGTGCGAAGTGAATGGAGTGTTGCTTCACTTTCTAAATGCTGTCCTTTCAGAGAAAATCACTTTCCTTTGAAAGTGCCTTAAGCTACTTTGAAGCATTCACAGGAAACACACATGCGTTTCTCTGAAATAGAAGCAGTCTGTTCCAACACTTCAATTCACTGTGCGAAGTGAATGGAGTGTTGCTTCACTTTCTAAATGCTGTCCTTTCAGAGAAAATCACTTTCCTTTGAAAGTGCCTTAAGCTACTTGAAAGCATTAGGAAGAAACTCACATGCGTTTCTCTGAAAGAGAAGCAGTCTGTTCCAACACTTCAATTCACTGTGCGAAGTGAATGGAGTGTTGCTTCACTTTCTAAATGCTGTACTTTCAGAGAAAATCACTTTCCTTTGAAAGTGCCTTAAGCTCCTTGCAAGCATTAGGAAGAAACTCACATGCGTTTCTCTGAAAGAAAAGCAGTCTGTTCCAACACTTCAATTCACTGTGTGAAGTGAATGGAGTGTTGCCTCACTTTCTAAATGCTGTCCTTTCAGAGAAAATCACTTTCCATTGAAAGTGCCTTAAACTACTTTCAACCATTAACAAAAAACTCACATGCGTTTCTCTGAAAGAGAAGCAGTCTGTTCCAACACTTCAATTCACTGTGCGAAGTGAATGGAGTGTTGCTTCACTTTCTAAATGCTGTTCTTTCAGAGAAAATCCCTTTCCTTTGAATGTGCCTTAAGCTACTTACAAGCATTCAACAGAAACTCACATGCATTTCTCTGAAAGAGAAGCAATCTGTTCCAACACTTCAATTCACTATGCGAAGTGAATGGAGTCTTGCTTCACTTTCTAAATGCTGTCCTTTCAGAGAAAATCACTTTCCTTTGAAAGTGCCTTAAGCTACTTGCAAGCATTCACAAGAAACACTAATGCGTTTCTGTGAAAGAGAAGCAGTCTGTTCCAACACTTCAATTCATTGCACGAAAGGAATGGAGTGTTTCTTTACTTTCTAAATGCTGTCCTTTCAGAGAAAATCACTTTCCTTTGAAAAGCCTTGAGCTAATTACAAGCATTCAACAGAAACTCACATGCATTTCTCTGAAAAAGAAGCAGTCTGTTCCAACACTTCAATTCACTGTGCGAAGTGAATGGAGTGTTGCTTCACTTTCTAAATGCTGTCCTTTCAGAGAAAATCACTTTCCTTTGAAAGTGCCTTAAGCTACTTGCCAGGAAGAAGCTCACATGCGTTTCTCTGAAAGAGAAGCAGTCTCTTCCAACACTTCAATTCACTGTGTGAAGTGAATGGAGTGTTGCTTCACTTTCTAAATGCTGTCCTTTCAGAGAAAATCACTTTCCTTTGAAAGTGCCTTAAGCTACTTACAAGCATTCAACAGAAACTCACATGCGTTTCTCTGAAACAGAAGCAGTCTGTTCCAACACTTCAATTCACTGCGCGAAGTGAATGGAGTGTTGCTTCACTTTCTAAATGCTGTCCGTTCAGAGAAAATCACTTTCCTTTGAAAGTGCCTTAAGCTACTTACAAGCATTCAACAGAAACTCACATGTATTTCTCTGAAAGAGAAGTCTGTTCCAACACTTCAATTCACTGTGCGAAGTGAATGGAGTGTTGCTTCACTTTCTAAATTCTGTCCTTTCAGAGAAAATCACTTTCTTTTGAAAGTGCCTTAAACTACTTTCAAGCTTTTACAAAAAACTCACATGCGTATCTCTGAAAGAGAAGCAGTCTGTTCCAACACTTCAATTCCCTGTGCAAAGTGAATGGAGTGTTGCTTCACTTTCTAAATGCTGTCCGTTCAGAGAAAATCACTTTCCTTTGAAAGTGCCTTAAGCAAATTGCAAGCATTCACAAGAAACACTAATGCGTTTATATGAAAGAGAAGCACTCTGTTCCAACACTTCAATTCACTGCACGAAGGGAATGGAGTGTTGCTTCACTTTCTAAATGCTGTCCTTTCAGAGAAAATCACTTTCCTTTAAAAGTGCCTTAAGCTACTGGCAAGCATTAGGAAGAAACTCACATGCGTTTCTCTGAAAGAGAAACAGTCTGTTCCAACACTTCAATTCACTGTGCGAAGTGAATGGAGTGTTGCTTCACTTTCTAAATGCTGTCCTTTCAGAGAAAATCACTTTCCTTTGAAAGTGCCTTAAGCTACTTGCAAGCATTAGGAAGAAACTCACATGCGTTTCTCTGAAAGAGAAGCAGTCTGTTCCAACACTTCAATTCACTGTGTGAAGTGAATGGAGTGTTGCCTCACTTTCTAAATGCTGTCCTTTCAGAGAAAATCACTTTCCATTGAAAGTGCCTTAAACTACTTTCAAGCATTAACAAAAAACTCACATGCGTTTCTCTGAAAGAGAAGCAGTCTGTTCCAACACTTCAATTCACTGTGCGAAGTTTATGGAGTGTTGCCTCACTTTCTAAATGCTGTCTTTCAGAGAAAATCACTTTCCATTGAAAGTGCCTTAAACTACTTTCAAGCATTCACAAAAAACTCACATGTGTTTCTCTGAAAGAGAAGCAGTCTGTTCCAACACTTCAATTCACTGTGCGAAGTGAATAGAGTGTTGCTTCACTTTCTAAATTCTGTCCTTTCAGAGAAAATCACTTTCCTTTGAAAGTGCCTTAAGCTACTTACAAGCATTCAACAGAAACTCACATGCCTTACTCTGAAAGAGAAGCAGTCTGTTCCAACACTTCAATTCACTGTGCTTAGTGAATGGAGTGTTGCTTCACTTTCTAAATTCTGTCCTTTCAGAGAAAATCACTTTCTTTTGAAAGTGCTTTAAACTACTTTCAAGCTTTTACAAAAAACTCACATGCGTATCTCTGAAAGAGAAGCAGTCTGTTCCAACACTTCAATTCACTGTGCAAAGTGAATGGAGTGTTGCTTCACTTTCTAAATGCTGTCCGTTCAGAGAAAATCACTTTCCTTTGAAAGTGCCTTAAGCAAATTGCAAGCATTCACAAGAAACACTAATACGTTTATATGAAAGAGAAGCACTCTGTTCCAACACTTCAATTCACTGCACGAAGGGAATGGAGTGTTGCTTCACTTTCTAAATGCTGTCCTTTCAGAGAAAATCACTTTCCTTTGAAAGTGCCTTAAGCTACTTGCAAGCATTAGGAAGAAACTCACATGCGTTTCTCTGAAAGAGAAACAGTCTGTTCCAACACTTCAATACACTGTGCGAAGTGAATGGAGTGTTGCTTCACTTTCTAAATGCTGTCCTTTCAGAGAAAATCACTTTCCTTTGAAAGTGCCTTCAGCTACTTGCAAGCATTGGGAAGAAACTCACATGCGTTTCTCTGAAAGAGAATCAGTCTGTTCCAACACTTCAATTCACTGTGCAAAGTGAATGGAGTGTTGCCTCACTTTCTAAATGCTGTCCTTTCAGAGAAAATCACTTTCCATTGAAAGTGCCTTAAACTACTTTCAAGCATTCACAAAAAACTCACATGCGTTTCTCTGAAAGAGAAGCAGTCTGTTCCAACACTTCAATTCACTGTGCAAAGTGAATGGAGTGTTGCTTCACTTTCTAAATGCTATCCTTTCAGAGAAAATCACTTTCCTATGAAAGTGCCTTAAGCTACTTACAAGCATTCAACAGAAACTCACATGCCTTTCTCTGAAAGAGAAGCAGTCTGTTCCAACACTCCAATTCACTGTGCTTAGTGAATGGAGTGTTGCTTCACTTTCTAAATTCTGTCCTTTCAGAGAAAATCACTTTCATTTGAAAGTGCCTTAAGCAACTTGCAAGCATTCACAAGAAACACTAATGCGTTTATATGAAAGAGAAGCACTCTGTTCCAACACTTCAATTCACTGCACGAAGGGAATGGAGTGTTGCTTCACTTTCTAAATGCTGTCCTTTCAGAGAAAACCACTTTCCTTTGAAAGAGCCTTAAGCTACTTACAAGCATTCACCAGAAACTCACATGCGTTTCTCTGAAATAGACGCAGTCTGTTCCAACACTTCAATTCACTGTGCGAAGTGAATGGAGTGTTGCTTCACTTTCTAAATGCTGTCCTTTCAGAGAAAATCACTTTCCTTTGAAATTGCCTTAAGGTACTTGCAAGCATTAGGAAGAAACTCACATACGTTTCTCTGAAAGAAAAGCAGTCTGTTCCAACATTTCAATTCACTGTGCGAAGTGAATGGAGTGTTGCTTCACTTTCTAAATGCTGTCCTTTCAGAGAAAATCCCTTTCCTTTGAATGTGCCTTAAGCTACTTACAAGCATTCAACAGAAACTCACATGCATTTCTCTGAAAGAGAAGCAATCTGTTCCAACACTTCAATTCTCTGTGCGAAGTGAATGGAGTGTTGCTTCACTTTCTAAATGCTGTCCTTTCAGAGAAAATCCCTTTCCTTTGAAAGTGCCTGAAGCTACTTGCAAGCAAGCACAAGAAACACTAATGCATTTCTATGAAAGAGAAGCAGTCTGTTGAAACACTTCAATTCATTGCACGAAGGGAATGGAGTGTTGCTTTACTTTCTAAATGCTATCCTTTCAGAGAAAATCACTTTCCTTTGAAAGAGGCTTGAGCTACTTACAAGCATTCAACAGAAACTCACATGCATTTCTCTGAAAAAGAGCAGTCTGTTCCAACACTTCAATTCACTGTGCGAAGTGAATGGAGTGTTGCTTCACTTTCTAAATGCTGTCCTTTCAGAGAAAATCACTTTCCTTTGAAAGTGCCTTAAGCTACTTGCCAGGAAGAAGCTCACATGCGTTTCTCTGAAAGAGAAGCAGTCTGTTCCAACACTTCAATTCACTGTGAAAAGTGAATGGAGTGTTGCTTCACTTTCTAAATGCTGTCCTTTCAGAGAAAATCACTTTCCTTTGAAAGTGCCTTAAGCAAATTGCAAGCATTCACAAGAAACACTAATGCGTTTATATGAAAGAGAAGCACTCTGTTCCAACACTTCAATTCACTGCACGAAGGGAATGGAGTGTTGCTTTACTTTCTAAATGCTGTCCTTTCAGAGAAAATCACTTTCCATTGAAAGTGCCTTAAACTACTTTCAAGCATTAACAAAAAACTCACATGCGTTTCTCTGAAAGAGAAGCAGTCTGTTCCAACACTTCAATTCACTGTGCTTAGTGAATGGAGTGTTGCTTCACTTTCTAAATTCTGTCCTTTCAGAGAAAATCACTTTCCTTTGAAAGTGCCTTAAGCAACTTGCAAGCATTCACAAGAAACACTAATGCGTTTATATGAAAGAGAAGCACTCTGTTCCAACACTTCAATTCACTGTACGAAGGGAATGGAGTGTTGCTTCACTTTCTAAATGCTGTCCTTTCAGAAAAAAACCACTTTCCTTTGAATGTGCCTTAAGCTACTTGCAAGCATTAAGAAGAAACTCACATGCGTTTCTCTGAAAGAGAAGCAGTCTGTTCCAACACTTCAATTCACTGTGCGAAGTGAATGGAGTGTTGCTTCACTTTCTAAATGCTGTCCTTTCAGAGAAAATCACTTTCCTTTGAAAGTGCCTTAAGCTACTTTGAAGCATTCACAGGAAACACACATGCGATTCTCTGAAATAGAAGCAGTCTGTTCCAACACTTCAATTCACTGTGCGAAGTGAATGGAGTGTTGCTTCACTTTCTAAATGCTGTCCTTTCAGAGAAAATCACTTTCCTTTGAAAGTGCCTTAAGCTACTTGAAAGCATTAGGAAGAAACTCACATGCGTTTCTCTGAAAGAGAAGCAGTCTGTTCCAACACTTCAATTCACTGTGCGAAGTGAATGGAGTGTTGCTTCACTTTCTAAATGCTGTACTTTCAGAGAAAATCACTTTCCTTTGAAAGTGCCTTAAGCTCCTTGCAAGCATTAGGAAGAAACTCACATGCGTTTCTCTGAAAGAAAAGCAGTCTGTTCCAACACTTCAATTCACTGTGTGAAGTGAATGGAGTGTTGCCTCACTTTCTAAATGCTGTCCTTTCAGAGAAAATCACTTTCCATTGAAAGTGCCTTAAACTACTTTCAACCATTAACAAAAAACTCACATGCGTTTCTCTGAAAGAGAAGCAGTCTGTTCCAACACTTCAATTCACTGTGCGAAGTGAATGGAGTGTTGCTTCACTTTCTAAATGCTGTTCTTTCAGAGAAAATCCCTTTCCTTTGAATGTGCCTTAAGCTACTTACAAGCATTCAACAGAAACTCACATGCATTTCTCTGAAAGAGAAGCAATCTGTTCCAACACTTCAATTCACTATGCGAAGTGAATGGAGTCTTGCTTCACTTTCTAAATGCTGTCCTTTCAGAGAAAATCACTTTCCTTTGAAAGTGCCTTAAGCTACTTGCAAGCATTCACAAGAAACACTAATGCGTTTCTGTGAAAGAGAAGCAGTCTGTTCCAACACTTCAATTCATTGCACGAAGGGAATGGAGTGTTTCTTTACTTTCTAAATGCTGTCCTTTCAGAGAAAATCACTTTCCTTTGAAAAGCCTTGAGCTAATTACAAGCATTCAACAGAAACTCACATGCATTTCTCTGAAAAAGAAGCAGTCTGTTCCAACACTTCAATTCACTGTGCGAAGTGAATGGAGTGTTGCTTCACTTTCTAAATGCTGTCCTTTCAGAGAAAATCACTTTCCTTTGAAAGTGCCTTAAGCTACTTGCCAGGAAGAAGCTCACATGCGTTTCTCTGAAAGAGAAGCAGTCTCTTCCAACACTTCAATTCACTGTGTGAAGTGAATGGAGTGTTGCTTCACTTTCTAAATGCTGTCCTTTCAGAGAAAATCACTTTCCTTTGAAAGTGCCTTAAGCTACTTACAAGCATTCAACAGAAACTCACATGCGTTTCTCTGAAACAGAAGCAGTCTGTTCCAACACTTCAATTCACTGCGCGAAGTGAATGGAGTGTTGCTTCACTTTCTAAATGCTGTCCGTTCAGAGAAAATCACTTTCCTTTGAAAGTGCCTTAAGCTACTTACAAGCATTCAACAGAAACTCACATGTATTTCTCTGAAAGAGAAGTCTGTTCCAACACTTCAATTCACTGTGCGAAGTGAATGGAGTGTTGCTTCACTTTCTAAATTCTGTCCTTTCAGAGAAAATCACTTTCTTTTGAAAGTGCCTTAAACTACTTTCAAGCTTTTACAAAAAACTCACATGCGTATCTCTGAAAGAGAAGCAGTCTGTTCCAACACTTCAATTCCCTGTGCAAAGTGAATGGAGTGTTGCTTCACTTTCTAAATGCTGTCCGTTCAGAGAAAATCACTTTCCTTTGAAAGTGCCTTAAGCAAATTGCAAGCATTCACAAGAAACACTAATGCGTTTATATGAAAGAGAAGCACTCTGTTCCAACACTTCAATTCACTGCACGAAGGGAATGGAGTGTTGCTTCACTTTCTAAATGCTGTCCTTTCAGAGAAAATCACTTTCCTTTAAAAGTGCCTTAAGCTACTGGCAAGCATTAGGAAGAAACTCACATGCGTTTCTCTGAAAGAGAAACAGTCTGTTCCAACACTTCAATTCACTGTGCGAAGTGAATGGAGTGTTGCTTCACTTTCTAAATGCTGTCCTTTCAGAGAAAATCACTTTCCTTTGAAAGTGCCTTAAGCTACTTGCAAGCATTAGGAAGAAACTCACATGCGTTTCTCTGAAAGAGAAGCAGTCTGTTCCAACACTTCAATTCACTGCACGAAGGGAATGGAGTGTTGCCTCACTTTCTAAATGCTGTCCTTTCAGAGAAAATCACTTTCCATTGAAGTGCCTTAAACTACTTTCAAGCATTAACAAAAAACTCACATGCGTTTCTCTGAAAGAGAAGCAGTCTGTTCCAACACTTCAATTCACTGTGCGAAGTTTATGGAGTGTTGCCTCACTTTCTAAATGCTGTCTTTCAGAGAAAATCACTTTCCATTGAAAGTGCCTTAAACTACTTTCAAGCATTCACAAAAAACTCACATGTGTTTCTCTGAAAGAGAAGCAGTCTGTTCCAACACTTCAATTCACTGTGCGAAGTGAATAGAGTGTTGCTTCACTTTCTAAATTCTGTCCTTTCAGAGAAAATCACTTTCCTTTGAAAGTGCCTTAAGCTACTTACAAGCATTCAACAGAAACTCACATGCCTTTCTCTGAAAGAGAAGCAGTCTGTTCCAACACTTCAATTCACTGTGCTTAGTGAATGGAGTGTTGCTTCACTTTCTAAATTCTGTCCTTTCAGAGAAAATCACTTTCTTTTGAAAGTGCTTTAAACTACTTTCAAGCTTTTACAAAAAACTCACATGCGTATCTCTGAAAGAGAAGCAGTCTGTTCCAACACTTCAATTCACTGTGCAAAGTGAATGGAGTGTTGCATCACTTTCTAAATGCTGTCCGTTCAGAGAAAATCACTTTCCTTTGAAAGTGCCTTAAGCAAATTGCAAGCATTCACAAGAAACACTAATACGTTTATATGAAAGAGAAGCACTCTGTTCCAACACTTCAATTCACTGCACGAAGGGAATGGAGTGTTGCTTCACTTTCTAAATGCTGTCCTTTCAGAGAAAATCACTTTCCTTTGAAAGTGCCTTAAGCTACTTGCAAGCATTAGGAAGAAACTCACATGCGTTTCTCTGAAAGAGAAACAGTCTGTTCCAACACTTCAATACACTGTGCGAAGTGAATGGAGTGTTGCTTCACTTTCTAAATGCTGTCCTTTCAGAGAAAATCACTTTCCTTTGAAAGTGCCTTCAGCTACTTGCAAGCATTAGGAAGAAACTCACATGCGTTTCTCTGAAAGAGAATCAGTCTGTTCCAACACTTCAATTCACTGTGCGAAGTGAATGGAGTGTTGCCTCACTTTCTAAATGCTGTCCTTTCAGAGAAAATCACTTTCCATTGAAAGTGCCTTAAACTACTTTCAAGCATTCACAAAAAACTCACATGCGTTTCTCTGAAAGAGAAGCAGTCTGTTCCAACACTTCAATTCACTGTGCAAAGTGAATGGAGTGTTGCTTCACTTTCTAAATGCTATCCTTTCAGAGAAAATCACTTTCCTATGAAAGTGCCTTAAGCTACTTACAAGCATTCATCAGAAACTCACATGCCTTTCTCTGAAAGAGAAGCAGTCTGTTCCAACACTTCAATTCACTGTGCTTAGTGAATGGAGTGTTGCTTCACTTTCTAAATTCTGTCCTTTCAGAGAAAATCACTTTCATTTGAAAGTGCCTTAAGCAACTTGCAAGCATTCACAAGAAACACTAATGCGTTTATATGAAAGAGAAGCACTCTGTTCCAACACTTCAATTCACTGTGTGAAGTGAATGGAGTGTTGCCTCACTTTCTAAATGCTGTCCTTTCAGAGAAAATCACTTTCCATTGAAGTGCCTTAAACTACTTTCAAGCATTAACAAAAAACTCACATGCGTTTCTCTGAAAGAGAAGCAGTCTGTTCCAACACTTCAATTCACTGTGCGAAGTTTATGGAGTGTTGCCTCACTTTCTAAATGCTGTCTTTCAGAGAAAATCACTTTCCATTGAAAGTGCCTTAAACTACTTTCAAGCATTCACAAAAAACTCACATGTGTTTCTCTGAAAGAGAAGCAGTCTGTTCCAACACTTCAATTCACTGTGCGAAGTGAATAGAGTGTTGCTTCACTTTCTAAATTCTGTCCTTTCAGAGAAAATCACTTTCCTTTGAAAGTGCCTTAAGCTACTTACAAGCATTCAACAGAAACTCACATGCCTTACTCTGAAAGAGAAGCAGTCTGTTCCAACACTTCAATTCACTGTGCTTAGTGAATGGAGTGTTGCTTCACTTTCTAAATTCTGTCCTTTCAGAGAAAATCACTTTCTTTTGAAAGTGCTTTAAACTACTTTCAAGCTTTTACAAAAAACTCACATGCGTATCTCTGAAAGAGAAGCAGTCTGTTCCAACACTTCAATTCACTGTGCAAAGTGAATGGAGTGTTGCTTCACTTTCTAAATGCTGTCCGTTCAGAGAAAATCACTTTCCTTTGAAAGTGCCTTAAGCAAATTGCAAGCATTCACAAGAAACACTAATACGTTTATATGAAAGAGAAGCACTCTGTTCCAACACTTCAATTCACTGCACGAAGGGAATGGAGTGTTGCTTCACTTTCTAAATGCTGTCCTTTCAGAGAAAATCACTTTCCTTTGAAAGTGCCTTAAGCTACTTGCAAGCATTAGGAAGAAACTCACATGCGTTTCTCTGAAAGAGAAACAGTCTGTTCCAACACTTCAATACACTGTGCGAAGTGAATGGAGTGTTGCTTCACTTTCTAAATGCTGTCCTTTCAGAGAAAATCACTTTCCTTTGAAAGTGCCTTCAGCTACTTGCAAGCATTAGGAAGAAACTCACATGCGTTTCTCTGAAAGAGAATCAGTCTGTTCCAACACTTCAATTCACTGTGCGAAGTGAATGGAGTGTTGCCTCACTTTCTAAATGCTGTCCTTTCAGAGAAAATCACTTTCCATTGAAAGTGCCTTAAACTACTTTCAAGCATTCACAAAAAACTCACATGCGTTTCTCTGAAAGAGAAGCAGTCTGTTCCAACACTTCAATTCACTGTGCAAAGTGAATGGAGTGTTGCTTCACTTTCTAAATGCTATCCTTTCAGAGAAAATCACTTTCCTATGAAAGTGCCTTAAGCTACTTACAAGCATTCAACAGAAACTCACATGCCTTTCTCTGAAAGAGAAGCAGTCTGTTCCAACACTTCAATTCACTGTGCTTAGTGAATGGAGTGTTGCTTCACTTTCTAAATTCTGTCCTTTCAGAGAAAATCACTTTCATTTGAAAGTGCCTTAAGCAACTTGCAAGCATTCACAAGAAACACTAATGCGTTTATATGAAAGAGAAGCACTCTGTTCCAACACTTCAATTCACTGCACGAAGGGAATGGAGTGTTGCTTCACTTTCTAAATGCTGTCCTTTCAGAGAAAACCACTTTCCTTTGAAAGAGCCTTAAGCTACTTACAAGCATTCACCAGAAACTCACATGCGTTTCTCTGAAATAGACGCAGTCTGTTCCAACACTTCAATTCACTGTGCGAAGTGAATGGAGTGTTGCTTCACTTTCTAAATGCTGTCCTTTCAGAGAAAATCACTTTCCTTTGAAATTGCCTTAAGGTACTTGCAAGCATTAGGAAGAAACTCACATACGTTTCTCTGAAAGAAAAGCAGTCTGTTCCAACATTTCAATTCACTGTGCGAAGTGAATGGAGTGTTGCTTCACTTTCTAAATTTTGTCCTTTCAGAGAAAATCCCTTTCCTTTGAATGTGCCTTAAGCTACTTACAAGCATTCAACAGAAACTCACATGCATTTCTCTGAAAGAGAAGCAATCTGTTCCAACACTTCAATTCTCTGTGCGAATTGAATGGAGTGTTGCTTCACTTTCTAAATGCTGTCCTTTCAGAGAAAATCCCTTTCCTTTGAAAGTGCCTGAAGCTACTTGCAAGCAAGCACAAGAAACACTAATGCATTTCTATGAAAGAGAAGCAGTCTGTTGAAACACTTCAATTCATTGCACGAAGGTAATGGAGTGTTGCTTTACTTTCTAAATGCTATCCTTTCAGAGAAAATCACTTTCCTTTGAAAGAGGCTTGAGCTACTTACAAGCATTCAACAGAAACTCACATGCATTTCTCTGAAAAAGAAGCAGTCTGTTCCAACACTTCAATTCACTGTGCGAAGTGAATGGAGTGTTGCTTCACTTTCTAAATGCTGTCCTTTCAGAGAAAATCACTTTCCTTTGAAAGTGCCTTAAGCTACTTGCCAGGAAGAAGCTCACATGCGTTTCTCTGAAAGAGAAGCAGTCTGTTCCAACACTTCAATTCACTGTGAAAAGTGAATGGAGTGTTGCTTCACTTTCTAAATGCTGTCCTTTCAGAGAAAATCACTTTCCTTTGAAAGTGCCTTAAGCAAATTGCAAGCATTCACAAGAAACACTAATGCGTTTATATGAAAGAGAAGCACTCTGTTCCAACACTTCAATTCACTGCACGAAGGGAATGGAGTGTTGCTTTACTTTCTAAATGCTGTCCTTTCAGAGAAAATCACTTTCCATTGAAAGTGCCTTAAACTACTTTCAAGCATTAACAAAAAACTCACATGCGTTTCTCTGAAAGAGAAGCAGTCTGTTCCAACACTTCAATTCACTGTGCGAAGTGAATAGAGTGTTGCCTCACTTTCTAAATGCTGTCTTTCAGAGAAAATCACTTTCCATTGAAAGTGCCTTAAACTACTTTCAAGCATTCACAAAAAACTCACATGCGTTTCTCTGAAAGAGAAGCAGTCTGTTCCAACACTTCAATTCACTGTGCGAAGTGAATGGAGTGTTGCTTCACTTTCTAAATGCTGTCCTTTCAGAGAAAATCACTTTCCTTTGAAAGTGCCTTAAGCTACTTACAAGCATTCAACAGAAACTCACATGCCTTTCTCTGAAAGAGAAGCAGTCTGTTCCAACACTTCAATTCACTGTGCTTAGTGAATGGAGTGTTTCTTCACTTTCTAAATTCTGTCCTTTCAGAGAAAATCACTTTCTTTTGAAAGTGCCTTAAACTACTTTCAAGCTTTTACAAAAAACTCACATGCGTATCTCTGAAAGAGAAGCAGTCTGTGCCAACACTTCAATTCACTGTGCAAAGTGAATGGAGTGTTGCTTCACTTTCTAAATGCTGTCCGTTCAGAGAAAATCACTTTCCTTTGAAAGTGCCTTAAGCAAATTGCAAGCATTCACAAGAAACACTAATGCGTTTATATGAAAGAGAAGCACTCTGTTCCAACACTTCAATTCACTGCACGAAGGGAATGGAGTGTTGCTTCACTTTCTAAATGCTGTCCTTTCAGTGAAAATCACTTTCCTTTGAAAGTGCCTTTAGCTACTTGCAAGCATTAGGAAGAAACTCACATGCGTTTCTCTGAAAGAGAATCAGTCTGTTCCAACACTTCAATTCACTGTGCGAAGTGAATGGAGTGTTGCCTCACTTTCTAAATGCTGTCCTTTCAGAGAAAATCACTTTCCATTGAAAGTGCCTTAAACTACTTTCAAGCATTCACAAAAAACTCACATGCGTTTCTCTGAAAGAGAAGCAGTCTGTTCCAACACTTCAATTCACTGTGCAAAGTGAATGGAGTGTTGCTTCACTTTCTAAATGCTGTCCTTTCAGAGAAAATCACTTTCCTTTGAAAGTGCCTTAAGCTACTTACAAGCATTCAACAGAAACTCACATGCCTTTCTATGAAAGAGAAGCAGTCTGTTCCAACACTTCAATTCACTGTGCTTAGTCAATAGAGTGTTGCTTAACTTTCTAAATTCTGTCCTTTCCGAGAAAATCACTTTCCTTTGAAAGTGCCTTAAGCAACTTGCAAGCATTCACAAGAAACACTAATGCGTTTATATGAAAGAGAAGCACTCTGTTCCAACACTTCAATTCACTGCACGAAGGGAATGGAGTGTTGCTTCACTTTCTAAATGCTGTCCTTTCAGAGAAAACCACTTTCCTTTGAAAGAGCCTTAAGCTACTTACAAGCATTCACCAGAAACTCACATGCGTTTCTCTGAAATAGACGCAGTCTGTTCCAACACTTCAATTCACTGTGCGAAGTGAATGGAGTGTTGCTTCACTTTCTAAATGCTGTCCTTTCAGAGAAAATCACTTTCCTTTAAAGTGCCTTAAGCTACTTGCAAGCATTAGGAAGAAACTCACATGCGTTTCTCTGAAAGAGAAGCAGTCTGTTCCAACACTTCAATTCACTGTGCGAAGTGAATGGAGTGTTGCTTCACTTTCTAAATGCTGTCCTTTCAGAGAAAATCACTTTCCTTTGAAATTGCCTTAAGGTACTTCCAAGCATTAGGAAGAAACTCACATGCGTTTCTCTGAAAGAAAAGCAGTCTGTTCCAACATTTCAATTCTCTGTGCGAAGTGAATGGAGTGTTGCTTCACTTTCTAAATGCTGTCCTTTCAGAGAAAATCCCTTTCCTTTGAATGTGCCTTAAGCTACTTACAAGCATTCAACAGAAACTCACATGCATTTCTCTGAAAGAGAAGCAATCTGTTCCAACACTTCAATTCTCTGTGCGAAGTGAATGGAGTGTTCCTTCACTTTCTAAATGCTGTCCTTTCAGAGAAAATCCCATTCCTTTGAAAGTGCCTTAAGCTACTTGCAAGCATTCACATGAAACACTAATGCATTTCTATGAAAGAGAAGCAGTCTGTTGAAACACTTCAATTCATTGCACGAAGGGAATGGAGTGTTGCTTTACTTTCTAAATGCTGTCCTTTCAAAGAAAATCACTTTCCTTTGAAAGAGCCTTGAGCTACTTACAAGCAATCAACAGAAACTCACATGCATTTCTCTGAAAAAGAAGCAGTCTGTTCCAACACTTCAATTCACTGTGCGACGTGAATGGAGTGTTGCTTCACTTTCTAAATGCTGTCCTTTCAGAGAAAATCATTTTCCTTTGAAAGTGCCTTAAGCTACTTGCCAGGAAGAAGCTCACATGCGTTTCTCTGAAAGAGAAGCAGTCTGTTCCAACACTTCAATTCACTGTGAAAAGTGAATGGAGTGTTGCTTCACTTTCTAAATGCTGTCCTTTCAGAGAAAATCACTTTCCTTTGAAAGTGCCTTAAGCAAATTGCAAGCATTCACAAGAAACACTAATGCGTTTATATGAAAGAGAAGCACTCTGTTCCAACACTTCAATTCACTGCACGAAGGGAATGGAGTGTTGCTTTACTTTCTAAATGCTGTCCTTTCAGAGAAAATCACTTTCCATTGAAAGTGCCTTAAACTACTTTCAAGCATTAACAAAAAACTCACATGCGTTTCTCTGAAAGAGAAGCAGTCTGTTCCAACACTTCAATTCACTGTGCGAAGTGAATGGAGTGTTGCCTACTTTCTAAATGCTGTCTTTCAGAGAAAATCACTTTCCATTGAAAGTGCCTTAAACTACTTTCAAGCATTCACAAAAAACTCACATGCGTTTCTCTGAAAGAGAAGCAGTCTGTTCCAACACTTCAATTCACTGTGCGAAGTGAATGGAGTGTTGCTTCACTTTCTAAATGCTGTCCTTTCAGAGAAAATCACTTTCCTTTGAAAGTGCCTAAAGCTACTTACAAGCATTCAACAGAAACTCACATGCCTTTCTCTGAAAGAGAAGCAGTCTGTTCCAACACTTCAATTCACTGTGCTTAGTGAATGGAGTGTTGCTTCACTTTCTAAATTCTGTCCTTTCAGAGAAAATCACTTTCCTTTGAAAGTGCCTTAAGCAACTTGCAAGCATTCACAAGAAACACTAATGCGTTTATATGAAAGAGAAGCACTCTGTTCCAACACTTCAATTCACTGTACGAAGGGAATGGAGTGTTGCTTCACTTTCTAAATGCTGTCCTTTCAGAGAAAACCACTTTCCTTTGAAAGTGCCTTAAGCTACTTGCAAGCATTTGGAAGAAACTCACATGCGTTTCTCTGAAAGAGAAGCAGTCTGTTCCAACACTTCAATTCACTGTGCGAAGTGAATGGAGTGTTGCTTCACTTTCTAAATGCTGTCCTTTCAGAGAAAATCACCTTCCTTTGAAAGTGCCTTAAGCTACTTTGAAGCATTCACAGGAAACACACATACGTTTCTCTGAAATAGAAGCAGTCTGTTCCAACACTTCAATTCACTGTGCGAAGTGAATGGAGTGTTGCTTCACTTTCTAAATGCTGTCCTTTCAGAGAAAATCCCTTTCCTTTGAAAGTGCCTTAAGCTCCTTGCAAGCATTAGGAAGAAACTCACATGCGTTTCTCTGAAAGAAAAGCAGTCTGTTCCAACACTTCAATTCACTGTGTGAAGTGAATGGAGTGTTGCCTCACTTTCTAAATGCTGTCCTTTCAGAGAAAATCACTTTCCATTGAAAGTGCCTTAAACTACTTTCAAGCATTAACAAAAAACTCACATGCGTTTCTCTGAAAGAGAAGCAGTCTGTTCCAACACTTCAATTCACTGTGCGAAGTGAATGGAGTGTTGCTTCACTTTCTAAATGCTGTTCTTTCAGAGAAAATCCCTTTCCTTTGAATGTGCCTTAAGCTACTTACAAGCATTCAACAGAAACTCACATGCATTTCTCTGAAAGAGAAGCAATCTGTTCCAACACTTCAATTCACTATGCGAAGTGAATGGAGTGTTGCTTCACTTTCTAAATGCTGTCCTTTCAGAGAAAATCACTTTCCTTTGAAAGTGCCTTAAGCTACTTGCAAGCATTCACAAGAAACACTAATGCGTTTCTATGAAAGAGAAGCAGTCTGTTCCAACACTTCAATTCATTGCACGAAGGGAATGGAGTGTTGCTTTACTTTCTAAATGCTGTCCTTTCAGAGAAATTCACTTTCCTTTGAAAAGCCTTGAACTAATTACAAGCATTCAACAGAAACTCACATGCATTTCTCTGAAAAAGAAGCAGTCTGTTCCAACACTTCAATTCACTGTGCGAAGTGAATGGAGTGTTGCTTCACTTTCTAAATGCTGTCCTTTCAGAGAAAATCACTTTCCTTTGAAAGTGCCTTAAGCTACTTGCCAGGAAGAAGCTCACATTCGTTTCTCTGAAAGAGAAGCAGTCTCTTCCAACACTTCAATTCACTGTGTGAAGTGAATGGAGTGTTGCTTCACTTTCTAAATGCTGTCCTTTCAGAGAAAATCACTTTCCTTTGAAAGTGCCTTAAGGTACTTACAAGCATTCAACAGAAACTCACATGCGTTTCTCTGAAACAGAAGCAGTCTGTTCCAACACTTCAATTCACTGTGCGAAGTGAATGGAGTGTTGCTTCACTTTCTAAATGCTGTCCGTTCAGAGAAAATCACTTTCCTTTGAAAGTGCCTTAAGCTACTTACAAGCATTCAACAGAAACTCACATGCATTTCTCTGAAAGAGAAGCAGTCTGTTCCAACACTTCAATTCACTGTGCGAAGTGAATGGAGTGTTGCTTCACTTTCTAAATTCTGTCCTTTCAGAGAAAATAACTTTCTTTTGAAAGTGCCTTAAACTACTTTCAAGCTTTTAAAAAAAACTCACATGCGTATCTCTGAAAGAGAAGCAGTCTGTTCCAACACTTCAATTCACTGTGAAAAGTGAATGGAGTGTTGCTTCACTTTCTAAATGCTGTCCGTTCAGAGAAAATCACTTTCCTTTGAAAGTGCCTTAAGCAAATTGCAAGCATTCACAAGAAACACTAATGCGTTTATATGAAAGAGAAGCTCTCTGTTCCAACATTTCAATTCACTGCACGAAGGGAATGGAGTGTTGCTTCACTTTCTAAATGCTGTCCTTTCAGAGAAAATCACTTTCCTTTGAAAGTGCCTTAAGCTACTGGCAAGCATTAGGAAGAAACTCACATGCGTTTCTCTGAAAGAGAAACAGTCTGTTCCAACACTTCAATTCACTGTGCGAAGTGAATGGAGAGTTGCTTCACTTTCTAAATGCTGTCCTTTCAGAGAAAATCACTTTCCTTTGAAAGTGCCTTAAGCTACTTGCAAGCATTAGGAAGAAACTCACATGCGTTTCTCTGAAAGAGAATCAGTCTGTTCCAACACTTCAATTCACTGTGCAAAGTGAATGGAGTGTTGCTTCACTTTCTAAATGCTGTCCTTTCAGAGAAAATCACTTTCCTTTAAAAGTGCCTTAAGCTACTTACAAGCATTCAACAGAAACTCACATGTCTTTCTCTGAAAGAGAAGCAGTCTGTTCCAACACTTCAATTCACTGTGCTTAGTGAATGGAGTGTTGCTTCACTTTCTAAATTCTGTCCTTTCAGAGAAAATCACTTTCTTTTGAAAGTGCCTTAAGCAACTTGCAAGCATTCACAAGAAACACTAATGCGTTTATATGAAAGAGAAGCAGTCTGTTCCAACACTTCAATTCACTGCACGAAGGGAATGGAGTGTTGCTTCACTTTCTAAATGCTGTCCTTTCAGAGAAAACCACTTTCCTTTGAAAGAGCCTTAAGCTACTTACAAGCATTCACCAGAAACTCACATGCGTTTCTCTGAAATAGACGCAGTCTGTTCCAACACTTCAATTCACTGTGCGAAGTGAATGGAGTGTTGCTTCACTTTCTAAATGCTGTCCGTTCAGAGAAAATCACTTTCCTTTAAAGTGCCTTAAGCTACTTGCAAGCATTAGGAAGAAACTCACATGCCTTTCTCTGAAAGAGAAGCAGTCTGTTCCAACACTTCAATTCACTGTGCGAAGTGAATGGAGTGTTGCTTCACTTTCTAAATGCTGTCCTTTCAGAGAAAATCACTTTCCTTTGAAATTGCCTTAAGGTACTTGCAAGCATTAGGAAGAAACTCACATGCGTTTCTCTGAAAGAAAAGCAGTCTGTTCCAACATTTCAATTCACTGTGCGAAGTGAATGGAGTGTTGCTTCACTTTCTAAATGCTGTCCTTTCAGAGAAAATCCCTTTCCTTTGAATGTGCCTTAAGCTACTTACAAGCATTCAACAGAAAATAACATGCATTTCTCTGAAAGAGAAGCAATCTGTTCCAACACTTCAATTCTCTGTGCGAAGTGAATGGAGTGTTCCTTCACTTTCTAAATGCTGTCCTTTCAGAGAAAATCCCTTTCCTTTGAAAGTGCCTTAAGCTACTTGCAAGCATTCACAAGAAACACTAATGCATTTCTATGAAAGAGAAGCAGTCTGTTGAAACACTTCAATTCATTGCACGAAGGGAATGGAGTGTTGCTTTACTTTCTAAATGCTGTCCTTTCAGAGAAAATCACTTTCCTTTGAAAGTGCCTTAAGCTACTTGCTAGGAAGAAGCTCACATGCGTTTCTCTGAAAGAGAAGCAGTCTGTTCCAACACTTCAATTCACTGTGTGAAGTGAATGGAGTGTTGCTTCACTTTCTAAATGCTTTCCATTCAGAGAAAATCACTTTACTTTGAAAGTGCCTTAAGCTACTTACAAGCATTCAACAGAAACTCACATGCGTTTCTCTGAAAGAGAAGCAGTCTGTTCTAACACTTCAATTCACTGTGCGAAGTGAATGGAGTGTTGCTTCACTTTCTAAATGCTGTTCTTTCAGAGAAAATCACTTTCGTTTGAAAGTGCCTTAAGCTACTTGCAAGCATTAGGAAGAAACTCACATGCGTTTCTCTGAAAGAGAAGCCGTCTGTTCCAACCCTTCAATTCACTGTGCGAAGTGAATGGAGTGTTGCTTCACTTTCTAAATGCTATCCTTTCAGAGAAAATCACTTTCCTTTGAAAGTGCCTTAAGCTACTTGCAAGCATTAGGAAGAAACTCACATGCGTTTCTCTGATAGAAAAGCAGTCTGTTCCAACACTTCAATTCACTGTGCTTAGTGAATGGAGTGTTGCTTCACTTTCTAAATGCTGTCCTTTCAGAGAAAATCACTTTCCTTTGAAAAGCCTTGAGCTAATTACAAGCATTCAACAGAAAATCACATGCATTTCTCTGAAAAAGAAGCAGTCTGTTCCAACACTTCAATTCACTGTGCGAAGTGAATGGAGTGTTGCTTCACTTTCTAAATGCTGTCCTTTCAGAGAAAATCACTTTCCTTTGAAAGTGCCTTAAGCTACTTGCGAGGAAGAAGCTCACATGCGTTTCTCTGAAAGAGAAGCAGTCTCTTCCAACACTTCAATTCACTGTGTGAAGTGAATGGAGTGTTGCTTCACTTTCTCAATGCTGTCCTTTCAGAGAAAATCACTTTCCTTTGAAAGTGCCTTAAGGTACTTACAAGCATTCAACAGAAACTCACATGCGTTTCTCTGAAACAGAAGCAGTCTGTTCCAACACTTCAATTCACTGTGCGAAGTGAATGGAGTGTTGCTTCACTTTCTAAATGCTGTCCGTTCAGAGAAAATCACTTTCCTTTGAAAGTGCCTTAAGCTACTTACAAGCATTCAACAGAAACTCACATGCATTTCTCTGAAAGAGAAGTCTGTTCCAACACTTCAATTCACTGTGCGAAGTGAATGGAGTGTTGCTTCACTTTCTAAATTCTGTCCTGTCAGAGAAAATCACTTTCTTTTGAAAGTGCCTTAAACTACTTTCAAGCTTTTACAAAAAACTCACATGCGTAACTCTGAAAGAGAAGCAGTCTGTTCCAACACTTCAATTCACTGTGCAAAGTGAATGGAGTGTTGCTTCACTTTCTAAATGCTGTCCGTTCAGAGAAAATCACTTTCCTTTGAAAGTGCCTTAAGCAAATTGCAAGCATTCACAAGAAACACTAATGCGTTTATATGAAAGAGAAGCACTCTGTTCCAACATTTCAATTCACTGCACGAAGGGAATGGAGTGTTGCTTTACTATCTAAATGCTGTCCTTTCAGAGAAAATCACTTTCCATTGAAAGTGCCTTAAACTACTTTCAAGCATTCACAAAAAACTCACATGCGTTTCTCTGAAAGAGAAGCAGTCTGTTCCAACACTTCAATTCACTGTGCAAAGTGAATGGAGTGTTGCTTCACTTTCTAAATGCTGTCCTTTCAGAGAAAATCACTTTCCTTTAAAAGTGCCTTAAGCTACTTACAAGCATTTAACAGAAACTCACATGCCTTTCTCTGAAAGAGAAGCAGTCTTTTCCAACACTTCAATTCACTGTGCTTAGTGAATGGAGTGTTGCTTCACTTTCTAAATTCTGTCCTTTCAGAGAAAATCACTTTCCTTTGAAAGTGCCTTAAGCAACTTGCAAGCATTCACAAGAAACACTAATGCGTTTATATGAAAGAGAAGCACTCTGTTCCAACACTTCAATTCACTGCACGAAGGGAATGGAGTGTTGCTTCACTTTCTAAATGCTGTCCTTTCAGAGAAAATCACTTTCCTTTGAAAGAGCCATAAGCTACTTACAAGCATTCACCAGAAACTCACATGCGTTTCTCTGAAATAGACGCAGTCTGTTTCAACACTTCAATTCACGGTGCGAAGTGAATGGAGTGTTGCTTCACTTTCTAAATGCTGTCCGTTCAGAGAAAATCACTTTCCTTTAAAGTGCCTTAAGCTACTTGCAAGCATTAGGAAGAAACTCACATGCGTTTCTCTGAAAGAGAAGCAGTCTGTTCCAACACTTCAATTCACTGTGCGAAGTGAATGTAGTGTTGCTTCACTTTCTAAATGCTGTCCTTTCAGAGAAAATCACTTTCCTTTGAAATTGCCTTAAGGTACTTGCAAGCATTAGGAAGAAACTCACATGCGTTTCTCTGAAAGAAAAGCAGTCTGTTCCAACATTTCAATTCACTGTGCGAAGTGAATGGAGTGTTGCTTCACTTTCTAAATGCTGTCCTTTCAGAGAAAATCCCTTTCCTTTGAATGTGCCTTAAGCTACTTACAAGCATTGAACAGAAACTCACATGCATTTCTCTGAAAGAGAAGCAATCTGTTCCAACACTTCAATTCTCTGTGCGAAGTGAATGGAGTGTTCCTTCACTTTCTAAATGCTGTCCTTTCAGAGAAAATCTCTTTCCTTTGAAAGTGCCTTAAGCTACTTGCAAGCATTCACAAGAAACACTAATGCATTTCTATGAAAGAGAAGCAGTCTGTGGAAACAATTCAATTCATTGCACGAAGGGAATGGAGTGTTGCTTTACTTTCTAAACGCTGTCCTTTCAGAGAAAATCACTTTCCTTTGAAAGAGCCTTGAGCTACTTACAAGCATTCAACAGAAACTCACATGCATTTCTCTGAAAAAGAAGCAGTCTGTTCCAACACTTCAATTCACTGTGCGAAGTGAATGGAGTGTTGCTTCACTTTCTAAATGCTGTCCTTACAGAGAAAATCACTTTCCTTTGAAAGTGCCTTAAGCTACTTGCTAGGAAGAAGCTCACATGCGTTTCTCTGAAAGAGAAGCAGTCTGTTCCAACACTTCAATTCACTGTGTGAAGTGAATGGAGTGTTGCTTCACTTTCTAAATGCTGTCCGTTCAGAGAAAATCACTTTCCTTTGAAAGTGCCTTAAGCTACTTGCCAGGAAGAAGCTCACATGCGTTTCTCTGAAAGAGAAGCAGTCTGTTCCAACACTTCAATTCACTGTGAAAAGTGAATGGAGTGTTGCTTCACTTTCTAAATGCTGTCCTTTCAGAGAAAATCACTTTCCTTTGAAAGTGCCTTAAGCAAATTGCAAGCATTCACAAGAAACACTAATGCGTTTATATGAAAGAGAAGCACTCTGTTCCAACACTTCAATTCACTGCACGAAGGGAATGGAGTGTTGCTTTACTTTCTAAATGCTGTCCTTTCAGAGAAAATCACTTTCCATTGAAAGTGCCTTAAACTACTTTCAAGCATTAACAAAAAACTCACATGCGTTTCTCTGAAAGAGAAGCAGTCTGTTCCAACACTTCAATTCACTGTGCGAAGTGAATGGAGTGTTGCTTCACTTTCTAAATGCTGTCCTTTCAGAGAAAATCACTTTCCTTTGAAAGTGCCTTAAGCTACTTACAAGCATTCAACAGAAACTCACATGCCTTTCTCTGAAAGAGAAGCAGTCTGTTCCAACACTTCAATTCACTGTGCTTAGTGAATGGAGTGTTGCTTCACTTTCTAAATTCTGTCCTTTCAGAGAAAATCACTTTCCTTTGAAAGTGCCTTAAGCAACTTGCAAGCATTCACAAGAAACACTAATGCGTTTATATGAAAGAGAAGCACTCTGTTCCGACACTTCAATTCACTGTACGAAGGGAATGGAGTGTTGCTTCACTTTCTAAATGCTGTCCTTTCAGATAAAACCACTTTCCTTTGAATGTGCCTTAAGCTACTTGCAAGCATTTGGAAGAAACTCACATGCGTTTCTCTGAAAGAGAAGCAGTCTGTTCCAACACTTCAATTCACTGTGCGAAGTGAATGGAGTGTTGCTTCACTTTCTAAATGCTGTCCTTTCAGAGAAAATCACTTTCCTTTGAAAGTGCCTTAAGCTACTTGCAAGCATTAGGAAGAAACTCACATGCGTTTCTCTGAAAGAGAAACAGTCTGTTCCAACACTTCAATTCACTGTGCGAAGTGAATGGAGTGTTGCTTCACTTTCTAAATGCTGTCCTTTCAGAGAAAATCACTTTCCTTTGAAAGTGCCTTAAGCTACTTGCAAGCATTAGGAAGAAACTCACATGCGTTTCTCTGAAAGAGAAACAGTCTGTTCCAACACTTCAATTCACTGTGCTTAGTGAATGGAGTGTTGCTTCACTTTCTAAATGCTGTCCTTTCAGAGAAAATCACTTTCCTTTGAAAGTGCCTTAAGCTACTTGCAAGCATTCACAAGAAACACTAATGCGTTTCTATGAAAGAGAAGCAGTCTGTTCCAACACTTCAATTCATTGCACGAAGTGAATGGAGTGTTGCTTCACTTTCTAAATGCTGTCCTTACAGAGAAAATCACTTTCCTTTGAAAGTGCCTTAAGCTACTTGCTAGGAAGAAGCTCACATGCGTTTCTCTGAAAGAGAAGCAGTCTGTTCCAACACTTCAATTCACTGTGTGAAGTGAATGGAGTGTTGCTTCACTTTCTAAATGCTTTCCATTCAGAGAAAATCACTTTCCTTTGAAAGTGCCTTAAGCTACTTACAAGCATTCAACAGAAACTCACATGCGTTTCTCTGAAAGGGAAGCAGTCTGTTCTAACACTTCAATTCACTGTGCGAAGTGAATGGAGTGTTGCTTCACTTTCTAAATGCTGTTCTTTCAGAGAAAATCACTTTCGTTTGAAAGTGCCTTAAGCTACTTGCAAGCATTAGGAAGAAACTCACATGCGTTTCTCTGAAAGAGAAGCAGTCTGTTCCAACACTTCAATTCACTGTGCGAAGTGAATGGAGTGTTGCTTCACTTTCTAAATGCTATCCTTTCAGAGAAAATCACTTTCCTTTGAAAGTGCCTTAAGCTACTTGCAAGCATTAGGAAGAAACTCACATGCGCTTCTCTGATAGAAAAGCAGTCTGTTCCAACACTTCAATTCACTGTGCGAAGTGAATGGAGTGTTGCTTCACTTTCTAAATGCTGTCCTTTCAGAGAAAATCACTTTCCTTTGAAAAGCCTTGAGCTAATTACAAGCATTCAACAGAAACTCACATGCATTTCTCTGAAATAGAAGCAGTCTGTTCCAACACTTCAATTCACTGTGCGAAGTGAATGGAGTGTTGCTTCACTTTCTAAATGCTGTCCTTTCAGAGAAAATCACTTTCCTTTGAAAGTGCCTTAAGCTACTTGCCAGGAAGAAGCTCACATGCGTTTCTCTGAAAGAGAAGCAGTCTCTTCCAACACTTCAATTCACTGTGTGAAGTGAATGGAGTGTTGCTTCACTTTCTAAATGCTGTCCTTCAGAGAAAATCACTTTCCTTTGAAAGTGCCTTAAGCAAATTGCAAGCATTCACAAGAAACACTAATGCGTTTATATGAAAGAGAAGCACTCTGTTCCAACACTTCAATTCACTGCACGAAGGGAATGGAGTGTTGCTTCACTTTCTAAATGCTGTCCGTTCAGAGAAAATCACTTTCCTTTGAAAGTGCCTTAAGCAAATTGCAAGCATTCACAAGAAACACTAATGCGTTTATATGAAAGAGAAGCACTCTGTTCCAACACTTCAATTCACTGCACGAAGGGAATGGAGTGTTGCTTCACTTTCTAAATGCTGTCCTTTCAGAGAAAATCACTTTCCTTTGAAAGTGCCTTAAGCTACTTGCAAGCATTTGGAAGAAACTCACATGCGTTTCTCTGAAAGAGAAACAGTCTGTTCCAACACTTCAATTCACTGTGTGAAGTGAATGGAGTGTTGCTTCACTTTCTAAATGCTGTCCTTTCAGAGAAAATCACTTTCCATTGAAAGTGCCTTAAACTACTTTCAAGCATGCACAAAAAACTCACATGCGTTTCTCTGAAAGAGAAGCAGTCTGTTCCAACACTTCAATTCACTGTGCGAAGTGAATGGAGTGTTGCTTCACTTTCTAAATGCTGTTCTTTCAGAGAAAATCCCTTTCCTTTGAATGTGCCTTAAGCTACTTACAAGCATTCAACAGAAACTCACATGCATTTCTCTGAAAGAGAAGCAATCTGTTCCAGCAATTCAATTCACTATGCGAAGTGAATGGAGTGTTGCTTCACTTTCTAAATGCTGTCCTTTCAGAGAAAATCCCTTTCTTTGAAAGTGCCTTAAGCTACTTGCAAGCATTCACAAGAAACACTAATGCGTTTCTATGAAAGAGAAGCAGTCTGTACCAACACTTCAATTCATTGCACGAAGGGAATGGAGTATTGCTTTACTTTCTAAATGCTGTCCGTTCAGAGAAAATCACTTTCCTTTGAAAGTGCCTTAAGCAAATTGCAAGCATTCACAAGAAACACTAATGCGTTTATATGAAAGAGAAGCACTCTGTTCCAACATTTCAATTCACTGCACGAAGGGAATGGAGTGTTGCTTCACTATCTAAATGCTGTCCTTTCAGAGAAAATCACTTTCCATTGAAAGTGCCTTAAACTACTTTCAAGCATTCACAAAAAACTCACATGCGTTTCTCTGAAAGAGAAGCAGTCTGTTCCAACACTTCAATTCACTGTGCAAAGTGAATGGAGTGTTGCTTCACTTTCTAAATGCTGTCCTTTCAGAGAAAATCACTTTCCTTTAAAAGTGCCTTAAGCTACTTACAAGCATTTAACAGAAACTCACATGCCTTTCTCTGAAAGAGAAGCAGTCTGTTCCAACACTTCAATTCACTGTGCTTAGTGAATGGAGTGTTGCTTCACTTTCCAAATTCTGTCCTTTCAGAGAAAATCACTTTCCTTTGAAAGTGCCTTAAGCAACTTGCAAGCATTCACAAGAAACACTAATGCGTTTATATGAAAGAGAAGCACTCTGTTCCAACACTTCAATTCACTGCACGAAGGGAATGGAGTGTTGCTTCACTTTCTAAATGCTGTCCTTTCAGAGAAAATCACTTTCCTTTGAAAGAGCCATAAGCTACTTACAAGCATTCACCAGAAACTCACATGCGTTTCTCTGAAATAGACGCAGTCTGTTCCAACACTTCAATTCACTGTGCGAAGTGAATGGAGTGTTGCTTCACTTTCTAAATGCTGTCCGTTCAGAGAAAATCACTTTCCTTTAAAGTGCCTTAAGCTACTTGCAAGCATTAGGAAGAAACTCACATGCGTTTCTCTGAAAGAGAAGCAGTCTGTTCCAACACTTCAATTCACTGTGCGAAGTGAATGGAGTGTTGCTTCACTTTCTAAATGCTGTCCTTTCAGAGAAAATCACTTTCCTTTGAAATTGCCTTAAGGTACTTGCAAGCATTAGGAAGAAACTCACATGCGTTTCTCTGAAAGAAAAGCAGTCTGTTCCAACATTTCAATTCACTGTGCGAAGTGAATGGAGTGTTGCTTCACTTTCTAAATGCTGTCCTTTCAGAGAAAATCCCTTTCCTTTGAATGTGCCTTAAGCTACTTACAAGCATTGAACAGAAACTCACATGCATTTCTCTGAAAGAGAAGCAATCTGTTCCAACACTTCAATTCTCTGTGCGAAGTGAATGGAGTGTTCCTTCACTTTCTAAATGCTGTCCTTTCAGAGAAAATCCCTTTCCTTTGAAAGTGCCTTAAGCTACTTGCAAGCATTCACAAGAAACACTAATGCATTTCTATGATAGAGAAGCAGTCTGTGGAAACACTTCAATTCATTGCACGAAGGGAATGGAGTGTTGCTTTACTTTCTAAATGCTGTCCTTTCAGAGAAAATCACTTTCCTTTGAAAGAGCCTTGAGCTACTTACAAGCATTCAACAGAAACTCACATGCATTTCTCTGAAAAAGAAGCAGTCTGTTCCAACACTTCAATTCACTGTGCGAAGTGAATGGAGTGTTGCTTCACTTTCTAAATGCTGTCCTTACAGAGAAAATCACTTTCCTTTGAAAGTGCCTTAAGCTACTTGCTAGGAAGAAGCTCACATGCGTTTCTCTGAAAGAGAAGCAGTCTGTTCCAACACTTCAATTCACTGTGTGAAGTGAATGGAGTGTTGCTTCACTTTCTAAATGCTGTCCTTTCAGAGAAAATCACTTTCCTTTGAAAGTGCCTTAAGCTACTTGCCAGGAAGAAGCTCACATGTGTTTCTCTGAAAGAGAAGCAGTCTGTTCCAACATTTCAATTCACTGTGAAAAGTGAATGGAGTGTTGCTTCACTTTCTAAATGCTGTCCTTTCAGAGAAAATCACTTTCCTTTGAAAGTGCCTAAAGCAAATTGCAAGCATTCACAAGAAACACTAATGCGTTTATATGAAAGAGAAGCACTCTGTTCCAACACTTCAATTCACTGCACGAAGGGAATGGAGTGTTGCTTTACTTTCTAAATGCTGTCCTTTCAGAGAAAATCACTTTCCATTTAAAGTGCCTTAAACTACTTTCAAGCATTAACAAAAAACTCACATGCGTTTCTCTGAAAGAGAAGCAGTCTGTTCCAACACTTCAATTCACTGTGCGAAGTGAATGGAGTGTTGCTTCACTTTCTAAATGCTGTCCTTTCAGAGAAAATCACTTTCCTTTGAAAGTGCCTTAAGCTACTTACAAGCATTCTACAGAAACTCACATGCCTTTCTCTGAAAGAGAAGCAGTCTGTTCCAACACTTCAATTCACTGTGCTTAGTGAATGGAGTGTTGCTTCACTTTCTAAATTCTGTCCTTTCAGAGAAAATCACTTTCCTTTGAAAGTGCCTTAAGCAACTTGCAAGCATTCACAAGAAACACTAATGCGTTTATATGAAAGAGAAGCACTCTGTTCCAACACTTCAATTCACTGTACGAAGGGAATGGAGTGTTGCTTCACTTTCTAAATGCTGTCCTTTCAGATAAAACCACTTTCCTTTGAATGTGCCTTAAGCTACTTGCAAGCATTTGGAAGAAACTCACATGCGTTTCTCTGAAAGAGAAGCAGTCTGTTCCAACACTTCAATTCACTGTGCGAAGTGAATGGAGTGTTGCTTCACTTTCTAAATGCTGTTCTTTCAGAGAAAATCCCTTTCCTTTGAATGTGCCTTAAGCTACTTACAAGCATTCAACAGAAACTCACATGCATTTCTCTGAAAGAGAAGCAATCTGTTCCAACACTTCAATTCACTATGCGAAGTAAATGGAGTGTTGCTTCACTTTCTAAATGCTGTCCTTTCAGAGAAAATCACTTTCCTTTGAAAGTGCCTTAAGCTACTTGCAAGCATTCACAAGAAACACTAATGCGTTTCTATGAAAGAGAAGCAGTCTGTTCCAACACTTCAATTCATTGCACGAAGTGAATGGAGTGTTGCTTCACTTTCTAAATGCTGTCCTTTCAGAGAAAATCACTTTCCTTTGAAATTGCCTTAAGGTACTTGCAAGCATTAGGAAGAAACTCACATGCGTTTCTCTGAAAGAAAAGCAGTCTGTTCCAACATTTCAATTCACTGTGCGAAGTGAAGGGAGTGTTGCTTCACTTTCTAAATGCTGTCCTTTCAGAGAAAATCCCTTTCCTTTGAATGTGCCTTAAGCTACTTACAAGCATTCAACAGAAACTCACATGCATTTCTCTGAAAGAGAAGCAATCTGTTCCAACACTTCAATTCTCTGTGCGAAGTGAATGGAGTGTTCCTTCACTTTCTAAATGCTGTCCTTTCAGAGAAAATCCCTTTCCTTTGAAAGTGCCTTAAGCTACTTGCAAGCATTCACAAGAAACACTAATGCATTTCTATGAAAGAGAAGCAGTCTGTTGAAACACTTCAATTCATTGCACGAAGGGAATGGAGTGTTGCTTTACTTTCTAAATGCTGTCCTTTCAGAGAAAATCAGTTTCCTTTGAAAGTGCCTTAAGCTACTTGCCAGGAAGAAGCTCACATGCGTTTCTCTGAAAGAGAAGCAGTCTCTTCCAACACTTCAATTCACTGTGTGAAGTGAATGGAGTGTTGCTTCACTTTCTAAATGCTGTCCGTTCAGAGAAAATCACTTTCCTTTGAAAGTGCCTTAAGCAAATTGCAAGCATTCACAAGAAACACTAATGCGTTTATATGAAAGAGAAGCACTCTGTTCCAACACTTCAATTCACTGCACGAAGGGAATGGAGTGTTGCTTCACTTTCTAAATGCTGTCCGTTCAGAGAAAATCACTTTCCTTTGAAAGTGCCTTAAGCAAATTGCAAGCATTCACAAGAAACACTAATGCGTTTATATGAAAGAGAAGCACTCTGTTCCAACACTTCAATTCACTGCACGAAGGGAATGGAGTGTTGCTTCACTTTCTAAATGCTGTCCTTTCAGAGAAAATCACTTTCCTTTGAAAGTGCCTTAAGCTACTTGCAAGCATTTGGAAGAAACTCACATGCGTTTCTCTGAAAGAGAAACAGTCTGTTCCAACACTTCAATTCACTGTGTGAAGTGAATGGAGTGTTGCTTCACTTTCTAAATGCTGTCCTTTCAGAGAAAATCACTTTCCTTTGAAAGTGCCTTAAGCTACTTGCAAGCATTAGGAAGAAACTCACATGTGTTTCTCTGAAAGAGAATCAGTCTGTTCCAATACTTCAATTCACTGTGCGAAGTGAATGGAGTGTTGCCTCACTTTCTAAATGCTGTCCTTTCAGAGAAAATCACTTTCCATTGAAAGTGCCTTAAACTACTTTCAAGCATGCACAAAAAACTCACATGCGTTTCTCTGAAAGAGAAGCAGTCTGTTCCAACACTTCAATTTACTGTGCGAAGTGAATGGAGTGTTGCTTCACTTTCTAAATGCTGTTCTTTCAGAGAAAATCCCTTTCCTTTGAATGTGCCTTAAGCTACTTACAAGCATTCAACAGAAACTCACATGCATTTCTCTGAAAGAGAAGCAATCTGTTCCAGCAATTCAATTCACTATGCGAAGTGAATGGAGTGTTGCTTCACTTTCTAAATGCTGTCCTTTCAGAGAAAATCCCTTTCTTTGAAAGTGCCTTAAGCTACTTGCAAGCATTCACAAGAAACACTAATGCGTTTCTATGAAAGAGAAGCAGTCTGTTCCAACACTTCAATTCATTGCACGAAGGGAATGGAGTATTGCTTTACTTTCTAAATGCTGTCCGTTCAGAGAAAATCACTTTCCTTTGAAAGTGCCTTAAGCAAATTGCAAGCATTCACAAGAAACACTAATGCGTTTATATGAAAGAGAAGCACTCTGTTCCAACATTTCAATTCACTGCACGAAGGGAATGGAGTGTTGCTTCACTATCTAAATGCTGTCCTTTCAGAGAAAATCACTTTCCATTGAAAGTGCCTTAAACTACTTTCAAGCATTCACAAAAAACTCACATGCGTTTCTCTGAAAGAGAAGCAGTCTGTTCCAACACTTCAATTCACTGTGCAAAGTGAATGGAGTGTTGCTTCACTTTCTAAATGCTGTCCTTTCAGAGAAAATCACTTTCCTTTAAAAGTGCCTTAAGCTACTTACAAGCATTTAACAGAAACTCACATGCCTTTCTCTGAAAGAGAAGCAGTCTGTTCCAACACTTCAATTCACTGTGCTTAGTGAATGGAGTGTTGCTTCACTTTCCAAATTCTGTCCTTTCAGAGAAAATCACTTTCCTTTGAAAGTGCCTTAAGCAACTTGCAAGCATTCACAAGAAACACTAATGCGTTTATATGAAAGACAAGTACTCTGTTCCAACACTTCAATTCACTGCACGAAGTGAATGGAGTGTTGCTTCACTTTCTAAATGCTGTCCTTTCAGAGAAAATCACTTTCCTTTGAAAGAGCCATAAGCTACTTACAAGCATTCACCAGAAACTCACATGCGTTTCTCTGAAATAGACGCAGTCTGTTCCAACACTTCAATTCACTGTGCGAAGTGAATGGAGTGTTGCTTCACTTTCTAAATGCTGTCCGTTCAGAGAAAATCACTTTCCTTTAAAGTGCCTTAAGCTACTTGCAAGCATTAGGAAGAAACTCACATGCGTTTCTCTGAAAGAGAAGCAGTCTGTTCCAACACTTCAATTCACTGTGCGAAGTGAATGGAGTGTTGCTTCACTTTCTAAATGCTGTCCTTTCAGAGAAAATCACTTTCCTTTGAAATTGCCTTAAGGTACTTGCAAGCATTAGGAAGAAACTCACATGCGTTTCTCTGAAAGAAAAGCAGTCTGTTCCAACATTTCAATTCACTGTGCGAAGTGAATGGAGTGTTGCTTCACTTTCTAAATGCTGTCCTTTCAGAGAAAATCCCTTTCCTTTGAATGTGCCTTAAGCTACTTACAAGCATTGAACAGAAACTCACATGCATTTCTCTGAAAGAGAAGCAATCTGTTCCAACACTTCAATTCTCTGTGTGAAGTGAATGGAGTGTTCCTTCACTTTCTAAATGCTGTCCTTTCAGAGAAAATCCCTTTCCTTTGAAAGTGCCTTAAGCTACTTGCAAGCATTCACAAGAAACACTAATGCATTTCTATGAAAGAGAAGCAGTCTGTGGAAACACTTCAATTCATTGCACGAAGGGAATGGAGTGTTGCTTTACTTTCTAAATGCTGTCCTTTCAGAGAAAATCACTTTCCTTTGAAAGAGCCTTGAGCTACTTACAAGCATTCAACAGAAACTCACATGCATTTCTCTGAAAAAGAAGCAGTCTGTTCCAACACTTCAATTCACTGTGCGAAGTGAATGGAGTGTTGCTTCACTTTCTAAATGCTGTCCTTACAGAGAAAATCACTTTCCTTTGAAAGTGCCTTAAGCTACTTGCTAGGAAGAAGCTCACATGCGTTTCTCTGAAAGAGAAGCAGTCTGTTCCAACACTTCAATTCACTGTGTGAAGTGAATGGAGTGTTGCTTCACTTTCTAAATGCTGTCCTTTCAGAGAAAATCACTTTCCTTTGAAAGTGCCTTAAGCTACTTGCCAGGAAGAAGCTCACATGCGTTTCTCTGAAAGAGAAGCAGTCTGTTCCAACACTTCAATTCACTGTGAAAAGTGAATGGAGTGTTGCTTCACTTTCTAAATGCTGTCCTTTCAGAGAAAATCACTTTCCTTTGAAAGTGCCTTAAGCAAATTGCAAGCATTCACAAGAAACACTAATGCGTTTATATGAAAGAGAAGCACTCTGTTCCAACACTTCAATTCACTGCACGAAGGGAATGGAGTGTTGCTTTACTTTCTAAATGCTGTCCTTTCAGAGAAAATCACTTTCCATTGAAAGTGCCTTAAACTACTTTCAAGCATTAACAAAAAACTCACATGCGTTTCTCTGAAAGAGAAGCAGTCTGTTCCAACACTTCAATTCACTGTGCGAAGTGAATGGAGTGTTGCTTCACTTTCTAAATGCTGTCCTTTCAGAGAAAATCACTTTCCTTTGAAAGTGCCTTAAGCTACTTACAAGCATTCAACAGAAACTCACATGCCTTTCTCTGAAAGAGAAGCAGTCTGTTCCAACACTTCAATTCACTGTGCTTAGTGAATGGAGTGTTGCTTCACTTTCTAAATTCTGTCCTTTCAGAGAAAATCACTTTCCTTTGAAATTGCCTTAAGCAACTTGCAAGCATTCACAAGAAACACTAATGCGTTTATATGAAAGAGAAGCACTCTGTTCCAACACTTCAATTCACTGTACGAAGGGAATAGAGTGTTGCTTCACTTTCTAAATGCTGTCCTTTCAGATAAAACCACTTTCCTTTGAATGTGCCTTAAGCTACTTGCAAGCATTTGGAAGAAACTCACATGCGTTTCTCTGAAAGAGAAGCAGTCTGTTCCAACACTTCAATTCACTGTGCGAAGTGAATGGAGTGTTGCTTCACTTTCTAAATGCTGTTCTTTCAGAGAAAATCCCTTTCCTTTGAATGTGCCTTAAGCTACTTACAAGCATTCAACAGAAACTCACATGCATTTCTCTGAAAGAGAAGCAATCTGTTCCAACACTTCAATTCACTATGCGAAGTAAATGGAGTGTTGCTTCACTTTCTAAATGCTGTCCTTTCAGAGAAAATCACTTTCCTTTGAAAGTGCCTTAAGCTACTTGCAAGCATTCACAAGAAACACTAATGCGTTTCTATGAAAGAGAAGCAGTCTGTTCCAACACTTCAATTCATTGCACGAAGTGAATGGAGTGTTGCTTCACTTTCTAAATGCTGTCTTTTCAGAGAAAATCACTTTCCTTTGAAATTGCCTTAAGGTACTTGCAAGCATTAGGAAGAAACTCACATGCGTTTCTCTGAAAGAAAAGCAGTCTGTTCCAACATTTCAATTCACTGTGCGAAGTGAATGGAGTGTTGCTTCACTTTCTAAATGCTGTCCTTTCAGAGAAAATCCCTTTCCTTTGAATGTGCCTTAAGCTACTTACAAGCATTCAACAGAAACTCACATGCATTTCTCTGAAAGAGAAGCAATCTGTTCCAACATTTCAATTCTCTGTGCGAAGTGAATGGAGTGTTCCTTCACTTTCTAAATGCTGTCCTTTCAGAGAAAATCCCTTTCCTTTGAAAGTGCCTTAAGCTACTTGCAAGCTTTCACAAGAAACACTAATGCATTTCTATGAAAGAGAAGCAGTCTGTTGAAACACTTCAATTCATTGCACGAAGGGAATGGAGTGTTGCTTTACTTTCTAAATGCTGTCCTTTCAGAGAAAATCACTTTCCTTTGAAAGAGCCTTGAGCTACTTACAAGCATTCAACAGAAACTCACATACATTTCTCTGAAAAAGAAGCAGTCTGTTCCAACACTTCAATTCACTGTGCGAAGTGAATGGAGTGTTGCTTCACTTTCTAAATGCTGTCCTTACAGAGAAAATCACTTTCCTTTGAAAGTGCCTTAAGCTACTTGCAAGCATTAGGAAGAAACTCACATGCGTTTCTCTGAAAGAGAAGCAGTCTGTTCCAACACTTCAATTCACTGTGCGAAGTGAATGGAGTGTTGCCTCACTTTCTAAATGCTGTCCTTTCAGAGAAAATCACTTTCCATTGAAAGTGCCTTAAACTACTTTCAAGCATGCACAAAAAACTCACATGCGTTTCTCTGAAAGAGAAGCAGTCTGTTCCAACACTTCAATTCATTGCACGAAGGGAATGGAGTATTGCTTTACTTTCTACATGCTGTCCTTTCAGAGAAAATCACTTTCCTTTGAAAAGCCTTGAGCTAATTACAAGCATTCAACAGAAACTCACATGCATTTCTCTGAAAAAGAAGCAGTCTGTTCCAACACTTCAATTTACTGTGCGAAGTGAATGGAGTGTTGCTTCACTTTCTAAATGCTGTCCTTTCAGAGAAAATCACTTTCCTTTGAAAGTGCCTTAAGCTACTTGCTAGGAAGAAGCTCACATGCGTTTCTCTGAAAGAGAAGCAGTCTGTTCCAACACTTCAATTCACTGTGAAAAGTGAATGGAGTGTTGCTTCACTTTCTAAATGCTGTCCTTTCAGAGAAAATCACTTTCCTTTGAAAGTGCCTTAAGCAAATTGCAAGCATTCACAAGAAACACTAATGCGTTTCTCTGAAACAGAAGCACTCTGTTCCAACACTTCAATTCACTGCACGAAGGGAATGGAGTGTTGCTTTACTTTCTAAATGCTGTCCTTTCAGAGAAAATCACTTTCCATTGAAAGTGCCTTAAACTACTTTCAAGCATTCACAAAAAACTCACATGCGTTTCTCTGAAAGAGAAGGAGTATGTTCCAACACTTCAATTCACTGTGCGAAGTGAATGGAGTGTTGCCTCACTTTCTAAATGCTGTCCTTTCAGAGAAAATCACTTTCCATTGAAAGTGCCTTAAACTACTTTCAAGCATTCACAAAAAACTCACATGCGTTTCTCTGAAAGAGAAGCAGTCTGTTCCAACACTTCAATTCACTGTGCGAAGTGAATGGAGTGTTGCTTCACTTTCTAAATGCTGTCCTTTCAGAGAAAATCACTTTCCTTTGAAAGTGCCTTAAGCTACTTGCAAGCATTAGGAAGAAACTCACATGCGTTTCTCTGATAGAAAAGCAGTCTGTTCCAACACTTCAATTCACTGTGCGAAGTGAATGGAGTGTTGCTTCACTTTCTAAATGCTGTCCTTTCAGAGAAAATCACTTTCCTTTGAAAAGCCTTGAGCTAATTACAAGCATTCAACAGAAACTCACATGCATTTCTCTGAAATAGAAGCAGTCTGTTCCAACACTTCAATTCACTGTGCGAAGTGAATGGAGTGTTGCTTCACTTTCTAAATGCTGTCCTTTCAGAGAAAATCACTTTCCTTTGAAAGTGCCTTAAGCTACTTGCCAGGAAGAAGCTCACATGCGTTTCTCTGAAAGAGAAGCAGTCTCTTCCAACACTTCAATTCACTGTGTGAAGTGAATGGAGTGTTGCTTCACTTTCTAAATGCTGTCCGTTCAGAGAAAATCACTTTCCTTTGAAAGTGCCTTAAGCAAATTGGAAGCATTCACAAGAAACACTAATGCGTTTATATGAAAGAGAAGCACTCTGTTCCAACACTTCAATTCACTGCACGAAGGGAATGGAGTGTTGCTTCACTTTCTAAATGCTGTCCGTTCAGAGAAAATCACTTTCCTTTGAAAGTGCCTTAAGCAAATTGCAAGCATTCACAAGAAACACTAATGCGTTTCTATGAAAGAGAAGCAGTCAGTTCCAACACTTCAATTCATTGCACGAAGTGAATGGAGTGTTGCTTCACTTTCTAAATGCTGTCCTTTCAGAGAAAATCACTTTCCTTTGAAATTGCCTTAAGCTACTTGCAAGCATTTGGAAGAAACTCACATGCGTTTCTCTGAAAGAAAAGCAGTCTGTTCCAACATTTCAATTCACTGTGCGAAGTGAATGGAGTGTTGCTTCACTTTCTAAATGCTGTCCTTTCAGAGAAAATCCCTTTCCTTTGAATGTGCCTTAAGCTACTTACAAGCATTCAACAGAAACTCACATGCATTTCTCTGAAAGAGAAGCAATCTGTTCCAACATTTCAATTCTCTGTGCGAAGTGAATGGAGTGTTCCTTCACTTTCTAAATGCTGTCCTTTCAGAGAAAATCCCTTTCCTTTGAAAGTGCCTTAAGCTACTTGCAAGCTTTCACAAGAAACACTAATGCATTTCTATGAAAGAGAAGCAGTCTGTTGAAACACTTCAATTCATTGCACGAAGGGAATGGAGTGTTGCTTTACTTTCTAAATGCTGTCCTTTCAGAGAAAATCACTTTCCTTTGAAAGAGCCTTGAGCTACTTACAAGCATTCAACAGAAACTCACATACATTTCTCTGAAAAAGAAGCAGTCTGTTCCAACACTTCAATTCACTGTGCGAAGTGAATGGAGTGTTGCTTCACTTTCTAAATGCTGTCCTTACAGAGAAAATCACTTTCCTTTGAAAGTGCCTTAAGCTACTTGCAAGCATTAGGAAGAAACTCACATGCGTTTCTCTGAAAGAGAAGCAGTCTGTTCCAACACTTCAATTCACTGTGCGAAGTGAATGGAGTGTTGCCTCACTTTCTAAATGCTGTCCTTTCAGAGAAAATCACTTTCCATTGAAAGTGCCTTAAACTACTTTCAAGCATGCACAAAAAACTCACATGCGTTTCTCTGAAAGAGAAGCAGTCTGTTCCAACACTTCAATTCATTGCACGAAGGGAATGGAGTATTGCTTTACTTTCTAAATGCTGTCCTTTCAGAGAAAATCACTTTCCTTTGAAAAGCCTTGAGCTAATTACAAGCATTCAACAGAAACTCACATGCATTTCTCTGAAAAAGAAGCAGTCTGTTCCAACACTTCAATTTACTGTGCGAAGTGAATGGAGTGTTGCTTCACTTTCTAAATGCTGTCCTTTCAGAGAAAATCACTTTCCTTTGAAAGTGCCTTAAGCTACTTGCTAGGAAGAAGCTCACATGCGTTTCTCTGAAAGAGAAGCACTCTGTTCCAACACTTCAATTCACTGTGAAAAGTGAATGGAGTGTTGCTTCACTTTCTAAATGCTGTCCTTTCAGAGAAAATCACTTTCCTTTGAAAGTGCCTTAAGCAAATTGCAAGCATTCACAAGAAACACTAATGCGTTTCTCTGAAACAGAAGCACTCTGTTCCAACACTTCAATTCACTGCACGAAGGGAATGGAGTGTTGCTTTACTTTCTAAATGCTGTCCTTTCAGAGAAAATCACTTTCCATTGAAAGTGCCTTAAACTACTTTCAAGCATTCACAAAAAACTCACATGCGTTTCTCTGAAAGAGAAGGAGTCTGTTCCAACACTTCAATTCACTGTGCGAAGTGAATGGAGTGTTGCCTCACTTTCTAAATGCTGTCCTTTCAGAGAAAATCACTTTCCATTGAAAGTGCCTTAAACTACTTTCAAGCATTCACAAAAAACTCACATGCGTTTCTCTGAAAGAGAAGCAGTCTGTTCCAACACTTCAATTCACTGTGCGAAGTGAATGGAGTGTTGCTTCACTTTCTAAATGCTGTCCTTTCAGAGAAAATCACTTTCCTTTGAAAGTGCCTTAAGCTACTTGCAAGCATTAGGAAGAAACTCACATGCGTTTCTCTGATAGAAAAGCAGTCTGTTCCAACACTTCAATTCACTGTGCGAAGTGAATGGAGTGTTGCTTCACTTTCTAAATGCTGTCCTTTCAGAGAAAATCACTTTCCTTTGAAAGTGCCTTAAGCTACTTGCCAGGAAGAAGCTCACATGCGTTTCTCTGAAAGAGAAGCAGTCTCTTCCAACACTTCAATTCACTGTGTGAAGTGAATGGAGTGTTGCTTCACTTTCTAAATGCTGTCCGTTCAGAGAAAATCACTTTCCTTTGAAAGTGCCTTAAGCAAATTGGAAGCATTCACAAGAAACACTAATGCGTTTATATGAAAGAGAAGCACTCTGTTCCAACACTTCAATTCACTGCACGAAGGGAATGGAGTGTTGCTTCACTTTCTAAATGCTGTCCGTTCAGAGAAAATCACTTTCCTTTGAAAGTGCCTTAAGCAAATTGCAAGCATTCACAAGAAACACTAATGCGTTTATATGAAAGAGAAGCACTCTGTTCCAACACTTCAATTCACTGCACGAAGGGAATGGAGTGTTGCTTCACTTTCTAAATGCTGTCCTTTCAGAGAAAATCACTTTCCTTTGAAAGTGCCTTAAGCTACTTGCAAGCATTTGGAAGAAACTCACATGCGTTTCTCTGAAAGGGAAACAGTCTGTTCCAACACTTCAATTCACTGTGTGAAGTGAATGGAGTGTTGCTTCACTTTCTAAATGCTGTCCTTTCAGAGAAAATCACTTTCCTTTGAAAGTGCCTTAAGCTACTTGCAAGCATTAGGAAGAAACTCACATGCGTTTCTCTGAAAGAGAATCAGTCTGTTCCAATACTTCAATTCACTGTGCGAAGTGAATGGAGTGTTGCCTCACTTTCTAAATGCTGTCCTTTCAGAGAAAATCACTTTCCATTGAAAGTGCCTTAAACTACTTTCAAGCATGCACAAAAAACTCACATGCGTTTCTCTGAAAGAGAAGCAGTCTGTTCCAACACTTCAATTCATTGCACGAAGGGAATGGAGTATTGCTTTACTTTCTAAATGCTGTCCTTTCAGAGAAAATCACTTTCCTTTGAAAAGCCTTGAGCTAATTACAAGCATTCAACAGAAACTCACATGCATTTCTCTGAAAAAGAAGCAGTCTGTTCCAACACTTCAATTTACTGTGCGAAGTGAATGGAGTGTTGCTTCACTTTCTAAATGCTGTCCTTTCAGAGAAAAACACTTTCCTTTGAAAGTGCCTTAAGCTACTTGCTAGGAAGAAGCTCACATGCGTTTCTCTGAAAGAGAAGCAGTCTGTTCCAACACTTCAATTCACTGTGAAAAGTGAATGGAGTGTTGCTTCACTTTCTAAATGCTGTCCTTTCAGAGAAAATCACTTTCCTTTGAAAGTGCCTTAAGCAAATTGCAAGCATTCACAAGAAACACTAATGCGTTTCTCTGAAACAGAAGCACTCTGTTCCAACACTTCAATTCACTGCACGAAGGGAATGGAGTGTTGCTTTACTTTCTAAATGCTGTCCTTTCAGAGAAAATCACTTTCCATTGAAAGTGCCTTAAACTACTTTCAAGCATTCACAAAAAACTCACATGCGTTTCTCTGAAAGAGAAGGAGTCTGTTCCAACACTTCAATTCACTGTGCGAAGTGAATGGAGTGTTGCCTCACTTTCTAAATGCTGTCCTTTCAGAGAAAATCACTTTCCATTGAAAGTGCCTTAAACTACTTTCAAGCATTCACAAAAAACTCACATGCGTTTCTCTGAAAGAGAAGCAGTCTGTTCCAACACTTCAATTCACTGTGCTTAGTGAATGGAGTGTTGCTTCACTTTCTAAATGCTGTCCTTTCAGAGAAAATCACTTTCCTTTGAAAGTGCCTTAAGCTACTTACAAGCATTCAACAGAAACTCACATGCCTTTCTCTGAAAGAGAAGCAGTCTGTTCCAACACTTCAATTCACTGTGCTTAGTGAATGGAGTGTTGCTTCACTTTCTAAATTTTGTCCGTTCAGAGAAAATCACTTTGCTTTGAAAGTGCCTTAAGCTACTTACAAGCATTCAACAGAAACTCACATGCATTTCTCTGAAAGAGAAGTCTGTTCCAACACTTCAATTCACTGTGCGAAGTGAATGGAGTGTTGCTTCACTTTCTAAATTCTGTCCTTTCAGAGAAAATCACTTTCTTTTGAAAGTGCCTTAAACTACATTCAAGCATTCACAAAAAACTCACATGCGCATCTCTGAAAGAGATGAAGTCTGTTCCAACACTTCAATTCAGTGTATAAAGCGAATGGAGTGTTGCTTCACTTTCTAAATGCTGTCCTTTCAGAGAAAATCACTTTCCTTTGAAAGTGCCTTAATCAAATTGCAAGCATTCACAAGAAACACGAATGCGTTTATTTGAAAGAGAAGCACTCTGTTCCAACACTTCAATTCACTACACGAAGGGAATGGAGTCTTGCTTTACTTTCTAAAAGCTGTCCTTTCAGAGAAAATCACTTTCCATTGAAAGTGCCTTAAACTACTTTCAAGCATTAACAAAAAACTCACATGCGTTTCTCTGAAAGAGAAGCAGTCTGTTCCAACACTTCAATTCACTGTGCGAAGTGAATGGAGTGTTGCTTCACTTTCTAAATGCTGTCCTTTCAGAGAAAATCACTTTCCTTTGAAAGTGCCTTAAGCTACTTTGAAGCATTCACAGGAAACACACATGCGTTTCTCTGAAAAAGAAGCAGTCTGTTCCAACACTTCAATTCACTGTGCGAAGTGAATGGAGTGTTGCTTCACTTTCTAAATGCTGTCCTTTCAGAGAAAATCACTTTCCTTTGAAAGTGCCTTAAGCTACTTGCCAGGAAGAAGCTCACATGCGTTTCTCTGAAAGAGAAGCAGTCTGTTCCAACACTTCAATTCACTGTGAAAAGTGAATGGAGTGTTGCTTCACTTTCTAAATGCTGTCATTTCAGAGAAAATCACTTTCCTTTGAAAGTGCCTTAAGCAAATTGCAAGCATTCACAAGAAACACTAATGCGTTTATATGAAAGAGAAGCACTCTGTTCCAACACTTCAATTCGCTGCACGAAGGGAATGGAGTGTTGCTTTACTTTCTAAATGCTGTCCTTTCAGAGAAAATCACTTTCCATTGAAAGTGCCTTAAACTACTTTCAAGCATTAACAAAAAACTCACATGCGTTTCTCTGAAAGAGAAGCAGTCTGTTCCAACACTTCAATTCACTGTGCGAAGTGAATGGAGTGTTGCTTCACTTTCTAAATGCTGTCCTTTCAGAGAAAATCACTTTCCTTTGAAAGTGCCTTAAGCTACTTACAAGCATTCAACAGAAACTCACATGCCTTTCTCTGAAAGAGAAGCAGTCTGTTCCAACACTTCAATTCACTGTGCTTAGTGAATGGAGTGTTGCTTCACTTTCTAAATTCTGTCCTTTCAGAGAAAATCACTTTCCTTTGAAAGTGCCTTAAGCAACTTGCAGGCATTCACAAGAAACACTAATGCGTTTATATGAAAGAGAAGCACTCTGTTCCAACACTTCAATTCACTGTACGAAGGGAATGGAGTGTTGCTTCACTTTCTAAATGCTGTCCTTTCAGATAAAACCACTTTCCTTTGAATGTGCCTTAAGCTACTTGCAAGCATTTGGAAGAAACTCACATGCGTTTCTCTGAAAGAGAAGCAGTCTGTTCCAACACTTCAATTCACTGTGCGAAGTGAATGGAGTGTTGCTTCACTTTCTAAATGCTGTCCTTTCAGAGAAAATCACTTTCCTTTGAAAGTGCCTTAAGCTACTTTGAAGCATTCACAGGAAACACACATGCGTTTCTCTGAAATAGAAGCAGTCTGTTCCAACACTTCAATTCACTGTGCGAAGTGAATGGAGTGTTGCTTCACTTTCTAAATGCTGTCCTTTCAGAGAAAATCACTTTCCTTTGAAAGTGCCTTAAGCTACTTGAAAGCATTAGGAAGAAACTCACATGCGTTTCTCTGAAAGAGAAGCAGTCTGTTCCAACACTTCAAATCACTGTGCGAAGTGAATGGAGTGTTGCTTCACTTTCTAAATGCTGTCCTTTCAGAGAAAATCACTTTCCTTTGAAAGTGCCTTAAGCTACTTGCCAGGAAGAAGCTCACATGCGTTTCTCTGAAAGAGAAGCAGTCTGTTCCAACACTTCAATTCACTGTGTGAAGTGAATGGAGTGTTGCTTCACTTTCTAAATGCTGTCCTTTCAGAGAAAATCACTTTCCTTTGAAAGTGCCTTAAGGTACTTACAAGCATTCAACAGAAACTCACATGCGTTTCTCTGAAACAGAAGCAGTCTGTTCCAACACTTCAATTCACTGTGCGAAGTGAATGGAGTGTTGCTTCACTTTCTAAATGCTGTCCGTTCAGAGAAAATCACTTTCCTTTGAAAGTGCCTTAAGCTACTTACAAGCATTCAACAGAAACTCACATGCATTTCTCTGAAAGAGAAGTCTGTTCCAACACTTCAATTCACTGTGCGAAGTGAATGGAGTGTTGCTTCACTTTCTAAATTCTGTCCTTTCAGAGAAAATCACTTTCTTTTGAAAGTGCCTTAAACTACTTTCAAGCTTTTACAAAAAACTCACATGCGTATCTCTGAAAGAGAAGCAGTCTGTTCCAACACTTCAATTCACTGTGCAAAGTGAATGGAGTGTTGCTTCACTTTCTAAATGCTGTCCGTTCAGAGAAAATCACTTTCCTTTGAAAGTGCCTTAAGCAAATTGCAAGCATTCACAAGAAACACTAATGCGTTTATATGAAAGAGAAGCACTCTGTTCCAACATTTCAATTCACTGCACGAAGGGAATGGAGTGTTGCTTCACTTTCTAAATGCTGTCCTTTCAGAGAAAATCACTTTCCTTTGAAAGTGCCTTAAACTACTTGCAAGCATTAGGAAGAAACTCACATGCGTTTCTCTGAAAGAGAAGCAGTCTGTTCCAACACTTCAATTCACTGTGCAAAGTGAATGGAGTGTTGCTTCACTTTCTAAATGCTGTCCTTTCAGAGAAAATCACTTTCCTTTAAAAGTGCCTTAAGCTACTTACAAGCATTCAACAGAAACTCACATGCCTTTCTCTGAAAGAGAAGTAGTCTGTTCCAACACTTCAATTCACTGTGCTTAGTGAATGGAGTGTTGCTTCACTTTCTAAATTCTGTCCTTTCAGAGAAAATCACTTTCCTTTGAAAGTGCCTTAAGCAACTTGCAAGCATTCACAAGAAACACTAATGCGTTTATATGAAAGAGAAGCACTCTGTTCCAACACTTCAATTCACTGCACGAAGGGAATGGAGTGTTGCTTCACTTTCTAAATGCTGTCCTTTCAGAGAAAACCACTTTCCTTTGAAATTGCCTTAAGGTACTTGCAAGCATTAGGAAGAAACTCACATGCGTTTCTCTGAAAGAAAAGGAGTCTGTTCCAACATTTCAATTCACTGTGCGAAGTGAATGGAGTGTTGCTTCACTTTCTAAATGCTGTCCTTTCAGAGAAAATCCCTTTCCTTTGAAAGTGCCTTAAGCTACTTGCAAGCATTCACAAGAAACACTAATGCATTTCTTTGAAAGAGAAGCAGTCTTTTGAAACACTTCAATTCATTGCACGAAGGGAATGGAGTGTTGCTTTACTTTCTAAATGCTGTCCTTTCAGAGAAAATCACTTTCCTTTGAAAGAGCCTTGAGCTACTTACAAGCATTCAACAGAAACTCACATGCATTTCTCTGAAAAAGAAGCAGTCTGTTCCAACATTTCAATTCACTGTGCGAAGTGAATGGAGTGTTGCTTCACTTTCTAAATGCTGTCCTTACAGAGAAAATCACTTTCCTTTGAAAGTGCCTTAAGCTACTTGCTAGGAAGAAGCTCACATGCGTTTCTCTGAAAGAGAAGCAGTCTGTTCCAACACTTCAATTCACTGTGTGAAGTGAATGGAGTGTTGCTTCACTTTCTAAATGCTTTCCATTCAGTGAAAATCACTTTCCTTTGAAAGTGCCTTAAGCTACTTACAAGCATTCAACAGTAACTCACATGCGTTTCTCTGAAAGAGAAGCAGTCTGTTCTAACACTTCAATTCACTGTGCAAAGCGAATGGAGTGTTGCTTCACTTTCTAAATGCTGTTCTTTCAGAGAAAATCACTTTCGTTTGAAAGTGCCTTAAGCTACTTGCAAGCATTAGGAAGAAACTCACATGCGTTTCTCTGAAAGAGAAGCAGTCTGTTCCGACACTTCAATTCACTGTGCGAAGTGAATGGAGTGTTGCTTCACTTTCTAAATGCTATCCTTTCAGAGAAAATCACTTTCCTTTGAAAGTGCCTTAAGCTACTTGCAAGCATTAGGAAGAAACACACATGCGTTTCTCTGAAAGAAAAGCAGTGTTCCAACACTTCAATTCACTGTGCGAAGTGAATGGAGTGTTGCTTCACTTTCTAAATGCTGTCCTTTCAGAGAAAATCACTTTCCTTTGAAAAGCCTTGAGCTAATTACAAGCATTCAAAAGAAACTCACATGCATTTCTCTGAAAAAGAAGCAGTCTGTTCCAACACTTCAATTCACTGTGCGAAGTGAATGGAGTTTGCTTCAATTTCTAAATGCTGTCCTTTCAGAGAAAATCACTTTCCTTTGAAAGTGCCTTAAGCTACTTGCCAGGAAAAGGCTCACATGCGTTTCTCTGAAAGAGAAGCAGTCTCTTCCAACACTTCAATTCACTGTGTGAAGTGAATGGAGTGTTGCTTCACTTTCTAAATGCTGTCCGTTCAGAGAAAATCACTTTCCTTTGAAAGTGCCTTAAGCAAATTGCAAGCATTCACAAGAAACACTAATGCGTTTATATGAAAGAGAAGCACTCTGTTCCAACACTTCAATTCACTGCACGAAGGGAATGGAGTGTTGCTTCACTTTCTAAATGCTGTCCGTTCAGAGAAAATCACTTTCCTTTGAAAGTGCCTTAAGCAAATTGCAAGCATTCACAAGAAACACTAATGCGTTTATATGAAAGAGAAGCACTCTGTTCCAACACTTCAATTCACTGCACGAAGGGAATGGAGTGTTGCTTCACTTTCTAAATGCTGTCCTTTCAGAGAAAATCACTTTCTTTTGAAAGTGCCTTAAGCTACTTGCAAGCATTAGGAAGAAACTCACATGCGTTTCTCTGAAAGAGAAACAGTCTGTTCCAACACTTCAATTCACTGTGTGAAGTGAATGGAGTGTTGCTTCACTTTCTAAATGCTGTCCTTTCAGAGAAAATCACTTTCCTTTGAAAGTGCCTTAAGCTACTTGCAAGCATTAGGAGGAAACTCACATGCGTTTCTCTGAAAGAGAATCAGTGTTCCAATACTTCAATTCACTGTGCAAAGTGAATGGAGTGTTGCCTCACTTTCTAAATGCTGTCCTTTCAGAGAAAATCACTTTCCATTGAAAGTGCCTTAAACTACTTTCAAGCATGCACAAAAAACTCACATGCGTTTCTCTGAAAGAGAAGCAGTCTCTTCCAACACTTCAATTCACTGTGCGAAGTGAATGGAGTGTTGCTTCACTTTCTAAATGCTGTTCTTTCAGAGAAAATCCCTTTCCTTTGAATGTGCCTTGAGCTACTTACAAGCATTCAACAGAAACTCACATGCATTTCTCTGAAAGAGAAGCAATCTGTTCCAACACTTCAATTCACTATGCGAAGTGAATGGAGTGTTGCTTCACTTTCTAAATGCTGTCCTTTCAGAGAAAATCACTTTCCTTTGAAAGTGCCTTAAGCTACTTGCAAGCATTCACAAGAAACAATAATGCGTTTCTATGAAAGAGAAGCAGTCTGTTCCAACACTTCAATTCATTGCACGAAGGGAATGGAGTATTGCTTTACTTTCTAAATGCTGTCCTTTCAGAGAAAATCACTTTCCTTTGAAAAGCCTTGAGCTAATTACAAGCATTCAACAGAAACTCACATGCATTTCTCTGAAAAAGAAGCAGTCTGTTCCAACACTTCAATTCACTGTGCGAAGCGAATGGAGTGTTGCTTAACTTTCTATATGCTGTCCTTTCAGAGAAAATCATTTTCCTTTGAAAGTGCCTTAAGCTACTTGCCAGGAAGAAGCTCACATGCGTTTCTCTGAAAGAGAAGCAGTCTGTTCCAACACTTCAATTCACTGTGAAAAGTGAATGGAGTGTTGCTTCACTTTCTAAATGCTGTCCTTTCAGAGAAAATCACTTTCCTTTGAAAGTGCCTTAAGCAAATTGCAAGCATTCACAAGAAGCACTAAGGCGTTTCTCTGAAACAGAAGCACTCTGTTCCAACACTTCAATTCACTGCACGAAGGGAATGGAGTATTGCTTTACTTTCTAAATGCTGTCCTTTCAGAGAAAATTACTTTCCATTGAAAGTGCCTTAAACTACTTTTAAGCATTCACAAAAAACTCACATGCGTTTCTCTGAAAGAGAAGCAGTCTGTTCCAACACTTCAATTCACTGTGCGAAGTATATGGAGTGTTGCCTCACTTTCTAAATGCTGTCCTTTCAGAGAAAATTACTTTCCATTGAAAGTGCCTTAAACTACTTTCAAGCATTCACAAAAAACTCACATGCGTTTCTCTGAAAGAGAAGCAGTCTGTTCCAACACTTCAATTCACTGTGCGAAGTGAATGGAGTGTTGCTTCACTTTCTAAATGCTGTCCTTTCAGAGAAAATCACTATCCTTTGAAAGTGCCTTAAGCTGCTTACAAGCATTCAACAGAAACTCACATGCCTTTCTCTGAAAGAGAAGCAGTCTGTTCCAACACTTCAATTCACTGTGCTTAGTGAATGGAGTGTTGCTTCACTTTCTAAATTCAGTCCGTTCAGAGAAAATCACTTTCCTTTGAAAGTGCCTTAAGCTACTTACAAGCATTCATCAGAAACTCACATGCATTTCTCTGAAAGAGAAGTCTGTTCCAACACTTCAATTCACTGTGCGAAGTGAATGGAGTGTTGCTTCACTTTCTAAATTCTGTCCTTTCAGAGAAAATCACTTTCTTTTGAAAGTGCCTTAAACTACTTTCAGGCATTCACAAAAAACTCACATGCGCATCTCTGAAAGAGATGAAGTCTGTTCCAACACTTCAATTCAGTGTATAAAGCGAATGGAGTGTTGCTTCACTTTCTAAATGCTGTCCTTTCAGAGAAAATCACTTTCCTTTGAAAGTGCCTTAATCAAATTGCAAGCATTCACAAGAAACACGAATGCGTTTATATGAAAGAGAAGCACTCTGTTCCAACACTTCAATTCACTGCACGAAGGGAATGGAGTGTTGCTTTACTTTCTAAATGCTGTCCTTTCAGAGAAAATCACTTTCCATTGAAAGTGCCTTAAACTACTTTCAAGCATTAACAAAAAACTCACATGCGTTTCTCTGAAAGAGAAGCAGTCTGTTCCAACACTTCAATTCACTGTGCGAAGTGAATGGAGTGTTGCTTCACTTTCTAAATGCTGTCCTTTCAGAGAAAATCACTTTCCTTTGAAAGTGCCTTAAGCTACTTTGAAGCATTCACAGGAAACACACATGCGTTTCTCTGAAATAGAAGCAGTCTGTTCCAAAACTTCAATTCACTGTGCGAAGTGAATGGAGTGTTGCTTCACTTTCTAAATGCTGTCCTTTCAGAGAAAATCACTTTCCTTTGAAAGTGCCTTAAGCTACTTGCAAGCATTAGGAAGAAACTCACATGCGTTTCTCTGAAAGAAAAGCAGTCTGTTCCAACACTTCAATTCACTGTGTGAAGTGAATGGAGTGTTGCCTCACTTTCTAAATGCTGTCCTTTCAGAGAAAATCACTTTCCATTGAAAGTGCCTTAAACTACTTTCAAGCATTAACAAAAAACTCACATGCGTTTCTCTGAAAGAGAAGCAGTCTGTTCCAACACTTCAATTCACTGTGCGAAGTGAATGGAGTGTTGCTTCACTTTCTAAATGCTGTTCTTTCAGAGAAAATCCCTTTCCTTTGAATGTGCCTTAAGCTACTTACAAGCATTCAACAGAAACTCACATGCATTTCTCTGAAAGAGAAGCAATCTGTTCCAACACTTCAATTCACTATGCGAAGTGAATGGAGTGTTGCTTCACTTTCTAAATGCTGTCCTTTCAGAGAAAATCACTTTCCTTTGAAAGTGCCTTAAGCTACTTGCAAGCATTCACAAGAAACACTAATGCGTTTCTATGAAAGAGAAGCAGTCTGTTCCAACACTTCAACTCATTGCACGAAGGGAATGGAGTGTTGCTTTACTTTCTAAATGCTGTCCTTTCAGAGAAAATCACTTTCCTTTGAAAAGCCTTGAGCTAATTACAAGCATTCAACAGAAACTCACATGCATTTCTCTGAAAAAGAAGCAGTCTGTTCCAACACTTCAATTCACTGTGCGAAGTGAATGGAGTGTTGCTTCACTTTCTAAATACTGTCCTTTCAGAGAAAATCACTTTCCTTTGAAAGTGCCTTAAGCTACTTGCCAGGAAGAAGCTCACATGCGTTTCTCTGAAAGAGAAGCAGTCTGTTCCAACACTTCAATTCACTGTGAAAAGTGAATGGAGTGTTGCTTCACTTTCTAAATGCTGTCCTTTCAAAGAAAATCACTTTCCTTTGAAAGTGCCTTAAGCAAATTGCAAGCATTCACAAGAAACACTAATGCGTTTATATGAAAGAGAAGCACTCTTTTCCAACACTTCAATTCACTGCACGAAGGGAATGGAGTGTTGCTTTACTTTCTAAATGCAGTCCTTTCAGAGAAAATCACTTTCCATTGAAAGTGCCTTAAACTACTTTCAAGCATTAACAAAAAACTCACATGCGTTTCTCTGAAAGAGAAGCAGTCTGTTCCAACACTTCAATTCACTGTGCGAAGTGAATGGAGTGTTGCTTCACTTTCTAAATGCTGTCCTTTCAGAGAAAATCACTTTCCTTTGAAAGTGCCTTAAGCTACTTACAAGCATTCAACAGAAACTCACATGCCTTTCTCTGAAAGAGAAGCAGTCTGTTCCAACACTTCAATTCACTGTGCTTAGTGAATGGAGTGTTGCTTCACTTTCTAAATTCTGTCCTTTCAGAGAAAATCACTTTCCTTTGAAAGTGCCTTAAGCAACTTGCAAGCATTCACAAGAAACACTAATGCGTTTATATGAAAGAGAAGCACTCTGTTCCAACACTTCAATTCACTGTACGAAGGGAATGGAGTGTTGCTTCACTTTCTAAATGCTGTCCTTTCAGATAAAACCACTTTCCTTTGAAAGTGCCTTAAGCTACTTGCAAGCATTTGGAAGAAACTCACATGCGTTTCTCTGAAAGAGAAGCAGTCTGTTCCAACACTTCAATTCACTGTGCGAAGTGAATGGAGTGTTGCTTCACTTTCTAAATGCTGTCCTTTCAGAGAAAATCACTTTCCTTTGAAAGTGCCTTAAGCTACTTTGAAGCATTCACAGGAAACACACATGCGTTTCTCTGAAATAGAAGCAGTCTGTTCCAACACTTCAATTCACTGTGCGAAGTGAATGGAGTGTTGCTTCACTTTCTAAATGCTGTCCTTTCAGAGAAAATCACTTTCCTTTGAAAGTGCCTTAAGCTACTTGAAAGCATTAGGAAGAAACTCACATGCGTTTCTCTGAAAGAGAAGCAGTCTGTTCCAACACTTCAATTCACTGTGCGAAGTGAATGGAGTGTTGCTTCACTTTCTAAATGCTGTCCTTTCAGAGAAAATCACTTTCCTTTGAAAGTGCCTTAATCTCCTTGCAAGCATTAGGAAGAAACTCACATGCGTTTCTCTGAAAGAAAAGCAGTCTGTTCCAACACTTCAATTCACTGTGTGAAGTGAATGGAGTGTTGCTTCACTTTCTAAATGCTGTTCTTTCAGAGAAAATCCCTTTCCTTTGAATGTGCCTTAAGCTACTTACAAGCATTCAACAGAAACTCACATGCATTTCTCTGAAGGAGAAGCAATCTGTTCCAACACTTCAATTCACTATGCGAAGTGAATGGAGTGTTGCTTCACTTTCTAAATGCTGTCCTTTCAGAGAAAATCACTTTCCTTTGAAAGTGCCTTAAGCTACTTGCAAGCATTCACAAGAAACACTAATGCGTTTCTATGAAAGAGAAGCAGTCTGTTGAAACACTTCAATTCATTGCACGAAGGGAATGGAGTGTTGCTTTACTTTCTAAATGCTGTCCTTTCAGAGAAAATCACTTTCCTTTGAAAAGCCTTGAGCTAATTACAAGCATTCAACAGAAACTCACATGCATTTCTCTGAAAAAGAAGCAGTCTGTTCCAACACTTCAATTCACTGTGCGAAGTGAATGGAGTGTTACTTCACTTTCTAAATGCTGTCCTTTCAGAGAAAATCACTTTCCTTTGAAAGTGCCTTAAGCTACCTGCCAGGAAGAAGCTCACATGCGTTTCTCTGAAAGAGAAGCAGTCTCTTCCAACACTTCAATTCACTGTGTGAAGTGAATGGAGTGTTGCTTCACTTTCTAAATGCTGTCCTTTCAGAGAAAATCACTTTCCTTTGAAAGTGCCTTAAGCTACTTACAAGCATTCAACAGAAACTCACATGCGTTTCTCTGAAACAGAAGCAGTCTGTTCCAACACTTCAATTCACTGTGCGAAGTGAATGGAGTGTTGCTTCACTTTCTAAATACTGTCCGTTCAGAGAAAATCACTTTCCTTTGAAAGTGCCTTAAGCTACTTACAAGCATTCAACAGAAACTCACATGCATTTCTCTGAAAGAGAAGTCTGTTCCAACACTTCAATTCACTGTGCGAAGTGAATGGAGTGTTGCTTCACTTTCTAAATTCTGTCCTTTCAGAGAAAATCACTTTCTTTTGAAAGTGCCTTAAACTACTTTCAAGCTTTCTCAAAAAACTCACATGCGTATCTCTGAAAGAGAAGCAGTCTGTTCCAACACTTCAATTCACTGCACGAAGGGAATGGAGTGTTGCTTCACTTTCTAAATGCTGTCCGTTCAGTGAAAATCACTTTCCTTTGAAAGTGCCTTAAGCAAAATGCAAGCATTCACAAGAAACACTAATGCGTTTATATGAAAGAGAAGCACTCTCTTCCAGGACTTCAATTCACTGCACGAAGGGAATGGAGTGTTGCTTCACTTTCTAAATGCTGTCCGTTCAGATAATCACTTTCCTTTGAAAGTGCCTTAAGCAAATTGCAAGCATTCACAAGAAACACTAATGCGTTTATATGAAAGAGAAGCACTCTGTTCCAACATTTCAGTTCACTGGACGAAGGGAATGGAGTGTTGCTTCACTTTCTAAATGCTGTCCTTTCAGAGAAAATCACTTTCCTTTGAAAGTGCCTTAAGCTGCTTGCAAGCATTAGGAAGAAACTCACATGCATTTCTCTGAAAGAGAAACAGTCTGTTCCAACACTTCAATTCACTGTGCGAAGTGAATGGAGTGTTGCTTCACTTTCTAAATGCTGTCCTTTCAGAGAAAATCACTTTCCTTTGAAAGTGCCTTAAGCTACTTGCAAGCATTAGGAAGAAACTCACATGCGTTTCTCTGAAAGAGAATCAGTCTGTTCCAACACTTCAATTCACTGTGCGAAGTGAATGGAGTGTTGCCTCACTTTCTAAATGCTGTCCTTTCAGAGAAAATCACTTTCCATTGAAAGTGCCTTAAACTACTTTCAAGCATTCACAAAAAACTCACATGCGTTTCTCTGAAAGAGAAGCAGTCTGTTCCAACACTTCAATTCACTGTGCGAAGTGAATGGAGTGTTGCTTCACTTTCTAAATGCTGTCCTTTCAGAGAAAATCACTTTCCTTTGAAAGTGCCTTAAGCTACTTACAAGCATTCAACAGAAACTCACATGCCTTTCTCTGAAAGAGAAGCAGTCTGTTCCAACACTTCAATTCACTGTGCTTAGTGAATGGAGTGTTGCTTCACTTTCTAAATTCTGTCCTTTCAGAGAAAATCACTTTCCTTTGAAAGTGCCTTAAGCAACTTGCAAGCATTCACAAGAAACACTAATGCGTTTATATGAAAGAGAAGCACTCTGTTCCAACACTTCAATTCACTGTACGAAGGGAATGGAGTGTTGCTTCACTTTCTAAATGCTGTCCTTTCAGATAAAACCACTTTCCTTTGAAAGTGCCTTAAGCTACTTGCAAGCATTTGGAAGAAACTCACATGCGTTTCTCTGAAAGAGAAGCAGTCTGTTCCAACACTTCAATTCACTGTGCGAAGTGAATGGAGTGTTGCTTCACTTTCTAAATGCTGTCCTTTCAGAGAAAATCACTTTCCTTTGAAAGTGCCTTAAGCTACCTTGAAGCATTCACAGGAAACACACATGTGTTTCTCTGAAATAGAAGCAGTCTGTTCCAACACTTCAATTCACTGTGCGAAGTGAATGGAGTGTTGCTTCACTTTCTAAATGCTGTCCTTTCAGAGAAAATCACTTTCCTTTGAAAGTGCCTTAAGCTACTTACAAGCATTCAACAGAAACTCACATGCCTTTCTCTGAAAGAGAAGCAGTCTGTTCCAACACTTCAATTCACTGTGCTTAGTGAATGGAGTGTTGCTTCACTTTCTAAATTCTGTCCTTTCAGAGAAAATCACTTTCCTTTGAAAGTGCCTTAAGCAACTTGCAAGCATTCACAAGAAACACTAATGCGTTTATATGAAAGAGAAGCACTCTGTTCCAACACTTCAATTCACTATACGAAGGGAATGGAGTGTTGCTTCACTTTCTAAATGCTGTCCTTTCAGATAAAACCACTTTCCTTTGAAAGTGCCTTAAGCTACTTGCAAGCATTTGGAAGAAACTCACATGCGTTTCTCTGAAAGAGAAGCAGTCTGTTCCAACACTTCAATTCACTGTGCGAAGTGAATGGAGTGTTGCTTCACTTTCTAAATGCTGTCCTTTCAGAGAAAATCACTTTCCTTTGAAAGTGCCTTAAGCTACTTTGAAGCATTCACAGGAAACACTAATGCATTTCTCTGAAATAGAAGCAGTCTGTTCCAACACTTCAATTCACTGTGCGAAGTGAATGGAGTGTTGCTTCACTTTCTAAATGCTGTCCTTTCAGAGAAAATCACTTTCCTTTGAAAGTGCCTTAAGCTACTTGAAAGCATTAGGAAGAAACTCACATGCGTTTCTCTGAAAGAGAAGCAGTCTGTTCCAACACTTCAATTCACTGTGCGAAGTGAATGGAGTGTTGCTTCACTTTCTAAATGCTGTCCTTTCAGAGAAAATCACTTTCCTTTGAATGTGCCTTAAGCTACTTACAAGCATTCAACAGAAACTCACATGCATTTCTCTGAACGAGAAGCAATCTGTTCCAACACTTCAATTCACTATGCGAGGTGAATGGAGTGTTGCTTCACTTTCTAAATGCTGTCCTTTCAGAGAAAATCACTTTCCTTTGAAAGTGCCTTAAGCTACTTGCAAGCATTCACAAGAAACACTAATGCGTTTCTATGAAAGAGAAGCAGTCTGTTGAAACACTTCAATTCATTGCACGAAGGGAATGGAGTGTTGCTTTACTTTCTAAATGCTGTCCTTTCAGAGAAAATCACTTTCCTTTGAAAAGCCTTGAGCTAATTACAAGCATTCAACAGAAACTCACATGCATTTCTCTGAAAAAGAAGCAGTCTGTTCCAACACTTCAATTCACTGTGCGAAGTGAATGGAGTGTTACTTCACTTTCTAAATGCTGTCCTTTCAGAGAAAATCACTTTCCTTTGAAAGTGCCTTAAGCTACTTGCCAGGAAGAAGCTCACATGCGTTTCTCTGAAAGAGAAGCAGTCTCTTCCAACACTTCAATTCACTGTGTGAAGTGAATGGAGTGTTGCTTCACTTTCTAAATGCTGTCCTTTCAGAGAAAATCACTTTCCTTTGAAAGTGCCTTAAGCTACTTACAAGCATTCAACAGAAACTCACATGCGTTTCTCTGAAACAGAAGCAGTCTGTTCCAACACTTCAATTCACTGTGCGAAGTGAATGGAGTGTTGCTTCACTTTCTAAATGCTGTCCGTTCAGAGAAAATCACTTTCCTTTGAAAGTGCCTTAAGCTACTTACAAGCATTCAACAGAAACTCACATGCATTTCTCTGAAAGAGAAGTCTGTTCCAACACTTCAATTCACTGTGCGAAGTGAATGGAGTGTTGCTTCACTTTCTAAATTCTCTCCTTTCAGAGAAAATCATTTTCTTTTGAAAGTGCCTTAAACTACTTTCAAGCTTTCACAAAAAACTCACATGCGTATCTCTGAAAGAGAAGCAGTCTGTTCCAACACTTCAATTCACTGCACGAAGGGAATGGAGTGTTGCTTCACTTTCTAAATGCTGTCCGTTCAGAGAAAATTACTTTCCTTTGAAAGTGCCTTAAGCAAAATGCAAGCATTCACAAGAAACACTAATGCGTTTATATGAAAGAGAAGCACTCTGTTCCAACACTTCAATTCACTGCACGAAGGGAATGGAGTGTTGCTTCACTTTCTAAATGCTGTCCGTTCAGAGAAAATCACTTTCCTTTGAAAGTGCCTTAAGCAAATTGCAAGCATTCACAAGAAACACTAATGCGTTTATATGAAAGAGAAGCACTCTGTTCCAACACTTCAGTTCACTGGACGAAGGGAATGGAGTGTTGCTTCACTTTCTAAATGCTGTCCTTTCAGAGAAAATCACTTTCCTTTGAAAGTGCCTTAAGATGCTTGCAAGCATTAGGAAGAAACTCACATGCATTTCTCTGAAAGAGAAACAGTCTTTTCCAACACTTCAATTCACTGTGCGAAGTGAATGGAGTGTTGCTTCACTTTCTAAATGCTGTCCTTTCAGAGAAAATCACTTTCCTTTGAAAGTGCCTTAAGCTACTTGCAAGCATTAGGAAGAAACTCACATGCGTTTCTCTGAAAGAGAATCAGTCTGTTCCAACACTTCAATTCACTGTGCGAAGTGAATGGAGTGTTGCCTCACTTTCTAAATGCTGTCCTTTCAGAGAAAATCACTTTCCATTGAAAGTGCCTTAAACTACTTTCAAGCATTCACAAAAAACTCACATGCGTTTCTCTGAAAGAGAAGCAGTCTGTTCCAACACTTCAATTCACTGTGCAAAGTGAATGGAGTGTTGCTTCACTTTCTAAATGCTGTCCTTTCAGAGAAAATCACTTTCCTTTGAAAGTGCCTTAAGCTACTTACAAGCATTCAACAGAAACTCACATGCCTTTCTCTGAAAGAGAAGCAGTCTGTTCCAACACTTCAATTCACTGTGCTTAGTGAATGGAGTGTTGATACACTTTCTAAATTCTGTCCTTTCAGAGAAAATCACTTTCCTTTGAAAGTGCCTTAAGCAACTTGCAAGCATTCACAAGAAACACTATTGCGTTTATATGAAAGAGAAGCACTCTGTTCCAACACTTCAATTCACTGCACGAAGGGAATGGAGTGTTGCTTCACTTTCTAAATGCTGTCCTTTCAGAGAAAACCACTTTCCTTTGAAAGAGCCTTAAGCTACTTACAAGCATTCACCAGAAACTCACATGCGTTTCTCTGAAATAGACGCAGTCTGTTCCAACACTTCAATTCACTGTGCGAAGTGAATGGAGTGTTGCTTCACTTTCTAAATGCTGTCCTTTCAGAGAAAATCACTTTCCTTTAAAGTGCCTTAAGCTACTTGCAAGCATTAGGAAGAAACTCACATGCGTTTCTCTGAAAGAGAAGCAGTCTGTTCCAACACTTCAATTCACAGTGCGAAGTGAATGGAGTGTTGCTTCACTTTCTAAATGCTGTCCTTTCAGAGAAAATCACTTTCCTTTGAAAGTGCCTTAAGCTACTTGCAAGCATTAGGAAGAAACTCACATGTGTTTCTCTGAAAGAGAAGCAGTCTGTTCCAGCACTTCAATTCACTGTGCGAAGTGAATGGAGTGTTGCCTCGCTTTCTAAATGCTGTCCTTTCAGAGAAAATCCCTTTCCTTTGAATGTGCCTTAAGCTACTTACAAGCATTCAACAGAAACTCACATGCGTTTCTCTGAAAGAGAAGCAGTCTGTTCCAGCACTTCAATTCACTGTTCGAAGTGAATGGAGTGTTGCTTCACTTTCTAAATGCTGTTCTTTCAGAGAAAATCACTTTCGTTTGAAAGTGCCTTAAGCTACTTGCAAGCATTAGGAAGAAACTCACATGCGTTTCTCTGAAAGAAAAGCAGTCTGTTCCAACACTTCAATTCACTGTGCGAAGTGAATGGAGTGTTGCCTCACTTTCTAAATGCTGTCCTTTCGGAGAAAATCACTTTCCATTGAGAGTGCCTTAAACTACTTTCAAGCATTCACAAAAAACTCACATGCGTTTCTCTGAAAGAGAAGCAGTCTGTTCCAACACTTCAATTCACTGTGCGAAGTGAATGGAGTGTTGCCTCACTTTCTAAATGCTGTCCTTTCAGAGAAAATCCCTTTCCTTTGAATGTGCCTTAAGCTACTTACAAGCATTCAACAGAAACTCACATGCGTTTCTCTGAAAGAGAAGAAATTTGTTCCAACAATTCAATTCTCTGTGCGAAGTGAATGGAGTGTTGCTTCACTTTCTAAATGCTGTCCTTTCAGAGAAAATCACTTTCCTTTGAAAGTGCCTTAAGCTACTTGCAAGCATTCACAAGAAACACTAATGCTATTCTATGAAAGAGAAGCAGTCTGTTCCAACACTTCAATTCACTGTGCAAAGTGAATGGAGTGTTGCTTCACTTTCTAAATGCTGTCCGTTCAGATAAAATCACTTTCCTTTGAAAGTGCCTTAAGCTACTTTCAAGCATTAGGAAGAAACACACATGCGTTTCTCTGAAAGAAAAGCAGTCTGTTCCAACACTTCAATTCACTGTGCGAAGTGAATGGAGTGTTGCCTCACTTTCTAAATGCTGTCCTTTCAGAGAAAATCACTTTCCATTGAAAGTGCCTTAAACTACTTTCAAGCATTCACAAAAAACTCACATGCGTTTCTCTGAAAGAGAAGCAGTCTGTTCCAACACTTCAATTCAGTGTGCGAAGTGAATGGAGTGTTGCTTCACTTTCTAAATGCTGTCCTTTCAGAGAAAATCCCTTTCCTTTGAATGTGCCTTAAGCTACGTACAAGCATTCAACAGAAACTCACATGCATTTCTATTAAAGAGAAGCAATCTGTTCCAACACTTCAATTCTCTGTGCGAAGTGAATGGAGTGTTGCTTCACTTTCTAAATGCTGTCCTTTCAGAGAAAATCACTTTCCTTTGAAAGTGCCTTAAGCTACTTGCAAGCATTCACAAGAAACACTAATGCGTTTCTATGAAAGAGAAGCAGTCTGTTCCAACACTTCAATTCATTGCACGAAGGGAATGCAGTGTTGCTTTACTTTCTAAATGCTGTCCTTTGAAGGAAAATCACTTTCCTTTGAAAGAGCCTTAAGCTACTTACAAGCATTCAACAGAAACTCACATGCATTTCTCTGAAAGAGAAGCAGTCTGTTCCAACACTTCAATTCACTGTACAAAGTGAATGGAGTGTTGCTTCACTTTTTAAATGCTGTCCTTTCAGAGAAAATCACTTTCCTTTGAAAGTGCCTTAAGTAACTTGCAAGCATTCACAAGAAATACTAATGCGTTTCTATGAAAGAGAAGCAGTCTGTTCCAACACTTCAATTCACTGTGCAAAGTGAATGGAGTGTTGCTTCACTTTCTAAATGCTGTCCGTTCAGATAAAATCACTTTCCTTTGAAAGTGCCTTAAGCTACTTGCAAGCATTAGGAAGAAACTCACATGTGTTTCTCTGAAACAGAAGCAGTATGTTCCAACACTTCAATTCACTGTGCGAAGTGAATGGAGTGTTGCTTCACTTTCTAAATGCTGTCTTTTCAGAGAAAATCACTTTCCTTTGAAAGTGCCTTAAGCTACTTGCAAGCATTAGGAAGAAACTCACATGCGTTTCTCTGAAAGAGAAGCAGTCTGTTCCAACACTTCAATTCACTGTGTGAAGTGAATGGAGTGTTGCCTCACTTTCTAAATGCTGTCCTTTCAGAGAAAATCACTTTCCTTTGAAAGTGCCTTAAGCTACTTACAAGCATTCAACAGAAACTCACATGCGTTTCTCTGAATGAGAAGCAGTCTGTTCCATCACTTCAATTCAATGTGCGAAGTGAATGGAGTGTTCCTTCACTTTCTAAATGCTGTCCTTTCAGAGAAAATCACTTTCCTTTGAAAGTGCCTTAAGCAACGAACAAGCATTCAACAGAAACTCACATGCGTTTCTCTGAAAGAGAAGCAGTTTGTTCCAATACTTCAAATCACTGTGTAAAGTGAATGGAGTGTTGCTTCACTTTCTAAATGCTGTCCTTTCAGAGAAAATCACTTTCCTTTGAAAGTGCCTTAAGCAAATTGCAAGCATTCACAAGAAACACTAATGCGTTTATATGAAAGAGAAGCACTCTGTTCCAACACTTCAATTCACTGCACGAAGGGGAATGGAGTGTTGCTTCACTTTCTAAATGCTGTCCCTTCAGAGAAAATCACTTTCCTTTGAAAGTGCCTTAAGCTACTTGCAAGCATTAGGAAGGAACTCACATGCGTTTCTCTGAAAGAGAAGCAGTCTGTTCCAACACTTCAATTCACTGTGCGAAGTGAATGGAGTGTTGCTTCACTTTCTAAATGCTGTCTTTTCAGAGAAAATCACTTTCCTTTGAAAGTGCCTTAAGCTACCTGCAAGCAAGAGGAAGAAACTCACATGCCTTTCTCTGAAAGAGAAGCAGTCTGTTTCAACACTTCAATTCACTGTGCGAAGTGAATGGAGTGTTGCCTCACTTTCTAAATACTGTCCTTTCAGAGAAAATCACTTTCCATTGAAAGTGCCTTAAACTACTTTCAAGCATTCACAAAAAACTCACATGCGTTTCTCTGAAAGAGAAGCAGTCTGTTCCAACACTTCAATTCACTGTGCGAAATGAATGGAGTGTTGCTTCACTTTCTAAATGCTGTCCTTTCAGAGAAAATCACTTTCCTTTGAAAGTGCCTTAAGCTACTTACAAGCATTCAACAGAAACTCACATGCCTTTCTCTGAAAGAGAAGCAGTCTGTTCCAACACTTCAATTCACTGTGCTTAGTGAATGGAGTGTTGCTTCACTTTCTAAATTCTGTCCTTTCAGAGAAAATCACTTTCCTTTGAAAGTGCCTTAAGCAACTTGCAAGCATTCACAGGAAACACTAATGCGTTTATATGAAAGAGAAGCAGTCTGTTCCAACACTTCAATTCACTGCACGAAGGGAATGGAGTGTTGCTTCACTTTCTAAATGCTGTCCTTTCAGAGAAAATCACTTTCCTTTGAAAGTGCCTTAAGCTACTTGCAAGCATTCACAAGAAACACTAATGCGTTTCTATGAAAGAGAAGCAGTCTGTTCCAACACTTCAATTCATTGCACGAAGGGAATGCAGTGTTGCTTTACTTTCTAAATGCTGTCCTTTCAAGGAAAATCACTTTCCTTTGAAAGAGCCTTAAGCTACTTACAAGCATTCAACAGAAACTCACATGCATTTCTCTGAAAGAGAAGCAGTCTGTTCCAACACTTCAATTCACTGTACAAAGTGAATGGAGTGTTGCTTCACTTTTTAAATGCTGTCCTTTCAGAGAAAATCACTTTCCTTTGAAATTGCCTTAAGCAACTTGCAAGCATTCACAAGAAATACTAATGCGTTTCTATGAAAGAGAAGCAGTCTGTTCCAACACTTCAATTCACTGTGCAAAGTGAATGGAGTGTTGCTTCACTTTCTAAATGCTGTCCGTTCAGATAAAATCACTTTCCTTTGAAAGTGCCTTAAGCTACTTGCAAGCATTAGGAAGAAACTCACATGTGTTTCTCTGAAACAGAAGCAGTATGTTCCAACACTTCAATTCACTGTGCGAAGTGAATGGAGTGTTGCTTCACTTTCTAAATGCTGTCCTTTCAGAGAAAATCACTTTCCTTTGAAAGTGCCTTAAGCTACTTGCAAGCATTAGGAAGAAACTCACATGCGTTTCTCTGAAAGAGAAGCAGTCTGTTCCAACACTTCAATTCACTGTGTAGTGAATGGAGTGTTGCCTCACTTTCTAAATGCTGTCCTTTCAGAGAAAATCACTTTCCTTTGAAAGTGCCTTAAGCTACTTACAAGCATTCAACAGAAACTCACATGCGTTTCTCTGAATGAGAAGCAGTCTGTTCCATCACTTCAATTCAATGTGTGAAGTGAATGGAGTGTTCCTTCACTTTCTAAATGCTGTCCTTTCAGAGAAAATCACTTTCCTTTGAAAGTGCCTTAAGCAAATTGCAAGCATTCACAAGAAACACTAATGCGTTTATATGAAAGAGAAGCACTCTGTTCCAACACTTCAATTCACTGCACGAAGGGAATGGAGTGTTGCTTCACTTTCTAAATGCTGTCCTTTCAGAGAAAATCACTTTCCTTTGAAAGTGCCTTAAGCAAATTGCAAGCATTCACAAGAAACACTAATGCGTTTATATGAAAGAGAAGCACTCTGTTCCAACACTTCAATTCACTGCACGAAGGGAATGGAGTGTTGCTTCACTTTCTAAATGCTGTCCTTTCAGAGAAAATCACTTTCCTTTGAAAGAGCCTTAAGCTACTTACAAGCATTCAACAGAAACTCACATGCATTTCTCTGAAAGAGAAGCAGTCTGTTCCAACACTTCAATTCTCTGTGCAAAGTGAATGGAGTGTTCCTTCACTTTCTAAATGCTGTCCTTTCAGAGAAAATCCCTTTCATTTGAAAGTGTCTTAAGCTACTTGCAAGCATTCACAAGAAACACTAATGCATTTCTATGAAAGAGAAGCAGTCTGTTGAAACACTTCAGTTCATTGCACGAAGGGAATGGAGTGTTGCTTTACTTTCTAAATGCTGTCCTTTCAGAGAAAATCACGTTCCTTTGAAAGAGCCTTGAGCTACTTACAAGCATTCAACAGAAACTCACATGCATTTCTCTGAAAAAGAAGCAGTCTGTTCCAACACTTCAATTCACTGTGCGAAGTGAATGGAGTGTTGCTTCACTTTCTAAATGCTGTTCTTTCAGAGAAAATCACTTTCGTTTGAAAGTGCCTTAAGCTACTTGCAAGCATTAGGAAGAAACTCACATGCGTTTCTCTGAAAGAAAAGCAGTCTGTTCCAACACTTCAATTCACTGTGCGAAGTGAATGGAGTGTTGCCTCACTTTCTAAATGCTGTCCTTTCGGAGAAAATCACTTTCCTTTGAAAGTGCCTTAAGCTACTTACAAGCATTCAACAGAAACTCACATGCGTTTCTCTGAATGAGAAGCAGTCTGTTCCATCACTTCAATTCAATGTGCGAAGTGAATGGAGTGTTCCTTCACTTTCTAAATGCTGTCCTTTCAGAGAAAATCACTTTCCTTTGAAAGTGCTTTAAGCAACGAACAAGCATTCAACAGAAACTCACATGCGTTTCTCTGAAAGAGAAGCAGTCTGTTCCAATACTTCAAATCACTGTGCAAAGTGAATGGAGTGTTGCTTCACTTTCTAAATGCTGTCCTTTCAGAGAAAATCACTTTCCTTTGAAAGTGCCTTAAGCAAATTGCAAGCATTCACAAGAAACACTAATGCGTTTATATGAAAGAGAAGCACTCTGTTCCAACACTTCAATTCACTGCACAAAGGGAATGGAGTGTTGCTTCACTTTCTAAATGCTGTCCTTTCGGAGAAAATCACTTTCCTTTGAAAGAGCCTTAAGCTACTTACAAGCATTCAACAGAAACTCACATGCATTTCTCTGAAAGAGAAGCAATCTGTTCCAACACTTCAATTCTCTGTGCAAAGTGAATGGAGTGTTCCTTCACTTTCTAAATGCTGTCCTTTCAGAGAAAATCCCTTTCCTTTGAAAGTGTCTTAAGCTACTTGCAAGCATTCACAAGAAACACTAATGCATTTCTATGAAAGAGAAGCAGTCTGTTGAAACACTTCAATTCATTGCACGAAGGGAATGTAGTGTTGCTTTACTTTCTAAATGCTGTCCTTTCAGAGAAAATCACGTTCCTTTGAAAGAGCCTTGAGCTACTTACAAGCATTCAACAGAAACTCACATGCATTTCTCTGAAAAAGAAGCAGTCTGTTCCAACACTTCAATTCACTGTGTGAAGTGAATGGAGTGTTGCTTCACTTTCTAAATGCTGTCCTTTCAGAGAAAATCCCTTTCCTTTGAATGTGCCTTAAGCTACTTACAAGCATTCAACAGAAACTCACATGCGTTTCTCTGAAAGAGAAGCAGTCTGTTCCAGCACTTCAATTCACTGTGCGAAGTGAATGGAGTGTTGCTTCACTTTCTAAATGCTGTCCTTTCGGAGAAAATCACTTTCCTTTGAAAGTGCCTTAAGCTACTTGCAAGCATTCACAAGAAACACTAATGCGTTTCTATGAAAGAGAAGCAGTCTGTTCCAACACTTCAATTCATTGCACGAAGGGAATGCAGTGTTGCTTTACTTTCTAAATGCTGTCCTTTCAAGGAAAATCACTTTCCTTTGAAAGAGCCTTAAGCTACTTACAAGCATTCAACAGAAACTCACATGCATTTCTCTGAAAGAGAAGCAGTCTGTTCCAACACTTCAATTCACTGTGCGAAGTGAATGGAGTGTTGCCTCACTTTCTAAATGCTGTCCTTTCAGAGAAAATCCCTTTCCTTTGAATGTGCCTTAAGCTACTTACAAGCATTCAACAGAAACTCACATGCGTTTCTCTGAAAGAGAAGCAGTCTGTTCCAGCACTTCAATTCACTGTGCGAAGTGAATGGAGTGTTGCTTCACTTTCTAAATGCTGTTCTTTCAGAGAAAATCACTTTCGTTTGAAAGTGCCTTAAGCTACTTGCAAGCATTAGGAAGAAACTCACATGCGTTTCTCTGACAGAAAAGCAGTCTGTTCCAACACTTCAATTCACTGTGCGAAGTGAATGGAGTGTTGCCTCACTTTCTAAATGCTGTCCTTTCGGAGAAAATCACTTTCCATTGAGAGTGCCTTAAACTACTTTCAAGCATTCACAAAAAACTCACATGCGTTTCTCTGAAAGAGAAGCAGTCTGTTCCAACACTTCAATTCACTGTGCGAAGTGAATGGAGTGTTGCCTCACTTTCTAAATGCTGTCCTTTCAGAGAAAATCCCTTTCCTTTGAATGTGCCTTAAGCTACTTACAAGCATTCAACAGAAACTCACATGCGTTTCTCTGAAAGAGAAGAAATTTGTTCCAACAATTCAATTCTCTGTGCGAAGTGAATGGAGTGTTGCTTCACTTTCTAAATGCTGTCCTTTCAGAGAAAATCACTTTCCTTTGAAAGTGCCTTAAGCTACTTGCAAGCATTCACAAGAAACACTAATGCTATTCTATGAAAGAGAAGCAGTCTGTTCCAACACTTCAATTCACTGTGCAAAGTGAATGGAGTGTTGCTTCACTTTCTAAATGCTGTCCGTTCAGATAAAATCACTTTCCTTTGAAAGTGCCTTAAGCTACTTACAAGCATTAGGAAGAAACTCACATGCGTTTCTCTGAAAGAAAAGCAGTCTGTTCCCACACTTCAATTCACTGTGCGAAGTGAATGGAGTGTTGCCTCACTTTCTAAATGCTGTCCTTTCAGAGAAAATCACTTTCCATTGAAAGTGCCTTAAACTACTTTCAAGCATTCACAAAAAACTCACATGCGTTTCTCTGAAAGAGAAGCAGTCTGTTCCAACACTTCAATTCACTGTGCGAAGTGAATGGAGTGTTGCCTCACTTTCTAAATGCTGTCCTTTCAGAGAAAATCCCTTTCCTTTGAATGTGCCTTAAGCTACTTACAAGCATTCAACAGAAACTCACATGCGTTTCTCTGAAAGAGAAGCAGTCTGTTCCAGCACTTCAATTCACTGTGCGAAGTGAATGGAGTGTTGCTTCACTTTCTAAATGCTGTTCTTTCAGAGAAAATCACTTTCGTTTGAAAGTGCCTTAAGCTACTTGCAAGCATTAGGAAGAAACTCACATGCGTTTCTCTGAAAGAAAAGCAGTCTGTTCCAACACTTCAATTCACTGTGCGAAGTGAATGGAGTGTTGCCTCACTTTCTAAATGCTGTCCTTTCGGAGAAAATCACTTTCCATTGAGAGTGCCTTAAACTACTTTCAAGCATTCACAAAAAACTCACATGCGTTTCTCTGAAAGAGAAGCAGTCTGTTCCAACACTTCAATTCACTGTGCGAAGTGAATGGAGTGTTGCCTCACTTTCTAAATGCTGTCCTTTCAGAGAAAATCCCTTTCCTTTGAATGTGCCTTAAGCTACTTACAAGCATTCAACAGAAACTCACATGCGTTTCTCTGAAAGAGAAGAAATTTGTTCCAACAATTCAATTCTCTGTGCGAAGTGAATGGAGTGTTGCTTCACTTTCTAAATGCTGTCCTTTCAGAGAAAATCACTTTCCTTTGAAAGTGCCTTAAGCTACTTGCAAGCATTCACAAGAAACACTAATGCTATTCTATGAAAGAGAAGCAGTCTGTTCCAACACTTCAATTCACTGTGCAAAGTGAATGGAGTGTTGCTTCACTTTCTAAATGCTGTCCGTTCAGATAAAATCACTTTCCTTTGAAAGTGCCTTAAGCTACTTACAAGCATTAGGAAGAAACTCACATGCGTTTCTCTGAAAGAAAAGCAGTCTGTTCCCACACTTCAATTCACTGTGCGAAGTGAATGGAGTGTTGCCTCACTTTCTAAATGCTGTCCTTTCAGAGAAAATCACTTTCCATTGAAAGTGCCTTAAACTAATTTCAAGCATTCACAAAAAACTCACATGCGTTTCTCTGAAAGAGAAGCAGTCTGTTCCAACACTTCAATTCACTGTGCGAAGTGATTGGAGTGTTGCTTCACTTTCTAAATGCTGTCCTTTCAGAGAAAATCCCTTTCCTTTGAATGTGCCTTAAGCTACGTACAAGCATTCAACAGAAACTCACATGCATTTCTATGAAAGAGAAGCAATCTGTTCCAACACTTCAATTCTCTGTGCGAAGTGAATGGAGTGTTGCTTCACTTTCTAAATGCTGTCCTTTCAGAGAAAATCACTTTCCTTTGAAAGTGCCTTAAGCTACTTGCAAGCATTCACAAGAAACACTAATGCGTTTCTATGAAAGAGAAGCAGTCTGTTCCAACACTTCAATTCATTGCACGAAGGGAATGCAGTGTTGCTTTACTTTCTAAATGCTGTCCTTTCAAGGAAAATCACTTTCCTTTGAAAGAGCCTTAAGCTACTTACAAGCATTCAACAGAAACTCACATGTATTTCTCTGAAAGAGAAGCAGTCTGTTCCAACACTTCAATTCACTGCACGAAGGGAATGGAGTGTTGCTTCACTTTCTAAATGCTGTCCTTTCAGAGAAAATCACTTTCCTTTGAAAGTGCCTTAAGCTACTTGCAAGCATTAGGAAGAAACTCACATGCGTTTCTCTGAAAGAGAAGCAGTCTGTTCCAACACTTCAATTCACTGTGCAAAGTGAATGGAGTGTTGCTTCACTTTCTAAATGCTGTCCTTTCAGAGAAAATCACTTTCCTTTGAAAGTGCCTTAAGCTACTTGCAAGCATTAGGAAGAAACTCACATGCGTTTCTCTGAAAGAGAAGCAGTCTGTTCCAACACTTCAATTCACTGTGTAGTGAATGGAGTGTTGCCTCACTTTCTAAATGCTGTCCTTTCAGAGAAAATCACTTTCCTTTGAAAGTGCCTTAAGCTACTTACAAGCATTCAACAGAAACTCACATGCGTTTCTCTGAATGAGAAGCAGTCTGTTCCATCACTTCAATTCAATGTGCGAAGTGAATGGAGTGTTCCTTCACTTTCTAAATGCTGTCCTTTCAGAGAAAATCACTTTCCTTTGAAAGTGCCTTAAGCAAATTGCAAGCATTCACAAGAAACACTAATGCGTTTATATGAAAGAGAAGCACTCTGTTCCAACACTTCAATTCACTGCACGAAGGGAATGGAGTGTTGCTTCACTTTCTAAATGCTGTCCTTTCAGAGAAAATCACTTTCCTTTGAAAGTGCCTTAAGCAAATTGCAAGCATTCACAAGAAACACTAATGCGTTTATATGAAAGAGAAGCACTCTGTTCCAACACTTCAATTCACTGCACGAAGGGAATGGAGTGTTGCTTCACTTTCTAAATGCTGTCCTTTCAGAGAAAATCACTTTCCTTTGAAAGAGCCTTAAGCTACTTACAAGCATTCAACAGAAACTCACATGCATTTCTCTGAAAGAGAAGCAGTCTGTTCCAACACTTCAATTCACTGTACAAAGTGAATGGAGTGTTGCTTCACTTTCTAAATGCTGTCCTTTCAGAGAAAATCTCTTTCCTTTGAAAGTGCCTTAAGCAACTTGCAAGCATTCACAAGAAAGACTAATGCGTTTCTATGAAAGAGAAGCACTCTGTTCCAACACTTCAATTCACTGCACGAAGGGAATGGAGTGTTGCTTCACTTTCTAAATGCTGTCCTTTCAGAGAAAATCACTTTCCTTTGAAAGTGCCTTAAGCTACTTACAAGCATTCAACAGAAACTCACATGCATTTCTCTGAAAGAGAAGCAATCTGTTCCAACACTTCAATTCTCTGTGCAAAGTGAATGGAGTGTTCCTTCACTTTCTAAATGCTGTCCTTTCAGAGAAAATCCCTTTCATTTGAAAGTGTCTTAAGCTACTTGCAAGCATTCACAAGAAACACTAATGCATTTCTATGAAAGAGAAGCAGTCTGTTGAAACACTTCAGTTCATTGCACGAAGGGAATGGAGTGTTGCTTTACTTTCTAAATGCTGTCCTTTCAGAGAAAATCACGTTCCTTTGAAAGAGCCTTGAGCTACTTACAAGCATTCAACAGAAACTCACATGCATTTCTCTGAAAAAGAAGCAGTCTGTTCCAACACTTCAATTCACTGTGCGAAGTGAATGGAGTGTTGCTTCACTTTCTAAATGCTGTCCTTAGAGAGAAAATCACTTTCCTTTGAAAGTGCCTTAAGCTACTTGCCAGGAAGAAGCTCACATGCGTTTCTCTGAAAGAGAAGCAGTCTGTTCCAACACTTCAATTCACTGTGTGAAGTGAATGGAGTGTTGCTTCACTTTCTAAATGCTGTCCTTTCAGAGAAAATCCCTTTCCTTTGAATGTGCCTTAAGCTACTTACAAGCATTCAACAGAAACTCACATGCGTTTCTCTGAAAGAGAAGCAGTCTGTTCCAACACTTCAATTCACTGTGCGAAGTGAATGGAGTGTTGCTTCACTTTCTAAATGCTGTTCTTTCAGAGAAAATCACTTTCGTTTGAAAGTGCCTTAAGCTACTTGCAAGCATTAGGAAGAAACTCACATGCGTTTCTCTGAAAGAAAAGCAGTCTGTTCCAACACTTCAATTCACTGTGCGAAGTGAATGGAGTGTTGCCTCACTTTCTAAATGCTGTCCTTTCGGAGAAAATCACTTTCCTTTGAAAGTGCCTTAAGCTACTTACAAGCATTCAACAGAAACTCACATGCGTTTCTCTGAATGAGAAGCAGTCTGTTCCATCACTTCAATTCAATGTGCGAAGTGAATGGAGTGTTCCTTCACTTTCTAAATGCTGTCCTTTCAGAGAAAATCACTTTCCTTTGAAAGTGCCTTAAGCTACTTACAAGTATTCAACAGAAACTCACATGCATTTCTCTGAAAGAGAAGCAATCTGTTCCAACACTTCAATTCTCTGTGCAAAGTGAATGGAGTGTTCCTTCACTTTCTAAATGCTGTCCTTTCAGAGAAAATCCCTTTCCTTTGAAAGTGTCTTAAGCTACTTGCAAGCATTCACAAGAAACACTAATGCATTTCTATGAAAGAGAAGCAGTCTGTTGAAACACTTCAATTCATTGCACGAAGGGAATGTAGTGTTGCTTTACTTTCTAAATGCTGTCCTTTCAGAGAAAATCACGTTCCTTTGAAAGAGCCTTGAGCTACTTACAAGCATTCAACAGAAACTCACATGCATTTCTCTGAAAAAGAAGCAGTCTGTTTCAACACTTCAATTCACTGTGTGAAGTGAATGGAGTGTTGCTTCACTTTCTAAATGCTGTCCTTTCAGAGAAAATCCCTTTCCTTTGAATGTGCCTTAAGCTACTTACAAGCATTCAACAGAAACTCACATGCGTTTCTCTGAAAGAGAAGCAGTCTGTTCCAGCACTTCAATTCACTGTGCGAAGTGAATGGAGTGTTGCTTCACTTTCTAAATGCTGTTCTTTCAGAGAAAATCACTTTCGTTTGAACGTGCCTTAAGCTACTTGCAAGCATTAGGAAGAAACTCACATGCGTTTCTCTGAAAGAAAAGCAGTCTGTTCCAACACTTCAATTCACTGTGCGAAGTGAATGGAGTGTTGCCTCACTTTCTAAATGCTGTCCTTTCGGAGAAAATCACTTTCCATTGAGAGTGCCTTAAACTACTTTCAAGCATTCACAAAAAACTCACATGCGTTTCTCTGAAAGAGAAGCAGTCTGTTCCAACACTTCAATTCACTGTGCGAAGTGAATGGAGTGTTGCCTCACTTTCTAAATGCTGTCCTTTCAGAGAAAATCCCTTTCCTTTGAATGTGCCTTAAGCTACTTACAAGCATTCAACAGAAACTCACATGCGTTTCTCTGAAAGAGAAGAAATTTGTTCCAACAATTCAATTCTCTGTGCGAAGTGAAGGGAGTGTTGCTTCACTTTCTAAATTCTGTCCTTTCAGAGAAAATCACTTTCGTTTGAAAGTGCCTTAAGCTACTTGCAAGCATTCACAAGAAACACTAATGCTATTCTATGAAAGAGAAGCAGTCTGTTCCAACACTTCAATTCACTGTGCAAAGTGAATGGAGTGTTGCTTCACTTTCTAAATGCTGTCCGTTCAGATAAAATCACTTTCCTTTGAAAGTGCCTTAAGCTACTTGCAAGCATTAGGAAGAAACTCACATGCGTTTCTCTGAAAGAAAAGCAGTCTGTTCCCACACTTCAATTCACTGTGCGAAGTGATTGGAGTGTTGCTTCACTTTCTAAATGCTGTCCTTTCAGAGAAAATCCCTTTCCTTTGAATGTGCCTTAAGCTACGTACAAGCATTCAACAGAAACTCACATGCATTTCTATGAAAGAGAAGCAATCTGTTCCAACACTTCAATTCTCTGTGCGAAGTGAATGGAGTGTTGCTTCACTTTCTAAATGCTGTCCTTTCAGAGAAAATCACTTTCCTTTGAAAGTGCCTTAAGCTACTTGCAAGCATTCACAAGAAACACTAATGCGTTTCTATGAAAGAGAAGCAGTCTGTTCCAACACTTCAATTCATTGCACGAAGGGAATGCAGTGTTGCTTTACTTTCTAAATGCTGTCCTTTCAAGGAAAATCACTTTCCTTTGAAAGAGCCTTAAGCTACTTACAAGCATTCAACAGAAACTCACATGTATTTCTCTGAAAGAGAAGCAGTCTGTTCCAACACTTCAATTCACTGTACAAAGTGAATGGAGTGTTGCTTCACTTTTTAAATGCTGTCCTTTCAGAGAAAATCACTTTCCTTTGAAAGTGCCTTAAGCTACTTGCAAGCATTAGGAAGAAACTCACATGTGTTTCTCTGAAACAGAAGCAGTATGTTCCAACACTTCAATTCACTGTGCGAAGTGAATGGAGTGTTGCTTCACTTTCTAAATGCTGTCCTTTCAGAGAAAATCACTTTCCTTTGAAAGTGCCTTAAGCTACTTGCAAGCATTAGGAAGAAACTCACATGCGTTTCTCTGAAAGAGAAGCAGTCTGTTCCAACACTTCAATTCACTGTGTGAAGTGAATGGAGTGTTGCCTCACTTTCTAAATGCTGTCCTTTCAGAGAAAATCACTTTCCTTTGAAAGTGCCTTAAGCTACTTACAAGCATTCAACAGAAACTCACATGCGTTTCTCTGAATGAGAAGCAGTCTGTTCCATCACTTCAATTCAATGTGCGAAGTGAATGGAGTGTTCCTTCACTTTCTAAATGCTGTCCTTTCAGAGAAAATCACTTTCCTTTGAAAGTGCCTTAAGCAACGAACAAGCATTCAACAGAAACTCACATGCGTTTCTCTGAAAGAGAAGCAGTCTGTTCCAATACTTCAAATCACTGTGTAAAGTGAATGGAGTGTTGCTTCACTTTCTAAATGCTGTCCTTTCAGAGAAAATCACTTTCCTTTGAAAGTGCCTTAAGCAAATTGCAAGCATTCACAAGAAACACTAATGCGTTTATATGAAAGAGAAGCACTCTGTTCCAACACTTCAATTCACTGCACGAAGGGAATGGAGTGTTGCTTCACTTTCTAAATGCTGTCCTTTCAGAGAAAATCACTTTCCTTTGAAAGTGCCTTAAGCTACTTGCAAGCATTAGGAAGGAACTCACATGCGTTTCTCTGAAAGAGAAGCAGTCTGTTCCAACACTTCAATTCACTGTGCAAAGTGAATGGAGTCTTGCTTCACTTTCTAAATGCTGTCCTTTCAGAGAAAATCACTTTCCTTTGAAAGTGCCTTAAGCTACCTGCAAGCATTAGGAAGAAACTCACATGCGTTTCTCTGAAAGAGAAGCAGTCTGTTTCAACACTTCAATTCACTGTGCGAAGTGAATGGAGTGTTGCCTCACTTTCTAAATACTGTCCTTTCAGAGAAAATCACTTTCCATTGAAAGTGCCTTAAAATACTTTCAAGCATTCACAAAAAACTCACATGCGTTTCTCTGAAAGAGAAGCAGTCTGTTCCAACACTTCAATTCACTGTGCGAAATGAATGGAGTGTTGCTTCACTTTCTAAATGCTGTCCTTTCAGAGAAAATCACTTTCCTTTGAAAGTGCCTTAAGCTACTTACAAGCATTCAACAGAAACTCACATGCCTTTCTCTGAAAGAGAAGCAGTCTGTTCCAACACTTCAATTCACTGTGCTTAGTGAATGGAGTGTTGCTTCACTTTCTAAATTCTGTCCTTTCAGAGAAAATCACTTTCCTTTGAAAGTGCCTTAAGCAACTTGCAAGCATTCACAGGAAACACTAATGCGTTTATATGAAAGAGAAGCACTCTGTTCCAACACTTCAATTCACTGCACGAAGGGAATGGAGTGTTGCTTCACTTTCTAAATGCTGTCCTTTCAGAGAAAATCACTTTCCTTTGAAAGTGCCTTAAGCTACTTGCAAGCATTCACAAGAAACACTAATGCATTTCTATGAAAGAGAAGCAGTCTGTTCCAACACTTCAATTTATTGCACGAAGGGAATGCAGTGTTGCTTTACTTTCTAAATGCTGTCCTTTCAAGGAAAATCACTTTCCTTTGAAAGAGCCTTAAGCTACTTACAAGCATTCAACAGAAACTCACATGCATTTCTCTGAAAGAGAAGCAGTCTGTTCCAACATTTCAATTCACTGTACAAAGTGAATGGAGTGTTGCTTCACTTTTTAAATGATTTCCTTTCAGAGAAAATCACTTTCCTTTGAAAGTGCCTTAAGCAACTTGCAAACATTCACAAGAAATACTAATGCGTTTCTATGAAAGAGAAGCACTCTGTTCCAACACTTCAATTCACTGTGCAAAGTGAATGGAGTGTTGCTTCACTTTCTAAATGCTGTCCGTTCAGATAAAATCACTTTCCTTTGAAAGTGCCTTAAGCTACTTGCAAGCATTAGGAAGAAACTCACATGTGTTTCTCTGAAACAGAAGCAGTATGTTCCAACTCTTCAATTCACTGTGCGAAGTGAATGGAGTGTTGCTTCACTTTCTAAATGCTGTCCTTTCAGAGAAAATCACTTTCCTTTGAAAGTGCCTTAAGCTACTTGCAAGCATTAGGAAGAAACTCACATGCGTTTCTCTGAAAGAGAAGCAGTCTGTTCCAACACTTCAATTCACTGTGTGAAGTGAATGGAGTGTTGCCTCACTTTCTAAATGCTGTCCTTTCAGAGAAAATCACTTTCCTTTGAAAGTGCCTTAAGCTACTTACAAGCATTCAACAGAAACTCACATGCGTTTCTCTGAATGAGAAGCAGTCTGTTCCATCACTTCAATTCAATGTGCGAAGTGAATGGAGTGTTCCTTCACTTTCTAAATGCTGTCCTTTCAGAAAAAATCACTTTCCTTTGAAAGTGCCTTAAGCAACGAACAAGCATTCAACAGAAACTCACATGCGTTTCTCTGAAAGAGAAGCAGTCTGTTCCAATACTTCAAATCACTGTGCAAAGTGAATGGAGTGTTGCTTCACTTTCTAAATGCTGTCCTTTCAGAGAAAATCACTTTCCTTTGAAAGTGCCTTAAGCAAATTGCAAGCATTCACAAGAAACACTAATGCGTTTATATAAAAGAGAAGCACTCTGTTCCAACACTTCAATTCACTGCACGAAGGGAATGGAGTGTTGCTTCACTTTCTAAATGCTGTCCTTTCAGAGAAAATCACTTTCCTTTGAAAGTGCCTTAAGCTACTTGAAAGCATTAGGAAGAAACTCACATGCGTTTCTCTGAAAGAGAAGCAGTCTGTTCCAACACTTCAATTCACTGTGCAAAGTGAATGGAGTGTTGCTTCACTTTCTAAATGCTGTCCTTTCAGAGAAAATCACTTTCCTTTGAAAGTGCCTTAAGCTACTTGCAAGCATTAGGAAGAAACTCACATGCGTTTCTCTGAAAGAGAAGCAGTCTGTTCCAACACTTCAATTCACTGTGTAGTGAATGGAGTGTTGCCTCACTTTCTAAATGCTGTCCTTTCAGAGAAAATCACTTTCCTTTGAAAGTGCCTTAAGCTACTTACAAGCATTCAACAGAAACTCACATGCGTTTCTCTGAATGAGAAGCAGTCTGTTCCATGACTTCAATTCAATGTGCGAAGTGAATGGAGTGTTCCTTCACTTTCTAAATGCTGTCCTTTCAGAGAAAATCACTTTCCTTTGAAAGTGCCTTAAGCAAATTGCAAGCATTCACAAGAAACACTAATGCGTTTATATGAAAGAGAAGCACTCTGTTCCAACACTTCAATTCACTGCACGAAGGGAATGGAGTGTTGCTTCACTTTCTAAATGCTGTCCTTTCAGAGAAAATCACTTTCCTTTGAAAGTGCCTTAAGCAAATTGCAAGCATTCACAAGAAACACTAATGCGTTTATATGAAAGAGAAGCACTCTGTTCCAACACTTCAATTCACTGCACGAAGGGAATGGAGTGTTGCTTCACTTTCTAAATGCTGTCCTTTCAGAGAAAATCACTTTCCTTTGAAAGAGCCTTAAGCTACTTACAAGCATTCAACAGAAACTCACATGCATTTCTCTGAAAGAGAAGCAGTCTGTTCCAACACTTCAATTCACTGTACAAAGTGAATGGAGTGTTGCTTCACTTTCTAAATGCTGTCCTTTCAGAGAAAATCTCTTTCCTTTGAAAGTGCCTTAAGCAACTTGCAAGCATTCACAAGAAAGACTAATGCGTTTCTATGAAAGAGAAGCACTCTGTTCCAACACTTCAATTCACTGCACGAAGGGAATGGAGTGTTGCTTCACTTTCTAAATGCTGTCCTTTCAGAGAAAATCACTTTCCTTTGAAAGTGCCTTAAGCTACTTACAAGCATTCAACAGAAACTCACATGCATTTCTCTGAAAAAGAAGCAGTCTGTTCCAACACTTCAATTCACTGTGCGAAGTGAATGGAGTGTTGCTTCACTTTCTAAATGCTGTCCTTAGAGAGAAAATCACTTTCCTTTGAAAGTGCCTTAAGCTACTTGCCAGGAAGAAGCTCACATGCGTTTCTCTGAAAGAGAAGCAGTCTGTTCCAACACTTCAATTCACTGTGTGAAGTGAATGGAGTGTTGCTTCACTTTCTAAATGCTGTCCTTTCAGAGAAATCCCTTTCCTTTGAATGTGCCTTAAGCTACTTACAAGCATTCAACAGAAACTCACATGCGTTTCTCTGAAAGAGAAGCAGTCTGTTCCAACACTTCAATTCACTGTGCGAAGTGAATGGAGTGTTGCTTCACTTTCTAAATGCTGTTCTTTCAGAGAAAATCACTTTCGTTTGAAAGTGCCTTAAGCTACTTGCAAGCATTAGGAAGAAACTCACATGCGTTTCTCTGAAAGAAAAGCAGTCTGTTCCAACACTTCAATTCACTGTGCGAAGTGAATGGAGTGTTGCCTCACTTTCTAAATGCTGTCCTTTCGGAGAAAATCACTTTCCATTGAGAGTGCCTTAAACTACTTTCAAGCATTCACAAAAAACTCACATGCGTTTCTCTGAAAGAGAAGCAGTCTGTTCCAACACTTCAATTCACTGTGCGAAGTGAATGGAGTGTTGCCTCACTTTCTAAATGCTATCCTTTCAGAGAAAATCCCTTTCCTTTGAATGTGCCTTAAGCTACTTACAAGCATTCAACAGAAACTCACATGCGTTTCTCTGAAAGAGAAGAAATTTGTTCCAACAATTCAATTCTCTGTGCGAAGTGAATGGAGTGTTGCTTCACTTTCTAAATGCTGTCCTTTCAGAGAAAATCACTTTCCTTTGAAAGTGCCTTAAGCTACTTGCAAGCATTCACAAGAAACACTAATGCTATTCTATGAAAGAGAAGCAGTCTGTTCCAACACTTCAATTCACTGTGCAAAGTGAATGGAGTGTTGCTTCACTTTCTAAATGCTGTCCGTTCAGATAAAATCACTTTCCTTTGAAAGTGCCTTAAGCTACTTACAAGCATTAGGAAGAAACTCACATGCGTTTCTCTGAAAGAAAAGCAGTCTGTTCCCACACTTCAATTCACTGTGCGAAGTGAATGGAGTGTTGCCTCACTTTCTAAATGCTGTCCTTTCAGAGAAAATCACTTTCCATTGAAAGTGCCTTAAACTACTTTCAAGCATTCACAAAAAACTCACATGCGTTTCTCTGAAAGAGAAGCAGTCTGTTCCAACACTTCAATTCACTGTGCGAAGTGATTGGAGTGTTGCTTCACTTTCTAAATGCTGTCCTTTCAGAGAAAATCCCTTTCCTTTGAATGTGCCTTAAGCTACGTACAAGCATTCAACAGAAACTCACATGCATTTCTATGAAAGAGAAGCAATCTGTTCCAACACTTCAATTCTCTGTGCGAAGTGAATGGAGTGTTGCTTCACTTTCTAAATGCTGTCCTTTCAGAGAAAATCACTTTCCTTTGAAAGTGCCTTAAGCTATTTGCAAGCATTCACAAGAAACACTAATGCGTTTCTATGAAAGAGAAGCAGTCTGTTCCAACACTTCAATTCATTGCACGAAGGGAATGCAGTGTTGCTTTACTTTCTAAATGCTGTCCTTTCAAGGAAAATCACTTTCCTTTGAAAGAGCCTTAAGCTACTTACAAGCATTCAACAGAAACTCACATGTATTTCTCTGAAAGAGAAGCAGTCTGTTCCAACACTTCAATTCACTGTACAAAGTGAATGGAGTGTTGCTTCACTTTTTAAATGCTGTCCTTTCAGAGAAAATCACTTTCCTTTGAAAGTGCCTTAAGCTACTTGCAATCATTAGGAAGAAACTCACATGTGTTTCTCTGAAACAGAAGCAGTATGTTCCAACACTTCAATTCACTGTGCGAAGTGAATGGAGTGTTGCTTCACTTTCTAAATGCTGTCCTTTCAGAGAAAATCACTTTCCTTTGAAAGTGCCTTAAGCTACTTGCAAGCATTAGGAAGAAACTCACATGCGTTTCTCTGAAAGAGAAGCAGTCTGTTCCAACACTTCAATTCACTGTGTGAAGTGAATGGAGTGTTGCCTCACTTTCTAAATGCTGTCCTTTCAGAGAAAATCACTTTCCTTTGAAAGTGCCTTAAGCTACTTACAAGCATTCAACAGAAACTCACATGCGTTTCTCTGAATGAGAAGCAGTCTGTTCCATCACTTCAATTCAATGTGCGAAGTGAATGGAGTGTTCCTTCACTTTCTAAATGCTGTCCTTTCAGAGAAAATCACTTTCCTTTGAAAGTGCCTTAAGCAACGAACAAGCATTCAACAGAAACTCACATGCGTTTCTCTGAAAGAGAAGCAGTCTGTTCCAATACTTCAAATCACTGTGTAAAGTGAATGGAGTGTTGCTTCACTTTCTAAATGCTGTCCTTTCAGAGAAAATCACTTTCCTTTGAAAGTGCCTTAAGCAAATTGCAAGCATTCACAAGAAACACTAATGCGTTTATATGAAAGAGAAGCACTCTGTTCCAACACTTCAATTCACTGCACGAAGGGAATGGAGTGTTGCTTCACTTTCTAAATGCTGTCCTTTCAGAGAAAATCACTTTCCTTTGAAAGTGCCTTAAGCTACTTGCAAGCATTAGGAAGGAACTCACATGCGTTTCTCTGAAAGAGAAGCAGTCTGTTCCAACACTTCAATTCACTGTGCAAAGTGAATGGAGTGTTGCTTCACTTTCTAAATGCTGTCCTTTCAGAGAAAATCACTTTCCTTTGAAAGTGCCTTAAGCTACCTGCAAGCATTAGGAAGAAACTCACATGCGTTTCTCTGAAAGAGAAGCAGTCTGTTTCAACACTTCAATTCACTGTGCGAAGTGAATGGAGTGTTGCCTCACTTTCTAAATACTGTCCTTTCAGAGAAAATCACTTTCCATTGAAAGTGCCTTAAACTACTTTCAAGCATTCACAAAAAACTCACATGCGTTTCTCTGAAAGAGAAGCAGTCTGTTCCAACACTTCAATTCACTGTGCGAAATGAATGGAGTGTTGCTTCACTTTCTAAATGCTGTCCTTTCAGAGAAAATCACTTTCCTTTGAAAGTGCCTTAAGCTACTTACAAGCATTCAACAGAAACTCACATGCCTTTCTCTGAAAGAGAAGCAGTCTGTTCCAACACTTCAATTCACTGTGCTTAGTGAATGGAGTGTTGCTTCACTTTCTAAATTCTGTCCTTTCAGAGAAAATCACTTTCCTTTGAAAGTGCCTTAAGCAACTTGCAAGCATTCACAGGAAACACTAATGCGTTTATATGAAAGAGAAGCACTCTGTTCCAACACTTCAATTCACTGCACGAAGGGAATGGAGTGTTGCTTCACTTTCTAAATGCTGTCCTTTCAGAGAAAATCACTTTCCTTTGAAAGTGCCTTAAGCTACTTGCAAGCATTCACAAGAAACACTAATGCATTTCTATGAAAGAGAAGCAGTCTGTTCCAACACTTCAATTTATTGCACGAAGGGAATGCAGTGTTGCTTTACTTTCTAAATGCTGTCCTTTCAAGGAAAATCACTTTCCTTTGAAAGAGCCTTAAGCTACTTACAAGCATTCAACAGAAACTCACATGCATTTCTCTGAAAGAGAAGCAGTCTGTTCCAACATTTCAATTCACTGTACAAAGTGAATGGAGTGTTGCTTCACTTTTTAAATGCTTTCCTTTCAGAGAAAATCACTTTCCTTTGAAAGTGCCTTAAGCAACTTGCAAGCATTCACAAGAAATACTAATGCGTTTCTATGAAAGAGAAGCACTCTGTTCCAACACTTCAATTCACTGTGCAAAGTGAATGGAGTGTTGCTTCACTTTCTAAATGCTGTCCGTTCAGATAAAATCACTTTCCTTTGAAAGTGCCTTAAGCTACTTGCAAGCATTAGGAAGAAACTCACATGTGTTTCTCTGAAACAGAAGCAGTATGTTCCAACACTTCAATTCACTGTGCGAAGTGAATGGAGTGTTGCTTCACTTTCTAAATGCTGTCCTTTCAGAGAAAATCACTTTCCTTTGAAAGTGCCTTAAGCTACTTGCAAGCATTAGGAAGAAACTCACATGCGTTTCTCTGAAAGAGAAGCAGTCTGTTCCAACACTTCAATTCACTGTGTGAAGTGAATGGAGTGTTGCCTCACTTTCTAAATGCTGTCCTTTCAGAGAAAATCACTTTCCTTTGAAAGTGCCTTAAGCTACTTACAAGCATTCAACAGAAACTCACATGCGTTTCTCTGAATGAGAAGCAGTCTGTTCCATCACTTCAATTCAATGTGCGAAGTGAATGGAGTGTTCCTTCACTTTCTAAATGCTGTCCTTTCAGAAAAAATCACTTTCCTTTGAAAGTGCCTTAAGCAACGAACAAGCATTCAACAGAAACTCACATGCGTTTCTCTGAAAGAGAAGCAGTCTGTTCCAATACTTCAAATCACTGTGCAAAGTGAATGGAGTGTTGCTTCACTTTCTAAATGCTGTCCTTTCAGAGAAAATCACTTTCCTTTGAAAGTGCCTTCAGCAAATTGCAAGCATTCACAAGAAACACTAATGCGTTTATATGAAAGAGAAGCACTCTGTTCCAACACTTCAATTCACTGCACGAAGGGAATGGAGTGTTGCTTCACTTTCTAAATGCTGTCCTTTCAGAGAAAATCACTTTCCTTTGAAAGTGCCTTAAGCTACTTGCAAGCATTAGGAAGAAACTCACATGCGTTTCTCTGAAAGAGAAGCAGTCTGTTCCAACACTTCAATTCACTGTGCAAAGTGAATGGAGTGTTGCTTCACTTTCTAAATGCTGTCCTTTCAGAGAAAATCACTTTCCTTTGAAAGTGACTTAAGCTACCTGCAAGCATTAGGAAGAAACTCACATGCGTTTCTCTGATAGAGAAGCACTCTGTTTCAACACTTCAATTCACTGTGCGAAGTGAATGGAGTGTTGCCTCACTTTCTAAATACTGTCCTTTCAGAGAAAATCACTTTCCATTGAAAGTGCCTTAAACTACTTTCAAGCATTCACAAAAAACTCACATGCGTTTCTCTGAAAGAGAAGCAGTCTGTTCCAACACTTCAATTCACTGTGCGAAATGAATGGTGTGTTGCTTCACTTTCTAAATGCTGTCCTTTCAGAGAAATCACTTTCCTTTGAAAGTGCCTTAAGCTACTTACAAGCATTCAACAGAAACTCACATGCCTTTCTCTGAAAGAGAAGCAGTCTGTTCCAACACTTCAATTCACTGTGCTTAGTGAATGGAGTGTTGCTTCACTTTCTAAATTCTGTCCTTTCAGAGAAAATCACTTTCCTTTGAAAGTGCCTTAAGCAACTTGCAAGCATTCACAGGAAACACTAATGCGTTTATATGAAAGAGAAGCACTCTGTTCCAACACTTCAATTCACTGCACGAAGGGAATGGAGTGTTGCTTCACTTTCTAAATGCTGTCCTTTCAGAGAAAACCACTTTCCTTTGAAAGTGCCTTAAGCTACTTACAAGCATTCACCAGAAACTCTCATGCGTTTCTCTGAAAGAGAAGCAGTCTGTTCCAACACTTCAATTCACGGTGCGAAGTGAATGGAGTGTTGCTTCACTTTCTAAATGCTGTCCTTTCAGAGAAAATCACTTTCCTTTGAAAGTGCCTTAAGCTACTTACAAGCATTCAACAGAAACTCACATGCATTTCTCTGAAAGAGAAGCAGTCTGTTCCAACACTTCAATTCTCTGTTCGAAGTGAATGGAGTGTTGCTTCACTTTCTAAATGCTGTCCTTTCAGAGAAAATCACTTTCCTTTGAAAGTGCCTTAAGCTACTTTAAAGCATTCACAGGAAACACATATGCGTTTCTCTGAAATAGAAGCAGTCTGTTCCAACACTTCAATTCAGTGTGCGAAGTGAATGGAGTGTTGCTTCACTTTCTAAATGCTGTCCTTTCAGAGAAAATCACTTTCCTTTGAAAGAGCCTTAAGCTACTTACAAGCATTCAACAGAAACTCACATGCATTTCTCTGAAAGAGAAGCAGTCTGTTCCAACACTTCAATTCACTGTACAAAGTGAATGGAGTGTTGCTTCACTTTCTAAATGCTGTCCTTTCAGAGAAAATCACTTTCCTTTGAAAGTGCCTTAAGCTACTTGCAAGCATTAGGAAGAAACTCACATGCGTTTCTCTGAAAGAGAAGCAGTCTGTTCCAACACTTCAATTCACTGTGTGAAGTGAATGGAGTGTTGCCTCACTTTCTAAATGCTGTCCTTTCAGAGAAAATCACTTTCCTTTGAAAGTGCCTTAAGCTACTTACAAGCATTCAACAGAAACTCACATGCGTTTCTCTGAATGAGAAGCAGTCTGTTCCATAACTTCAATTCAATGTGCGAAGTGAATGGAGTGTTCCTTCACTTTCTAAATGCTGTCCTTTCAGAGAAAATCACTTTCCTTTGAAAGTGCCTTAAGCAACGAACAAGCATTCAACAGAAACTCACATGCGTTTCTCTGAAAGAGAAGCAGTCTGTTCCAATACTTCAAATCACTGTGCAAAGTGAATGGAGTGTTGCTTCACTTTCTAAATGCTGTCCTTTCAGAGAAAATCACTTTCCTTTGAAAGTGCCTTAAGCAAATTGCAAGCATTCACAAGAAACACTAATGCGTTTATATGAAAGAGAAGCACTCTGTTCCAACACTTCAATTCACTGCACGAAGGGAATGGAGTGTTGCTTCACTTTCTAAATGCTGTCCTTTCAGAGAAAATCACTTTCCTTTGAAAGTGCCTTAAGCTACTTGCAAGCATTAGGAAGAAACTCACATGCGTTTCTCTGAAAGAGAAGCAGTCTGTTCCAACACTTCAATTCACTGTGCAAAGTGAATGGAGTGTTGCTTCACTTTCTAAATGCTGTCCTTTCAGAGAAAATCACTTTCCTTTGAAAGTGCCTTAAGCTACCTGCAAGCATTAGGAAGAAACTCACATGCGTTTCTCTGATAGAGAAGCACTCTGTTTCAACACTTCAATTCACTGTGCGAAGTGAATGGAGTGTTGCCTCACTTTCTAAATACTGTCCTTTCAGAGAAAATCACTTTCCATTGAAAGTGCCTTAAACTACTTTCAAGCATTCACAAAAAACTCACATGCGTTTCTCTGAAAGAGAAGCAGTCTGTTCCAACACTTCAATTCACTGTGCGAAATGAATGGAGTGTTGCTTCACTTTCTAAATGCTGTCCTTTCAGAGAAATCACTTTCCTTTGAAAGTGCCTTAAGCTACTTACAAGCATTCAACAGAAACTCACATGCCTTTCTCTGAAAGAGAAGCAGTCTGTTCCAACACTTCAATTCACTGTGCTTAGTGAATGGAGTGTTGCTTCACTTTCTAAATTCTGTCCTTTCAGAGAAAATCACTTTCCTTTGAAAGTGCCTTAAGCAACTTGCAAGCATTCACAGGAAACACTAATGCGTTTATATGAAAGAGAAGCACTCTGTTCCAACACTTCAATTCACTGCACGAAGGGAAAGGAGTGTTGCTTCACTTTCTAAATGCTGTCCTTTCAGAGAAAACCACTTTCCTTTGAAAGTGCCTTAAGCTACTTACAAGCATTCACCAGAAACTCTCATGCGTTTCTCTGAAAGAGAAGCAGTCTGTTCCAACACTTCAATTCACGGTGCGAAGTGAATGGAGTGTTGCTTCACTTTCTAAATGCTGTCCTTTCAGAGAAAATCACTTTCCTTTGAAAGTGCCTTAAGCTACTTACAAGCATTCAACAGAAACTCACATGCATTTCTCTGAAAGAGAAGCAGTCTGTTCCAACACTTCAATTCTCTGTTCGAAGTGAATGGAGTGTTGCTTCACTTTCTAAATGCTGTCCTTTCAGAGAAAATCACTTTCCTTTGAAAGTGCCTTAAGCTACTTTCAAGCATTCACAGGAAACACATATGCGTTTCTCTGAAATAGAAGCAGTCTGTTCCAACACTTCAATTCACTGTGCGAAGTGAATGGAGTGTCGCTTCACTTTCTAAATGCTGTCCTTTCAGAGAAAATCACTTTCCTTTGAAAGAGCCTTAAGCTACTTACAAGCATTCAACAGAAACTCACATGCATTTCTCTGAAAGAGAAGCAGTCTGTTCCAACACTTCAATTCACTGTACAAAGTGAATGGAGTGTTGCTTCACTTTCTAAATGCAGTCCTTTCAGAGAAAATCACTTTCCTTTGAAAGTGCCTTAAGCTACTTGCAAGCATTAGGAAGAAACTCACATGCGTTTCTCTGAAACAGAAGCAGTATGTTCCAACACTTCAATTCACTGTGCGAAGTGAATGAAGTGTTGCTTCACTTTCTAAATGCTGTCCTTTCAGAGAAAATCACTTTCCTTTGAAAGTGCCTTAAGCTACTTGCAAGCATTAGGAAGAAACTCACATGCGTTTCTCTGAAAGAGAAGCAGTCTGTTTCAACACTTCAATTCACTGTGCGAAGTGAATGGAGTGTTGCCTCACTTTCTAAATACTGTCCTTTCAGAGAAAATCACTTTCCATTGAAAGTGCCTTAAACTACTTTCAAGCATTCACAAAAAACTCACATGCGTTTCTCTGAAAGAGAAGCAGTCTGTTCCAACACTTCAATTCACTGTGCGAAATGAATGGAGTGTTGCTTCACTTTCTAAATTCTGTCCTTTCAGAGAAAATCACTTTCCTTTGAAAGTGCCTTAAGCAACTTGCAAGCATTCACAGGAAACACTAATGCGTTTATATGAAAGAGAAGCACTCTGTTCCAACACTTCAATTCACTGCACGAAGGGAATGGAGTGTTGCTTCACTTTCTAAATGCTGTCCTTTCAGAGAAAATCACTTTCCTTTGAAAGTGCCTTAAGCTACTTGCAAGCATTCACAAGAAACACTAATGCGTTTCTATGAAAGAGAAGCAGTCTGTTCCAACACTTCAATTTATTGCACGAAGGGAATGCAGTGTTGCTTTACTTTCTAAATGCTGTCCTTTCAAGGAAAATCACTTTCCTTTGAAAGAGCCTTAAGCTACTTACAAGCATTCAACAGAAACTCACATGCATTTCTCTGAAAGAGAAGCAGTCTGTTCCAACACTTCAATTCACTGTACAAAGTGAATGGAGTGTTGCTTCACTTTTTAAATGCTGTCCTTTCAGAGAAAATCACTTTCCTTTGAAATTGCCTTAAGCAACTTGCAAGCATTCACAAGAAATACTAATGCGTTTCTATGAAAGAGAAGCACTCTGTTCCAACACTTCAATTCACTGTGCAAAGTGAATGGAGTGTTGCTTCACTTTCTAAATGCTGTCCGTTCAGGTAAAATCACTTTCGTTTGAAAGTGCCTTAAGCTACTTTCAAGCATTAGGAAGAAACTCACATGTGTTTCTCTGAAACAGAAGCAGTATGTTCCAACACTTCAATTCACTGTGCGAAGTGAATGGAGTGTTGCTTCACTTTCTAAATGCTGTCCTTTCAGAGAAAATCACTTTCCTTTGAAAGTGCCTTAAGCTACTTGCAAGCATTAGGAAGAAACTCACATGCGTTTCTCTGAAAGAGAAGCAGTCTGTTCCAACACTTCAATTCACTGTGTGAAGTGAATGGAGTGTTGCCTCACTTTCTAAATGCTGTCCTTTCAGAGAAAATCACTTTCCTTTGAAAGTGCCTTAAGCTACTTACAAGCATTCAACAGAAACTCACATGCGTTTCTCAGAATGATAAGCAGTCTGTTCCATCACTTCAATTCAATGTGCGAAGTGAATGGAGTGTTCCTTCACTTTCTAAATGCTGTCCTTTCAGAGAAAATCACTTTCCTTTGAAAGTGCCTTAAGCAACGAACAAACATTCAACAGAAACTCACATGCGTTTCTCTGAAAGAGAAGCAGTCTGTTCCAATACTTCAAATCACTGTGCAAAGTGAATGGAGTGTTGCTTCACTTTCTAAATGCTGTCCTTTCAGAGAAAATCACTTTCCTTTGAAAGTGCCTTAAGCAAATTGCAAGCATTCACAAGAAACACTAATGCATTTATATGAAAGAGAAGCACTCTGTTCCAACACTTCAATTAACTGCACGAAGGGAATGGAGTGTTGCTTCACTTTCTAAATGCTGTCCTTTCAGAGAAAATCACTTTCCTTTGAAAGTGCCTTAAGCTACTTGCAAGCATTAGGAAGAAACTCACATGCGTTTCTCTGAAAGAGAAGCAGTCTGTTCCAACACTTCAATTCACTGTGCAAAGTGAATGGAGTGTTGCTTCACTTTCTAAATGCTGTCCTTTCAGAGAAAATCACTTTCCTTTGAAAGTGCCTTAAGCTACCTGCAAGCATTAGGAAGAAACTCACATGCGTTTCTCTGATAGAGAAGCACTCTGTTTCAACACTTCAATTCACTGTGCGAAGTGAATGGAGTGTTGCCTCACTTTCTAAATACTGTCCTTTCAGAGAAAATCACTTTCCATTGAAAGTGCCTTAAACTACTTTCAAGCATTCACAAAAAACTCACATGCGTTTCTCTGAAAGAGAAGCAGTCTGTTCCAACACTTCAATTCTCTGTTCGAAGTGAATGGAGTGTTGCTTCACTTTCTAAATGCTGTCCTTTCAGAGAAAATCACTTTCCTTTGAAAGTGCCTTAAGCTACTTTCAAGCATTCACAAAAAACTCACATGCGTTTCTCTGAAATAGAAGCAGTCTGTTCCAACACTTCAATTCACTGTGCGAAGTGAATGGAGTGTTGCTTCACTTTCTAAATGCTGTCCTTTCAGAGAAAATCACTTTCCTTTGAAAGAGCCTTAAGCTACTTACAAGCATTCAACAGAAACTCACATGCATTTCTCTGAAAGAGAAGCAGTCTGTTCCAACACTTCAATTCACTGTACAAAGTGAATGGAGTGTTGCTTCACTTTCTAAATGCTGTCCTTTCAGAGAAAATCACTTTCCTTTGAAAGTGCCTTAAGCTACTTGCAAGCATTAGGAAGAAACTCACATGCGTTTCTCTGAAACAGAAGCAGTATGTTCCAACACTTCAATTCACTGTGCGAAGTGAATGGAGTGTTGCTTCACTTTCTAAATGCTGTCCTTTCAGAGAAAACCACTTTCCTTTGAAAGTGCCTTAAGCTACTTACAAGCATTCACCAGAAACTCTCATGCGTTTCTCTGAAAGAGAAGCAGTCTGTTCCAACACTTCAATTCACGGTGCGAAGTGAATGGAGTGTTGCTTCACTTTCTAAATGCTGTCCTTTCAGAGAAAATCACTTTCCTTTGAAAGTGCCTTAAGCTACTTACAAGCATTCAACAGAAACTCACATGCATTTCTCTGAAAGAGAAGCAGTCTGTTCCAACACTTCAATTCTCTGTTCGAAGTGAATGGAGTGTTGCTTCACTTTCTAAATGCTGTCCTTTCAGAGAAAATCACTTTCATTTGAAAGTGCCTTAAGCTACATTCAAGCATTCACAGGAAACACACATGCGTTTCTCTGAAATAGAAGCAGTCTGTTCCAACACTTCAATTCACTGTGCGAAGTGAATGGAGTGTTGCTTCACTTTCTAAATGCTGTCCTTTCAGAGAAAATCACTTTCCTTTGAAAGAGCCTTAAGCTACTTACAAGCATTCAACAGAAACTCACATGCATTTCTCTGAAAGAGAAGCAGTCTCTTCCAACACTTCAATTCACTGTACAAAGTGAATGGAGTGTTGCTTCACTTTCTAAATGCTGTCCTTTCAGAGAAAATCACTTTCCTTTGAAAGTGCCTTAAGCTACTTGCAAGCATTAGGAAGAAACTCACATGCGTTTCTCTGAAACAGAAGCAGTATGTTCCAACACTTCAATTCACTGTGCGAAGTGAATGAAGTGTTGCTTCACTTTCTAAATGCTGTCCTTTCAGAGAAAATCACTTTCCTTTGAAAGTGCCTTAAGCTACTTGCAAGCATTAGGAAGAAACTCACATGCGTTTCTCTGAAAGAGAAGCAGTCTGTTCCAACACTTCAATTCACTGTACAAAGTGAATGGAGTGTTGCTTCACTTTTTAAATGCTGTCCTTTCAGAGAAAATCACTTTCCTTTGAAAGTGCCTTAAGCTACTTGCAATCATTAGGAAGAAACTCACATGTGTTTCTCTGAAACAGAAGCAGTATGTTCCAACACTTCAATTCACTGTGCGAAGTGAATGGAGTGTTGCTTCACTTTCTAAATGCTGTCCTTTCAGAGAAAATCACTTT